>NC_044986.1:84149956-84809989 GCF_008728515.1 Papio anubis
TTTTTTTTTTTTTTTTTTTTTTGAGACGGAGTCTGGCTCTGTAGCCCAGGCTAGAGTGCAGTGGCCGGATCTCAGCTCACTGCAAGCTCCGCCTCCCGGGTTCACGCCACTCTCCGGCCTCAGCCTCCCGAGTAGCTGGGGCTACAGGCGCCCGCCACCTCGCCCGGCTAGTTTTTTGTATTTCTTAGTAGAGACGGGGTTTCACCGTGTTAGCCAGGATGGTCTCGATCTCCTGACCTCGTGATCCACCTGTCTCGGCCTCCCAAAGTGCTGGGATTACAGGCTTGAGCCACCGCGCCCGGCCGAAACCAGCCTTCTTTAAAGCAATTCCCAACAATTCCTATTTATACTCCATTGCCAGAATGCATTCACGTGGCCACGTTGCTCAGCAAGGAAGACTGGGAAAACGTCATTTTACATGGCCTCTCTTAACAAAATCAGGTCTCGTTAGTAAGGAAGACAGGAAGAATAGACTTGGGGTGACCAGTCAGTGTTTAGTATTGCTGGACCCATTTGAGAGATGGGAAAGTCATTCCCAAGAGGCTGAGTGGCTTGCCTGTGGTTAGAGGCTGGAATGAACCCCAGTCCCTTTGATCTTACTTAAAGTGACCCTGAGGGCCTTTTGAAAGGCCCTGATCAAGTCTTCAGACACGGTTGCCCCAATCATGAGCATAAGAAACCAGCAGAGAGAAAGGCATCGCAGACTTGCAGCTGTGTGGGTGGTGGGTTGGCTACACTGGTGTGTGCCCAGGATGAAAGCAAAGCAACTGGTCCTGCAAGACAGAACTAGCTGTTCCTACGGGTCTGGATCATCCTCTTCCCAAACCAAGGGAACCATTGAGCTGCTGCCTTCTCAGCTCGTCACCCACCCAAGGGTCCCTGGAGCCAGCCTTGAGGGCTGTGGTGAGTGCTCATCCCTTCCACATGCTCACTAGAGCCTTCCAGGCCATGCTGGGGCACAGAGGTAATTGGGGCCTCCTCCTGACTCCCAGGGGGAAGAAGACAAGTTCAACCCCAAGTGAGGGAGTCCAGAGTCAGAGACCCAGGGCTGCCCAGAGAGGAAGGAGGGACTTTTGACACTTGAGCTAGGTCTGGACGGAGGAGTCCAGGCTGGAGGTAGCACCTAGGGGAGAGAGGAGGAGCACAGCAAGGCCCACCCTGTGGGTCCCGATGGGTCCTGGCCCCACCTCTTGAGCAAGGCAACTGCAGCCTTCTGAGCCCAATTCCAATGGCATCACAGTGACCTTCTCTCTCTTCTCTTCCCTACAGGGGAGGTACCTCAGCTTAGCCCTTGCACAGTCCCAATGCACACACGGTCCCTGCTGCCCAAGAATCTGCTTTCCACACAGCCAGGAGTCCCTTTCCCTACCACAGGCTCCCTGCCACCCAAGGATGTGCCTGAGACACAGCCCGGAGTACTTTTCCCAAGCAGACTCTGCAACGCGAAGAGCTGCCTTCAACCCAGCTGGGAGTGCCTCCCCATCACCTTCTCCTCCAGGTGCCACCTCCTCCCCGCTAGGTGCCCGAGGCCTCCCTCCAGGATGCTGCCACTGCTCCCTGCTCTTCTCAGGCACCCTGCAGAACCCCCTTTGTCACTGCCTCCCCCAGAGCTCAACTTCTAAGGCACCAAACACCCAAGATTAACAGGCCTTTGTTGCTGAACTGGACATACACATTGAGCCTTTGTTTGTGGTCAAAGGTGTTGAATTCTTGCTGATCAACCAAAGGGTTTGTCACCAGGGAGCTTGTCCTCTGAATGAGCTGGATTTATACTGCACCTGCCAGAATAAAGCTCCCTGGTGCCGTGGGGATGCCAGGCATGAATGCATTCCACTCCTAACCGCCCCAACTTCATCTGTCACCAAGGGGTGGGACCATGAAGTCTTAGGCCAAATTCCTCTCTAAAAAAAGCCCCAAAGTCTTTGAAATGTGAATTCAATGCTGTATCTCCCTCCCTAGCTTTTTTGCAATGAAAAACACTTGTGTATCTTATTTTCTATACTCTTCACATCCTTGTCCCTGCTTTCCTTTTTTTTTTGGCTATTCAAATTCTGAATGTGTCCCAGAAGGCAATGAGGGTCTTTCTGAAAATGTGAATTCTCTTTCTAGATACCCCACACTGTCCCCCAAACCAGGCAAATTTCAGCAGATTTTCCTCATTTCATTAGAGAAGATAAACTTCCCCTCTTAGTCATTTGTCCCCAAAGAAGGAAGCACAGCCCCAACAGAGATGAGTGTCAACAGACAGGATCCTACCATCCAGCATGTGCAGACAGTGGCTGCAGGATGGCCCAAGGTCTCACCCACACAGGCCAAGGGCACACCACATGGGGCTCCTGAGCGCATCAGGAGGGGATCCCCTGGGGGGCTGTGGCTGAGGTTGTCCAGTCATACCTAATCTATCTTGAGAGTAAATCAACTGCTCTCCACCTCCCCCATCTAGTAGAATGCAATATCTATACTTTTCCATAGAATTTTTGAAAGGTAAGTACAAGTTAAAAATATACCAGGTTTAGGTTTTAAACAGTATTGACTAATTTGGATGACAATGTCCCCGCTCCATGTTGTTGTTTTTTTTTCTTTTAAGGCTTCAATGCAATGGCTTGCCTCTGTGTATAGGGCTTTGGGGCTTTCTCTAGGTCACATGACTTTGACCTTCAATGCCGTCATCCCGAGGAGTTACTCTTTCTTGTCCCCCTTCTCCGTCTTGCACCCTCCTGTCCTGCTGCAGCCCGGACTCCGCATCTGGGTCCTGCCAGCTGCGATGTTGGGAAGTGGGCCTCTCCCACCCTTCCCCAGGCTCTCCCCTCTGTGTCTGTACATCCCCCTGGTTATGAGAGGCTTTTCCAGGCACACAACACTCTGCACAAGGCGTCCAGAGAAATAAGCCAGGTCAATGTTGAGAAAATGGAAGAGGGTGCTAGAGCCCCTGGGGGTGGATGGGACCCAGTCATTTGGTTTTTCTCCATTTGGAGGCTCATTCCCTGAGCAACCGTGGGTGCTAAAGAGAACATGCCACCCCTCCACACTTCACTTCTCAACATTCTTCCTGCAGTGGGAGACCTGGCTTCATCAATTTTTTTTGTCTTGCTTTGTTTTTTAGACACTTTTTGTTTCACAAAATACACACACTTCTGGTACTGTAATTACAGAGATTTTCACAAAGAATTGAGTGTTCCCACCTCATTGCTGGACAGGTGGAGTTATTTATGACAAGGGTGCCTGGTGCCTGGCGAGCAGGTGCATGGCCTGTGTGCGGCCCCATGGGCAGGGTACCGAGAGGTGGGTCACATGTCCGTGCAGGTGTGGGAATGGATGGACAGCCAGATAGTACACCCTCTGGCTCTAGACTGCCTGGCCCAGCTGCCTAATGCCTACGGCCATATACAAATGTGCCCAGAGCAGCCAAGGCAACTTTATAAGGTGCCTGGAACTGTGTGTCTCTCAAGACTCAGGGAGAAAATGTTCACTGTACTCATGATACCAGGAAAAGTGTGGGAAAGCTTTCATTAGGCAGAAAGGGAGGTCAGGCATGGTGGCTCACGGGAGGCCTATGGAAGGCCAAGGCAGGCGGATTGCTTGAGTCCAGGAGTTCAAGACCAACTTGGACAACATAGCAAAACCCCATCTCTACCCAAAATATGAAAATTAGCCAGGCAGGATGGCCTGCCTGTAGTCCCAGCTACTCAAGAGGTTGAGGTGGAGGACTGATTGAGCCCAGGAGGTGGAGGTTGCAGCTAGCTGAGATTTTGCCACTGCACTCCAGCCTGGGCAACAGAGCGAGACCCTATCTCAAAATAAATAAATAAATAAAAAGATAGATAGATAGATAGATAGATAGATAGATAGATAGATAGGGTAAAGGAAAGGAATTAAAATAAGCTGAAAGTGTAGAGAGATTTTATTTCTTCCTCAGATTGGGTTGTCTCTAACTAATGACAATTACGTTTCTGCCCTGGGAGGTTCAAGCCCACTCCTCTGCAGCTGGTCTGTGCTCCTGTGTTAACCCATGTATAAACATGAAGAGGCTGCTTTCCATCTCTGTGGCTCTGTGACCCCATAAGGAGAAATGCATGTGCAATTTAATGAAGAGTTGTAGTGATCCTGGTGAAATCAACATATGTTTGTTAATGGGGTTTGAGAGCCTTTGGAGTTTAGCCAATGTGAACTCAGGTTAGGGCCTGTCATCCTTCCTCATCCCTCAAGGGAGGAAGTCATAGATTAAGAAGGCCAGCTTAGAGGACATCAGAGGGGAGGACCCCTCCACCCTGGTCACCCACAGGGACCCTCCCAGGCTTTCTGTGTTGAACAGTGATAGCAGGGGCAGGGGCAGGCAGAGGGAACTTTGCCAGCCACCTTTCTGTGGGCCACTCCTGCCCTGCCTCCTCCTCTCCAGCTGAGTTGATCCCCCAGGTTTGGCATCAGTCAGGGGCTCCTCACCCTGGTGAAGGGGGAAAAGGGGCACAACCCTTGGTCATGCAGGTGGACTGAGTTGCAGGTGGGCTGCCTTTCTAAATTTTAGATTCGGGGGCACATGTGCATGTTTGTTTCATGGATATATTGTGCACTGGTGGGGATTGGGCTTCTAGTGTACCCATCACCCAGATACTGAAAATTGTTTCCAATGGGTAGTCTTTCAGCCCTCATCCCCCTCCCACCCCTTCCTGTTTCGGAGTCCACAGCCTCTCTTATTTCCATCCTTATGTCGATATATACGTATTGTTTAGTTCCCACTTATAAGCGAGAACATGCAGTACTTGTTTTTTTGTTTCTGAGTTAGTTCACTTAGGATAATGGCCTCCACCTCCATCATGTTGCTGCAAAGAACATAATTTCAATTTTTATGGTTGCATAATATTCCATAGTGTATATATACCATATTTTATTTATCTGGTCAACCAGTGATGGACACTTAGATTGGTTCTATAACTTTGCTATTGTGAATAGTGCTGAGATAAATGTAAAAGTACAGGTGTCTTTTTTTATATAATGATTTCTTTTCCTTTGGATCGATACCCAGTAATTGGATTACTGAGTAACATGGTAGTTCTATTTTTAGTTCTTTGAAAAATCTCCAAGCTGATTTCCATAGACATTGAATTAATTTACATTCCCACCATCAGTGTATGAATGTTTCATTTTCTCTACATCCACACCTACATCTGTTGTTTTTTAACTTTTTAAAAATAGCCATTCTGACTGGTGTAAGATGATATTTCAGTGTGGTGTTAATTTGCCTTTCTCTAATAATTAGTAATGTTGAGAATTTTTTCATGTGTTTGCTGCTTTTGAGAAATGTGTGTTCATATCTTTTGCTCAGTTTTTAATGGAGTTGCTTGCTTTTTTCTGTTTAGTTGTTTGACTTCCTTATATACTCTGGATATTAGTCCTTTGTTGGAAGCATAATTTACAAATATTTTCTCCCATTCTGTAAGTGTATTCTGAGTTTCTTATATTTTGAAGTCTACTTCTCTAGCAAGATTAAGGAAATTTTCCTGAATTATTACCCTAGATATGTTTTCCAGTTTGCTTACTTTTTCTTCTTCTCTCTCAGGAATGTCTATAAGTTATAGGTTTGGTGAAAATCCCATATTTCTTTGTTCTTTTTTAAAATTCATTTTTCTATATTTTTGTCTATGTTAGCAAAAGACCAATCTTCAAGATCTGAAAATTTTTTCTTCTGCTTGGATCATTAAAGCTTTTAACTGTATTTTGAAATTGTTTAAGTGTATTTTTTATTTCCAGAAGTTCTGTTGTTGTTGTTGTTGTTGTTTTAAAGGTATTTATCTCTTCCTTCATTTCCCGGTTTTCATGGTTTCTTTGTGTTAGTTTTCAATTTTCTCTAGGCTCTCATAGACCTTCCCTGCAATCCATACTTTTAATTCTTTGTCTGTAATTTTGGGGTTTTCATTTTTGTTGGGGATCTTTGCTAGAGACCTAGTGTGATTATTCAATGTTGTCGCAACATTCAGATCTTTCATGGTGCTAGAATTTTTACACTGGTTTCTTCTTATCTGGAGAAGCTGACACTTCTTATATTCGAATTTATTTTCATTTATGTGGGATATTTTCTCTGTTATCTCCCCCTTCTCCCGCCTTGAGGGTGTCACTGTAGAGTTTGTTGGTAGGGGTTTTGGACTTCCTTCTGCAGCCCTGTGCACTTCTGTTTTATATTGGGCCATGCAGTTCAACCTGCAGGCCAGTAGGTGGCACTTACAAATAAGAGCTGGCTTACTTGACTTATATATCACTCACCTCTTTCCTGTGTTAGGGAGCCCCTTTTCGGTCCATGGGGGTCCCAGCTCGGCAGACTTTACTCTCCTCTCCTGTCTGTGATTCCTGTCATGTCTCTGGTGAATTTCAGTGTGCTCTCTTAAAGGATCTATTTGAAGTATTAGTATTTACTCACTGTTTTGATGCCTGAGAGGTGTTTACTACTGGCTGGGGCATAAGCCCATGGGTATATTTGACCTTTGCTCACTGAGGTGCTCTCTATTGTTTCAGGTGATGGACTGGACAGCGGAATGCCAGGTGCCCTGAGCTTCCTGCTCAGAGCAGATTGGGAGGGTGGAAGAGAGGATGCACCTGGGCAGAGCTGGAACCCTGGCATTCCCACAAATACCCCCAGTGATAAGCACAGGCACCAGCCCTGATGGGGGTGTCTGGGGGAGCGCCTGATGAAATGCACAGAGGCCTCTGTGGTTGATGAGGGGGCTGCACTGGCTCCATATCCTAGATAGGCAGGAATGCAGTCAGCTTCCCTATCACACCTCTGTTCTGGGGCTGGTGTTTCTCAGTACAGATGCACACTGTGGTCTATCTCCAGGCCACAGTGTGGCTGAGAGACATGAAAAATGCCTGTCCTGTGTGCCTCTCTGCAGGAATGGCTTCAGGGTAGAAGATCTTCACTCAGCCCAATGCAGGCAGTTGTATGGCGCGCCTGTTCTCCAATGTGGTAATGTTCTCCATGTGGTAATGCCGCTGCCTCATGGGGAGACGGGGAACGGCTCTGCCTATCAGCCATGTGGGTGGGAGTCATCATGGTGGTGTTGGCTGCTTGGGTGGGCCCAAACTCAGGCCCAAGGAGGAGTCAGGTGCCAACGATGTTGGACTGGGCTAGGTAATTCCCAAACTCCCACAGGTCTCAGTGACCCACTAGATGGCATGTAGGAGTCCTGATGTGACTGGACCAGAATCCAGCCAGCCCAGAGTTCAGGTGCTGGCTGTGATGGGGAGGGGTGGGCTGGTCCCCTGGAGCCTGAGAACAGATCACAGGACTCTGGGGGCTGGGCATTCCCAAGGGCTCCAGGCCACAGCTGCAATGTTCAGGCATAGCAGGGTGGCTGTGCTGTGCACCTTTCACTCAGGAAGGCAGGACCCTTCAGCTGGGGCAATGAGCGATGGCAGTTGTTGGGCTCATGGCCCACTCACACTTTTCGCCCAAAGCTGGATTTTGCTGTTAGGAGCTCAGGAAGGTACCTGAACTTCCTGTTCCCTCCCTGGCCTGGGGCAGCAGAGGCAAGCCTGTGGTGGAAAGGGTTAATGGGCAGCCTCTGGGAGTTAGGCTCTCAGAAGAACACTGAGCTGTGGCTGTCATGGTCAGGCAGGGGTGGGTGGTGGCACTGGCAGCCTGTCACCAAAGCAGGCAAGTCCCGTTTGGCAGAGAGGAGCAGCAGAGGGAAGCCATGCAGAGCATCGTCTACCCACTCCTCCTTACCACAGCTGTGGTATCTGTCTTTGGGGCACATGAAAGTGCCCAGTTCCCCTCCATGGTGGGCAGCAGTGACTGCACCAGGCGGATCAGGGATGAAAAGCCTGTGGGATCCATGTAGGCTTGAGCAGTGCCTCTGCACCATCTCCAGCAGGCTCCCTGTGTTCATCTGGAGGCCTGGGGGCGATGAGGGGGGCTCCCTGTGGCTAGGATTGCAAAGGTCCATGGTGGAGGTGTGAAATTTCAGGGTTCTCTCACTCACTCACCTCTTCCCTGTGTTACGGAGCCCTTTGTGGCTCCTTGGGGTTCCCAGCTCGGCAGGCTTCCCTCTCCTCTGCTGTCTGATTCCTGTCATGTTTCTGGTGAATTTCAGTGTGCTCTCCTAGAGGATCTATTTGAAGTGTTAGTATTTACTCACTATTTTGATGCCTGAGAGGTGCCAACTAACTACTTCTACTCCTGGGCTGCCATTGTTCCATTGCCCCTCCTTGGAGGGGTGTAGCATACTTTCAGAAAACAACTCTCACATCAGAGCTGCTTATTCCTTACTTATGACTATAAGAACACACATTTCTGAGAGTCTACTGGATGTCACGTAAAGCACCCCTGTAGAGCTGGAATGAGCCAGAGCAGGTGAGGCTATGAGTAGCCCCACGTGGAACAACAAAGCTCACATGAAGCCAGGGCACTTCTCACCCCTGGGATGGCACAGAGAAGGTCCAGGCCTCCAGGGACACTGCAGGCCTCCACTGGTCATTCAGGGACCTCAATATGCAGGGGAAGCTCTGCCAGGCAAGAGCATTCTTTTGAGATCAGCTTCTAGTCAGCCAGACAGAAGGAGCAGGGCTAGACTGGGTGACAGGCATGTGCACCTGCCACTGCCATGAGCTCAGACACAGCCTGCTGAGCTGCAGGGGAGGCTACAATTTAGTAGCCGTGCATCCAAGAAGGAGTTGGGGATAGATTTGTGGACAGTGCCCAGTCCCTGCTAGGGTGCCAATCACTGAGGGCAAGGACCCTGGAGCTTTAGCTCTCCTACTGGTTTCCCCAACCTACTAGGGAAGGCTCCCTTGATGGCAAGACCCTGGTGGGACTTTTGGAGGCAAATGTGCACACCTGGTCTGCACACCTGTATTAGCTGAACCTCTTATAGAGGCTTGGAAACAGACTGGAGAGGAAAATGTACATGTAGAAGGTTTATTTTGTTAGGGAGTCCTCTGGGGAGCACCACGGTGAGGGAGAGAATAAAGGCAGGAACCAGACCCACATAGGATGTGCTACAGCGAACATCTCCAATCAATGGGAAAATAAATGGCTATTTATTTGTAGGAAAGTGTTATTTAAGGCACTTTTCTTGCGGTCCTGAAACTCCAACTGTCAACCCACAAGCCCTAGCAAAGAGGCATGGAGGTGATTGGGACAGGGATTGCCTAGTGACAAGGTGAGCCCTTAGATCCCCCACCCCACACCCACCACCAGGGGCTCGAGCCTCCGTGAGAGGAGGCATCAGGTGGGTCGAAGTGTAGGAAAGTGTAGGAGGGCTGGGCTGGGCTTTAGCAGCTGAGTCTTCTGACTGTAGCCCAGAGCCCTGTGCACTTCCCCAGGTGGCCCCCTTCCGCAGTTGGGAGCTGAACCACCAGGCCCTCCCAGATGGCTGCTTCACGGTGAAGCTGCCTTAGTGCAGCACTCTGATCATTTATCATTAAAGTGGGCACAGCCAGAACTCCCAGAGTTCAATGGGGCCTTGATACATCCTAAGTGTCTACTCTGTGCTAGACCCTTGGTCCTAGGAGGTGGGGACGTCACATCAGAACACTGGGGAGTTTTCTCAACTTTGTTTTATCCTCCTTGGGAATGTGCACTGATCGCCACGGGTGAATTGTTTTAGACTCACTAATATTTTGTGAGCTTGGCTTGCTTTCTTCACATTGGATAGATTAGGAAATTACAGGTCTGAGAATTTATAGCAACTTGCTTAACATCCCACAACTTTTAAGCGGAAGAACCAGGAGTCAATGCAGAGCAGCTGTCTGCAGAGGTGTACTGGGCACTCGGCTCCTGTCCCCAAATGCAGAACCTGCAGCCAGGAGTGGGGATATGGGGGAAGTATCCACCCACCTCTCACAGAGGCTCACAGCCTACAGCATGTCCCCAGCCTCCTGCCAGGTCATCACTGGAGCCTGAAGGAACCCCTCCACCTGGCTGGCCAGTGGACCCAGCTCTGGGCTGGGCCGAGGCTCCCTCACCACTGCTGGTTGGGTGGACTGTCCTCCTGGGCTATTCCTGAGCTTGCTGCTCAGCCCCTCCCTCCAATCCCTCAGCTCAGGTCTCCAAGCCTGGGCTAGTGGCTTGGACTCTAGGAGCCTCCCCTAGACTCCCACCAGGCGTGGCTGCAGGACTCCTCTGCGTGCACACATACACAACCACACATCCATAAGCCTGTGTTGAAGCTTGTGGGCCTACACAAAGCTGTGGTCTTCATGCAGTTCCCCTGACCTCTTCTGTGAACACCAGAATTCCCTGAGTAGGCCCAGCATGTAGAGGAAGACAGCGTGGCAGAAGGGAACTCCATGTCTCACCAGGATTCCCTGAGTAGGCTCAGCATGTAGAGGGAGACAGAGGGGCAGAAGGGAACTCTGTGTCTCAAGCACTGCCTAGTGTTTCTGCCTGCGCCATGCTGGGTAATTTGCATACCTGGTCAGGTATCTATTGAAATATTCATTCTGTTTTGTGTTCTCCCTTTTTTTTTTTTTTTTTTAATGGCATTGAGATTTTTTATTTACCTACCTTCCTGCTTTCTTTTAACTTTATAAATATTATTTAAACATTATAAACCAAATTACTCTCTTTTTGACCCAGGGTTGTGATAGGAACCATCTCGTTACAAAGTAGTGGCCAATCTATGCCTGCTTTTATGCTTTTCTGGCCCTTCTCAACCTCTGGCTGTCACTTCTCTGTTCTTTCTCAGTTGTCCTTAACAGTATATTCTAACCCCTGTAAAACAGGGACTGAAAGTACCAACCTCATTGTTATGAGGTTTAAGAGAAGGCCCAGCACTAAGCCAAGGCTCTCAGGAAAATTGAAACAGTTCCTCCTTGCCCTTCAGTACAGCTCCTTCTGTCAGGGGCTGAGGAACCACTGAACCTGTAAACCGAGCACACGGTATAAGTCCACAGGCCAGGTGAAGGCCTAGATGGTAAAGTACATGGGCTTTGTGACTCCACTACCAACTTCAGGCTAAGGGAGGACTGACTTAGTGAGCAGTTCCAAGACCACTGAGCTCACAGTTCCCTGTGGCTGTCTCCCTTACACCTCCACTGTGACCAGGGCTTGAGGAGGGGCCTCACAGTTCCCCTGACACACTTGGAATAGTATGAGGGTGCAACTGAAGCCAAAAACTGAGTGACCAGCCCTGAGGAGTCGATGGGGGATGCTGACAAACCAGTCACAAAATTGGTGCTATTTGCTCTTAAGAAGGAGAGGCAGAGCCTGGGCAAGAACAGCAGCTGGAAGGTGAAACACACGTCTGACTCTCAGTAGTGGTAGTGATCACACATGAAGGGGCCATCAGGGGACATGTCCCAGGTACTGGGCCTGCTTCTCAGTCAGCTTGGTCAATTTCACGTTCAGCTTGCCCAGGTGGGCTTCAGCCACTGCCTCATCCAGCTTCTTGGACAGGACATGAACCCCAATGGGGTACTTCTCTGGGTGGGTTCGCAGCTCAATCTCTGCAGTCACCTGGTTGATGAAGGAGTCACTCGTCACAAAGCCAGGGTGGCCCATGGCACAACCCAGGCTGACCAGCTGACCCTCAGCCAGCAGGATGGTGCGGCGCCCATTCTTCAGCCAGTACCCGGCCACCTGGTGCTTGATGGTCACCTTCTCCAAGTGTTCTCGCTGAGCCACTTGACATCGATCTCCACATCAAAGTGTCCAGTGTTACACATGATGGCATCATCCTTCACCTGTTCAAAGTGCTGGCCAAGGACGATGTTGCCACAGCCTGTGGTGGTGATAAAGGTGTTGCCCTCCTAACATGCTTCGTCCATGGTGGTCGCCTCATAGCCCTCCATGGCAGCCTGCAGTGCATTGACAGGGTCGATCTTGGTGATGATGACGTGGGCCCCAAAACCCCACAGGCCTGGACACAGCCCTGGCCAATGTTGCTGTAGCCTGCTACCTCTGCTACCTTGCTGGCAATCATCACCTCTGTGGTCCACTTGATGCCATCTATGAGGGACTCCCAGCAGCCATAGAGCTTGTCAAACTTGCTCTTGGTGATGGAGTCATTGACATTAATGGCAGGCACCTTCAAGATCCCACTGACCAGCATCCTGTGTGGGTTGTGGACCCCTCTTGGTCTCCTCGGAAGTGCCTCAGATGCCCAGCAAGAGCTGTGAGTACTTCATGTGGAAGAGGTTGGTGAGGTCGTTGCCATCCTCCAGAATAATGTTGAGGGCCCGTCCTTGAATTACAGTGACTGCTCGATGCACCAGAGGTACTCCTTATCCTTTCGCCCTTCCAGGCATGTACTGGAATGCCAGCCTTGGCAATGGCAGTCAACACATGGTCCTGGGTGAGGAAGATGTTGCTGCTGGGGCACCCAGGATGATGAGGGTCTCAATGTGGATGACGGTCTCCATGGTCGTATGCAGGCAGCTGGCGATGCCTGCTGCCTGCGATGCGGGTGCCCTCTAGTGGCTTGGAGGCTGAGCACAGCTCTGGCATGTGCATCAGGCCTGGCATCTCATTCTCCACAATGTTCAGGGCCTTGTGTCCCCAGGAGGCCAGGCCAATGTCAGTAACTTTGTAGGGCAGTTTGTCAGACAGGCTGGCGACACTTGTGATGGAGACGGGTGAAGGGGCCTGGGCCTTGGTTTGAGGACAGGCACTTGGCAGGTGGCTTTGGGCAGGGTCTCTGTGTGTGTGTGTGTGTGTGCGCACGTGCGTGCGTGCGTGCACACGTATGTTTTCTATTTTACATTTCAAGCAGATAGCCAGGCCCTTGATATTGCACAGGTACTTGCAGTGTGTATTAGCCAGAGTTATCCAGAGAAATAGATCCAACAGGATATATACAGGTATATGTAAGAGGAGATTTATTATAGGAATTGGCTCAGGTGGTTATGGAGACTGAGAAGTCCCGCAGTTTGCTATCTGCAAGCTAGAGAAACAAGAATGTCAGTGGTGTGACTCAGTCTGAGTCTGAAGGCCCAAGAATTAGAGGGGCGGGGGTGTGGCAATGGTGTAAGTCCAAATGCTATGACCTGAAAGTTAGTGTCCCCTAAAGATTCATATGTTGAAATCCTAAACCCTAAGGGATGGTATGAGGAAGTGGGGGTATGGGGAGGTGATTAGGTCACCAGGGCGGAGCCTCATGGATGGAATTAGTGCCTTTATAAAAGAGGCTCCAGAGGGCTGCCTCCCTCCTTCCACGGTGGGAGGACACAGGAGACATTGTTGGCCAAAAGATGCTAAAGATGAACCAGAGAGCTGACTCTCACCAGAAACCCAATCTGCCTTGACTTAACTATCAAGAATTCCATTTTTAAATTATGAATCTTTTAGATGAACCACAAACCTTGCAAAAATTTTACAGACCACTTGAGAATATGGCCCCAGCTTGGGGAGTTCACTTCTATCAGCTGGAGAATTTCCGTGGAAAGTGTAAGAAAGCCTGCCTTAGGGTCCATATGGGAGATCACAGCCTGAGCCTGGCTACAGGCTGTGCGGAGGCAGGACCCAAGAGGAGACAACAGAAGGACAGGGCTGTAGTGACTGTAGGTTGCCAGCTCATGATCACAAGAGCAGCCAGGTCTTAGCAGGACCAGACATTGGAAAACCCACAGGACCCCTGCTTGGGGTCTCCTTCAGGTTGCCCTGCTCCCTGGGCCATGTGGCCTCAGCTCTGCTCCCTTCTCCTCACCTCTGCCTCTCTGTGTACTTGGCTGTTGCAAGTAGCCCTGCAGTCTGCGGTTGCTCGTCCTCTCTTCAGAGACCCCATGGCCACGTTGCTGGGGAGAGATTCTGATCCCATAGTCTGGGTCAAGCTGTGCATGCCTGATCTGACCACCAAGGTCATATCATACAATCAGGGCTGCTGCTGGACCATGCACAGGGTATGGGGAAGTTTGAGGGTGTGGCAGTGGGTGGAGCAGGTGCCCTCAAAGTTGTCTCCAGCATGTAGAGGAGCCTGCCCATCTGTCTCCCCATGAGTGGCCCCTGTCACCTTGCTTCCTTCACTCCTGCTCCCGATGCTTCCACGAAGCTGAGCCACATGAGCAAGTGAGCATCCCTCTGCCGCCCTCACTGCCTCAGCACCACCCCTTCCATCAGGCCCCACTCCCGCCTGCTGCCCGCAGCCTACCCAGTGAGCTCAGCTCGGAGACCAGGGCTGGGCCTGGGCAGAGGGAATGAGGGAGTCCCATGCCTTATGTGCAGGAAACGTAGGTCTGGGCTGTTAACAGCAAAGCCTTTGCATTTGTCCACTAGGCTGTTAACAGCAAAGCCATTGTATTTGTCCACTAGGGGCCAGAACAAAGTTCCACACACTGAGTGACAAAAACCAGACACTTTTCCTGAGAATTCTGCAGGCTGCAAGTCCAAGGTCAAGGTGTGGGGGTCGTTTCCTCTGGGTCTCATGGAGCCAGGTTTGCTGACGGCCGCCTTCCTCCTGTGTCCTCCCATGCTGTTCCCTCCGCGCATGTCTGTTTCCTAAACTGTTCCTGTAAGGACACCAGTTGTACTGGATTAGGGCGCACCCTAATGACCTCGTTTAACCTTTACAAATCCTCTCCAAACACAGTACAGCTGCATCCTGAGGAACCAGGGGTTGGGACTTTAATATATAAATTTTGGGGAGGACACAATTCAGTGCATGCCAGGCCTTATCAGCAGCACTACCCTCCCTAAGTGGTAATTTCTAAAAGACAATGGGCTCTGGGGAAAGACTCCAACACGTTTTGAAGCCAAAAGGCCCCAGTTCTGGCTGGACTGCATCGTTGAGGGTAGTTTGGGGGCCACAGACCCCTGGCCTCTGCAGAGACCACAGCTGTCCAGAGTGAATGAGATTCCGTACAGCCCCCCCTACCCAGCACACCCAGGGGCTCCTCTGTGGCTGCTCCTGCAGGATGAGCTCCGGGCATTTGATGTCATGATGGGTCAGGACCCTATGGCTCAGGCCAGCCTGTGACACTGGAGGGGACCTTGGAATCTCGTCATTTCCTCTGATGAGTGAGGAACCAGGGTAGACCATGTGGGTGTGGGTGTCCTCGTTGTTCTGGGGCAGTGAACCCCTGCTCATGATCCCTGTGGAGGTTCTGGGGCTCCAGGGACATCCAGGCCAGAATGCCCAGCAGTTCAGCTCATGAGTCCAAAGGTAACCTGGGGGTCTCAAACTCATGGATACAATCATTGCAACCAGAAATTTTGGTCCTTTCTTCCCTATATCCCTGTTTCTGTGGGTGGGTGTGGGCATCCCAGGAGGAAAACTCTTGTTCAGAGAGCAGATGGCCCTGGAGGTGTTTGTTTGACAGCTGGGACTCCATGAAGGGGAGGGTGGCCCAAGCTCAGGCTGTCTCAGAAACGGGAAGGAACAAAGTCTGCAGAAACTCTAACCTGAGGCCCAGGGACAGCAGGCACAGGGGCTGAGAGGCATCTCTCATTGACCCTCCCCCCAGGGTCTTCCTGCCTTGGTGGCCTCAGACTTCAGTGACCAGGGGCCTCCCTGAGGACTGGGATGAAGATGAGAAGGGGGTGGTGTGCCAGTCCATTGTTCCAGGAGGCACATGTGTTACATTTGTTTACTAGGCCGATGGTACAAACTGATTTTAAAACAATGTTTGCGGAGTCACGGAACAAATACCACGGAGCAGCACCTAGCACAGAAGAAGGCCCCTGCCCTGGGCATCTGTGGGAAACCAGGGCCCCAGGTCCGCAGTGACTGGTGCAGAAACTCTGAGCTGAGGAGCTAACACTATACCCATCTGCACCTGAGCGAACCCGCCAGGCTCCAGCAAAACCAAACAGGAAACTCTCCCCGGGAGACACCGTCCTCATCCAGGGGAACCAGGATTCTCGTGGAAAATCATTTCCTACTGAAGAGGCGCTCAGAGGAAAAACTCCCAGGTGTCTCCCCAAAGAGAGGAGCGGATACAAGAAACAAGGAGATTCAAGGCCCAGAGAGTAAAGAGAATAGAGTGATCTAAAAGGAACATTGTAATAAGGGTGTATAAAGTGTTCAAAAAAGATAAAGGAATAAAACTATATGACCAGGACAGCTAATTATGACAAATGCAGAGTTTTAAAAGGACCGAAGTTCTAAGATTCATTAATGAGAAATGAAGCACAAACACAGAGTTTAAGACAAAAAGTGGAATAACTCCAAAGACAGACCTGAGCCACACCCGTGCTGCGGCGCTGCTGACCAAGGCGGAAACCAGAAACGGGACGCTGTGCGCAAGGAGCAGATGAGGAGTGTCTAGCACGACAGCTCACTCCAGCATCCTCAGCTCACTACTTTGGGGGAGGCAACCACTGAACTCCCTCTGATTTTTCTCATTCCTACTGGATGCTGATGCTTAGGGAATGCAGACCCCAGCCCACCAACTTCTAAGCAAAGCCAGCAATGAGGGGAGCTCCCTGCTTGCTGGAAGGGGAGTCCCTCCCCCCTGCCCAGACTAGGGACTTCCAAGATGCACTGGCCAGGTCTTGTGCCCTTGATCCTTAGCACAGCCCTGAGGGTGGTGATTCCCCACTTAGGCATCTGGTTGGACAATGGATGGGCTTCGCTGAGGGCTGGCAGCCTTGTTGAACGCGTTCTTCCAGAGAGCGGGAGTAAGGGTCCAAACGGTCCTCTCAGTAGCCCCCTGCTACGTGCACCTGCCTGCTCTCCTAGGGTTCTGCTGGGGACCCCAGTGGGGGCAAAGCTCAAGCCCGGGATGGATGGGGGAAGGTCTCTGGGCACAGGTGGAGAATGTGAAATAACATGAATCCAGAACTTGCCATGTGCCAAGCAGGATGCTGAGCACATCTAAACCCCGAAGGACCTAACCATACTTATATGCTAGGAGGGGAGGCACAGAGAATTCCAGCGTGTGCACACGGTCAGGACTGGATGGGCCCCTGGGTCCTGGCTGAGCCCTGCTGTCCTTCCGTTCTCCAGTGCTCCCGCCTTCCAGCACTGGGCGGCAGGTGCGGGCAGGCTGCCCCACACATCGGCCTGCCCCAGGCTGCCCTTGCACTAGATGTTTCTGCTTACGGGACTCTAGGGGCCTCTCCCCAAACTACTCAGGACCCCAGCAGCTCACTGGACCCTCTAGCTAGGTGGTGGCCCCAGAGGGCTTTTGTGGTCTGACCTCAGTAAACACAGGTGATGGGAAGATGGTGTGGGGAAGTTGTGGGTTTGGCCTGAATTGTACTCCCTCTGCTCTGCCTTGTTGCTTGGTTTCTAAGGTGGATGAGGGATGAGGAAGAGGAGAGAGGAATGGGGTGAGGAGGCAAAGTATTTTCCAGTAGAGAGAGACCAGCTGTGAGAGCTGTGTGTCCATCTTCCTGCATGTTCAGCGTGGGGTGTGTGAATGCGTGTGTGTGCATGTGTGTGCACATGTGTGTGTGGTGTGTGTGCACATGTGTGTGGTGTGTGTGCATGTGTGTGCTTGTGTGTGCATGTGTGTGGTGTGTGTGCATATGTGCGTATGTGTGTCTGTGTGATGTGTGTTTGTGTGTGTTTGTGTGTGTGTGGCGGTGCATGTGTGGGGGGGGTGTGTGTGTGTGTGGTGAGTGCGAGTGTCTCTGGGAGGTGCTGGGATCGTGGGGATGCAGCGAGTTGCCATTCTGACTCTCCTTTGTGGGCCCCTCATCTCCACAGGCCTCAGAGTGCTTCACTACATTTATCTCATCTCCCTATATCTAGCAAGGGGCCCCAAAGAGGAAGAGTTAGGGTGGGAGGTGGTGAATGGGTGTCACCCGCTCTGGCTGTTTCTCTGGCTTCTCAGGGCCACGTGCTTCCTCTCCAGCTTGAGAACTCGACTGTCCTTCATCACCTACTGCACGGAGGGCAGCATCGTCCTGCAGCTCACACTCACACCAGTCAGGGGAGTGCTGCTTTGAGCCCCCAAGGGAGGCCTGAGGGGCTGGGCCAGAGGGAACTCCAGGGAGCTGAGGGGCGCCCTGCGACCTTGGTTGGGAGCCTGACAGCACACATGGCAGGGTGGTCAGGACACCACTCGTGCTGTGTCTCGACCGATGTCTGTGTGTCACTGGGCCAAATCTTCACCTGGTGTCACTGAGGGTCCAAGAGGAGGCGGCTGGGCCTTGAGTACTCAAGGGCCCTCTCCCTACCATGCCTAAAGCAAGGAGTCCAGGAAAGGTCTCACTTAGCCCCTGCACAGGGTGGGGTCAGCGTGATGTTCCCGCCCTGAAATCTGTGGTGCTCCCTCAGGCCCCAGGTGTGCAGGCCGTGCACTCAGCCAGGCCCTCCCTGATGTAAGGTGTAAGCGGAGCCACAAGGCTGCCTGAAGACACCCTGTCTTGTGCCTGAGCTGGGCACCCAGGCCTGGATGCCTCCTTCAGGGCTGCTCAACCCTCGGGGTCTCTCCCCTCTGTCTTCTGTGTGCCTGTGGCAGGCAGGACACCCACAGGGGCAGGGCCAGGACTCGGGTGCGGCAGGCGAGTCACCAAGGACTCTGCTCAGGGAAATCCATCACAGAAGCCCTGTTTTAGCTGTGATTCCAGAGACCTACAGGTGATTCCTCATCTCCTGCTCTTCCTGAACCAGTAAGGACCACAGGGCACCCACCCTGAGGCTCAGGGAGTGTGTCCTTCCACCACTGTGGCTCCTGCCCTGAGTCAAACATCACAGGGGACACAGGGCAGGTGGGGCTGGCCCCAGGAGCCAGCCGGGCTTCCTGCAGGTCTGAAGCTGCCAAGGGCATTGGCCTCCATCCCTGCCTCTTGGCCCAGGCCCCGCTCATTCCAATCCCTGCGGATGCCTGGGGTGCACCTGGTCCATGCACCCAAAGAAAGCTTCCTGTGATCCCTGCTTCCTGCCTTCCTGCAGCGTCACACCTTCAAGGCGGGCTGTGGGTGAAGCTGGCCTGCTGACATGCTTTCTGAGCCTTTCAAGTGTTTTCAAAAACGGGGGCCCACAGTGAAAAGCCTGAACATTGACAGGCACGGTGGCTTATGCCTGTAATCCCAGCACACTGGGAGGCTGAGGTGGGAGGATCATTTTAGCCCAGGAATTAACCAGCCTGGACAATATAATGAGACCCTGTCTCTAAGAAAATTTTTAAAATTTAGCTGCAGTGAGCCATGATCATGCCACTGCATGCTGGCCTGGGCAACAGAGTGAGCCCCTGTCTCAAAGGACAAAAAAAGCAAGAAAACTTGAACATTCTTTCTAAAAATGCAAATGTCTAGATTTTTTGTAAAATGGGAATGGCAGGAATAGTGGGTTTGTGTCCCTCCATGTCAGTCCCTGACTGGGGCCTGGGGCTCCACCCTCCTCACATGGGGAGCTCCAGGACCCACCTTCATTCCAAGGCCTTCCGACTGCTAACGTCAGCTGGCTCGTCCTGGCCTGTTCCTCCTCATGGTATCACCTGTTTGGCCTCTGAGGTCACCTGTCCAATGGCCATGATGCTTCCTTAGGAAGAACCTTGTGGGGGCACTGAGGCTGTGAGAGAGACAACAGGAAAGGCCAGCTTGGTGCCCTGTGCTGAGCTCCCAGGCCTGGGCCCCCTCAGTGCAAGCATGGGGTCCTCTCCCACTGCGGAGCTGCTTCCAAATCTGATGCTCCCGGGCTGCACTCTCAATATCTTCCCTGCTCAGGCTTCCAAAGGGCCCTGACCAGCCGGACACTGGAAGGTACATCTGAGCCTGGGTAGTGCACACCTTGGCCAGCCCAACTCTGCCACCCTGAGCAGGGCTGGGGACTGCTCTGGACCTTCATGGAACGAGTGGTTCCAAGTTACATTCTGCCTCCCTCCCTGGCCTCCTTCCTGGGCTCCCTAGAACCCTCCTGGCTTCTCAGCGGCAGCCTGCTGAGAGGGCATATTCTGTTGCATTTGGGTTTCACGCTCCTGCCTTGGGCTTTCCCTGCTGTGACTGTCACCCTCCATGTGGGGCAGCTTTGCACAAGTTAGCCAACAGCTGACAGTTCAGGGCTGTGACTGCCAGGCCACATGGGCAGACGTAGAGGGCCGAGCTGGTGGGCAGAGGGCACCTGTCACCTTGACTCAGCTGCCTCCAGGGAGGAGTGACGACTCACATCCTCACCTGGGGTTGACAGGGCTGCTCAGATGCCACAGCCTGTGCATGTCCGAGGACATCATCAGAGGAGCACAGCTGTCACAACTGCTGCACGGCTGAGCGGCTTTAAATCAGGAGCAGCAGAAAGAGACCCCGAGGGGAAGGGGAGCTCTGTCTACTCCACCCCCATCCTCAGCTCTGCAATGGGGAGAGGTAGAGTTGGGGACAGAGCCCAGGACCAATCATGGAAGTGTCAGCACAGCTCCTATTTCTGGGACCTACCAGCTCCCAGCCCTGTGCCAGTCCCTGCACAGCCCAGTGCCCTGGGACTCAAGACAGGCCTGACAGCGTCCTTTCTGTTCATAGGAGGCACCGCAGGAGCTTGCCGACACTGGACAATTTGCTCCTGGTCGTGTGCCCATGGAGAGCAGAGCTCAGACATGGATGGTGTGTCTGTCCCCACAGCCTACTGCCAGGGCACCCTGCAGTGAGGAACAGGGAGGCCAGAGCCCAGCTGCTGCTCTGGGGCCAGTGGCACCCAGCCTCATGCTGTCCCCATGGAGGGAGGATACCCAGGGCTCCCCTCCTCTCCAGCAGCTGCAGTTGTGTAAATGCCAGCCATGCAGAGTCCCAGCACTCACAGGCGGAGGTCAGGACAGACAGGGGTCATCACAGAGGACCACACAAGGCTGTCACCACCCATACCAGGACCCTGGATGGCAAGAGAGCATCCTCACCATGTCTCAGACAGCAGGGACGGATGCTGTGATTGATCCTGTGGGATTGAGGTGAGCCGAGGGTGTTTGTGTGGATGCCTTTGTCGGGCTATGGAGGTTTCCTTCTGCTCACAGGGTGCTGTGGGATGTTGATGCCCCCACTTCTTATTCTTCATCCCCTGAGATAACTGCTTAGTACCTGGTTCCTGTTTCCCATTTTGCTGATGTGGTAAATTACACAGGTATTTCAGCTCTTGCACCTGCCTGGTCTTCCTGGGAGGAGCCATGGCTGCTCCTGGTCTGTGGTTCAAGCTACCCTGCTGCCTCATGCCACTGCTAGTGTTTCCCTTGAGGTTCTTTGGCCACATGTCTTTTCTCTTGCTTCAGAGTTAAACTTATTGTTGAGGTAACAACACACTAATTGTGCACAGGTGGTACTCACACCACCACCCCCGCATATTCCCCCCACACCAATGAACACTCACATTCACACCCATGGGGCCACACATCCACACCCACCCACCCATGCACACTGCCCCACAAACACACTCAACCCACCCCATACCACACACATCACACCACGCACCCAAAAGCACACACACCCACACACCACACACACACGTAAATAGCAAACACACATGCACCAAAAATACCAAAGACACACCACACATCTCATACACACACCACACACATCACACATCATACACGCACCACACAAAGGGCACAAATTCCCCACTCTGCCACACAACACACACACCCAGCACGCACCCAACACCATACACAGCACGCACACATCACACACACACCACACACACTACACCCAACACATACACATACCCACACACCATAGACACATATACTTGATACACACAGAACGTACCACACACCACACACAACACACCACAAGATACGTATACACAGCGACACTGCCACACACACCACATATCACATACACAGCAAATACACACACATCGCACATAGCCCTATACATGTACACAAACACCACACTCACCACACACTATACACACATACCACATGCACATTACCTATCACACGCACCCACTACACACACACACACACACACACACGCAATGCCACACACATACCACAAACCAAACACCCACACACATCACACATGACCCTCTACACACATAGCCACCACACACACTACAAACCATATGCACATATGACACACATACCACTTATCACACACCCCCAAAACACACATTACCACAAACACACAACACATTACACAAAAATAGCACACACACAGTACACCACACACCACAGAAAAACACACACTAGACATGAAACACACACACATTGACACTCACACACCACACGACAAATACACCAAACTCACATACTGCACACTCCTATGCACACACACAGACATCTAACCATACTACATACATGTCACATACACACCACACACACACATCATACACAGCACATGCACACCATCACAACACACACATACTACACACCACAAAAGTACACTACTTACACATGTGCCACACCACACAGAAAATACACACATATATGCCCACCACATACCACACACATATAGTACACATACACCCACACACCACAAACACACATACACCACATACACAGGCAACACACACAAACCGCACCCTTTTCCTCACCGCCAGACACAGGCACAGACATTTCTGCCCTCAGCAGGGCCTCCTCAGCTCTCACCTCCTGCACACATGGTGGGGGATCCACAGACCTAACTGCAGTGCAGGCCTTTGACGTGAGCTGGAACACAGGAGGGGTGGAGCAGGGCAGGGAGAGTGAGCCTCTGGCCATAGGAGCCGGGTGCCTCAGCCCCTCACCATCAGCTCACTCCTGGCATCAGTGGTGTTTCTCAGGGCCTTGAAGCCATTCTCCACCACAAACACGTGGTCCGGGCTGTCTGCAATTGCTGTTATCTACAGAGATGGGAGGTGCCTTGGACTCTCGGCCAGGGGTGAGGATGCAGCAGATCCCAGGGTCAAGGGACAATGTCTGCCTGCTTTGGGGGCAGCAGAATGTCAGGCTCTGAGGGTCACAGGCTTCTCCAGCCAGCAGCCCACTCTTGGGGAGCAGGGGCGCTCTTCAGCCCTCCCCTCTGGTGTGGTGGTATTTATACAACCTGCTGTCATTCACTTCTGTAGTGGCCATGGGTTGGCCCAAGTCACTTGTAGCAGGTTAGATGATGGGGTGGCCCCCAGAAAGCCGCTTGGGGTGCCTTTCCCCAGTACCTGTTCTGAGTCACCTGCTCCTAGTCACATTGGCTCATACCCATGATGTAAATGGTGGCCCCCAGGCTGAGATTATCAGCCCAGGAGAAAGAAGGTGCTGCATAGAAATCACCCAGGGACTCTGGTATTCCCCCTACATGACCACCATGGGGACAGCAGGTGCTTACATCCAGAGTTGAAATATTCCATCCTCTGAATTGCCTGCAAGGGAACAAAGAAATATTGAGCCTGGACAGTGAGGTGACCCAAGCAATGTTCTAAGAACTTAAGAAACTTGAATACATTATCTGTGCTCTAGTGGTCTGTGCCCTTTCAAATCCTCTCAGCATGAACATTTCTCC
The DNA here is from genome assembly GCF_008728515.1 of Papio anubis. Classification (NCBI taxonomy): domain Eukaryota; kingdom Metazoa; phylum Chordata; class Mammalia; order Primates; family Cercopithecidae; genus Papio; species Papio anubis. The sequence continues at coordinate 84,173,226 of NC_044986.1, forward strand.
TGCTAGCAAATGTACAAAGAGCCCTACATATTTCTTTTTGAAAAAAAAAAAAAAAGTAAAAAGAGGGTTGACATGGAGTGGGTTGACTGTTAAAAATCAGCTCCCAAGTTCTCCAGGAGTCACTGTTCATTGTGCAGGGCTTCCTGGATGGAGGAGGGGGCCAGGCAAGGTCTCTGTCCTACTCATTCCTCACTGTGACATTGACCAGGGATTTCACGGCCTTCTGAGCTCATCCCAGTCTCAGGGAACACAGGCCTGAGTGACCTTACCAAAGGTCCCACCTGGACCATTGATGGTGAGAGGGGAAGCTTCCCATGGATGTGCAAAGGCAACTCAGGCCCTCCCAGTGGACTGACATTCCTAGTCCTAAGCCTAACTGCAACACAGGGATATGCAGCTGAGGTCAGGGACAGGCAATAGGATAGGACTTCAATAGGGCAACCCTAGCCCTGTGGGCTCTCTTGTATTGGGCACACTATCCTTCAAAAGGCAAGGCTGAGTTCAGGAAAACCCAACCCTCACAGCCCCATATTCCTGACCCTGACTCAGTCTCCCTTTTTCTCTTTACCCTGCTATAGAAAGCAGCAAACCACTCAATTAGAGTGCCAGGGCTCCCTGACTTTCTGTGCTGCTGAAACAAAGATCAAAGGACTTTGTTCCTTACTTCTCTCCTTATTGCTTTTATTTGTGATTGGGTTGTTTTATCTAATGATTTTCCTTTCTCTTTCTCCTTTGTGTATAAGTTATACCAGTGAGTTTTATAGTTTTGAATTTTTTCATCATGGTGGTTATCTGTTCATTTCCAGATGTAAGATTTCCCTGAGCATTTCTTGGAAGTCAGGTGTAGTTGTGATAAATGTCCTTAGTTTTTGCTTGTCTGTGAAAGACTTTATTTCTCCTTCATCCCTCAAGAGTAACTTTGCTGGGTATAATATTCTTGGTTGTTAGTGGTTTTCTTTCAGAACTTTGAATTTATCATCCCACTCTCTCCTGGCCTCTAAGGTTTCTGCTGAGAAATCTGCTGTTAGTCTAATGGGTATTTCCTTATATATAACTTGACTCTTTTCTCTTGCTGCTTTCAGAATTCTTTCTTTGTCTTTACTATTGACATTTTGACAGTAATGTGCCTTGGAGAGGATCTGTTTGAGTCGAATCTGTTTGGGGTTCTTTGAACTTCCTGGACCTGGATATATCTTTCTCCTAAGACTTGGGAAGCCTTCTAATATTATTTCACTAAATGTATTTTCCTCATCTTTCCCCTTCTGCTTTTCTTCTGGAATTCTCATAATATTAATATTTGTTCACTTAATGGTGTCCTATACATCCTGTAGATCTTTGTCAATCTCTCTCATTCTTTGTTGTGTGTATCCTATGGATATGTAACAGTGCTATTTGTCAGTGTAATAGGCCATTCTTGCATTGCCACAAAGGAATGTCTGAGACAGGGTAATTCATAGAGAAAAGAAAGTTAGTTGACTCGTGGTTCTGTAGCCTTTAGAAGAAGCATGGTGCTGATGTCTACCCAGTTTCTGTGGAGACTTCAGGAAGCTTCCATTCATGGCAGAAGATGAAGGGGAAGGAGGCATGTCACATGACACAAGCAGGAGCAACAGAGAGACAGCAAGGTGACACACACTTTTAAACAGCCAGATCTTGTGAGAAGTCACTCACTATTGCGAGGACAATGCCAAGAGGATGGTACTAAACCATTCATGAGAAATCCACTCCCATGATCCAATCACCTCCTACCAGGCCTCACCTCCAATACTGGAGATTCCAGTTCACCATGAGATTTGTGTGGGGACACATATCCAAACTACATCAGTTGGTTAAAAAATAAAGTATATAGTACAGTGTCTATAAAAAAGACTGGAATGGGAAGCCAAGTCAAAAAACAGGACTTGTATAGATGATGTTGTCCCAAATCTGGAAGGGCCCCCAGGACTGAGGTGGGTCCTGAGGTGTTGGGACCACAGGGCTGCTGGTTCATGCTGCTCTGCACATTTATAAGATGAATCTATCCTGTACTAGATTTGAAGGGGGATACTCTACCTGGCTCTGGGGACATATCTCTAAATGGATGGCATTATATGAAATTTTTTTCCCCCAAGTGCTGGTTCCAAACTTGTCCACACCATTAAGGTGACTAATGTACTGGATAAGTGTGATGATGAGACTTAATGGCAAGGACCTTGTTTTCCACCCAATACAGGGTGCAGGGCAAACCATTTACATAACATAAAAGAGGTTTATGGGAAAGACAGTATCAAAAAGGGTGGAGGAAGGGGAGACAGATGGTTCCAGACACACCAGCTACCCATCTCCAGAGGTCACCCTACTGCGTTCACACCCTTTAAAAATGATTCCCCACTGCCTGCAGGATCCAGTCCCCATGCCCAGCCAGGAAGCAGCAGGGGGCTTCAGCACGGGGATGAAGGGCGTGCTTGAGTGGCCAGTGTTGAGGGGGAAAAGATCCCAGAGTTCTTGCCTGGCTCTGCCCTCCTCCTCCTTGGTCTTGGCTCTGTCTGTGGTCAGATCTTTTTCTTTCTCCTGGGAGTATCAGGCTCCTATGCAGCCTCAGTGGGCATCTGGGGAAGCCAGGCCTGTGTCTCCCTGAAGTGTGGGGCACAGAGAAGCCAAAACGCAGGCTCCAGGGGGAGGAAGTCACCTGCCAGCGGCCTAGACTGCCTTGCAACACACGACCCTCATCCCATCCCCACCAGGGCCCAGAAAGGCCTCACTGCAGCCCCGAGTGGCCAAGGGATGCCCACTATGGGTCCTGGGTTACCTTCTGGCCTGTTCTTGCCTTCCTATTCTCTATTCCCCTGTCTCAGGCACCTTCCCCCAATGAGCAGGGCATGGTCCTCTCACCTGCCTTACCCTTGTGTGCCCCCCTAAAGCAGGGCTCCTTTCCCATTCCACCAGCTCCTGCCTAGGCTCCATTCCCACCTCACATTTCAATTCAGGACCTGTACTCAGCCAGCACATGTCCTTCCAACTTTTGTACTTTTCCTCTAAAACTGTCCCTGGCTTCTCCTCCTCCCACACCAAAAATACTCTTATTTCCAGATTCCAAACTCTCTGTGGCCCACAGTGGCCATCCCCTAACCCATAAGGCTGCCAGGACCCCTCCCCCAGGAGGAGACTGAAGTCTTATCAGGGTGTGTTTCTAGGGACAGAGCTGAGGCGAGCTGAAGGGTCCTGATGCCTTCTGGAGGCAGCGTCTAAGCTGCATTGCTTCCTCATGACCACATTGCTTTTCAGGGCAGTCACGATACTTTGTGCAACCTCATTCACCGAGCTGCAACCAGGTGCCATTGATGTGTTCCCAGTGTAGGGGCTGGGTGAGCTGGGGCACAGGGACCTTCCCAGTAGGCTGAAGGCCACAGCTTTTGCCCTTGACAATTGCCCTCTGGGATCATGGAACAGAGAGCCATGTCAGGCATCTGCTGAGGAGGGCAGCACAAGGAACAACGAAATGGTGCCCATGGGGCCCCCAGACTGTGTCTGGACCTGGAACCCATGCACTCCCTTTGCAGGCCACTTGAGGCCAGGAATGCTGCTGGGTGTGTTTGACAAGGTTGTGTGGGCAACCCTGACTTGTTCTAATAGGGAATAAAGATACCCTCCTTGGTCATCACCTTGGAACCATCAGAAAGCAAATTGTTAAGATCGCCCTCCTCCTTGTAACATAATGAGGACTAATACATATTGAGTCTTTCTGTGGGCCAGTTGCTAGACTAAGAACTTTCCATGTTTTCACTATTTTAATCCTCCCAGTAACTGTACAAGTAAGTGCTACTATTATTCCAGTTTACTGAAGAAAACTGAAGCACAGAGAATTTGAGTTACTTGTTCCAGGTTACAAAGCATGAGAGTCATAAAACTGGATGTGAACTGGGCCTGGCTCCTGCTCTTCACACTGCCCTGCCCTGCTTTGGACCAGCATTCAAGACCTGGTGATGGTTACTCCCAAACCCCCGGAGAGCTTCCTTGCTCAGCCCCTGGGGCGCTGGAGAACCCCTGCTCCTGGGTTTGCCTGGAGCTCATCTTCCTATGCTTCCCATGGTCAGATCCTTGGCCCAGACTAAGCCAGGAGCCTGAAGGACAATCTGATCCCCAGGGTCTGCGGTGAGGGCTGGACACATTCCCTGGATCAGCCCAATAAAGAACAGAGGAGAGCACTAACCAGGAAGGAAGGCCCTCCTTGGGCCTAGGTAGGGTGCCGCCCCTGGAGTGTGAAGGGGCGTCAGGCTCCCCGTGATTGAGTCACTCCAGGAAGGTATAGACTGTGTCCTGATACATCCTGGTGGTTATGTTCTGGGCTCTGGGTTCAGCTGGCTCATAGTTAGGAGTGGTGGTGGAGGTGGAATGTGTTTTTGAGCCTTCCCGAGCCCTGAAAAGAGGAGGAGAGAGGCTGTTCTTGTACCTCCAGGCTGAAGTCTGGGCCAAGTCTGTAGATGCTCTGGTCATTCTTGCTCTGAATTCAGCTCTGAGCTTGGTGTGTGACCTGGGGCAGGGAAGACATTATTGCTCTGAATTCAGCTCTGAGCTTGGTGTGACCTGGGGCAGGGAAGACAATGATTCTGTGAGGTGAAAGAGCTCCCAAACCTGTGTCAGAAGAGGAGAGAGAAAGAAAAAGACAGAAAATGTCTATCTTTAATGCTGGGGAAAGAGACTCAGCCAGTGTCCGTGCTCTGGGGCTTTGAGACCAGGGTGCTCCCTCCCTCAGAGCTTCAGGGAAGGCAGCTTATCAGAGGCAGAATCAGAGCTGAGACTCAGGCTCAGAAGACAGCTGAGCCTTGGCTTGCAAAATTAGTAGATGCAGAGACGAGCCCTCAAAGCGCAGGAGTGAGGGAGGGTGCCTGAGACATGGTCGGGTCTTCTAGGGTCTGGGATGTGGGTTCCTGGAGCTCCTGCTTTCAGATCTCCATCTCAGCCCCTGCTCTCTGCAGCTCTTGTAAGCTCATCTCAGTTACAAGGCCCACTTGGTGAACACTTTTCCTCATTCTGCACAAAGAGCTTGCTTCCAGGGCTTCAGGTGCCACCAGCATTTCCCCAGAGTTTTCATGGTGGTAAGAATGTGGCTCATGACTGATCCTTTTTGTTTTTGTAAAAAAATAAAATAAAATTTTAGGACCTTCTAAATGTATATGTCAAGGGGATGCTAAGCCCTGGAAACTGAGTCATGTAGCATGTTTGCAATTCTGCTTCTTAGATTATAGCTTAACTCTCTTCCTCATTGTTCTAGTTCTGTAAATGACTAGGAGAGACCAGAGATCAGACATCCTCCTGTCCAATCACTGATCTTTGTTATCAATTATCTGCCTCCCTTATTGTCCTGTTTCTGAAACCAGACGGTAACCAAAATCCCTTGATATTTACATCTTCACTGTGGAATGTTAAATCTACCTTTCCCAAAGAGAAAGACCACCTCAACTAATCAGACCATTGTAAATATGTAGTACACCTTTTTTTTTTTTTTAATTTATTTATTATTATTATACTTTAAGTTGTAGGGTACATGTGCATAACGTGCAGGTTTGTTACATATGTATACTTGTGCCATGTTGGTGTGCTGCACCCATCAACTCGTCATTTACATCAGGTATAACTCCCAATGCAATACCTCCCCCCTCCCCCTTCCCCATGATAGGCCCCGGTGTGTGATGTTCCCCTTCCTGAGTCCAAGTGATCTCATTGTTCAGTTTCCACCTATGAGTGAGAACATGCGGTGTTTGGTTTTCTGTTCTTGTGATAGTTTGCTAAGAATGATGGTTTCCAGCTGCATCCATGCAGTACACCTTTTTAAGATTCTGTTAAACTTCCTTGAAATTTGTCGAGAGGAATGATCCCAAACTTCTACCCTTTGGAACACTGACCTCCATTCTTTGGACTCTGTGCTTCCTGGTCAACCTATCCTTAAACTTTAAACTATATTTTTACCCTTTGATTATTTTAGATTGACATTCAGCCACCTTGAAGGGACTCAATGTGAGCCTCAAGTGATCACTCCTGTTGTGTTATCGACCAAGGCCTTGGTGCCAACATGAATGTCTTTTCATTCACCCAACTTTGCCAGGACTGACAGGGATCTCTGCCATGGCTCCTCTTGGGTTTCGAATCTGTCTAATTTTGGTTTGAGATTCAGACTTTATTTGAGTGATCCAGTTCCACATTTGATGCAGCTAGAATTGAAGCTCTGCTTTTAAGGTAGGAGTTTCACACACACACACCCACACACAACATTAGATTATATATAATATTAGAATATTTCTATATATATTAACAATTTTGCTGTTCATGGATTTGTGATTTTTACTTTTCTCTAAGGTTGCAGGTTGCTCGTTGAACTACCCTTTAGAGTTTGTATGTCCTTTCCTTTCATCACAGTTTTGGTCAGGGAAGGAAATAGTTTCCTTCTCTGAAAAGAGGAGGTGAATGTTTCATAGCATAAGAAATATTTAAGAAGTATTTAAGGAATAAATACTTTTTATTTAAAAACTGGCTGAACTCTGAAGCTTCATTCAACTCTGAAGGGACTTCATTCACTCTAAAGTCCCTTTAAGAGTGAGCAAAACCAATGAGAAACTTTCTTTGAGGATGAAGATGAGTCCTGGGATAAGGGAAACTTTCCTTCTTTGCCAAAAGGCACCTCAAGCAATTAAGGTCTTGCGGAAGTGTTTGACTTCATTGCTTGTAACATGCAATTGAGTTCATGGCTTGTAACATGTGATTGTCCCCCAGGGAATCTCCAAGAAGAACATGCAGGGAAGCTTGTTTACCCTGGTGGGCACATGAGAAGGGTTGTTCTTCTAGTGCCGTAACTGCTCGTGATTCCTGGATTTAGTGAGCCATGTAAAAGGGAAGAAGTGACACAAGAGTGACACCTTGAGGAGTAAACCCCCTTAAGCAGCACACCAGATCTAAAACATCTTTCTCTTTCAGTCTTTGGTCACTTGAAAAGATCATCGGTTTTTTTTTTCAAGATGGCGGACTAGGGACGTTGGATGCCAGATCTCCTTAGGAAGAAGGTCTAAGTTACTGTTAAATGAACAAGTTCTGAACTGAAAACAGAGGGAAAAGAGCCAGGGCCTGTCATCATGCCCACAGAAAGAAGCTGAGGCATGGAAAAGGAAAGCAGCAAGAGTCTGGCTGAGATCAACCCCCAAGGAACTCAGAGCCCTGTGGAAAGTGTAGGTGGGAGTGCTTCTCTGCTCTTCTCTCCCCTGTGACAATCTACTGAACACCCAACTTTTGGAGAGCACCTCTTCGTTCTTGACCCAGGGAAACACTATTCGTAGCTATTTGAGAACTCACCAGGGACAGCAAACTGGTTGGCCAGTTTGTGCAGGCATGCCTACATTGCCCTCAGAAGCAAACTGAGATTGTGGGCACTATACTGAGTGTGCATCGATGGTGCTACTGCCCTGCCTGAGGATTTTCTGCCCTTCAGTCACTGTACCACCATGTCCCCCCTGCTCTCACTTTGGCTAGCATGGCAGGTCCCCACGGTGTTCTAACCCTTGGGGTGGACTGCCCTTAAAGGAAGAGGAAAGGAAGCACATTCTGCCAAAGCACCTGTTAAGATAAAGAGAATGTGGGTGTGGGGCCCACTGCTGCAGGGGGCATCATTGATGACTGGGAACAAATGTTAGGAAGGGGGTCATCTCCCACTTCCCCCACCATACACTGTTGTAGATGCAAAGGTGGTCTTTCCTGCTAGGGATGGTGAGCATGAAGTCAAGGAAAGTGCTCTTCATGGTGGCACCACCCCTGCTGAAATTGAGCCTTTACCTGCTTCCAGCTTTCATGAAGGCAAGGACCTAACTCCTTCATCTTACACAGAGCAGCATTATCCTGGCAATGGAGGACAGACCATGGAATTGCCTGCCATGGACTAGGGGAAGAGGCTCTGCTTCAGGCCCCATTTTAGTGTTATTCATCAGAGACACATATCCACAGCCCCCAGCCGGGAACCAAAGGATGAAGTCTTTATAAACAGAAGGTCATGGGTCCTGTGACAGGGGCATCACAGGAAAGTGGATTGCATTCCTGTCGGCTCAGGATGGAGATTTGCAGCACCCACCTCTTTTTTGCCTCAGGACCTCAACACACCCCATCTAATCTCTTCCTGATGTCCTGATGTATTCAGGGCGAATGCATCCATTCAGCACCAGCCACCTTGCCGGCTCTTACTCTTAAGTGCTATCTACTGGACAGCAGCCTGAATTGCATGAGCAAACAAAAATGTGCCACCACAAGGGCTTAGTGCTAGTCCATGAAATAAGCCTGAAAGCAGGAACTCCAGGCACCCACATCCCAGACCCTAGAAGACCCAACCATGTCTCAGGCACCCTCCCTCGTTCCTCTGCTTTGAGGGCTCTTCTCTGCACTTACTAATATTACAAGCCAAGGCTCAGTTGTCTTCTGAGCCTGAGTCTCAGCTCTGATCTTGCCTCTGATAAGCTGCCTTCCCTGAAGCTCTGAGGGAGGGAGCACCCTGCTCTCAAAGCCCCAGAGCACTAAAGATAGACATTTTCTGAGGCAAACTGGATAGGAAAACATGAGACCCAACATTCTGCTGCCTTCAGGAGACCAGCCTCACATGCAATGACACCCATAGGCTCAAAGTAAAGGCATGGAGAAAAATCTGTCACATAAGTGGAAACCAAAGAAAAGCAGGGGTGGCTATTCCTGTATCAGATAAAACAGATTTTAAACCAATAGTAAAAAAAAAAAAAAAGACAAAGAAGGGCATTATGTAATAATGATGGGTTCAATTCAACAAGATTAAAGTAATTTAAATATATATATATGCACCCAACATCAGAGCACCTGAATTTATAAAACAAATACTACTAGACCTAAGAAAAGAGATAGATGTCCATACAATAATAGTGGGGGACTTTAACACCGCACTGACAGCATTAGACAGATCATCAAGGCAGAAAACTAATAAAGAAACTCTGGACTTAAATTTGACACTTCACCAAATAGACTTAAGGGATATCTGCAGAATACTTCACCCACAACCACAGAATAGATATTCTCTGTTCATGAAATTCTTTCATATTAATCACATGCGAGGTCATAAAGCAAGTCTCAATACATTTTTTTAAAAATGACATCATATCAAGCATCTTCTTGGACCACAGTGCCCCAAAATTTGAGATTAATATAAGGAAGATCTTCAAGACAACACAAATGCAGGGAAATGAAATAACTTGCTTTTGATAACTTTTAGGTAAACAACAAAATTAAGTCAGAACTCAAACAAGTGGAAACAGAGATATGACATACCAAATCTCTGGGATACAGCAAAATGTTAAGAGGAAAGCTCATAGCACTACATCCTTACATCAAGAAGGTATAAAGAGCTCAATTTAATAATCTAGTATCACACCTAAATGAACTAGAAAAATAAGAACAAAGTAGACCCTAAGCTGGCAGAAGAAACAAAACAACTAAGATCAGAGCAGAATTAAATAAAATTGAGTCCAAAAAACCCATACAAAGGATCAGTGAAGGGAAGAGTTGGGCCATTAGACCCATTGAGAAACTGTTAGCTAAATTAGCCAAGAAAAAAAGACAGAAGATCTGAATAACCACAATCAGAAATGACAAAGATGATGTTACAATTGATACCACAGAAATACAAAGATCTTCAGAGACTACTATAAACACCTCTATGTGCACAAACTAGAAAACCTAGAGGAAACGAATAAATTCCTGGAAACACGGCCTCCCAAGATTGACCTAGGAAGTACTTGAAATCCTAAACAGATTAATAATGAGTTAAGAAATTGAATCAGTAATAAAAATCTACCAACCAAAGGTGTCCTGGACTACAGGGATTCACAGCCAAATTTTACTAGATGTACAAAGAAGAACTGGTACCAATCTTACTGAAACTATTCCAAAAAATCAAGAAGGAAGGATTCCTCCCTAACTCATTCTATGAAACCAGTGTCATCCTGATATCAAAGTCTGGCAAGGAAACAACAACAAAAAGAAAACTTCAGGCCAGTACCCCTGATGAACATAGATGCAAAAATCTTCCACAAAATACTAGCAAACCAAATCTAGCGGCACACCAGAAAGATAATTCTTCACAATCAAGTGGGCTTTATACCTGTGTTGCAAAATGATTCAACACATGCAAATCAATAAATATAATTCACCACACAAACAGAATTAAAAACCATATTATCATCTCAATAGACCCAGGAAAAGCATTTGATAAAATTCAACATCCGTTCATGACAAGAACCCTCAACAAAGTAGGCATCAAAGTAACATACTTCAATTTAAGATGACCCATGTATGGCAAACCACAGTGAACATTATACTGAATGGGCAAAAGTTGGATGCATTTCTCCTAAGAACTGGAACAAGGCTAGGATGTATACTCTCACCACTCCTACTCAACATAGTACAGGAAGTCCTAGCCAGAGCAGTCAGGCAAGAGAGAAAAATAAAAGGCATTCAAGTAGGAAAAGAGGGAGTCAAATGATCTGTTCCCTGATGATATAATTCTATACCTAGAAAACACTTAGGGTTCCTCCAAAACACTCCTTAACCTGATAAACAACTTCAGTAAAGTTTGAGAATACAAAATCAATGTACAAAAATCAGTAGCATTTCTATATAGTAATAATGTTCAACCTGAGAACCAAATCAAGAATGCAGTCTCACTTATAATAGACACAGACACACATACACACACACACACACACACACACACAATATCAGGGAATACATTTAACCAGGAAAGTGAAAGATATCTATGAAGAGAACCACAAACACTGATTAAAGAAATCATGCATGACACAAACAAATGGGAAAACATTCCATGTTCATGAACTGGAACAATCAAAATTGTTAAAATTACCATGCTTCCCAAAACAGTCTACAGATTCAATGCAATTCCTATCTGATTCCCAACATGTTTTTTCATGGAATTAGAGAGACTAATTCTAAAATTCATGTGGAATTAAAAAGCCTAAATAGCCAAAGCAATCCTAAGCAGAACAAACAAACAAACAAAGCAAAGCCTGAGGCTTTTTTCTTATTACCCAACTTGAAACTATACTACAAGGCTATAATAACCAAAACAGCATGGTACTGGTACAAAAATAGATGCATAGATCAATGGAACAGATTGCAGATCCTGGAAGTAAACCCGCATACTGACAACTAACTGATCTTTGACAAAGTTAACAAAATAAACAATTGGGAAAGAACATCTTATTCAATAAATAGTGCTGGGAAAACTGGCTAGCCATATGCAGAAGAATAAAACTGAATCCCTACCTCTCACCATATATAAAAGTTAACTCGAGATGGATTAAAGACTTAAATGTTAGACCTCACATTGTAAAAACCCTAGAAGAAAATATAATAAAAACTCTTCTGGACAGTGGTCTAGGTGAAGATTTATGATTAAGACCTTAAAGGCAAATGCAACAAAACCAAAAACTGACACATGGGACCTAATTAAACTAAAGAGCTGGAGGATTGCTGGCAAGATGGCCAAATAGGAACAGCTGTGGTCTATAGCTCCCAGCAAGATAGACCCAGAAGGTGGGTGATTTCTGCATTTCCAACTGAGTTACCCAGTTCATCTCATTGGGACTGGTTGGACAGTTGGTGCAGCCCACGGAGGGTGTTCCAAAACAGGGTGAGGTATCATCTCATCCAGGAAGTGCAAGGGATCACGGAATTTTCTCTCCTCCCCAGGGAAGCTGTGAGGGACTGAGCCTGAGGAACTCTGGCACAGATACTGTGCTCGTCCCATGGTCTTTGCAACCTGAAAACTAGGAGATTCCCTCTGGTGCCTACCCCTCCAATGCCCTGGGTTTCAAGCACAAAACTGGGTGGCCATTTGGGCAGACACCGAACTAGCTGCAGGAGTTCTTTTTTTCCTATACATCAGTGGCACCTGAAATGCCAGTGAGACAGAACCCTTCACTCCCCTGGAAAGGGGTGCTGAAGCCAAGAAACCAAGTGGTCTGGCTCGGTGGGTCCCACCCCCAGAAAGCCTGGCAAACTAAGATCCACTGGCTTGAAATTCTCACTGCCAGCACAGCAGCTGTCTGAGATGGACCTGGGACGTGCAAGCTTGGTTGGGGGAGGGGCGTCCACCATTGTTGAGGCTTGAGTAGGTGGTTTTATGCTCACAGTGTAAACAAAGCCACTGGGAAGTTCAAACTGGGCAGTGACCACTGCAGCTCAGCAAGGCTACTGTGCCCAGACTGCCAGCTTTCTCTTCTGTGGGCAGGGCATCTTTGAAAAAGGGGCAGCAGCCCCAGTCAGGGACTTATAGATAAAACCCCAATCTCCCTGGGACAGAGCACCTGGGGAAAGGGGCGGCTGTGGGTGCAGCTTCAGCAGAGTTAAATGTCATTGCCTGACAGCTCTGAAGACAGAAGTGGACCTCCCAGTACAGTGTTCGAACTCTACTAAGGGTCAGACTGCCTCCTCAAGTGGGTCCCTGATCCCCGTGTATCCTGACTGGGAGACACCTCCCAGTAGTGGCCGACAGACACATCATACAGAGAACTCTGGTTGTTATCTGACAGGTGCCCCTTTGCGACGAAGTTTCCAGAGGAAAACTCAGGCAGCAATCTTTGCTGTTCTGCAGCCTCCACTGGTGATACCAGGCAAACAGGGTCAGGAGTGGACCTCCAGCAAACTCCAGCAGACTGGCAGGAGAGGGGCCAGACTGTCAGAGGGAAAACAAACAAACAGAAAGGAATAGCATGTCCACTCAAAGACCCCATCTGAAGGTCACCAACATTGAAGACCAAAGGCAGATAAATCCACAAAGATAGGGAGAAACCAGCACGAAAAGGCTGAAAATTCCAAAAGCCAGAACGCCTCTTTTCCTCCAAAGGATCACAACTCCTCGCCAGCAAGGGAACAAAACTTGTTGGAGAATGAGTTTGATGAATTGACAGAAGTAGGCTTCAGAAGGTGGATGATAAACTCCTCCGAGCTAAAGGAGCATGTTCTAACCCAATGCAAGGAAGCTAAGAACCCTGAAAAAAGGTTAGACGAATTGCTAACTAGAATAACCAGTGTAGAGAAGCACAAAAATGACCTGATGGAGCTGAGAAACACAGCATGAGAACTTCTTGAAGCATACACAAGTATTAATAGCCAAATTGATCAAGTGGAAGAAAGGATATCAATAAGATTAGAGAAAAAAGAATAAAAAGGAATGAACAAAGCCTCCAAGAAATATGCGACTACGTGAAAAGACCAAATATATGTTTGATTGGTGAACTTGAAAGTGATGAGGAGAATGGAACCAAGTTGGAAAACAGTTTTCAGGATATTATCCAAGAGGACTTCCCCAATCTAGCAAGACAAGCCAACATTCAAATTCAGGAAATACAGAGAACACCACAAAGATGCTCCTTGAGAAGAGCAAGGAGTATGAAGCTGACAGCTCTGAAGACAGAAGTGGACCTCCCAGCACAGTGTTCGAACTCTACTAAGGGTCAGACTGCCAAGACACATAATTGTCAGATTCACCGAGGTTGAAAGGAAGGAAAAAATGTTAAGGGCAGCCAGAGAAAAAGATTGGATTACCCACAAAGGGAAGCCCATCAGACTATCAGCGGATCTCTCTGCAGAAACCCTACAAGCCAGAAGAGAGTAGGGGCCAATATGCAACTTTTTTTTTTTTTTTTTGAGACGGAGTCTCACTCTGTCGCCTGGGCTGGAGTACAGTGGCCGGATCTCAGCTCACTGCAAGCTCCGCCTCCCAGGTTTATGCCATTCTCCTGCCTCAGCCTCCCGAGTAGCTGGAACTACAGGCGCTCGCCACCTTGCCCGGCTAGTTTTTTGTATTTGTTTAGTAGAGACGGGGTTTCACTGTGTTAGCCAGGATGGTCTCGATCTCCTGACCTTGTGATCCGCCTGTCTCGGCCTCCCAAAGTGCTGGGATTACAGGCTTGAGCCACTGCACCTGGCCCCAATATTCAACATTTTTAAAGAAAAGAATTTTCAACCCAGAATTTCATATCCAGCCAAACTTTGTAAGTGAAGGAGAAATAAAATCCTTTACAGACAGGCAAATGCTGAGAGATTTTGTCACCACCAGGCCTGCCTTACAAGAACTCCTGAAGGAAGCACTAAACATGGAAAGGAACAACTGGTTCCAGCCACTGCAAAAACATACCAAATTGTAAAGAAAGCCTAAATAGCCGAAGCTATTTACAATTTATGAAGAAACTGCATCAACTAACTGGCAAAACAACCAGCTAGCATCATAATGACAGGATCACATTCACACCTAACAATATTAACCTTAAATGTAAATAGGCTAAATGCCCCAATTAGAGGACAGACTGGCAAGTTGGATAAAGAGTAAAGACCCATCAGTGTGCTGTATTCAGGAGACCCACCTCACGTGCAAAGACACACATAGGCTCAAAATAAAGGGATGGAGGAATATTTACCAAGCAAATGGAAAGCAAAAAAGCAGGAATTGCAATCCTAATCTCTGATAAAACAGACTTTAAACCAACAAAGATCAAAAGAGACAAAGAAGGGCATTACATAATGGTAAAGGGATCAATGCATCAAGAAGAGCTAACTATCCTAAATATATATGCACCCAAAATGGGAGCACCCAGATTCATAAAGCAACTTCTTAGAGACCTACAAAGAGACTTAGACTCCCACACAATAATAGTGGGAGACTTTAACACCCCACTGTCAATATTAAGACAGATCAACAAGACAGAAAATTAACAAGGATATTCAGGACTTGTACTCAGCTCTGGACCAAACAGGACGAAAAGATATCTACAGAACTCTCCACCCCAAATCAACAGAATATACATTCTTCTCAGCACGTCATTGCACTTATTCTAAAATTGACCACTTAATTGGAAGCAAAACACCCCTCAGCAAATGCAAAAAAATGGAAATCATAACAAACAGTCTCTCAGACCACAGTGCAATCAAATTAGAACCCAGGATTAAGAAACTCACTCAAAACCACACACCTACATGGAAACTGAACAACCTGCTCCTGAATGACTACTGGGTAAACAATGAAATGAAGGCAGAAATAAAGGTGTTTTTTGAAACCAGTGAGAATGAAGACACAACATACCAGAATCTCTGGGACACATTTAAAGCAATATGTAGAGGGAAAGTTGTAGCACTAAATGCCCACAAGAGAAAGCAGGAAAGATCTAAAATTGACACCCTAACATCAAAATTAAAAGAACTAGAAAAGCAACAGCAAACAAATTAAAAAGCTAGTGGAAGACAAGAAATAACTAAGATCAGAGCAGAACTGAAGGAGATAGAGACATGCAAAACCCTTCAAAAAATCAATGAATCCAGGATCTGGTTTTCTGAAAAGATTGACAAAATAGGTAGACTGCTAGCCAGGCTAATAAAGAAGAAAAGAGAGAAGAATCAAATAGATGCAATAAAAAATGATATAGGGTATATCACCACTGATCCCTCAGAAATACTAACCACCATCAGAGAATATTATAAACACCTCTACACAAATAAACTAGAAAATCTAGAAGAAATGGATAAATTCCTGGACACATATACCCTCCTGTCTAAACCAGGAAGAAGTCAAATCCCTGAATAAACCAATAACAAGTTCTGAAATTGAGGCAGTAATTAATAGACTGCCAACCAAAAAAAAGTCCAGGACCAGATGGATTCACATCCGAATTCTACCAGAAGTGCAAAGAGGAGCTGATACCATTCCTTCTGAAACTACTCCAAACGATAGGAAAAAAGAGAATCCTCCCCAACTCATTTTATGAGGCCAGCATCATCCTGATACCAAAACCTGGCAGAGATGCAACAACAACAAAAAAATTTCAGGCCAATATCCCTGAGGAATATCAATGCAAAAATCCTCAATAAAATACTGGCAAACCAAAATCAGCAGCACATCAAAAAGCTTATCCACCACAATCAAGTTGGCTTCATACCTGGGATGCAAGGCTGGTTCAACATACGCAAATTGATAAATGTAATTCATCACATAAGCAGAACCAATGACAAAAACCACATGATTATCTCAATAGATGCAGAAAAGGCCTTTGACAAAATTCAACACCCCTTCATGCTAAAAACTCTCAATAAACTAGATATCGATGGAACATATCAAAATAATAAGAGCTATTTATGACAAACCCACAGCCAATATCATACTGAATGGGCAAAAACTGGAAGCATTCCCTTTGAAAACAAGGCAAGGATGCCCTCTCTTACCGCTCCTATTCAACATAGTATTGGAAGTTCTGGCCAGGGCAATCAGGCAAGAGAAAGACATAAAAGTATTCAAATAGGAAGAAAGGAAGTCAAATTGTCGCTGTTTGCAGATGATGTGATTGTATATTTAGAAAACCCCATCATCTCAGCCCAAAATCACCTTAAGCTGATAAGCAACTTCAGCAAAGTCTCAGGATACAAAATCGATGTGCAAAAATAACAAGCATTCCTATGCACCCATAACAGACTAGCAGAGAGCCAAATCATGAGTGAACTCCCATTCACCATTGCTACTAAAAGAATAAAATACCTATGAATACAACTTACAAGGGATGTGAGGGACCTCTTCAAGGAGAACTACAAACCACTGCTCAAGGAAATAAGAGAGGACACAAACAAATGGAAAAATATTCCATGCTCATGGATAGGAAGAATCAATATTGTGAAAATGGCCATACTGCCCAAAGTAATTTATAGATTCAATGCTATCCACATCAAGCAACCACTGACATTCTGCGTAGAATTGGAAAAAACTACTTTAAAGTTCATATGGAACCAAAACAGGGCCTACATAGCAAAGACAATCATGAGCAAGAAGAACAAAGCTGGAGGCATCACGCTACCTGACTTCAAACTATACTACAAGGCTACAGTAACCAAAACAGCATGGTACTGGTACCAAAACAGATATACAGACCAACGGACCACAAGAAAGGCCTCAGAAATAACACCACACATCTACAACCATCTGATCTTTGACAAATCTGACACAACTGAAACTGGACCCCTTCCTTACACCTTATACAAAAGTCAACTCAAGATGGGTCAAAGACTTAAATGTAAGACCTAAGACCATAAAAATCATAGAAGAAAACCTGGGCAATACCATTTAGTACATAGGCATGGGCAAACACTTCATGTCTAAAACACCAAAAGCAATGGAAACAAAAGCCAAAATTGACAAATGGGATCTAATTAAACTAAAGAGCTGCTGCACAGCGGAAGAAACTATCATTAGAGTGAACAGGCAACCTACAGAATGGGAGAAAACTTTTGCAATCTATCCATCTGACAAAGGGCTCATATCCAGAATCTACAAAGAACTTAAACAAATTTACAAGAAAAAGGCCAGGCGTGGTAGCTCATACCTGTAATTCCAGCACTTTGGGAGGCTGAGGTGGGAGAATTGCTTGAAGTCGGGAGTTCGAGACCAGCCTGACCAACATGGAGAAACCCTGTCTCTGCTAAAAATACAAAATTAGCCGGGCCTGGTGATGCATGCCTGTAATCTCAGCTACTTGGGAGGTTGAGGCAGGAGAATCGCTTGAACCTGGGAGACAGAGGTTGTGGTGAGCCAAGATCACGCCATTGCACTCCAGCCTGGGCAACAAGAGTGAAACTCCATCTCAAAAACCAAAAACCAAAACAAAACAAATTTACAAGAAAAAACAAACAACCCCATCAAAAAGTGGGCAAAGGATATGAACAGACACTTTTCAAAAGAAGGCATTTATGCAGCCAATAGTCATATCAAAAAATGCCCATCATCACTGGTCATCAGATAAATGCAAATCAAAACCACAATGAGATACCATCTCACACCAGTTAGAATGGCGATCATTAAAAAGTCAGGAAACAACAGGTACTGGAGAGGATGTGGAGAAATAGGAATGCTTTTACACTGTTGGTGGGAGTGTAAATTAGTTCAACCATTGTGGAAGATAGTGTGGTGATTCCTCAAGGATCTGGAACTAGAAATACTATTCCACCCAGCAATCCCATTACTGGGTATATACTCAAAGGATTATAAATCATTCTACTATAAAGACACGTACACACATATGTTTATTGTGGCATTATTCACAATAGCAAATACTTAGAACCAACCCAAATGTCCATCAATAATAGACTGGATAAATAAAATGTGGCACATATACACCATGGAATACTATGCAGCCATAAAAAGGGTGAATTTATGTCCTTTGCAGGGACATGGGTGAAGCTGGAAACCATCATTCTCAGCAAACTATCACATGAACAGGAAACCAAACCTGCATGTTCTCACTTATAAGTGGGAGTTGAACAGCAAGAACACACGGGCATAGGGAGGGGAACATTACACACCGGGGTCTGTTTGGGGGTGGGAGGGCTAGGGGAAGGATAACGTTAGGAGAAATACCTGATGTAGGTGATGGGTTGATGGGTGCAGCAAACCACCATGGCATGTGTGTACCTATGTAACAAACCTGCATGTTCTACACATGTACCCCAGAACTTAAAGTATAGTAAAAAAAGAAAAAAAAAACCACAAAAACTAAAGAGCTTCTGCACACACACACGCTAACACACACACAGAAAACACCACCAACAGAATAAGCAGACAACCTAAAAAATGGGAGAAAATATTTACAAATTAAGCATCCTTCAAGGTACTAATATATAGAATCTATAAGGATCTTAAACAAATCAACAACAAAAACCCCCAAATGACTCCCTTATCAAATAGACAAAGGACATGAACAGATGCTTCTCAAGACATACAAGTGTCCAACAAACATATGAAAAAATACTCAACATCGCTAATTATCAGAGAGACGCAAATCAAAACCACAATGAGATACCACCTCACACGAGTCAGAATAGCTATCATTAAAAATTTTTTAAATAACAGATATTGGTGAGGGTGCAGAGAAAAGAGAATGTTTATACACTCTTCGTGAGAATGTATATTAGTTCAACTCCTATAGAAACAGTATGAAGATTTCTTTTAAAGAAATTTTTTTCTGGAGCATATGTGCAGGTTTGTTATATAGGTAAAGTGGTATCATGAGGGTTTGTTGTACAGATTATTTCATCACCCAGGTATTAAGCTTCATACCCAATAGTTATTTTTTTCTGCTCATCTCCTTCCTTTCACCTTCCATCCTCTAGCAGATCCCACTGTCTGTCATTCCCTTCTTTTTGTTAATGAGTTCTCATCATTTAGCTCCCACTTATAAGTGAAAACCTGCAGTATTTTGTTTTCTCTTCCTGCATTATTTTGCTAAAAATAATAGCCTCTAGCTCCATCCATGTTCTTGCAAAAGATAGCATCATGTTTTTTATGGCTGCATAGTATTTCATGGTGTATATGTACCACTTTTTAAAAAAATCTAATCTGTCATTGATAGGCATTTAGGTTAATTCCATGTCTTTTCTATTGTGAACACTGCTGCAATGAACATTCGCATGCATATGTCTTTATGGTATAATGATTTATATCTTCCCCAAATTAAGGGCATCTGGAATATAACTGTTACTGTGGAAGTGGCAGAAGGTCTGTTAGACGCCTCTGGGACCCTCTTCCCAGGAAAACTCTGGGTTACTACAGTGGTATTCACTCAGCTGTGGGTGCAGTGACTGTTCCGTATTCATGAACCAGGAGTCTTGCCTTCTGGAGTGGGGATGGGGGTTCCCAGAAAAGAGGGGCTGGACTCCTGTCTGTATGGTGGCTGCAGTGTGCTGGAAGTGCCAGCATAATGACTAGGCCCTTTGCTCCTTCCCAGTTCTAGGGCTGTTAGGGCTGCACCACTGCAACTGTAGTGGCAGAGGGGTTGTGGCTTGACTCTGGGATTTCCTCCCTGGGGAATGCTGGGCTCCCTCTGATTGTGGTGATCAGGCAGAGGCAGGGTGGTTGTACTGGAATCCAGGTCGGGTGGCCCTGCCCGGTGAGGAGAAGTAAGAACTGGAATCTGCATGGAGATGGCCACTTTTCTGAGAGAAGGTTGTTCTCTGCTGGGGGTCTGGACCACCCCTGGTCCCCACAGACTCTTCCACACCTGGAGACAGCAAGGGCAAGGGTTGCAAGACAGCAAAGATGGCAACCCACCCCTCCCACTAGGAGCTCCATCCAGGGAGTTGCAGAGCTGCTCCTGGCTCCCTAGCCCTGGTGGGGGGTGGCTGGAGGCCTGGGCCTTAAGCATCTTCCCAGTGAGGCGATATTGGAATGGGCATCCATGTAACAGTCTGTCCACTTTTCCTTAGGGCTGCTGCAGTATGCTGGGGGTCCACTCTAGTCCCTAGTTACCTCTGATTTTCCGGTACTGTCTCCCTGGATGGGGGAGGTTTCCCTGGCTCCATGTGTCTTCCTGGTGGGCTGTGTCTTGCCTTACTTTTCTCCATTTTCTGTGGGTAGAGTTGTTTTCTTGATTAGTCCCAATGTGTGTACCCAGATGTTTCAGTTGAAGGTGCTGCATTTACTCACCGTTTCTAGTCAGCCATCTTGACCACTTCAGAATTGGAGATTTCTTAAAGAATGAAAAAAATACCACTACTGGGTATCTACCAAAAGCAAAATAATTTTTTTTTCTGTCAGAAAGAAACCTGCAGTCACATGTTTATTGCAGCACTATTCACAATAGCAAAGTCATTGAATCAACCTAAGTGCCAATTAGGATTGAATAAAGAAAGTGTGGCACACATATACCATGGAATATTATGTGGCCAACAAAAAGATTGAAATGTCCTTTGCAGCAACATGGATGCTGCTGGAGGCCCATTATCCTAAACAAATTAAAACAGAAACAGAAAGTCAAATACTGCATGTTCTCACTTGTAAGTGGGCACTAAACATTGGATACTCATGGACATAAAGATGGAAAAAATAGACAATTAGGGACTCCGTAAGTGGGGAAAAAAGGAAAGCAAGGTGTAAAAACTACCTATTGGATACTATGTTCACTATCTGGGTGATGAGTTCAAAAGAAACCTAAACCCTAGCATTGTGCAATATACCTGTGTGACAAACATGCTCATACATCCCAAGAATCTTAAAAAAAAAAAAAAAAAGAGAGAGAAAGAGAGCTCAGATTATGGGCAATAATCCCTTTAAGTCCAAGTCATTCTTCTTGATGAGAGATCCCCCTTTAGAAACTCCAGTTTGATTCATGTACAGTATTTATGGCACCATCTCCTGTCAGTATCTAGAAAAATGTTCTTACTTAACCTATGAAGACTTAGAACTAAAAAGGTCTAAATGGGATACCTTTGAAATACCTAAATTATTTTATTTATGTGCAGTGATATGCACCTCCATATCTTGTTAAAATAAAATAATTTATATTTTGATTTGGAGGTGATAAAGTATCACTGCACATAAATAAAAATTATTAAATAATTAAATAAATTACTTACTAATTATTAAATAAAATATTTTTTATTAATGTGCAGTGATATTTTGTCACTTCCAAATCTCATGTTGAAATGTGATCCCCAATATTGGAGGTGGGTCCTGGTGGGAGGAGTTTCTGTCATGGGGATGGGTCCTGCGTGAATGGCTTAGTGTCTCCTCACAGTAATGAGTTCTTGCTCTGAGTTCATGCGAGATCTGGTTGTTTAAAAGAATGTGGCACCTCCCTCCTCTCTCTCTTGCTCCCACTCGTGCCATGTGATATGCTAGCTTTCTCTTCGTGTTCTGCCATGATTGTAAGATTCCTGAGGCCTTCCCAGAAGCTGAGCAAATGCTGGCACCATGCGTCTTGTACAGCCTGCAGAACCATGAGCCAATAAATCTCTTTTCTTTAAAAATTACTCAGTTTCACATATTTCTCCATAATGATGCCAAAATGGGCTGATATGAGTCTTATGCCCCTTCCAGTAGTTCTGGTATTTCATGATGAGTATCTCCTCTCTAAGGACAAGATTGGGTATAATATCAGAAATGTATTCACAGGCACGGTGGCTCATGCCTGTGATCCCAGTACTTTGGGAGGCTGAGGTGGGCGGATCATGAAAGCAGGAGATCAAGACCATCCAGGATAATACAGTGAAGCCCTATCTCTACTAAAAGTACAAAAGATTAGCTGGGCATGGTAGCACGCACCTGTAGTCCCAGCTATCCGGGAGGCTGAGGCAGGAGAATTGCTTGAACCTGGGAGGCGGAGGTTGCAGTGAGCTGAGATCGTGCCACTGCACTCCAGCCTGGGCAGTGAGACTCCATCTCAAAAAAAAAAAAGAAGAAGAAGAAGAGGAAGAGAAAGAGGAGGAGGAGGAGGAAGGAGGAGGAGGAGGAGGAGGAGGAGAAGAAGAAGAAGAAGAAGAAGAAGAAGAAGGAGGAGGAGGAGGAGGAGGAGGAGGAGGAGGAGGAGGAGGGGGAGGAATGTATTCATGTTTCTGTAAACAGTCATTGATGCTTGACACTAGCATGACTAAGGATAAAGTATGCCACTGGCCTATTAATAATACTTTACAGAGTAAAGAGCATGGGAAGAACTTCTCAGTATAAGAAACTAGTTCGTTACCTGATATGGTTTGGATTTGTGTCCCTGCCCAAGTCTCATGTTGAATTGGAATCTCCAGTGTTGGAGGAGGATCCTGTTGGGAGGTGATTGGATCATGGGGGCGGATTTCTCCCTTGCTGTTCTCATGTTAGAGAGTGAGTTATCATGAGATCTGATTGTTTATAAGTGTGTGGCACCTCCCCCTTCTCTCTATTCCTTTACTCTGGCCATGTAAGACATCCCTGCTTCCCCTTCGCCTTCCACCATGATTGCAAGTTTCTGGAGGCCTCCTCAGCCATGCTTCCTGTACAGCCTGCAGAACCATGAGCCAATTAAACCTCTTTTCCTTATAAATTACCCAGTTTTAGGTATTTATAGCAGTGTGAGAATGGACTAATACATTACCTTTAACACTGATGGTGCCCCGACAGAGGGATGAAAGAGCACTGCCTCATTTGAGAGACAAGACAACTCAATTTCAGGTTAGTATAACACAAATCTGGGACTGTTTTATCTGGCTTACCCTCTGCTGTGGTCAGCTCAGTCAGCTTGCCCGTTTGTTTTGTGAACAGATAAATTATACCAAAGATACCTTACTCAAATAACGCTGAAGATGTGGGATGGATATCCAAAGAATGATATATCCTCACTATTACATTACAAAGTACTGATTGGCATGATGGTGAACAGGCACAATGAGCAAGTATTTATTGGTTAGCTCCAAATGGAATGTCTTGGCTATGTAGTACTAACTTGTGGCCATGGTTACCCCCAGGATAGGCTAAGACCGTGTTCCTTGGCTTATGCTTGGGCACAGGGCTAAGTAGTTCATACCCTGTCAAAATCTGCAAATTTTTCTCATTCACAATCTCATTGTGTTCATCCTGCGTTTCATCGGTATGGTCATTTAACTTTCATCTTTGTACCACAAATCAGGTATTGAGGATATCATTTGTCATGAAGAGATCCTAACCAATTATACACAAAAGGCCCTAAATAATAGCTCCATGGGTATGTCATTGCTAAGCAAGTAAGTTGCTTTTATGAGAACTGCTACATTACAGAAGAGTATGGCTTTAGATACACTCAGTGCAGCCTGAGGAGGAACTTGTACATCAGAAAATCTCAGTGTTGTGTCTCTACTCCAGATGACTCGAACAACATCATGAAATTAATCACAGGTATACAAATTCAAATAACTAACTTTTCAGATTCAGTACTCTGATTAGTTATGCAGCTGGTTTGTATCTTGCAGAACTTGGTGTAAAAAAACTGTTACTAATTCTGGGAATTGTAATCATTTGTTGTGTTTTGTCCTGTTTTTGTCTACACTGCTGTTATGGCACATGTTTGCAATCAAGTCAATGCACAACTAAAAAGGCTAGAATAATGGTTGCTCAAAGAACTGCTTTGAATGAAGAGGCAGTCATGTGGCCTGAATCAGATTTGAGGATCACTTCTCCCTTGTTTACTTTATACATTGGCTTTACCTCTTTCTAATTCTTCCCCTATTGGACCTGACTTCCTAGGAACGAGCCTTCCTAGTACTTCCTAGTAGGATGAGATTTTGACTTAAATACATGATTCTTCTGCCACGTTTTGTCTGAAATAATTTGAAGAAAAGGGAGAAATGTAAGAGAAGTTAAATGTCCTAACCTTCTAAATTTATTATGCTAAGGGGGAAGTTAAGCCCTGAAGACTCAGTCACATACCATGTTTGCAATTTGGCTTTATAGATTATAGCTTAACTCTCTCTCATTGTTCTAGTTCTGTAAATGACTAGGAGAGACCAGAGACCAGAACGCCTCCCTTCCCATCATTGATCCTTGTTATAGATTACTTGCCTCCTTTGTTGTCCTGTTCTTAACTGAGAACAGAGGGTGCCCAAGACCTCATGATAGTTACATCTTTAGTGTGGAATGTTAAATATACCTTTCCCAAAAGAGAAAGACTATCTCCACTAATCAGATCATTGTAACTATGCATTAAGCTTCACATGGACAGATGTTAAAATTCAGTTTAATTTTCCTGAATTTTGTCTGTATAAATGGTCCCTAACTTCTCCACTTTGTAATACTGACTTGTTTTTTGGAATCTATGCTTCCCAGTTGGTCCATCCTCAATCTTTTCAAGTGAATAAATTATCTTTAATCTACATTCTGACCCTTTGATTACTTTACGTTGATATTTTACTGACCTGTGGGAGACTTTGTGATTCAGTTTGTTTGACTCATCAACCCGCAGGCCACTGGTTTGAAACCTAAGCCACTACCAGAGCTGATTATAACCCCTGGGAGAGCCAGGACTGCTCAGACGTCACTAGCTGCTATGTCCAGAAACCTGGATCCTTCAAAGAGGAAACTCCTTGTGCTGGGATAGGCCTGGTGGTGCAGGGGACAGGAGCCCTCATACTTGCCCTCCACTGGGACACTAGGGTGAGGTGGGCATCTGGTTGCCCCTGGCATCAAGTGACCCAAGGCCAACACCCATAGAGCCTGCCTTCCTCCAGGGCCCAGGCCTCTGCAGCAGGACCCAGCTGCACCCTCCTCCTGCATTTCCAGCCTGGGGGTCACAGCCCCTCTCCACTGTGCATCTCACCTCTATCCCTCTTATCCTGCACACTCCTCGGCACCCACAGCAATAAACAATCACAGTGGGGCAGGTGTTCACAGGAGGCGGGGGCAGTGGTGATGAAGGAAGAGGAGGTGGTTTCTCCTATTCTGGCTTCTAAAAAAAGAAAAACAACTGTTTGCTTTCTTTACGGGCAAATCCTGAGTGCAAGACCATGGTGTCATTGCCCCAGCACCAGGCACAGTGCTGACCGCTCCCAGATGTGCGTCTGGGCAATGAAAGGACCAGTGAGGAGCCCACACAACAGGGGAGCATCTTTCGCGTGAGAAACATGCAAATTCCTCCTGGTTTGCAGACATGGTTTTTCCCCTAAATGCCAACGACTTCGTCTCTGTCCCTTTGGTTCTCCCGTGACCACCCTTGTTGAAAGAGGCCTGCTCTGGGGGCTGTGCAATGGTCCCAGAATTTGCAAGTGGCTGTCCGCATCCACCTGGTTGCAGATGCATCCTCCCTGAGCCCACTCTGCAGCACCGCAGTGGACAGACTTGGCCAGGGAGGTCTGTTCCCCTCCCCCATCTCAGGTCCAGGGCCTCCTGCCTCAGCTACTGCCCTCACCACTGCCCATGGCCCTTGGGGTGGGTCCCTGTCCCAGGAGTCTGCTTCCGGACTCCTGGCCCCTGTGTTCACTGGGCTGGGTGTCTCTCCCAGCTCGGTGCCTGCCAGGACTCCTGCATCCTTCAGCCCTGCAGTCCCTTGAAGCTAACGTCAGCCAGCCCCTCATCCCTGCCAGGAGACAGGGATCCAGGGAGGCCAAATGGAACCACACCCGCATCCGGAGGCTGGGGATGGGGCCAGATCCCTAAAACATGGGGCTTCTTTTCCAGAGCGCTCCATCCTCAGCATCTTGTACATGCTCCGTGGGTATTGTCAGAAGAGCCCCATTTACTCAGGAGAGATCACCACGGTTGCTGAAACTGGCCACCCCAGGCTGTAAATTGGTGAGAAGGCTCATGTTGAGGGGTGCAGGGAGCAAGAAGGGTGTGCTGGGGACATCACTGTGAGTCCCCACCCTTCTCAGGCTCCACTCTGCCCCTCTGTCACCTTCTTCTCTTCCCAAGTAGGTGGAGGTCATGGGGCTCAGGCTTCATGGCACTCTTGGTGAAGGTCAGTGGACTCCTTGGGATGTGACAATATCGGGACTGGAACTGTGACTTACCTTTTCTGGTTTCTGCAGAGGTGGTGGATCCTTGACAGTCTAGAATGTTCAAAAGAGACAAACATGGGCTGGATAGGGGGCTCTGCCTTGGCGCTGTACACAGCTGGGACCCTGGTCTGGAGTAGAGCTGGATGGGAGTGGGCTGGCTCTGCCTTGGCCTTGTACCCAGCTGGGACCCTGGTATGGAGCAGAGCTGGATGGGGGTGGGGCAGCAGGACAGAGCACGGTCTTTAGGGTGTCACCTGGGCACTCTGAGCCTGTGCTGTACCCAGCAGGCTCCTTCTTCCAGGCCTCAGCCTCCAACCTTATCCAAGAGAACCCCTGTACTGCTGCTGTGGGGTTCCTAGGGGTCAGCCAGGCCAGGGATCAGGTCCCTAGAGAGGCCCAGCCCCTGCAAGTGTCCTTTTCTGCCCACAGCCATATGGAAAAGAGAGCGCCCGCCCCTCTTCCCTTCCTCAGGGAGAGCCTGTCTGTCCCTGGGAGCCTTCCCTGACGTCCCAGCCTCATGACTGAGTCCCCGGCTTCCTCCCCTTGTGGCTCCCTGGGCAGAGGAGACCTGTGTGTTCCCTGGGCTGGGCTCTGTCCTCTCCTCCCCCTGCTCTGTCTGTCTGCAGCTCTCTGGGCTGGGTCCGTCCACCCCAACTCCAAAGCCTCTATTGCCCTCCCCGCCCTGGGCTCCATCTCTGCTTTTGGGTCCTGCTCTGCCTTACAGGGAGCCATTCCCACTCCTGTGGGGTGGACATTTCACCCTCAGCCCTGACCAGACAGGACTGTGAGCTCCCCATGGGGAACGGTGGCTGCTTCATTTCTGTCCCTCCCCAGCCCAGCATGGGGCCCAGAGGAAGCTGGAGCTCAGTAAAGACAGATGAAGGAATGGAGAAGGCACCAGACATATGCCAAGATCCACGCTGGTTTCTCAAGGCACAGACAGCTGGGGGTTATAGCACTGTCTTCCATTTGGGCCAGCAGGGCCTCATGGGGGACCCTCTCTTCCTCCCTCCACACAGAGGACGCCTCCTGGCCTGTCCATCTGAGGCTTCCGGAAGTGCGGATTGTTGAGGCAGCCCTGGTTTCAGGGATTCTGGGGTCACTTTTCTCTAGGAGCCAGGGCAGGCCTCAGCCCCATGTCCAGGGCATCCCAGGCCAGCTCTCTGTGACCAGCCGGGGCAGGAGGTCCTACAGAAGCCTAGGATTCCTAGACTCTGTGAACGTGTGGACAGCTTCCCTTGGCTCATGTGATGACCTGGGAACTGATGGGAAACTTCCCACAGGTGAGATCATGCGGCAGTCACATGCTGAAGTCCCTTGGAGGTTGGACCTGTGTCTGAGCCCCAGGGCTGGGCGGGCAGGGAGCACTTATTCTCCTGCCACACACCTGCCAGAAACCACAAAGCAGCAGCAGGGTCAGGAGCAGGGCCAGCAGGACCTGGATGATTAGTGGGTTGCTTGTCCAGCCCTCTGGTTGACTTGCCTCCTGTGATGGACCAGTGTCCTATGATGGACGAGTGCTCTGTGGCAGATGGGTACTCTCTGATGAACAAGTGGGCTGTGATGGATGGGTGCTCTGTGATGGATGGGCAGTGTGTGATTAACGGGTGCTTTGTGGTGGATGGGTGGTCTGTGGTGGACGGGTGGTGTGTGATGGATGGATGGTTTGAGGTGAATGAATGGTCTATGACAGATGAATGGTCTATGATGTACGGGTGGTCTGTGGTGGATGGGTGGTATGTGATAGATGGCTGGTTTGGGGTGGAAGGGTGCTCTGTGATAGATGGATATTCTGTGGTGAATGGGTGGACTGTGGTGGATGGGTGGCCTGTGATGGATGGGTGGCCTGTGATGGAAGGTTGGCCTGTGATGGATGGGGACTCTGTGGTGGGCAGAGTGGCCTGTGATGGATGGCTGGCCTGTGATGGATGGATGCTCTGTGGTAAATGGGTGGCCTGTGGTGAATGGCTGGCCTGTGATGGATGGCCGGCCTGTGATGGATGGGTGTTCTGTGGTGCATGAGTGGCCTGTGATGGATGGGTGCTCTGTGGTGAATGGGTAGCCTGTGGTGGATGGTTGTCCTGTGATGGATGGGGGTTCCATGTGGTGAATGCGTGGCCTGTGATGGATGGGGGGCTCTGTGGTGGGCTTGGCCTGTGGTGAATGGCTGGCCTGTGATGGATGGGGGCTCTGTGGTGAATGCATGGCCTGTGATGGATGGGGGCTCTGTGGTGAATGGCTGGCCTGTGATGGATGGGGGGCTGTGGTGAATGCATGGCCTGTGGTGGATGGGGGTTCTGTGGTGAATGGCTGGCCTGTGATGGATGGGGCTCTGTGGTGAATGCATGGCCTGTGATGGATGGGGGCTTTGTGTGGTGAATGGGTGGCCTGTGGCGAATGGCTGGCCTGTGATGGATGGGGGCTCTATGGTAAATGGGGTGGCCTGTGGTGAATGGCTGGCCTGTGATGGATGGGGCTCTGTGGTGAATGCGTGGCCTGTGGTGGATGGAAGCTCTGTGGTGAATGGGTGGCCTGTGGTGAATGGCTGGCCTGTGGTGGATGGGTGCTCTGTGGTGAATGGGTGGCCTGTGGTGAATGGCTGGCCTGTGATGGATGGGGGCTCTGTGGTGAATGCGTGGCCTGTGATGGATGGAGGCTCTGTGGTGAATGCATGGCCTGTGGATGGGGGCTCTGTGGTGAATGGCTGGCCCGTGATGGATGGGGGCTCTGTGGTGAATGTGTGGCATGTGATGGATGGGGGCTTTGTGGTGAATGTCTAGGTGGCTGTGTGATGACTGGCACCATGTGATGGATAGGGGCTCATAGTGTGGGTGGCCTGTGGTGAATGGCTGGCCTGTGATGGATGGGGGGCTCTGTGGTGAATGCAGTAGTATGGTGGATGGAAGCTCTGTGTGGTGAATGGGTGGCCTGTGGTGAATGGCTAGCCTGTGGTGGATGGGTGCTCTGTGGTGAATGGGTGGCCTGTGGTGGAATGACTGGCCTGTGGTGGATGGGTGCTCTGTGGTGAATGGGTGGCCTGTGGCAGACGGGTGTTCTGTGATGGATGGGGGCTCTGTGGTGAATGGCTGAGCCTGTGGTGGATGTAGGGCTGTAACGGATGGGTGCTTTGTGGTGAATGGGTGCCCTGGGATGAATGGGTGTTCTGTGGTGAATGGGGGCTCTATGGTGAAAAGGGTGTGGCCTGTGGGGAATGGTTGGCCTGTGGTGGATGGGTGGCCTGTGGTGAATGGGTGGCCTGTAGTGGACAGAGTAGTCTGTGGTGGATACATGTTCTGTGATGGATGGGTGTTCCAGGGTAAATGGACGCTCTGTGGCGAATGGGTGGCCTGTGGTGGATGAATGTTCTGTGGTGGATGGGTGCTGTGTGGTGAATGGGTGGCCTGTGATGGATGGGTGTTCTGTGTTGGATGGGTGATCTGTGGTGAATGGGTGCTGTGTGGTGGTGGGTGCTCTGTGGTAAATGGGTGGCCTGTGATGGATGGGTGGCCTGTGGTGGACGGGTGTTCTATAATGAATGGGTGCTCTGGGGTGGATGAGTGGCCTGTGATGGACAGGTAGTCCGTGATGGATGCGTGTTCTGTGATGGACGGGTTGCCTGTGGCGAATGGTGGTCTGTGGTGGACTGGCACCCTGTAGAAGAAAGGTATTGACGTGCACTACGCCTGGTAGACAATCCAAATGTCAGTGGCCTGGGTGGCCTCTTCCCGGTGCCCACCATTTGGTAACCCATCTGCCCACTCCTCGCTCTCCCTAGCTGGTCCCTCCTCCATGTACCAAAGTGAGGCTAGTGGCCAGGGCTGGTCCCCAGAGAGCTACAGACTCCTCCTTCGGTCCTGCTCAAAGGCTCTGCCCTAGAGCGTTGCCAAGAAAGTCCCAGAAGTTTCTGTGATCTGATGAACCTAGCCTCACTGAACACCTCGCTTGCAGCACAGGGCTTCTTTGAGGACAACTAAATCTACAGGTACAAAGATAAGTGAGGGTGGGGGTACCGTGGCTGAGAGAGGTGCAGGTGCAGGAGCAGGGGCAGGAGACCCGGGTCTATCCCCCACAGCCGCTCTCCCCACTTCCAGGCTCTGCACCATGGGCACATCCACACACTGCTCTGAGCCTCAGCCTCCACACTTGTGGAAAGGGAATAAGCCTCCCTCCCTGGGGGCACTTGTGAGGTTTACAGAGCTCAGAGAAAGGCCTGGCTCAGAACCAGGGATACATGGGGTGTAAGCAACGGGAACTCTTCTCTGGCTGTTCTTCACAGTAAAGGGACTTTGGGCGGCATCCGTGGGAATGCAGGCTGCCCAGGCCTTCCACCTCTACTTAGAAAGAAGGCTAGGGAGAGGAGAGGAGAGAACCTGTGCTGGCCTGAGCTGGGACTGAGCCTGGCCTGGGCGCCTGACAGCCTCCCAGTCAGTAGCGGGAGGGGACATACGGCAGGGTCGGGGAGGGAGCAGAGAGGGGCAGCTCCCAGCCCGAGCAGGGAGGAGAGGCAGAAAGGAGGCTGACAGCATCTGGGAAATGACAGCAGATGACCACCAGGCAGGCTGCGGGGATGGGGTTGTAAGTGGGTTTAAGATCAGATTAGCAGCTGGGGCACCGGTTCAGCGGCAAGCACATCCTGAAGGTAGTGTGTGGAATTCTCCAGATCCCCTGGACCTGGGGGGCCCATGTGGAGAAGCTGGAGACTCTAGAGGTCCTGGATTCTGGTTCCTGGCACACAGCCTCCAAGCCTAACCCCCCTGTGCCAGCTGGAACAGGATCAAGCAGGCTCAGGTGTCTGCTGCACATGCTACTTTTCTGGGACTGCCTAGGAACTGTGTGCTCTTCCTGTCCTCCCCAGGGTGTACCTCATTCCAGTGCAGGGGCTCTGGACAGCCCAGGTTGGTGGCATCCCCACCCTGGTACTCACACAGGTGGTGCTCTTCAAAGTGATGTCATTAGAAAAGACATTTCTGCCATTGTTCAGGCTGGCTTCAACAAAGACCTCCCTAAAAGCACAGAAAGCGAAGATGGTGAGAGCCAGCCCAGGGAGATGCAGTTCTTGCCCTCGGTGAGTGGACAGCATGGGCAATGCTCTCATTCCCCAAAGCACTATGAGGTCTACCTCAGCAACGATGGCCAAGGGGGATGTGGGTCCAGCAGCGAGGGGCCTTGCATGAGATCTCATGTCATTGTGACTGTGTCCTAAATGACCACAAATGGCTGCTTGGTGTCAACCATTCTGGCTCTTCTGTATTTACAGAGTCCGTTGGCTTAACTCTGAAAGGTGACCTGGAGCAACGGTACCATTCCTCGGGCAATCATCTCCGGCATCTTGCCCTCCTCACAGACCCTAGGACACTGCAGATCTCTAGGACACTGCAGATCCCTAGGACACTGCGGATCCCTGAACACCTTGGGGGCCACCAACAAGGGAGGTGAGCACTGTGGCCTTAGACCAGCTGCAGACACGTGCTGCCCCAGCAGGGGGGCATCCACATTCTGTACACCTCACGGTGCCCAACCGTGACCCTTGGCCTCCTGCCCTCTAGGGCCTCCTGCCAGGGATTCTTACTGTCCAGGTTGTTTTTAATCTTTGGTCCAGGGCAAGTCATGAAAGTCTTGTCCATACTGATTTTTTCTTTTTTCTAAAAGGAAATGACGTGGGAAGAATGTCGATGCGCATGTTCGTCCACTGTCCCTCCCACCTCCGGTCCTCATCATGCAGAGCTGACCCCGTGGTCTACGACCGGCATCTGGGCTCTGCTTTCCTATTGCAGAGACCCCTATGAGCACCCACCACACCCAGGCCCTGTGCAGCGCTCTGCTGTGTAACAGGAACAGGCAGGCAGAGTCCCTGCCCTCAAGGACTTACCTTTAAGGACTGCGTGGGAGACAGACAACAAAATTAAAAATAGCGAACAAAATAGA
This sequence comes from Papio anubis, assembly GCF_008728515.1. Taxonomy (NCBI): domain Eukaryota; kingdom Metazoa; phylum Chordata; class Mammalia; order Primates; family Cercopithecidae; genus Papio; species Papio anubis. Next base: position 84,205,449 of record NC_044986.1, read on the forward strand.
TGGCAGAGTGCGACGTGCTGGGATGTCCATGAGCAGAAGGAAGGAGAGGCATGGAGGGAAAGGGACAGCCGCTTCGTCACAGGCAACCAGAAGCATTCGTGTGATGTTCCACAGTTTCTTCAATCCCATTTCATTTTCTTTTTCTTCCATCATATTTAAGAAAAATTAAATTTATTATGCTGTAGTTGAAAATGTTAATAACAGTTGTCTTTGAGTTTGGGATTTTGGGTAATGTTTTTTATTCATTATGTTTTGTCTATGTTTCTTTTTTCTACATTGTATGATTTTTATAATAAAATATAATTAACACTGTAAAATAATTGTACAAATGTATAGCAAAATATAATATAATTTTATAAATTAAAATTTCATGTATACATACAAGTAATTTCTATTGTTTTTCTCTTTTTCATGTAGGTCAGTGTTACTGTGGGCAAAATGATTCATTTCCACATGGAACAATTTGTTGGCCTGAACCCAACTGTCAGATTAGCCATGAATTTCTAAACTGTTGACCTCTTCCTTGGTGCTGATAAAGATAACGATCAGGAAAACATGGTTAGGAAACAGATTTACTTTGAGAGATGGAAAGATTGGGATTACTGGGTTAAAAATCCCCAAGAGGTGTGATCTGACTGCAGTATGGCATTTGGGACAGCTCAGGGAGCTCCAGGGGAGGGCGGGTGGCACTGGTACCCTGAGGCCATGGTTCAGGGCCAAGATAGGCAGAGGGCCCAGCAACACCGGGCTGCTGGAAAAAGAGTTTTCAAACAGATTAACTGATTAAACCCATACTTCAGTCACCATATTAAAAAATTTCTTAAATTACAAAAATGTAGCCTATAAAGACAGAAAACATGAAGCAGATAGAAACATCAAGCTTTGAATATGTCTTCTTGCTTCCCTATTTCTAAAATGTTTCATGAATGTTTTCTTCAGAGGAAAATGTAATTAATGACAAAGTCACTCCTCAGTGCATCCAAGCTCCCTGCAATACACAGCCATGCCCAGTCACTTCTGCACAGTCACCAACCAGGAGCAGTGTGGCCGTCTGCAGAGGCACCCAGGACTGTGGCATGGGCTTTCCTATGTGAGACCTGGTGCTGGCCCACCTTGGAGAAAAAACTAGTGCCCTCCAGGAAACCAGTGCACCCACAGGCAGGCAGAGGAGGCGTCTGATTGGACTTCCTGGGGATAGGCAGGGCCATGCCTTCCCCAAAAACCATCATCTCAGGGACACGGGCAGACAGATCTCCTGGGTCTACTCTCCAGGTGTGTGGCACTGGGAAAGCTCTTCCGTCACCCCTGCCCTGGTTATCCACCCATGCAAAGGAAATGCAGTAAGGCTGCTTGGAGAATTCATGGAGACAGTGAGTGTAAGGCACTTGGCACAATACCTGATATAAGAAGCAGTCAATACCCAGTAGCTCTCCTTAGGAAGGGGCTGCTCCGTCCCTAAGTCACTCCCATGAAAGTACACTTCAGTGGAATCTTAATGGCCTGAGACCACCTACACAACTCTGCCACATGAGACTGTGACAATGACAGCCTCTGCCCCACTCTATATATGCAGGGACAGGAGGAGAGATGGCCGAGAAGCATCCTGTAGGGAGAGGAGTCATTCCAAGTTTGCCAGATGACCCTGAATAAGAGGTCATTGAACATAACATGATCAGATGGAATGAATGTATCAAGGAGTCAAGAGGGAGAATTGAGGGGGATGCAGAAAATCCAAAAGCACCTCAGGCACTCAGCAGGGAAGAGCACACTCCCCCGGTACCCAGGGCACAGTATCTGCCTAGACTGGGCGCTTCCTCAGGCCACTCTCCAATTGCAGAGGTCCCCCGATGCCTCAGTGTTGCCAAACGATAGGAGAGTTTAAAATATTATAAAGTCCATACTTGTGCCAGCTGCTCTACACAGGTCACCTTGCTTAGTTAGGTTGAGTATCCCTAATCTGAAAATTCAAAATCCAAAGTGCTCTGAAATCTGAAATCGTTTGAATGTCACCGTGATGCTCAAAGGAAAACCTCATTGGATCATTGCAGATTTCAGAGGAGGCTACTTACCAATGACTTTTGTTTTGCTAAACTTGAATCTGCAAATAACTTGGTCCTGGCTCTTTGCATTATTAAAGTCATATCCATGAATAATCTCTTGCTTGGATTCTGTAAGAACAACACTCAAAAGTCCAAGTGAGGAAGAGTGGAGGGCTGTCTCCACTCTGACCTCCCTGCTCCTGTGATCCATCCCCAAAACTGAATTCCCAGGGGGCTTCCCTACAAGGAAGTGGCTGTGTCTGAATGAATATCTGTGTGTCCACTGGACCAAATCCTCATCTGGTGTCACTGAGGGTCCACGAGGAGGTAGTTGGGCCTTGAGGACACAGGAGGACTCCCACACCCTTCTCAATCCCAAGGAAGCCAGGAAAGGCACCCTGCCTCAGCCTCTGCACAGGGGCAGTTCAGCTGGAGCTCTCCACCCTGAAATCCTACAGTGCTCCCTCAGGCCACAGGGGTCAAGTCCTTGCAGTCCTGAGCAGTGTTGTAGGGTTGACAACTTACCAGAAGGGCAACAGGACACAGATGGAAGTCACCTGTGCTGGGGGAGGGGGGCAGTGGGGCCTGGGACTCCCGCACACTGCTTGGTGTGGCTTCCTGGATAGATAAGCAACACTACTGAAGAACGTTTCACAAGTGTGTGCCCTTAATGCAACAATTCCACTTCTTGTCTCAATCCCAGGGAACTACTGAGCCACATGCACAGAGAGGTCTGAGGGGATTTTCTGGGGCTGTGGTAACATTTCACATCTTCACAGGGTCTGCGGTTACACAGATGTGGTGTGCTCTCGTCAAAACTCATACAGATGATACACTTAAGATTTGTGCGCTGCAAAAAGAGAACTTAACAAATACTGTTCCCTAGTGAAAGATATACGAACTGAAGGGTTTAGGGGTAAAGTACCCTGAGGACTATAAAATACTTTGAATGCATCCAAAAATAAGATGAATTGGTGGAGAGAAAGATAGACAGAGAGAGGAAGAAACACACAGAGACAGGATAAAGCAAGCATGGTCAAGCATTAATTAAAAATCTCCACGACACAAACAGGCGTGTACATTGCGCAATCATTTCCACTTGGCTGTAAAGTTTGAAAAATTTAATAATGAAAGATTAGAAGAAAGACAGAACTAAATAAGAAAATTATACTTGGACATAGACAACCAGAAGTCATGGTACATCCTGAGTGACAAGTGACTGACGAGAGGGATAGACCAAGCCCTTGGGCTGCAGGGAGTCAGAGGGGCTGGTCATCAGGGAAGGCTTCCAGGATGAGGTGTCCTTCGAGCAGGACTGCCAAGGGCAGGTGGGCTCGGCCCTTCACGTTGAGGCAGGGCTTGGAGAGTGCCTGTGCCCCACCTGGTCCCATCTCTGCACAGGGCACCCAGAGCAGGGAGTGGCCCCTGGAGAGCTTCACTGCTCCAGGCTGGTCCTGAGCCCAGCAGAGGTCTCTGCCAGGCTGGATATGAGGCCCAGGGATAAATGGGAGAGTCTGGGCTGCGTGCCTCCCTCCCTGGCCTCCTTCCTGGGCTCCCCGGAGCCCTCGTGGCTTCTTGGTGGCAGCCTGCTGACAGGGCTCATTCTGTTGCATTTGGATTCCAGGCTCCTGCCTTGGTCTTTCCCTGCTGTGACTGTCACCCTTCATGTGGGGTGGCTTTGTACAAGTCGGCCAACAGCTGACAGGTCAGGGCTGTGACTGCCAGGCCACATGGGCAGAGGCAGAGGGCCGAGCTGGTGGGCAGAGGGCACCTGTCATCTCAACTCAGCTGCCTCCAGGGAGGAGTGACGACTCACATCCTCACCTGGGGTTGACAGGGCTGCTTAGATGCCACAGCCTGTGCACGTCCAGGGGACATCATCAGAGGAGCACAGCTGTCACAACTGCTGCACAGCTGAACGGCTTTAAACCAGGAGCAGCAGAAAGAGACCCTGAGGGGAAGGGGAGCTCTCTACTCCACCCCCACCCTCAGCTCTGCGTGACGGAGAGGCGTGGTGGGGGACCAGAGCCCAGGACCAATCATGGAAGTGTCAGCGTACTTCTTGCTTTGGGGTCCTACCAGCTCCCAGCCTTGTGCCAGGCCCAGCACAGCCCAGTGCCTTGGGACTCACGACAGGCCTGACAGCGTCCTTTCTGTTCATGGGAGGCACCTCTGGAGCTCGCTGGAATTGGACTATTTGCTCCTGGTTGTGTGCTCATGGAGAGCAGAGCTCAGATATGGACCATATGTCTGTCCCCACAGCATAGTGCCAGGGTGCTCTGCAGTGAGGAACAGGGAGGCCAGAGTGCAACTGCTGGAGGTCCTGGTGGTCTTGCTAAGGGCCTCGTGCTGTCCTCCTGGAGGGAGTACGCCCAGGGCTCTCTTCCTCTGCCCAGCAGCTGCAGTTGTACAAATGTCAGCCATGCCCAGCCCCAGCCCACGTCCTCCAGCTCAGGACAGACAGGGGTCATCACAGAGGCCCTCACAGGGCTGTCACCACCCATGCTGGGACCCTGGCTGACAAGAAGACATTCTCTCCACATCCCAGACAGCATGGATGTGTGCTGGGATTTATCCTTTGGGGCCTAGGAGAACCAAGGGTGTTTGTGTGGACGACTTTTTCAGGCTATGGAGGTTTCCTTCGGCTCCCAGGGTGCTGTGGGATGTTGACACCCCCACTTCTTGTTCCTCATCCCCTATTACCTGGCTCCTCTTTCCCGTTTTGTTTATGTGGTAAATTACACAGCTATTTCAGCTCCCACACCCACCTGGCATTCCTAAGATGAACCCTGGCTGCTCCTGGTCTATGGGCCAGGTTAGCTGTTGTGCATGCCCACACCACATACACACAGATACAACACCCACACCACAAACACACTATACCGCATACAACTAGCACACATATACCACAGACACAACATAAATACACTGTACCAGAAACACGCATGATCTACACACCATGTACATACCACACACACCACACACCATACACGATGCGCAACACACACTCACACAGCACATACACACACACAAACCCCACATGCAACCAAACACAACTTCTACAGCACACACCACACCACGCACACTCACATACCATATACCCACTATGGCCAACACACACACACACGCACATCACAAAACACACCACACACACCATATACCCACTACAGCCAACACACACACATCACAAAACACACCACACACATCACATAGCGCACATGCAGCACACACCCTTCTTACGACAGCGGGGCCTCCTCAGCGCTCACCTCCTGTACACACAACGGAGGGCTCCACACAGACTTCACCTCAAGACACCTGTGTTCTGATCTGGAATAGAGAGTGGGGTACAAAGGGGCAGGGAGTGTGAGCCTCAGGGCACGGGAGCCAGGCCCCCACCACCTCTCAAATCCACCCCACTCACTCTGTCCACTAGGTCATGCTGTTCAGAAACTCCATCGCCCACTGCAAACACGTGGTCCCGGCTGTGTGCAATTACTGTTATCAATTGCTGGGGGTGGCTTGGACCCCCGCCCAGGAGGTGAGGATGCAGCAGGTCACAGGCCCAGGGGACGGTGTCTTGCCCCCATGCTTTGGGGGCAGCAGAATGTCAGGCTCTGAGGGCCACAGCCTTCTCTAGCCTGCAGCCCACTATCAGGGAATGGGGAACTCTTCCACCCTCCCGTTTGGTGTGGTGGGATTTATACAACACGCTGTCAATCACTTTTGCAGTGGCCATGGGTTGGGCCAAATCACTTGGGGCAAGTTAGATGACTGTCCTCTGGGTGGCCCTGGGAAAGCCGCCTGGGACGCCTTTCTCCACTCAGCTCCAGAGTGGTGCTTGGTTACCAGTTCAGAATGACCTGGTCTATCTTATAATCAGCCACTCCCAGGGTGTAAATGATGGCCCCCAGGCTCCAAGCCTTTCAGCCTAAGGCAAAGAGGCATTGAGTATTAGTCATCAAAATAGATGGAGCAAAATGCTGGTAACTGTGAACCCAGCTGGCTTCTTTGAGAGTCTCCTGAAACGCATTTGAAGGCATTAAGTATTAGTCATCAAAATAGGTGGAGCAAAATGCTGGTAACTGTGAACCTGACTGGCTTCTTTGAGAATGTCCTGAAATGCATTTAGCACCAGTGCTCCATCGGTCATAGCAATAATCATGCTGGTAACCTTGTTGTCTGCAGAAGAAGCAAGGAGTGACCTGCTCAGCAAAGGCACCAGGAGTGACCTCCAGAAGCTCCAGGACCCCTACAGTTGGCTGGGCCCGTAGCACAGCTCATTCCAAGGCATGACCAGGTACCCCCACTTCATCCTCCAGGGCAGAGGCTACCAAGACCCAAGTACCTGCCACCCAGAGACCCCTAGAGTGATGGGGGGCCTCGGCCTGGTACCCGTTTTACAGAGGAGGGATGGAGAGGGGTAGGGTCCTTCCCATCACTCCGCCTGAACCCTCACTAGCAGCCTGCACCACCTCTGCCCGAGGGCAGCTCCAGCCAGGACTCCACAAGCACAGACCTGTCCCACAGGCAGGGGGAGGAGCAGCAGGGCTGTCCTGTGGGCAGAGCCTGCTGGCAGCCTTGCTGGCATCTCTGGGCCCAGGAGTTCAGGACTCCAGGTCAGTGGCACCTGGGCAGGGAACCCCATGGCCACCTCAATGCTTTCCCCATGAGCCCCGCCTTTTCCTGACCAAAGCTGCAGCCCTGCAGTGGGGAGGGGAGTCGGGGGCCGTGGACAGCTTTCTGTAACATCTGAGATACGGTCAGCAGATGAAAGTCACTTGGAGGGGAGACGAGGAAGGGAGGAGGAAGACTAAGGTGTGTGCAAGGGGGCAAAGCCCTTGGCCCTTCTCTTTTCCTTTTCACACAGCCCAGCTGGAGGGCAAGCACCTCAGGGTTACGAGCACCAGCGGTGCACACGCAGGATCTGACACAGTTCTCAGAACTCCATGGGGCAGGGGCTTACTATGCTCACTGCACCGGGGAGGGACCTGGAGTTCAGAGCAGGTTGAGCAACTTGCTGCAAGAAGCGGGGCAGGAATCTGCACACAGAGCTCTCTGAGGCCCACGCCCAGCTCTGTTCCCCCTACCGGACCACCATGGGAATAGCAGGAGCGCTTACCTCTGGAGTTGACACATTGAATCTGCTAATTTGCTTGTAAAGAAATGAAGGCAATGCACAGTGAGGCGACCCCAGTAATACTCTAAGAGCCTGAGGAACTAGAACACATTCTGTGAGCTCTAGTGGTCTGTACCATTTTACCTCCTTCCTGCATGACTGTGTGCCCGTGAGACTCAAGCTCCTCTGTTAAGGTAAGATGTTCATGGATTGTTTTTCTGAGAAAAATTAAAAAAGGGGATTGAGGTGGAGGGGATGGAATGTTACAAAACAGCTCCCGAGCTCTCCTGGAGCCACTGTCCACTGTGAAGACCTCCCTGAATGGAGGAGGGTGCCAGGCACAGACAGTGTTGTGCTCATTCATTGCTGTGACTTTGACTAGAGATATTTTTGTTTTCTCTGCCTCTGATCTGGTAAGCATAGTGGGAGGGAGGATGTGGGGTTAGGAGCTGCTAAGCTGGTACTCTGGGTATGGCCAGGCTTTTCCTGAGCTCATGCCTGTCTCAGGGCACTTAGGCTTTGGAGATCTCATAAAGGCCCAGCATGAACTCTTCATGGTGAAGTGGGAGCATCCCATAGATGTGCAACTACAAATCAGGCCCTTCCAATGGGACCAACTTTCTTAACCCAAACCCTAACCCTAACCCCTAACCCCTAACCCTAACCCTAACCCCTAACCCTAACCCCTAACCCTAACCCTAACCCAAGGGCATGCAACTGAGATTCAAGGACAGGCAATGGGACTGGCATTCCTGATCTTAACTCTAATCCTAATCCTAAACCTAACCCTATGGGCTTCCCTCGTGTTGGACACTGTATCCTTCAATATGCAGGGCTGAGTTTGGAAAAGGTCATCCTGCTAAGCCCTCAGCCCTGCGCCCAGCACCCACAGCTCCAGATCCCTGACCCTGACTCAATCTCCCCCACTCTCTTTATCCTACCAAAGTAGCAAATCTGCTTAATAAGAGTGCTACAGCTCCTTGACTTCCTGTGCTCCTGAAACAAAAAGACCAAAGGCTGAGAGAAGCAGCCCCAAAGGGTGTGCAGGCAGCTGAGCACTGCAGGCTGGCTCAGGGATTTGGCCTGTCAGCTTCTGTTAAAGCAGACAGGACTGGTTGGGCCAGGCAGAGCTGGCTCTGGTGGCAGGACTGGGACAGGCTAATCCAATGTGATGGGCTGAGCCAGCAAGGCTGGGCCGAGCATGGACCCTGAAGGCTGACTTCACACTGCGGGCGAAGAGTCCCTGCCATGTGGGGGAGCTCTAAGAGCCCTGGCTCAGGAGGGAAGGTGGCCAGGCCCTGCACAGCCCCTGCTGCCCCTCCCGGCCAACACCCAGAGTCCTTCCTCGTGAACTTGCTTTCTTCGCCCTCATGCCCACCTAGGTCTCCCTCTCCCAAACCCACAGCACACAATGCACAAACTCAAGCCTCCCCCCAGCTCAGGGAGCAGCTCTTCATCAAAGCTATAAGTGGGGCGCAGATCCCCATCCAGTCCTCAGGATCCTTGCCTCTCTTCTGCGCTTCACCCTCTCGGTGCCCAGTTCCAGGCATTTGCGTCGGAAGTGTTCTTACCTCCCGCCAATCAGGAGCTGTGCAGTGCCTCCTGCTGGGCCTGGGCTCCCCTCTAGGCCAACTCCAGCTGCCTGAGCTTTCTCCTCCTGCCTCCCTCCAGTTCCCCAGCCTGGCCTGGGGCTCAGGACCCCACCCATAGGCTCCCCTGTCTGAGACCCACCTGGGGACCAAGCTCTTCTGCACTAAACTCTTCAGCACTCCCCCTGACCCTGACCCTGTCTCCCTCCCGTAGAGAGGGCCAGAGCAGAGAGGGGCACACAGACAGCAGCGGCCAGCACAGGCAGATGTTTACAGGACTCACACACCTGCCCACGGGCCCCTGCACTCCGGGAAGGAGGCAGGGCAGAGGAAGGGCAGGGGACAGAGAAGGTCCAGGAGGCCAAGAAATTCGGGAGCACAGGGAATACAGGTAACAGTGCAACCAGGAGTCAGAGGCTTCAGGGGAACAGGCATTGGGGTCAGGGTGGGTACTGTGAGATGCCCTGACCAGCCTGTCCTATGTGCTGTCAGGCTCCCAACCAAGGTCTCAGGGAGCCCCTCAGCTCCCTGGAGCTCCCTCTGGCCCAACCTCTCAGGCCTCCCTTGGGGGCTCAAAACAGCACTCCCCTGCCTGGGATGAATGTGAGCTGTGGGACGATGCTGCCCTGTGTGGAGTAGGCAATGAAGGACAGCTGCATTCTCAGGCTGGGGAGGAAGCACGTGGTCCTGAGAAGCCAGAGGCACCTGCTGAACAGGACCCAAGCGCAGCCAGGGTGGTGAGGCAAACTCCCCGCCTCCCACCCCAACTCTTCTGTCTTGGGGCCCCTTGCTGGACACAGTGAGGTGAGATAAATGCAGTGAAGGACTCTGAGGCCCATGAAGATGAGGGATCCACAAAAGAAAGTCAGGATGGCAACTTGCTGCATCCTCACAATCCCAACACCCCCCAAAGAAACTCGAACTCACACACACGCACTCACACACACACACACACACACCCCACATACTCATACAAACACATGCACGTACACATATGCGCACACATGCATGCATACCACACACACACAGTTACACATGCACACACACACACACCCCCCATGCTGAACAAGTGGGGAGATGCACACACAGCCCTCCCAGCTGGCTTCCCTTCTACTGGAAAATTCTTTGCCTCTTCACCCCATTCCCTCCTCCCCCTCCTCTCCCTCATCCCTCCTTCATCTCAGAGGAGTGACTCCCTATTGGCAGCCATGCACACGGCCTCCCTTTCCTCTCCCTGACCCTCCTTCCTGCCAGCTGACCCTCAGTAGCCCTCAGTGACAGTGCTACCATACGTCCCCAATGGAGCTCCCCATGACTCCTGCCCTTGTTGCCCATTCATTTTACCTACAGTCGTCAGACTTTTCTTCCTTAAGTGCCACCTTGATCCTCCCACTCCCCTGCTCAAGAGCCTTCTCTGGCTCTCCATGGCTCACAGCAGGAAATCTCAGCTCCTTGGCCTGGCGTAATGAGCCCCTATGGCTTTGTCCTCAAGCTGACCTGCCCAGTCCTCTCCCAGCCCTCCGTGAGCTAACCTCATTCCCAGCCAAGCAAGACCACTCACTCCACCACAGGTCCCCTGTGGTGGGAAATATTTCAGGTTTTGCAGGGAAAATGTGAGGCTTGTGAATTAAGTGTTTTGTCTTTTCCATCCTGCAAGACCCAGTTCAAAGACCCACGTCCCTGGAAGCCACCCATGACTTTGTCTTTAGGAGTTCCTGCTTCTTTCTTTAACCTTCCATGTGAGTTCTTTGTCCCTTTCCTCGAGCCCTCAGCACTGTGTAACCCGGGGTTCTGAGACTGAGTCAGTGATTTACCTGCCTCATGTCCCTTCCCAGCCTGTGATGTCCCCAAGGGCAAACTGCAATCTTCCTGGGGCTCACAGGCAGGAGCCAGCCAAGCCTGCAGAGACCCAATGGAACCAGTGAGCGCTGGCCTCATTCCTGCTTCAGAATGCCACCTTGTGCTCTGTGTCCCCCACCGAGGGACTCCCACGCCCACCCCATCTGAGAGGATGTGCTTTCTGCCTGCCAGAGGAAAAGCTTCCTGCAGTGCAGGGGAGGCTGCAGCCTTACTTTACATATTTCTCTGCTGTCTCTTCTGTATTGCAGAGCCATAAAGGTCAAGGCAGGAATTCAGGCTGCTGGGCCTGAAAACAAAGGAGACATGTGTCAAGGAGTTGAGGCACATCTGTCCGGTGGGCAGGAGTCTGCCCACTCCAGCCTCCTAGCAGTCTCTTAACAAGCTCCTCCGACCGCAGCACAGCTTTGGCTGGGGTACACCCCCAGCAACCATAGTGGCTCATCTGGGTGGTGACTTTCATTAGGGTGACCACCCAGACCTGTCTATCTGGGACCAACAGGCTTTCAGGGATGAGGTGCATTTTTTGGCTAATAGTTGACTATTACCCTAGTCAGCTGACTAGGAGGATAGTTGACTGGTTACCCCAGCTGAGGGCCGTGTAGATAAGAACTGTGGGAGGATGTCCCAGCTGAAAAGCCCTGAGCAATTCTGATATGCTGGCTCTCCTTATTCCCACTTACCCGGGGGTTTATCCATCCCCTGCCGTCTGTGGTTGGATGGGGCAGAGCTCTTGGGAATGACCGTCCATCAGAATCCCCTTGAGAACAACAGACCCAGACCTGGTCTGTCATTCCTCTGTTGGACTCTTGGATTCTTGGGCATCAGACCTGCCTCTTGGGTTGGGGATCCTCTGGCAGCCTGTGTGTGACCTGCTAACCTTATTCATGACACCTCCAGATCCTGCTCACTGCCCCACATTTCCCAGCACCCACATAAGCAGGTAGTGATGTTCCCTGTGGGAGCCTGGGACTCAGGCAAGGGAAGATGTGCACTTTAGTCCATTTTACTTCCCAGATTTCTTATCAGCCTGCAAAGCCAAGCCACTCTGAGCATGGAGAGCCTTCTCCAGCAGACACCACTGGAGAGGGAAGAAGCACACCTGGCCACTGCTGTCCTGGCGTCATCATTTCCCCAGCAGCAGGGAGAGCCACATGCCCTTATTGTCCCGACTTTCAGATCTTACTGCTAATATTCTCCCACTTAGTCCCTAGACAGAGAGTAAGGAGCCTGAAGGGGGCTGGAGCCTTGTGAGACTTCCATCTAGGTGGGGTTCAATCACATCTGCCCTAGCCGCACAAGATGCAAAGGTCTTTGCAATCCCACAGCTCCATCGGGATGTACAGCTTTGCAGAAATGGGAAATATTTCAAGTTTTGTAGGGAAAATATGAGGCCTGTGAATTAAGTGTTTTGTCCAAGGTCTTGGAGATGGCATCAGTTAAAACTAAGGCTGGTGCCCTCATCTGAGTCCTTTCTCCATATCTGCGTCGCTTTATGGTCTTTTGTGTATTATGTGCTCAGGGGAGCCTACCAGGAGGCTCTTCACCCCTCCAGCAAAGACCATGTCTATAAATGTTTACCTCCTGAACATCATGCTTATATGTGGTGGTTCTAATGCATCCAAGAGCAGCCTTCTCCCCTCCACTGTTCTACTGCTTCCTCTAGCCCGCATCTAAATCCACATACTGTATTTTCATTTTACTGATGAAAAACTTGAGGCTCTGACCGGTCAAGCAATTTGTCACAATTTCCATAGCTGTGAGGCGCGTCTGTCTGCTAGGCAGATGTCTGTTCTTCCTCACCTACTCCACTGGGAAGGGGATCAGGGTGGGCACTGACCCCATCATGGAGGATCTAGGCAGGGCCTTTCATAAGCTCTCCAAAGCCTGAGTGCCCTGAGACAGGCATGAACTCAGAGAAAGTCTGGCCATACCCAGAGTACCAGCTAAGCAGTCCCTAGCCCCACACCTTCCCTCCCACTGTGCTCACCAAATGTGGGATCTGCACACGCAGCTCGCTGAGGCCCACACCCAGAGGTAGATGCACCAACAGAGGCAGGTAGTGACATTCCCTTGTGGAAGCCTGGTCCTCCCTTGCCTGAGGATCTAGCTCCACAGGGAATGTCACTGCCTGCCTCCACTGGGGCAAAAGTAACTACGGTTTCAGACTGAATTTTAAATCAGTATAACTAGGCTCAAAGACATCTTTATTATTTAAAATGGAAACCGTTACAATCAACACATTTTTGCCAATGAGAAATAAGTTTGTTTATTCCTGCAGTGTAAAAATCCATGCTTTGGGATTGGACAAACTCTTGAAAAGCATTTTCTGCATCCTGCTGGTTGTGAAATCATTTTCCCTGCAAAAAGTTATCGAGATGCTCGAATAAGTGGTAGTCAGAGGTCAGGTGAATATGGCGGATGAGGCAAAATTCTGTAGCCCAATTCCTTCAACTTTTGAAGAGTTGGTTGTGCGATGTGCAATCCAGCATTGTCATGGAGAATTGGGCCTTTTCTGTTGATCAATGCCGGCTGCAGGCATTGCAGGTTTTGGTGCATCACAACCATGAGCTGAGCATACTTCTTAGATGTAGTGGTTTTGCCAGAATTCAGAAAGCTATAGTGTATCAGACCAGCAGCAGACCACCAAACCATGACCATGACATTTTTTGGGTGCAAGTTTGGCTTTGGAAGTGCTTTGGAGCTTTTCCTTGGTCCAGCCACTGAGGTAGTCATTGCTGGTTGTCATATAAATTCCACTTTTTGTCACACGTCACAAGCAGATCGAGAAATGATTCATTATTGTGTAGAATAAGAGAAGATGACACTTCAAAACGACCATTTTTAAAATTTTTGCTCAGCTCATGAGGCACCCACTTACCCAGCTTTTTCACCACTCCAATTTGCGTCAAATGCTGAATGACTGCAGAACAGTTGACGCTGAATTCTTTGGCAACTTCCCGCATCATTGTAAGAAGATCAGCTTTGATGACTGCTCTCAGTTGGTTGTTGTCTGCTTCCAATGGCCAGCCTCTATGCTCCTCATCTTCAAGGCTCTTGTGTCCTTTGCAAAATTACTTGAACCACCACTACACTGTACATTCCTTAGCAGTCCCTGGGCCAAATACATTGCTGATGTTGCAAGTTGTCTTGGCTGCTTTATGACCCATTTTGAACTCAAATAAGAAAATCACCCGAATTCACTTTTTGTCTAACATCAGTTCCACAGTCTAAAATAAATATAAAATAAACAGCAAGTAATAAGTCATTAGCAAAAAACATAAAGTGAGAAATGCACATTAAAATGATGTATACCATAACCACATTTATTTAAGAATGTATTCCAACATCAAACAGCAAATTTTAAAATGCAAAAATCAGAATTACTTTTGCACCAACCTAATAGCATGGATCTGAACCCAGGTCTAGCTGCAAAATCATACTTTACCCATTGCACTTAGGGTGTCTAGGTGACACTGTAGTATCCAACAATACTGGAAAACGAAGCACTGGACTCTCAAGACTCATCCACAACACAGACTTTGCCCTTGGCAGCTCCCACACTAACATGCAAGACAATCCCTTTTCCTGACTAATGATAACAGTTTCCAATTTCCTTCTCTTTACACTCTCCTCTCTTTTTCCTTCAGCAAAAAGGGATCTTCCAATGAAGGTTTATGGGGAGTGAGAATCTTCATCCCATTCACCTACTCTGGTAAAATTTCCAGTTTGAGATGATTTTGAAGAGGGGTCTACATTTTAGACCACAGAGGAAGCCAGTGCTCTTGGGTGGTGAAGGGCCACATGAACTGACAGGTCCCTAGAAGGAGGTGACATGGGCTTCTGGCACACAGAACTCTACTTATGGTTTAGTGCCCCAGTCTTTCATGAGAACAGAGAGACTGGGATCACCAAACATTTGAGAACACCTCTACCATTACAATGTGAGACCAAAACATCATAGTGATATAACCACACCGCAGAGATGGAAGTGGGTAGGATTGAATCCTGTAGGAAAACTCAGCTATGAGAAAGCTAAATACTCTTAGCCCATAGGAAGAAGTCAACAGAGAATACATAAGCTGCCAGCAGCAAGAAACAGCAGTCAGTACAAGCATATTTTAAAAAACAAGGATGTAAAATCAGAAGTAAAATCTAAAATACTCGCAAGTGGCTGCTTCTGGGGAGTGGGATCAGAAGTGGGAAAGAGTGGAATCGAGCAGGAGCCTTGGGTTTTTTTTTTTTTTTTTCCCTGAGCCTTCATAGAGTATTTGATATTTACATTTATCTTCAAGCTTTTCCTTAATTAATGTAAAAATGAAATTACAAGCGAAAACTAGCAGCGTGGAATGATGTCAGCAAAATGGTGGCTTGAATGCTCCAAGCCCTTGCTCCCCCATAGAAACATTGAAAGAAAAAAATCAGAATCTGTGTGTGCCAACTTTTCAGGGACTCAGGAAACCACTAATCAAAGATTTACTGCAATATACCAGGTGCCCAACTGAGAAAAAGCTACCTTCAAAATCACAGGAAAGTTTTGTGGTGTTTTTGTTGGGGAAAGGAAGAGAGATCAGACTGTTACTGTACCCTAGAACTTAAAGTATATATATACACATATATAAAAGAGTAACAATAAAACAGAAACAGAAGAAAAAAGAAAAGAAAAAGGAAGACATAAGAAACTCCATTTTGATCCATACTAAGAAAAATTGTTCTGCTTTGAGATGCTGTTAATCTGTAACCTTAGCCCCAACCCTGTGCTCACAGAAACATGTGCTGTATTGAATCAAGATTTAATGGATTTAGGGCTGTGCAGGATGTACCTTGTTAACAATTTGTTTGCAGGCAGTATGCTTGGTAAAAGTCATCGCTATTCTCCATTCTTGATTAACCAGGGATACAATGCACTGCGGAAAGCCTCAGGGACCTCTGCCCAAGAAAGCCTGGGTATTGTCCAGGTTTCCCCCAACCGAGACAGCCGGAGATATGGTCTTGTGGGAAGGGAAAGACCCAGCCCGACACCGTAAAGGGTCTGTGTTGAGGAGGATTAGTGAAAGAGAAAGGCCTCTTTGCAGTTGAGATAAAAGGAAAGTATCTGTCTCCTGCTCGTCCCTGGGAATGGAATGTCTTGGTGTAAAACCCGACCATACATTCTACTTACTGAGATAGGAGAAAACTTCCCTATGGCTGGAGGTGAGACATGCTGGCAGCAATACTGCTGTGCTACTCTTTACTGCACTGAGATGTTTGTGTAAAGTTAAACATATATGTGGTCTATGTGCACATCCAGGCACAGTACATTTCCTTAAACTTATTTATGACACAGATTCCTTTGCTCACATGTTTTCCTGCTGACCCTCTCCCTACCATTACCCTATAGTCCTGCCACATCCCCCTCACCAAGATAGTAAAGACAGTGATCAATAAATACTGAGGAAACTCAGAGACCAGTGCTGGTGCAGGTCCTCACTTGCTTAGTGCTGGTCCCCTGGGCCCACTTTTCTTCCTCTGTACTTTGTCTCTGTGCCTTATTTCTTTTCTCAGTCTCTCATCTCCACCTTGTGAGAAATACCCTCAGGTGTGTAGGGGCACCCCCTTCAGTTTTCACATATCCTTTCCGCAATGCTTTCACAGCATATTGGCCGTTTTGGTCTTGAGTAGTGACCCAGTTCCAAGTGGTTGTCTATGAACTAGAGGGAGCAGTGTAGCTCTTACTTGTACATTTCTGTGTATATCTGTTCTAACCTGGCTGGAGGACACTCAAAAGACTAGCTCCTTCTACTCTATCTCATATAGCTCAGTGAGAACACAACTAGAAAACGTGGTAGGCACTTCTTGTAAAAATGATGACAAATCTGCAGGGGACAAAAAACCCCATAGAAACCTGAGGAAAGAGAGTTTGGGTGAATACACAATAGACCATCGAAGACCCCCAGGAGAAGCTAGGTGTGACTCTTTGGGAAGTAGGATGTTTAGGATAAGCTGTGTACACAGGGGAATTTAGAAAGTCATGGACATGCCCAGGCAAAATGTGTGCTCAGAGAAGTCCACACTTCAAGCTTTCCATAGACTTAGAGCAAATCTAGTTAAGTTGTGAAGGAGTGCCCAGAACAAAACCAATCTGCAAAGACAGGGAAACGTGGCTGTTCTTTCTGTTAAATTTTTTAGTGGTTTTCCTTTTGTCTTAGCTCCTGGCATTCAAATAAATCTATCAAAACATCACCTGAACATGAACTACAGAAGAAAAAATTTCAGTGATCCTACACAACCAGGAATGGTCTTTGTAAAAATAGTTTGAAAAATTTTCAAAATAAACAAACTACTACAGGATTCTACAATTAAAAAAAAAAAAACAATCCATTAACTCATGGGGAAGTGGGAGGGATATAATTTTTAGAGTTACTACTTTATAATAATCAAACACCCAACTTTCAACAACAACAAAAACAAAATAAAAAACACAAGACTTAAAAAGAAACAGGAAAACATAGCTCATTCAAAGGAACTAAATAAATGGACAAAACCTGTCCCCAAAGAAGCCAATACTTTAGACATACTGGACAAAGACTTGAAACATCTATCTTAGATATGCTCAAAGAGGTGAGGAAAAACAAGAAGAAAGAAAGAAAGAGGCTAGCCATGGTGGCTCATACCTATAATCCTAGCACTTTGGAAGATCAAGATGGTAGAACTGTTAATTGCACGAGTTTGAGATCAGCCTGGGCAACATAGTGAGACCCCATCTCTAATTAAAAAAAATAAAAAACTGGGTTTGGTGGTGCATCCCTCTAGCCCCAGCCACTTGGGAGGCTGAGGTGGGAGGATCGCTTGAGCCTGGGATGTTGAGGCTGCAGTGAACCATGATCATGCCACTGCACTTCAGCCTGGGAGACAGAATGAGACTTTCTCCAAACAAACAAACAAACAAAAAAGAAAGAAAAGAGAAATAAAGGAAATCAGGAATTATTGATTTGTTTAAAGAACTGAGATAAAAAAGCTATTAATAAAGAATTCCATGCTCTGCAATACTGTCTTCTAAAAATAAGGAATACATTTGAGACATTAACAAATAAAAGCTGAGGGACTTCATTACCACTTGTCTTATAAGAAATGCTAAAGGGAATCTTTTAGGTGAAAATTCAAGGGCACTAGACAATAGCTAGAAGCCATATGAACATAGGTTTCTGGTAAGAATAAATACATGAGAAAATATAAAAGTCAGTAATATTGTAATCTTGGCTTGTAACTCTATTATTTTTCCATAGAATTTAAAAGGCAAATGCACAAAAATCATTATAAATTGGTTATTGGGCACATAAAGCATTGATAAAGAGGGGCACAAAGCTATACTCAAGTCTGCTGTTTACAATTAAAGTGAAGTTGAAGTTGGTAGCAACTCAAATTAGATAGTTGTAACTTTAGGATGTTACATGTAATCACATGTAATAAAAAAGGAAATATCTATAATATGATATAATACAATATACACAAAAAGGAATAAGCAAGGTATCAAAATGTGTCATTGCAAAAAATTACCTAAACACAACTGAAGACAGAAATGGAGAAAATGAGGAACAGAAAATCTAGAACATATACAGAGAATAAATATAAAATGACAGAAGTAAGTTTTTCCCTAGCAGTAACTCATGCTCTAACTACATGCTGTCCAGAGACTCATTTCAGATCTAAAAGCACAAACATGTTGAAAATTAAAGGATGGAAAAAGACATCACATTCAAATGAAGACCAAAAGAGAGTAAGGATGGTCACACTAATATTAGACAAAATGGAATTTAAGTTAAAAAAAAACTGGCAAAAGAGACAAAGAAGGACTTATATTAATAAAAGGGTCAATTCACTAAGAAGATAAAACATACAAACAGATATGTAGCAAAAATCAGAGCTCTGAAATTTATTAAACAAACATTGACAGAATTAAAGGCAGAAATAGAAAGACTTACATTAATAGCTGGAGACTTCAGTACCCTACTTTAATCAGGTATAGAATCAGACAGAATGTAAGAAAATATAGAAGTAAGAAAATATAGAAATATGAAAATAGAGGACTTGAACATCTCTTTTAACTAAGTGTACATAACACACATATACAAAACACTCTGCTCAAAGATAGCAGAACACATGCTTTTCTCAAGTGCACATAGGATATTCTCCCAGATCACATGTACAAGTCTTTAAAAGTCTAGAAAATTTTAAATCATACAGAACATCTTTTCCAATCACAATAGAAAAAACTAGAAATCAATATCAGAGGGACAACTAAAAAATTCATCAATATGTAGAAATTAAACAAAATATTCTCAAATAAACAATAGGACAAAGAAGAAATCACAAAGAATATTAGAAAATACAAATGCTTCTTGGCGTACAATGGGGTATATCCCATTAAACCCACTGCTAAGTCGAAAAGTCGTTATTGGAACAATCATAAGTCAGGGACGGTCTGTACCTTGAGATTAATGACTATGAAAACACAACATACTAAAACTTATGAGATGCAAGGAAAGCAGTGCTAAGAGGGCAATTTAAAGCTCTAAATGAATAAGTTAGGAAAGCTCTTCAATCAATAAACTGACTTTACATCTTATGTAACTAGAAAACCAAAAGAAAATTATATCCAAAGATAGTAAAGGAAAAAAAAAGATTATAGCAGAGATAAATAAAAAAGAGAACAGAAAAATAGAGAATATCAATGAAATCAAAAGTTGGTGTGTTTTTTTGGAAAGGTCAACAAAATTGACAAACTTCTATCTTGGATGACTTAGAATAAAAGAAGGATTACTCAAATTACTAAAATCAGAAAACAAGAGTGGGACTATAACTACCAATTTAACAGAAGTAAAAAAGACTATAAGCACGTATAATAAACATCTGTACACCAACAAATGGAATTAAATAGATAAAATATCTTTTATGAATTTGGGTGTTCTTTTGAATCTGGTTGCTCATGAAGAATATGTTGCTCTTTTTGAATATGGGTACTCATGAATAATATTTTGCTCTTTATGAATCTGGGTGCTCATAAAGAACATGATTCAATTTTGATAGACTGTGTGTTTCTAGGAATTATCCCATTTCATCTATTTAATTCTATTTGTTGGTGTACAGATGTTCATAGCATGTCATTATAATCTTTTTTATTACTGTTAAATTGGTAGTCATTTTACCACTCTCATTTTCAGAAATAAGACTGCACACCTACAACCATCTGATCTTTGACAAAACTGTCAAAAACAAGCAAAGGGGAATAAATTCCCTATTTAATAAATGTTACTGGGATAGCTGGCTAACCATATGCACAAAATTGAAACTGGACCCCTTTCTTACACCTTATACAAATATTAATTCAAGATGGACTAAATACTTAAATGTAAAACCCAAAACTCTAGAAGAAAATCTAGGCGATACCATTTGGACATAGGCACGGGCAAATATTTCATGATGAAAACACCAAAAATAATTGCAACAGAAGAAAAACTTGACAAAAGAAACTATCATCAGAGTAAACAGACAACCTGCAGAATGGGAGAAAATTTTTGCAACCTATCCGTCTGACAAAGGTTAAATATCCAGAGTCTACAAGGAACTTAAACAAATTCACAAGAAAAAAACAACCCTATTAAAAAGTGGGCAAAGGACATGAACAGACACTTCTCAGGAGAAGATATTCATGCAACCAACAAACATACGAAAAAAAGCTCAACATCACCGATCATTAGAGAAATGCAAATCAAAACCACAGTGAGATACCATCTCATGCCAGTCAGAATGGTGATTATTTAAAAGTCAAAAAACAATAGATGCTGGTGAGGTTGCAGAGAAAAAGAAATGTTTTTACACTGTCCATGGGAGTGTAAATTAGTTCAACCATTGTGGAAGACAGTGTGGTAATTCCTCAAAGACCTAGAGGCAGAAATACCATTTGACCCAGCCGGTATTCCATTACCGGCTGTATGCCCAAAGGTATATACATCATTCTACTTTAAAGTGTCTACTTTAAATGTGTCTACTTTAAAGACACATGCATGTGTATGTTCATTGCAGCACTATTTACAATAACAAAGACATGAAATCAACCTAAATGCTTATCAACGATAGACTGGAAAAAGAAAATGTGGTACATATACACTATGGAATAATATGTTGCCATAAAAACGAATGAGATCATGTCTTTGCAGGGACATGGATGGAGTTGGAAACTATTATCCTTAGCAAACTAATGCAGGAACAGAAAATCAAACACCACATGTTCTCACTTATAAGTGGGAACTGAATGATAAGAACATATGGACACATGAGGGTGAACAACACATGCTGGGGCCTGTCGGTGGGGTGAGGGAGGGAGAGGATCAGGAAGAATAGCTCATGGATGCTGGAGTTACTACCTAGGTGATGGGATGATCTGTGCAGCAAACTACCACGGCACACATTTACCTACGTAACAAACCTGCACATCCTGCACGTGTACCCCAGAACTTAAAATAAAAGTTGATGAAAAATGAAAAATAAAAAATTTTAAAAAATTGTGAAGAAATAGAAAATCAGAACAGACCTATAATAGTAAGGAGATTGAATTAGTAATAAAAACCTCTCAACAAAAAAAAAGTCCAGGACCAGACGACTTCACTGGTAAATTCAGCCAAATATGTAGAGAAAAATCCTTTGCAAACTCTTTCAAAAATCTGTAGGTGGTGGAACACTTCTAAACAAAATCTATGAAGGCCAGCACTGCACTGATACAAAAGCCAGACAAAGACACTGTACGAAAACTATACACCCAAATCCCTTATCAATATTAGTGCAAAAATCCTCAACAAAATACTGCAAACTGAATTCCATAGTTTATTAAAAGATTTGTATATCCCCAACAATGAGATTTATTTCCATAATTTAAAAATGATTCAACATTAAAAATAAGTATTATACACTTCATTAGTAGAATGAAGAAAACTACATGATCTCCATTGATAAAGAAAAATATTTGATACAATTCAATACCTGTTTTGATTAAGACACTCAAATTAAGGGCATAGAAAAGTTCTTCAACATGAAAAAGGCCATATATGAAAACACACAGCTAAAATACTCAAGGGTGAAAGATAAAAAATGTTTCCCTAAGATCAAGAGCAATACAAGGATGTCCATTTGCATTGTGTTCATTCAACATAGTATGGAAATTCAAGCCAGAGCAAACAAAAATAAAAGGCATCCAAAGTGTAAAGAAGAGACAAAATTGTCCCTGTTTATGAATGATATGATCTTACATGTAAAAACCCTAAAGATTCCACAAAAAACTGTTAGAGCCAGTAAATAAATTTAGTAAAGTAGCAAGATACAAAATTGGCATGCAAAAATTAGCTGCATTTCTATAGACTAAAAATAAAAAATCAAGTGAAATTAAGATAATAATTCTATTTACAATAGCACCACACAAATAAAATACTTAGGAATAAATTCAGTGAAGGAGGCAAAAATAGGTATATTGAGAACTACGAAACATTGTTAAAAAAATTTAAAGATAGAAATAAATTGAAAGACATTTTATGTTTAAAGATTAGAAGACTTAATGTTGTTAGATTGAGAATAATAGCCAAAGACATCTACAGATTCAATGTAATCTTTACCAAAATCCCAACAGCATTTTTGTTGCAGAAATAGAAAAATCTATATAAAATTCACATGAAATCTCAAGAGATTACAAATACTACCCCTTAGCCCCCCCAAAAATCTTTAAAAGGAGAAAGTAGAGTAATTGTATTTTCTGATTTCAGTATTTATTACAAAGCTACAGCAATCAAAACAGTGTGGTACTGGTCTAAAGACAGACATATAGACCAATGAACAGTATAGAAAGCATAGAAATAAATCTTTATGTATATGGTCGATTGATTCTTCAAAAATGTTGCCAAGACTATCTAATCTGGAAAAGCACACTAGTTTCAACAAATGTTGCTGTGAAAACTGCATGTCCACATGTAAAAGAATGAAATTGGGCCCTTACTATACACCATTACAGAAATTAATCCAAAATGAATCAAAATGTAAATATATGAGATAAAACTACTAAAATCTTAGTAGAGAACATAGGAGAACACCTTTATGACATTGGATTTGATAATAATTTTTTGGATATAACACCAAAAGCACAGATAACGAAAGAAAAAAGTCAAAAATTGAATTTGTCCATGGCAATTACATTTTTATGCATCAAAGGATAGTATCAAGAAAATGAAAAGACAGTCCACAGAATGGAAAAGAGCATTTGTAAATTAAGTATCTGATAAGAGATTGATATCCATAATATATAAAGAACTCCTACACATCAACAACAAAAATCAAACAAGTCCAACAAAAAATAAGCAAAAGACTTAAGTAGACATTTCTCCAAAGAAGATATACAAACGTCCAATAAGCACGTGAAAAGAGGCTCAACATTACTAGTCATTAGGGAAATGCCAATGAAAACCACAATGAGAAGCAACTTCACATCCATTGGGATGGCTAATATCAAAAAAGAGAAAATAACAAGTGTTGGAGAGACCGTAGAAAAATTGTATCCGTTGTGCATTGTTGCTAGGAGCGTAAAATGGTGCATCCACTGTGGTAAACAGCTTGGCAGTTCCTCAGAAAGTTAAACATAGAATTGCCATATGATCCATGAATTCCACTTGTAAATATGTGTATGCCCAAAAGAAGGGACAGCAGAAACTCAAACAGATATGTGTATGCCAGTTTTCATAGCAGCATTATTCACAATAGCCAGATGGTAGAAGCAACCCAAGTGTTCGTCAACATATGAATGGGTAAACAAGAAGTGGTACATATACATACAGAGAAATATTATTCAGCCATAAAAATGGATGAAATTTGATAGATGGCATAACATGGCTATACCTTGAAAACCTTTTGCTAAGTGAAATAGGTCAGATAAAAGAAGTCAAATATTGTATGTTTGTATGTATGTATACAATTGTATATATTCTACAATTATACAATATATAATTGTATACATATATACAATAATATATACAATTATGTATGTATAATATTGTATGTATGTATACAATTATATATCTTATAATTCCACTTACGTGAGATACCTACAGTGGACAATTCACACATACAGGAAACAGAATAGAGATTACCAGGGGTCAGAGGAGGGAGAAATAGGTGGTAATTGTTTAGTGAGTACAGACTTTCAGTATGTGAGGATGAGAAATTCTGGAGATGCATGGTGGTGATGGGTGCAAAACTGTGAATATACTTAATGTGAAGGATTGTACACTTAAAACTAGTTAAAATGATCAATGTTATGTTGTATATATTTTATCACAATTAATAACTTAAAAAACCTAATAGCATGGATTGTGGATCAGGCAGACACAAGTTAGAAGACCCAAGTCTGAATCTACTGAATGTCTAGGGCATGCTACTTAACCTCTCTGAGCCAGTTTCCTCCTCTCCCCAGGGCTAAACATCTTCCTCAACCCTACTTCATGTCTGGTGGTAAAGATAAGCGGGAAACGTGGGCTGGTGCAGGGGACCCCACAGCGCAGGCCCCAGTGAACGGTCACTAGGTCAGCCCGAAATCAGAGACCCAGGCTGAAAGAAGTGAGCAAGGAAGCCAGTAGGTGAGCAAGGCGTGGGGACTGAGGACTTGTCAGCCTGGAGCAGGAAACATTCCTGGGGAACACAACAGTACTAAGCAGGAAAACAAAATGAAATGAAAAAGAAACTTCCTGCATTAATAAGAGGACAACAAAGTCTATTCATTCTAGATGAGGTCATTTTTGGGGAAGGATAAAAATGGTGCTTCGTGCAAGGAAGTATCTCTCCAAAAGAGTGGGCTGGCTCAGAAGGATGTGTGCCCCAGGTCACTGGGTTGCATGAGCAGAAATAAGGGGTCCCTGCCCCACGCAGGATGGGAAGAGATTGGGCTTGACCAGCTTTAAGGCCCTCACAGTCTCCAGGCCCTAAACATTCTCTGAACTGTTAATCTTGAAATCCAGCAAACAAGGCAGAGCAGGGGGAACACCATTCAGGCAAAACCCCAGTTTCCCCACCCCATCTTCCCATCACCTGCATTTACGGAGGTCGGACCATAAAAGCCCTCTGGGGCCACCACCTAGTTAGGGAGTCCAGTGAGCTGTCGGGGTCCTGAGCAGTTTGGGAAGAGGCCCCTGGAATCTTGTGGGCAGCAACATCTGGTGCAATGGCAGCCCGGGGCAGGCCAATGTGTGGGGCAGCCAGCCAGCACCTGCTGTCCAGTACCTGAGGTTGGGAGCACTGGAGAACAGAAGGACAACAGGGCTCAGCCAGGACCCAGGGGTCCATCCAGTCCTCACCCTGTGCACAGGCTGGAACACCTGGTACCTCACTACCTAGCACATAAGCATGGCTAGAGCTCCTTGAGGGGTTGGATGTGCTCAGCACCCTGCTTGGCATGTGGCAAGTGCTGAATGTTATTTCACATTCCCCACCTGTGCCAAGAGACCTTCCCCATCCATCCGAGGCCTGAGCTGTACCCCCACTGGGGTCCCAGGCAGAACACTAGGGGAGTGGGTAGGAGACATGTAGCAGAGGGCAGCTGAGAGGACCCTTTGGACCCTCACTACCACTCTGGAAGAATGGACTCAACAAGGCTGCCAGCCCCCCATGAAGTCCATCTGCTGTCTAAGTCCAGTCAGATGCCCAAGAGGGGAATCACCACCCCGAAGGATCAAGGGGCAAGGCCTGTCCAGGGCATCTGTGCTAAGGATCAAGGGGGCAAGACCTGTCCAGGGCATCTTGGAAGTCCCTAAGCTGAACAGGCAGGAGGGACTTCCAGCAAGCAGGAAGCCCCCGCCATTGTTGGCTTTCCTTAGGAGCTGGTGGGTTGGGGTTTGTGTTCCCCAAGCATCAGCATACAGGGGGAATTATAAAAATCAGAGGGAATTCGACCTGCGATGCTGGAAACAGCCAAGCACAGGAAGCCTGAGTCTTGTCCCACTACCTGCTTCTGGCGACTTCTCCAACCTCCAGGGGTCACCCCTGACCAGGAAGCCAGATAGAAAAATACCTGAGCTACTCATAGTCCAGGATTGTAGTGAGGTTGCCAGAAGGGCAGGGGAAGGGCTTTGGAGACCAGAAAGGGCTTCAACATTCTCCTGAAGATTACACCACTGCTACTAGTGAATAAGCACAGCGTGTATTCCCACCCAGCAGGAAGAGTGGGAAAGGGAACCAAGACAATTTCTCCAAGGCTTAACACTGGCCCCATTTCCTACTTTGAGAGCCAGAAGGTGCCTAATGCACAGCCCAGCTTTCCCAAGGCCACCCCAAGACAGACCAAACTGTTCCTGAAAGTGCAGGGACTGTCATATGGCTCTCCAAGTTGTAGAAGGAGCGCTTTTATTGCAGTATTCCAGAATCTTCTCCTTGTGGCCTTAGCTATGGATTGCACTCCGGTCTTGGTAGTCTTGGAAGTTTATGGAGACTGGATGCGGGTGGTGGCAGAAGATTCTCCACCCAGGGCTGCAGTACTTGAAGCTCCCCAAACTAAGTGGCAGAGAAGGCAGCAGCAACAGCAAGAAGAGTGCCAAGAAGGGCTCACTATGGCAGTAGCTCCCCATTTTCTGGCTGCTCCTGTGACCCCACCTCACTCTTGGGTCCCTGTGCCAGGGCCCAGGTTGGCTAAGCACAGGCTACCTCTGGCCACCTTCTCTGCTGCCTCCCCTTGTGCCCAGGGGCTGCAACCCTCATGCTCTGTCACCAGTGCACACTGAGGTCCTCCACCTGGAAACTGCCCAGGTCACAGAGACTAGGGTCAGCAGCTGGCTCTGGGAGACTTGCCTCCAGCTACCTGCCTGGCTCTCCCCCTACCCTGGGGGCAGAATTCTCTATTATGATTGATAGGAAGGGTGACATGGTGACTGTGACCTGCAGCTTTGCCCAATGTTCTGCATGTTGACAACACCAGGGGGAGTCATAGGATCTATAGAGGGGGTGTAAGACGAAACCTCTATTTCCCTTACAATAGCCCTGACACTGTCCCTTAAACTGCCCCCCCGCCCCCCAGATCCTGCCTTTTTGTTTACTGGAAGAGTTAGCCCAGGTGACGTAGGTGAGGACGTCACTGTGCGTGAGGAGGTCAAGGACTGGGAGGCCAGAATGTTGGCAGCGAGAGGTCATTTGCATGATACTGAGGTCCCCCAGGGGATGGCAGACCTGGAGGGAGATGGAAACTGCAGTGTTACCAGTGTCCTTTGAATGAAGGACATTCTGGTTCTGTACTGCTGTGCACCAGACCACCCCACACTTAGGGACACAGAACAAGGCCCATTTTATTACACTCACAGGTTCTGAGGGTCAGGCACTTGGCAGAATGGGGAGGGCTCCACATGTCTGGAGCCCCCAGTGGGAAGGCTTGAGCAGCCTGACATGACTTGAAGGATTGGACACTGGAATTTCTGGAGGCTCCTCCACTCACAAGTGTGGGTTCTAGGGAGGAGAACTCAAAAGCTGGGCTCAGCTGGAACTGTGAATGGAGACTCTGCATGTGGCCTCTTTGTATGACCTGGGCTTCCTCTCAGCATGGTGGCTTAAGGATGTTTGGGCTTTAACAGGTGGCTCAGAGCTCCAAGAGTAAGTATTTTCAGTGAGCAAGTCAGAAATTGTAGTGCCTTTTATGGCACCACCTTGGGAATCACACAGTGTCACTTCCACTGTACTCTATTAATCCAAGCAGTCAATGGGATACAAGAGTCAATGGGAGGGAACACAGGCCCCATCTCTAGGGCAGGAGTATGAATGAGTTCACATTCCAGTGTCAAAACTGCTGTATGACCAGGGCTTTGAATGGCAGAGAGGGTATAGTGGGTGGAAAAACACGAGCGCAACCAAGTGGGATTCAGAAGTCAACCTATTACTGTAAAACATTTGTAGAGATACCTTAATCAATTTTATTTTCTCCATTTTTGTATGCACAAGAGTAACATACAATTTTAGAAAATTTCTAGCAAGTCTATATGTTCTGGCTCTGTGTTCCTACCCAAATCTCATCTTGAATTAAAATTCAAATTGTAACTCACATGTGTTGGGGGAGGGATTTCATAGGACGTGGTTGAATCATGGGGGTGGTGTGCTGTTCTCATGATAGTGAGTGAGTTCTCATGAGATCTGATGGTTTTGTGAGGAGCTTTCCTCCCTTCATTCTGCATTTCTCCCATTATTCTCCTTCCTGCCATCGTGTGAAGAAGGACGTGTTTGCCTCCCCTTTTGCCATGATTGTAAGTTTCCTGAGGCCTCCCCAGCCATGCTGAACTGTGAGTCAATTAAATCTCTCTTTCTTTTATAAATTGCCCAGTCTTGAGCAGTTCTTTACAGCGGCATGAGAATGGACTAATGCAATAAATTGGTATCAGGTAGTGGGGTGCTGCTATAAAGATACCAAAAGATATGGAAGTGACTTTGGAACTGGGAAACAGGCAGAGGTTGGAACAGTTTGGAGTGCTCACAAAAAGACAGGCAGGATGATGTGGGAAAGTTTGGAACTTCCTAGAGACTAGTTGAATGACTTCGACCAAAATGCTGGTAGTGATATGTACGATGAAGTCCAGGCTCAGGTGGTCTCAGATGGAGATAAGTAACTTCTTGGGAACTAGGATAAAGATGTCTCTTGCTATGTTTTAACAAAAAGGCTGGTGGCATTTTGCCTCTGCCCTAGAGATCTGTGGAATTTGGAACTTGAGAGAGATGATTTAGGATATCTGGTGGAAGAAATTTCTAAACAACAAAGGGTTCAAGAGGAAGCAGAGCATAAAAGTTTAGAACATTTGCAGCCTGAAGATGTGATAGAAATGCAAAACTCATTTTCTGGGGGAAATACAAGCCTGCTGCAGAAATTTGCATAAATAATGAGGAGATCAATATTAATCATCAAGACAATGGGGAAAATGTCTCCAGGTCATCTCAGAGACCTACAGCAGCTCCTCTCATCACAGGCCCAGAGACCTAGGAGGTAAAAATGGTTTTGTGGGCCAAGCTCATTGGCCCTCACCTCCGCTATGCAGCCTTGGGACACAGTGCTCTGCATCTCAGCTGCTTCAGCTCCTGCCATGGCTAAAAGGGGCCAAGGTAGAGCTTGGGCCATTGTTTCAGAGGGTTCAAGCCCCAAGACTTGGAAGTTTGCACATGGTGTTGGGCCTGTGGGTGCAGAGAAGTCAAGAATTGAGGTTTGGGGCCAGACGTGATGGCTCGCACCTGTAATCCCAGCACTTTGAGAAGCCAAGGCTGGCAGATCACCTGAGGCCAGGAGTTCAAGACCAGCCTGGACAACATGGTGAAACTCTCTGAACTAAAAATACAAAAATTAGCCTGGCATGGTTGCAGGGGCCTGTAATCCCAGCTACTTGGGAGGCTGAAGCAGAGAATCACTTAAACCCAGGAGGTGGAGGTCACAGTGAGCCAAGATCATGCCACTGCACTCCAGCCTGGGTGACACAGTGAGACTCCATGTCAGGAAAAGAAAAAAAAAAGAATTGAGGTTTGGGAATCTCTACCTAGATTTCAGAGGATGTGTGGAAACACCTGGATGACCAGGCAGAAGTTACTGCGAGGGCAGTGCCCTGATGGAACCTCTGTTAGGGCAGTGCAGAAGGGAAAAGTGGGGTTGGAGCTCCTACACAGAGTCCCCATTTGGGCACTGCCTAGTGGAGCTGTGAGAAGAGGACAACTGCCCTTCAAATCCAAAAATGGTAGATCCACTGACAGCTTGCACCTTGTGCCTGGAAAAGCCACAGGCACTCAAAGGCAGCCCAAGAAAGCAGTTGAGAGGAGAGCTGCACCCTGCAAAGTCAAAGGGCCAGAGCTGCCCAAGGCCATGGGAGTCCACATCTTGCACCAGCATGACCTGGGTGTGAGACCTGGAGTCAAAGGAGGTCATTTTGGAACTTTAAGGTTTAATGACTGCCTTGTTGGGTTTCAAACTTCATGGGGCTTGTAGTCCCTTTGTCTTGGCCAATTTCTCCCATTTGGAATGGGTGTATTTACCCAATGCCTGTACTTGCATTGTATCTAGGAAATAACTTTCTTTTGAGTTTACAGGCTCATAAGTGAAGGGACTTGCCTTGTCTCAGATGAGACTTTGAACTTGGACTTTTGGGTTAATGCTGGAATGAGTTAAGATTTTGGCAGCCTGTTGGAAAGGCATGATTGTGTTTTGAAATATGAGGAAATGAGATTTGGGAGGGACCGGGGTGGCATAATATGGCCTGCCTCTGTTTCCCCACCCAAATCTCATCTTGAATTGTAGTCCTAATTGTAATACTCATATGTAGGGGGAGGGACTTAGTGGGAGGTGATCGAATCATGAGGGTGGTTGCCCTGTGCTGTTCTCATGATAGTATAAGTGAGTTCTCAGGCAATTGAATGAGTTTGTGAGGGGCTTTTACCCCCTTCACTCTGCACTTCACTCATTCTTCTCCTTCCTGCCACTCTGTGAAGAAGGACCTGTTTTGCTTCCCTTTCCACCACGATTGTAAGTTTCCCGAGGCCTCCCCAGCCATGCTGAACTGTGAATCAATTAAACCTCTTTCCTTTATAAATTACCCAGTCTCAGGCAGTTCTTTATAGCAGTGTGAGAATGGATTAATACAGTCTAAAATATATCTTTCTTTATATAAGTTAAAAATTACAAGTGATGAAAAGCATTGAGTTGGTTGGTTGTCAGTTTTCCCCCCTCTTTTGGAGTTGTATTTAGTATAATAGAATATCTTAAATTAGTGTTGTTTTATAATCAATGAAATTGGGTGTACTTCTATGCTGTACTAATATGGGTGTTACTAACATGCTGGGGGCATATTAGGGTTCTCTTGCTTCATGCCTTCCGTGACACTTGTTATTGTTATATTTTAACACTTATACCTAATGATTAAACATCTCCTTGTGGTCTTAATTTGCATTTTCTAATTACTCTAGAGACTTCCTTCGTTCACATGATTTTGGTCGCTAATGGTTCCTCCGAAGTGCCTATTCATGTCTGTATCCATTCTTTGCTTTGGGTGTTCCTCTCTTTCATTAAAAGTATATATCCTGGATACTAATCTTTTATCAATTGCTGCAAGTATCTTCTTTCAGTGTGTGGCTTCCTTTTTCACTCCGTTTGTTGTTTTTTTAATCGAAGTATAAGTTCTTAATTTTAACGCATTTGAACTGTCATTTTCCACCACGGCCCGAGTCGCGGAGCCCGCCTTCCTGGCCAGAGCGCTGCGTGGTCACAGCTGGGGTCTGGGGAGCAGAGGCTGCGGGCGCTCCCGGGGGTTGGGGGGGAGAGCTGGGCGATTTCGGCGGGGGGAGGTGCCGCTCGAGGGGCCGCCAGGCTGCGCGAGGAAGGAGGGCCTGGAGGCCGCGGGGGTCCTCGGCGCAGACTGGAGCCGCAGGCACCGCGCGCAGCCCCCGTCCGCCTCGCCGAGGCCCCGCGGGCCCAGGAGCGCGAGGTCTGGCGCCCAGGACCAGAGGGGGTCGGCGGGAGCAGGCGCCGCCTCCAAAGGACGCCCTCGCCCTCCCGCAGGCGCTGGCTCCAGACCCTGACCAGCCAGCTGGGAGCTGAGCCGGGGTAGGGCCGGGCAGCCCAGAGGATCAGAACGGGGTTTTCTCCCGGGGTTGGGGGTTCTTTGGCCAGCGCCGCCCTCCCCCGCCGGGGCCGCCCACCCGCAAGCCCCGCCCCGAAGGCTGGAGCTTCCCTGGGGATGGGCGAAGCCGAGGCCACGCCCTGAAGGCGGGAGCGGCTTTGGGGCGGGACCTGGCAGCCCTCAGGGCTCCAGCGCCAAGTTCAGAGCCACGCGCTGCTCTTGGCCGGGAGGAGGCTGTGCTGCCCCAGCACCTCTTGCTCCACATCTCCAGAGAGCCCAGGTGAGGCGCGCCCTCCTGTCTGCAGGGACAGAACCGCGAGCAGGCGCGGGCGGCGGGGTCCATCTCACTTCCACTGCCTTTCCCCAGGACAGGGTTGTTGAGTCCTGCCTTTGACTGTGGGGTCCTTTCCTTCCCAATGTCGCCAGCTTCCTCTAGCTCTCTCATGTCGTCTCCGAGTCTCATCCTCGTTTCTGTTCCCTTTCTCCTCTCTCACTTTTTCTCCTCTATCTCTTCTTTATTGTCTTCCTGTTTTCATTTCCTTCCGTGTCAGTCTCTCTCCCTCTCCCTCTTTTCCTCTCTTTCTTTATCCTTCTCCCTCACCTTCCCCCTCTCCCCGCTGTTTTTTCAGCACTCAAGAATTCTGCCTATGATTTTTTTTTTCTCCTAGGGTGACTTTCAGGCTGCAGTTGTTTTCATCCCTCCCTCTGCCCCTCCCGGGGTTTATCGTGTATTGCTCTGTTATTCTCAGCCCAGGCTTGCGCTGGGCAGTAGGGTAAGAACCATGCATCAGCCCCAGATCCTTTCTCCAACAGATGATATCCAAAGATCTGGACGTGTAACCTGTTCACTGCCTTTCCTGGGAAACAAAACAATGCCAAATGATCACATTATACTGAGTTTTTAGAATGAGCTGAAAGAACATACCTGGTTTTAGAGGCAAGGGGTTGATTGAATCCTTTCCTTGACATTTTGCCTTTACTAATAGACACAGACAGCACAGCAGGAAGCTAAGCCATGCAGAAGCATTTAAGGGGAGTTCCCACCCACACCTGCCTTCTGAGCAGGTTATGCAATGCCAGGTGCAGGGGAGGGAGGGGACAGGATTCAGAGCAGGGTTGTGGGAAGACAGTGGGAGGCCAGAGCTTTGCACCTGAAACATCTGAGGGCCCCTGGAAATAAGAAATTAACAGTAAATTTCTAAAATATGTAGTTGCCAATGCCACTGATGTACAGAAATGAACTTACTTAATTACTCCTGAGGGAGACGTTAGGCATTTTATGGCAGTAATTATGGCATTTGAAATTAATGATTTTATGTACATTAAATAGGAGGGCCAAGGGGAAAATATTTCCTGTTAGTGTCAAAGATTGTCATAGATGCATAAAGGGCGAACTCTAGAAAATCAAGCCTCATTCATTTTTGAGGGATAAAATAGAACTATATCGAGGCAATTTTTTGTTTCTTGGTTAAAATGTAATCTTATCAGAGATATGTGATTTAATTTTTAATGATATTTATGACACATAATATTTATGTGTTCAAACACACGCAAATACATAATATATATGCACTAAGTTATAAAAGAGCCTTTGTTTGTAAAGATCTTAATTACCAATAAAGCTTGAAGCTTTTGCTTCTTGGAAATAATTTAACATGATATTGTAGTTTATTATGACCTTTAATGAAAATTCAACTAATTTACTTTTGATTGATACAGAAATGGAAATTTGGCCATAGATAAATCACACAGAATTAAACAGAAATTAAGTGTGATGAAGGTACATTGCAGTGTGTTCAGTGAAAGAATTTGCATATGCTAGATATTTTGGACAAATTCATAGGTATGTGCGTGGAACTGTGATTTGTGAGGCTCTTTTCTGGTTTAAAAAGTTAAATTGCCTTTTATATCTAATCCCTGATCCCCAATATGTGAGGATTCTCGGGGGAGGGGTAAAAGACTTTGCAAATGATTTAGAATCATCATGTCTGCTTTGCTTGGCAGATTTCTTTTCGGGTATCCAAGAAGTGGCAACTTTTGCTTGAAACACGTAATCACACCAATTTTTTTTTTAAAAAAGGATGAATTTCAATATTTTTAAACTGATCGTTCCTCATTAGTGGTCAGTGTCTCTGTAAGAACATCATTGTCTTTTTATCCTTAGATGATGCTATTGTTGGAACCTGGGAATGTCAAAAGGAGTAGCTGAGGTAAAATCATGGACTTTTCCCCAGAAGGCTGCCAGTGGAATTGGGACCACCGTCTCAGGCTCCACCTTTATTCTCTAGTTGTATTAGGAAAAGAGCTGCTGTTCCTTGTGCTCTTGCTGCCTGGCATGTACAGAGCCCTGTTGAGTCCCGTCCGTGAGTGCCTGAAGTGAAGATCACTGTTCTTGTTTTACTTATGAAGAGATGGAGGCCCAGAGTATTTGTCTGAGGTCAGGCAGGTAGTAGCAGGGCTGATTTGGAACACAAGTTGTGCCCTGGAGCCTGAGTGACCAGGGCTAATTCAGTCCCGTTATGTGACTTCCATGTTGCTGCAGCCCTGGCACGTGTAACATCTAAAATATCACTCCACACAGCACCAGCCATTGCCTATTGGCATTGTTTGGCAGAACACTGCTCCCTGTTCTGTGTCCTGGCCATCCTCAGTCATATCCATGGTAGACTCTCCATCTGCATAGCAGGGCCCCATTGAAGCACTGGATTTGCCCTCTGCTTTCACTGGCCCTGCTTCTGCACAGTCTCAGGTATCTGAGTGGGTGATGAGATTGCATCCACCCCTATGAGGGTCCACATGGCCAAGTTATGTTGCACTAGGGCCACTCTCCCTGCTTCCATGGGTACTGGCTGTGTCCGCAGTCTCCTGCACTTAGCTTTCCTGGAATGCAGCAGGCATTGCTGCTAGAGGGGTCCAGGCATAGCTGGCCACAGAGCCTGTAGGGGCTGACCAGGAATTGCTCATCTCCCCAGTGCCACCAGTCAGCCTCTGGGAAAGCCTGGATCACCTTCCGTGTTTAATTTCCTCAGTGCGCCAGAGCCAGGAGAATTCCTGGAAACAGGTGTATTCCCTTTCTTAGGAAACCCCAGGACCTCACAATCCAAATGCAGAAAAGACCCATAGATGATTGTCCTCTGGAATCTTCCAAAAGGGTCTGGAGCTTCTCCAGAGACTAGGGACACCGAAGGATTGGAAGACAGGAGGCATTTTCTGCTGTTGTGTGTTTTAGCTGAAGAGAAAGGCAGATGCAGCAAAGCACTGCATGGGGGAGTTGGGGGTACATGGTGTCTCTGAATAAGATCTGGTGCCTGACCTGCAGCTCAGAACAACTTGAGGCTGGCTAGTTGGCTTGGGTCAGGGAGTGACTTCAGACATCTCAGGAAAAAGAGGTTATCCAGCTGTTTGCCAAGAGTTCTTTCTTCTGTAGGTGTAGTGGGAAGGAGAAAAATGCCCAGGCCGTTTGGTCATTCATTAAACACTGTTGTGCGCTGGTCCCTGAGAGCTCAGGAGTAATGGGAAGGCCGCCAAAGGGTGGACTCTATCCCTTTGCACTCTGCGATAAGAAGTGATACCCCTAATGTTTACTGAGACAGATTTCTTAGCACTTTCTCTATATTCATTCTTCTAATCTTTCCAACAACCCAGTGAAGAAAACACCAAGGTCACCCTCTTTATAGATCAGAAAACAGAGGCCTGGAGAGGACCCACACCTTGCCCAAGGTCACAGGTTGGAGAGAGCAGAGCTGACCCTGGAGCCCGTGCACTTAACATCTATGTGGATGGAAGACTCCAAGGTTACCTGAGACAACCTGGTTAAGGTATAGACAGGTAATGTGGGAGAATGTGGCCAGTGGTTCCTAGATGAGTGAATGATCAGTGTGCGGTCAGGGTCCAGAGGATGGGTGATAAACTGAGAACCACAAGCTCTTAACACCATGGGGTATGTGAGGCTTCATCTCCCAGGATGCAGCACCTGCTGAGTTGGGCAATAGGGGATCCTGGTTGATGGCCCAGCTGGGTTGGGAGCCTTGGGGAGATGTGCTCTGTGTTGGTGGGGAAGGCCAGGCATGGTTAGATCCCCTGTAGAAATTGGGGAGCTCAGTTTCAGAAAGTTTCAAAGATCATCACTTGATTTCTGTGATTCACGTGATCTGAGGGCTCTGAAAGTGGTGGGTTAGTCCTGGAATGAAATCTGCTTTTTTTCAAGTAGGAAAGACATGGGGTGGCCATGAGAGACATCTGTGTGGCTCAGAAAGATGTCTTGCTGAGGTCAGAGGGACAAGAGCCAAGGAGGACAAGAGGAGCCCTTCCCAGGACACTCACAATGACAGAGTGACAAGGGCCAGTAAAGAGTGTCAGGGGGCGAGAGCCCGGGTGTGAACTGAGCCTACTGAGGAGAGCTGACGACCACAAAGCATCTTTTCATATCATGTTCAGAGCCAGGAGAATAGGGCTTCATAGATCCATCGCCGTCTAGGGCAGCTGGTGTCTGTGAAGGGGAGGAAGGTGCAGCTGCACTGTGCCCACAGTGGTCTGGACAGAGGAGGATCTGCAGGTGCAAAGGGTGCAGGCCGGTCCTCGGAAGAAAGCAGGAGCCTGGCAGCCCTGGGCTGCTGTGGGTGTGCCTCGGGGCCCTGACCCAGAGAACGCCCTGGCCAGGGCATGGTGTGACCTGGAATGGTATTCCCTCATCTGAGGTGCTGTCTGAGAGGTGTTGAAGTTGAAGCCTGGAGGTGGATGAGACTCAAATCTGATGTTAGCCCTGGGAAAGATCATAGAGTAAGAAAAAGGCTGTGAGTCTGTAGGCAAAGGAGAGCCGGGCATGAGGAGCTGGCGGGGGCTCCCTGGGGACAAGTCATGCCAGACTCACGTCATTTTCCACCTTGCAGGTCTTCAGTCTGGCCCTTGTTCTGTCGGGGTTCTGGAGGACATCCTGTGCCCTGGCCTCTCTGACCTTACTCCATGCGGTGCTGATGCAGTGACAGCAGTGACCCTCGCGGGTCCTGGGTGGGATGAAAGGTCCCCAGATAGTTCTCAGTTTCATCTCCTCATTTTCTCCATCCTCCTGCTCCTTCTTATTAAGATCTGGATGTTAACATCGATGGATTGTGAAGCTGGGTGGGATATTTAATTCAGCAGTTCTCCGTGTCCAGATCCACAATGGTCTCTAAAAGCTGAGATGCTGCCCTCAGTTTATCAGGATGGCATTTGGCAGATTGGAGATAAGTGCACCTGAACTGAGACACGTAGCTTCCCCCATATGGTTTTTATGAAAATGAAATGAACAAGGTGCCTTATTTCATTTATTAATACTATCGTTTGTCATGTCGACACTTACGTAGCCGATAAATGGTGACTCCTGTTCTCACACCCTGAAGCATCCTGATGGCAAATGTTCCATCCTGCTGTAAAGGAGATTGGCTTCATCCCATTAGTCATACATGGGAAGGTCTGGGATGGACTGGAGAGACAGCTTAGCCCGAGCCCATTTTACAGATGGAAACCTGAGGCTCAGAGAGGTTGAGCGCTTTGCTCAGGGTCACAGAGAGGAGTGATGTTTCTGCCTCTGCCTTTTTGGGAGACACTGGCTGACATTAATCTCTGACGTCAGGCACCACCTCTGAGGAATCCACTCAAAAAGGGCATCAGGAGTGGTGCAGAGCCTGCTGCAGCGTGTGGTTTGCATCCTCTCCATGCGACAAAGGACCTGGACTTCCAGAAGTCACATAGGGTGGTTTGCAGGGCAAGGCGGGGTGGCGATGTTCCACAGGAGCTGGGCAAAAGCTTGTGACAAAAGGGCACGCTGAGGTTTTATGTTCACTTTTCTTGCTTTCTCTCTGATTTATCCTGTGCTTTCACTCTGTGAGAGGGTTGGCCTCTCTGTCTCATCTCCTTGAGAGCTCCTGCAGGAAGTGACTGGACACAGGTACATCCTTTCATGGGTGGGCAGGAAGCAGGGAGAGGAAGAAGCTGATTTGGCCCAGGTTATATTTATGCATAGCAAGCCATGGAGGCCCCATTGAATAAGGCTCTCATCCACTCCTAGATTCTCCCTGAACCCTGGGATAAATATTTTCTCAGGATGAAAATTCTGGAATGGTGAGTGGGGTCTGGCTTTGCCAGTACCACTCACCAGTGATGGGGGCACTTGGAAGAACTTGAGTTCTGGTTTCCAGAACTTGAGGGTGGGGCTGGTGAGGGTGGGTAGGGATGAAGGCATCCCAGCTGGCTGATGCCACTTCCCCATGGGTGGCACCTTCACATGTGGTCACTGCATGTCTTCCCTTCCACACCATGGGCACTTCCAGGGTGAGGCTGAAAGCTGGTCCACCCATCGGTGTCCAGTTTGGCACAGGCAGACAGTTCACAAACCTCTGACAGGGGAGCAGAGGAGAAGCGAGTGGATTCATGTGTGGGGAGAACCAAGAGTGAGCACTTCTGGTGAGTGGAGATGAGGTTACACATGCTGTCTCTAGGGGCAGGGCCAGGTGGTCAGGTGACTGCCCCCTAGTGTGCGGGTGGGGGCCAGGCACAGCCAGACCCATCCTGCCAAGCCTGCATGTGCATTGCTCCAACGTTTGTCCTTCTGTGCACCTATGCCTGCAGAGCCCCTGTCCCCAGGTGCCTGAAGTGGCCTGGTACTCCTGAGGGTCAGGAGAGAAAATGAGTATGGCAACTAGCAAGGAAGGAAAACTGCCCTCAACCAGGGTGCAAGCACAGTCAAATTAAGTCAGAGCTGGCAGGCGGAAGCCCTGTGTGCTCTGTGAATGTGGCAGCTGCTGCTAGATGCTGACAGGTGCAGGGGCAGGGCTGAGCCAGCGCCTCTGGGTGGCAGCCGTATGTGGGGTGTGTGTGTGTGTGTGTGTGTGTGTGTGTGTGTTCCGTGAGAGAGTCCTGGAGGCATAGCGCTCCAAGCTGAGGTGAGTTGTCACATCCATAGCAATCAGGATTCTTCGGATGCAAACCACAGCGACGGACTCTGGCTAACTTTGTCAAGAAGGAATTAATTAGAAGGTTATGGTGGCAGGTAGATCACAGTGTCAGAGGGAGAACTGGAGAAATAAGCTCAAAAAAGACCAGAATTGAGCTATTCAGAGAGTTCCAGTACCAGGCACACATAAGCAGCTTCTCAAACTGAAACTGGGTTTGGTTAGGAAGGATGCTGAGTAGCATAAAACAGAACCAAGCCATCTGACTGTTCTTGTCATAGAGATTGTGTATTCCTCCTTTCCTGACAGCTGGTTTAAAAACCTGGGCAAAGGGGGACCCTGCAGTCCACCCCACTCTTCCTGAGATGCCCTGTGGGGGCTGCAGAGATAGATCAGACACAGGCTGTCTCTTCCCCACGGACCAACAGAATAAATGAATGACTGTCTCCCCTAAGAGATATGGTCTGCCTCCCTGTGGCTAGACCATGTGGTCTTACCCGTAAACAGTCCTCACACTCTCGATTTACGTCTAACCCACTCTTGTCACTGCCTGGCATTCGTGTGTGCCGTTCTCTCTGCTCTCTCTCTTGTCTTTGTATCTGTCTGCCCTTTGGAGGCCTCCTGCCCCTTCCAGGAGGGCCTCTCATTATTCTGGTGCCCAGAATTAGAAAGTATATGGGGTACACGCTGTGGTGTGCTGGTAAGTGTTTAACAACTGGTTCTCAGCATGTAGCTCCAACATGAATTTTGGGTAATATTTTCATTTACAATAAAGTGTAAGACGAAAGTGGAACAATGAACATATGTCAGAACTTCACTTGTTTGTCAGTGATCTAAATAACTTCTTTCGTAAATCACATAATAGTTTCAGAATACTAGAAGAATGGTCCCTCAGCTTTTTGTGAGCTATTCACAATATAACAGCTATTGACAAGACAACAATTTCAGTTTAATCTGCATTATTGACAATTTTTTTCCCATTACTTTCTTAAGTCCAGACACTGAACAAAACAAGAAATCAAGCCTTGATTTATAGCATTTCCATAAATGATCCCATTCTTACTGACTTCCTGATTTATGGCCACTCACGATATCCCTAGATGTGGTGTGAGGAGGAGTGGACAGTGGCAAGCTCCCGCACCGGCAGGCAGAGCGGCGTCCACAGCGTAAGCAACGGGAATGTGTAGTAGAATGCCTAGGAAGTGATGGGTTCTGACTATGTATTACTTGTGTTTTTAATACAATTTCTATGACTGTAAGTTTGTATAATTTAGTTTTGAATAATGTCTGAGTTAAAACAGCTAACTCAAAACATTCCTGATCATCTCACAAGCCAATGTGAGCTGGCTCCAGCACACCACTGGCCACATGCCAAGAAAATCAAGTTGCAGGCAGAGAGGAAAACCTTCAGACAGAGTTGCATGACTGTGTCCTCTCAGTTTCCTCAGGGGGTGAGCTTTATTAAGTGCCACAGTAACAGATCCTGTCATTGGTTCAATCAACAACCATTTCTAACCCCGTCTCACTTGGTTTTCCTGCACTGCAGAGGTTGGGAAGCTGAATCCATGTTTCCCAGACTCCTTTGCATCCAGGGTGCAGGCCTTTGGCATAGATCCCCACAAGCAGCCAGGTACATCACCCAGCCCTGGATGTGCAGTCGAGTCCCATGAGCTGAAGTCTTTGGCAGGCAGGTGATGTCTGTCATTCACAGTGGCAGGGACATCTGGTCTTGTGGGGTGGCTGTGGTGGAGTTTGTAGGAGTTTGATCCCTTGTGATAGGTGCTGATACCAGCAGAGTTTCTACTAGACAGTGCCAGGGCATTGTTAGGCTTTTTTCTCTGGCTATCCTGACCCTTGGAGAGCACCCAAACTTGGTCTGTGTCTCTCACAGAGATTTAATGAGCTGCATGATACCCTTTAATAAGTTCTTTTCTGTTTAAACTACCTGGGTAGAGGTCGCTGTCTGCAGCTAGGAAGCCCTGATTGCTGGAACCTAAGGGATATGAGAAATCACTGTGGAGTGTCAAGGTAACCAGGGATCTGCTCCTGGGACCTATTAATCCACCTCTTTTAGAAGGAGTCCGCAGTCCTGTTTGTGTTCGAATATTCATGAATGTTAGAAGAGCAGCTTAGTCTGGGTATGGCTATGGCTGACAGAAGTATCAGGCTGTTGCACAGTTGATTATTAGATCTGCATTTTTTACCCTTTAGCTTGTCAAAATAATGTCTAAAAAACCAGATTGATCACAAGAGATGCATCATAATGCCACATAAAGATATCACTCGGTGCCTTATGGTATTTAGGACCGTAGAGGCCACCTGGTCCAGCCTCCTCATTTTGCAGCTGAGCAAGGTCTTTGAAGGACAGGGACCTGTCCAAGGCCCTCTCGAAACACTGAAGCTGAGACTCATACCCGAGTGTCTTAACTTTGCCCACCCCACGCTGTTTCTCAGTCTTAACCAGCAAGCTTTCCTTGTTATTTTGGTTTGTCTTATGTCTAGGTTTGATTTGGCAGCACGTTTCAACATCTGGTGAAGGCGTGGGAATAAAACAGTGTAGGTGGGTGGAACACCTAAGAGCGGAATGTTTGGTGTTCTCTTAGGGTATACTGGGCAAGGCCTGCTGGGCTGTCCTTCCTCACCCTGCTGCCTGCGTTTATTCAGTTAAGAAAGTGGCACATTTTGTGTCTTTGAGAATGCAAGTATTTTAGTTAGGAGAGTGATGTTCCGTCTACGGAAGACTTTGCCTGTCTCCATCATAGGCTTGGAGAGGGTGTCCCGTGTCCCAGCAGCATGGCTCTATATAGTCATTGATTCTTTTGTTTACTTCTCCATGTCCTTCATTTTGTTCCTGTCCCTTGACCACAAAGAAATAAATGAACATTCCTGAGGCACTGACATGGGCCGGGCGAGGTGGGAGCCTCCTTCTGGATATTATTATCCTGTTTAAATGCATTATTTTCCCACTCATTTCACGATTGCCCAATATTCAGAGAAGTTACATTACGCAGCTGAAGCTCCATAATAAGTGCATGGAGGTGAGATTCGAACCCACGTCTTTCCCATTCTACTTTTTGTGCCTTTCTGTTTTATTTTGCTTCTTGGTATTCCTGTGTATTATTAATAGTCTGAAGCTTGGTAATAGATGCAATAGTCATTACAGTAAAGCAAATACGGTATCGTGCTCTCTGAAGGATAACAGGGACATTTT
Organism: Papio anubis; assembly: GCF_008728515.1. NCBI lineage: Eukaryota > Metazoa > Chordata > Mammalia > Primates > Cercopithecidae > Papio > Papio anubis. The sequence continues at coordinate 84,246,817 of NC_044986.1, forward strand.
TGTTTAATTGCTATTTTGATTGTTCTTTTAAGAGTGTTCTCGAGGAAGGAAAACCGAGGGAAAGACCAGCAAAGCTCACTGTGTCTAACTTTTGCCATATGCATGGACCTAATTTCTCACTTGCCAAGCAATACAGGCTTTATTTTTGAGACTCCTTGAGGGTGGCTGAGTTCTGCATGCTTGCTGGGGTTGGAAAAATCTGGTGTGATGGGGGTCAGTGGCTCCATGACATGCCAAGGCGGAGTAAGCCACAGAGCTCAGTCTGCCATAGGTGTGGCCTCTTTCCTTCCTCACATCTGTGTCAACACCTGGCAGGAGGTGCCTGATTCCAGTGGGGAATGAAGCGGCCTCTGCCCATCCCTCCCACCCATCAAGAGCCTTGGACACACATGAGGTAGAACCGCCAGATGGTGGCTGCCAGGGGAGTGTGTCCACCTCTTACTTGGGCCAGGCGTGTGGCAGCTCACTGCGGCAGGCGTCCCGTGGGCGAGGTGGGTGCTCTGCTGATGTCTTTGATATTTTTCTTTATCTGGCCTAGTCTGAAACCAGTACTTTCCCCTGCCTGTGACCCCTGACTTCATTTGCAAAGTTTTGTCATGCACTTTCTGAAATTTTCATGACAGAGAGCGCTGGAGAAATTTGGGGCAGTGATAGAGATGGAAGAAGGTTTTTAGCTGGGAATCTTTATGCATTTTCTCTGTTTTCTCCTTCTCTTTATTTTTTTTCTTGACCTATGCTTCACACTGGTCTCTGTCTTCTCCATGCTCAGAAAACAGAGGAGGCTTGAGCTTCCAGCAAAGACCTTACCACATATTACTGGAGACAGGCCGGTGCATGGCAGGGGTGGGTGGGGAGGGCCAACAGGAGAGTGTCCCTCCCCTGAGCATCACTGGCTCTGTTCTCGGCCAGTTACTCTTTGTCTCCACATTTTAGGTTGTCTTCCTGCATTCAAGCATGGGCAAGGCCAGGGCTGCTATTTCAGGACTGCGTCCAGCCCTGAAGTTTTCTCTGGGCCTCCACAGGGGACCTTCCTGCTCTGAATTCCACATGCATCCTCCAGGCCACGCCGCAGGCCACACTGCACACTCACCCTACTCTCCAGCCGTTTCCAACTACTTAGAATTCAGTTTTGAGAGTCACCAGTCTTATGTAGTCTGGAGCCTGGCACATAGTAGGTGCTTTGTGCATGTTTACTGAACGAATGAACAGAAAATGAAATGCACTTTGCCTAAAAGCTGATCTGATCTGATCTGAGTGCCCAGGCACCCTTCTTCCGAAGCTCTCCTTTTGTTCCTGTGGCCCAGGGAATGCTCAGTTCCAGGCTTGGCAGAGGTGAGGTCTCTCTAGGCGGCGTGAAACAGACTGTGAAGCCCCTATGAGAAATAGCCCGCCCGCTGGGCAGGCCCCTCCGCTCCCAGGAGACTCCAGCCAGAGCACTCCAGTGTGGGGCCTAGGACTCCTCTTTTCCAAGGGAGAGTAGACAGCAGGGGGAATTCACCTCCGAATTATTTCCTGGAGCAGTTACGAAAGTAGCATCTCTGAAGTCACAGAGCCTTCAGCTCCACTGGGCTGTGAAAATCCCTTACAGAATTCTGACCCCAACCAAGCAGAAAAGGGCACTGCCCCCTTTAAAACAGTTGACTGCAGAACAAAACAAAATGCTAAAATAAGACTAGTTTGAAAATATTGGAAAGTTAAGAAAAAACTCCCCCAAATTCCAATACTAGCATCATCATAGTACATAGCATATTACATATATAGCATATTATACGGTGTATTATGTATACATTCTATGTATACTATATGTTATATAGTGTACGTACATAGTATAAATTATTTTTCACATACGTATTGCTTTGGTATGTTTTCTTTCATGTTTCTGTTTATTTGGTAGATAGGCTTTTTTCCTGTTTTGTTTTACAACATGTTTATATCTGACACTAACATTGTATTATAAACGTTTTTTCCCATACTATTGCATAGTCTTTATAGCCACACTTAAAACATGAATCATTTATTTCTAAAAACAGTCAGGTCCATTTTATTTTGGCTTCTGGATCCTGCCCCTCCCTGAGCACTCTCCCACTGCAGAACTGTGTTAGGCTCAGTTCCCCCAGAGAGCCCTCAGGTTCTCCACACCGCAGGCCCCATGCAAGCTTCTTGTGAACTCTGGGCAGCCCCTTCTGGGTCCTCAGAGCTCAGTTTAGATGCCACCATTGCCTGTTTGCAACACTGGCACATGTGCAGGTCCCTGTGTTCTGTACAGCTGAACTCAGGACTGCCTCATCACCACTGTCACTACTGCACCTCGCATAGGACCTGCATGCTGGGTGCTCTCAGCGAATGCTTGTGGAATGAACGGAAGAGGGAATCAATGAACAAATGACCTGGTGGTCGTTTTCTGTGTTTCCTCCTAGGGTTTTTCCTTTGGTGTATGCATTTTGTGTGTGTGTGCATAGAATAGGTAACACCAAATCTATAATCTTTTTGTCCTTTTGCCTCCTCAGCATTTGATCATAAGCATAGTGAGCATCACTGTCCAAGGCTGCACAGTGCTTCGTCTTGCATATGCATCCTGCTTTGTTCACCATGTCTCTGGAGTTACTCATTTACTTGCTTGTTGCTTTCACCACTATAAACCACCACTATAAACCATGATCAGCATTTGATCATAAGCATAGCGAGCATCACTGTCCAAGGCTGCACAGTGCTTCGTCTTGCATATGCATCCTGCTTTGTTCACCATGTCTCTGGAGTTACTCATTTACTTGCTTGTTGCTTTCACCACTATAAACCATGATCAGCATTTGATCATAAGCATAGCGAGCATCACTGTCCAAGGCTGCACAGTGCTTTGCATTGCGTATGCATCCTGCTTTGTTCACCATGTCTCTGGAGTTAGCATTTACTTGCTTGTTGCTTTCACTACTATAAACCATACTTCATTTCCTTCTCCTGTTAGGCAGATCTGACCCCTCAGCCTGCTTCTCCCAGCCATGGTCAGACTGTTGTTAGTCCAGCGCCTGAGGGAAGGTACTTTTGGAGTTCCGGGCCCTTGTGTGACCCCCACTCTTAAGGTGACTCTTGGCACCCACAGGCCAATCAGCTGTATTCTCAGAGAGCTCTGAGAATACAGGCTGGTGGGCTATTCCCTAAGGAAAAACTGGGTGGGTTCTCACTGGGGTTGGAACTAGGGTCAAGGGGAGATAAGGAAATGGGAAGAGGCTGGATGCCCTTGGTGGGGCTTCATAGTTTGATCTTACTTCAGAGTTGGAAAGCAAAGCACACCCTTCAGCCACAGCTAGTGGTTTCCCCACCTGTGCCTGAGCTGTGGACTCGGCAGGGCCAAGTGCCTGGTAGGGAGCACAGGGTAGGAGCAGGAGGTGGAGAAGCTAGAAGCCAGGCTGCAGTCGGCTCGTCGCCCTTCTCACCATGTGGATGTCTCCTCCCTTGGCCCTGTGGGAATATGGAGGGCTCACATTCTCCTCTCTGTGCAGGAGCAGGTCATAGGCCACACTCTTTGGGAGGACAAAGTTGACTTCTTTCTAACAGTTGCTGTCCTGTCATTCATTCACTCATTCATTCAGCAAAAGCTTCCTGAGCTCCCGTCCTGTTGCATGCATGATTAAGTACTGCAGATGTGAAGGTGAATTGACATATTTGTTTCTTAGAGTTTGCCTTCTAGCAGACCACAAACAAGTAAATACAATGTTGCACGTGGTGCATGCAGGCCTTTGGTGCCCAGGACAGTGGTGGCATGGAGGAGGGAGTGTTGTCTGTGTCTGAGAGCACTGGGGAAGCCTCAAGGGGAGGCTGTGCCTGAGGTGCATTTTGGAATGAGTTCACAGGTATGGTGGGAATAAAGCCGTCCACATGTACTTGGGAGTTGGGGGAAGAGTGGGGACACATGACTCTCACAAGAAGCATGGCTCTGAGAAAATTGGAGACCATACAGAAGCTGACAGGGAATGTGATGTGGACAAAGGGGCCGCCAGGCCGGAAGGCAGGTCTGGTAACCCGAGGAGCAATGGGTTGACATTAGGGTCAGGACAGAGAGGGCTGCGTGAGGAGCAAAGACCATGAAGTCCATGATCCTCCAACACATCGGCCCTAATGCTGCGGCCTCCCTGTGCCCTCAACACCAGGGCCAGAGGGAGCTTGAGCATGGAGCAGGGGCTGAGGGCACGTGGCTTCCTCATGATGGAGTCTACTTGTTGACAGATGACCCAGAAACTTCTGGAGGACCCCCAAGGCCCTAACACAGTCCCCAGAGCAGGCTCTTTCCATTTACCTCCAGACTGTCCATTTCATGCTGGTTAATCCCCAGGAACCACTTCTAACAGGGGAATCCTGCATTTCTCTCTACTGAGCTGTAGGGGCTGCTGCCCTTGGGCATTTTCAGCAGAGACCCCTGTCCCCACTCTGCCTCAGGGAGGTGGGCCCTGGAGGACGGTGCCATCCATGCTCCTTGTCTCCTCAGACGTGGTGTGGTCAGCACACCCATCCCACAGACCGCGGAGGAGGCCTGAGCGTCAGGGTCCTGTCTGATGCCAGCTCATGATGCACTGTGCCTGAGTGATGGATGCCCATCTCACTGCCTGTCACTTCCTCTCTCTGCAGGGCCCTGTGGCCGAGTGTGTCCAGCCCAGTGTCACAGGGAGCTTCCACATCTCATGGCTCCTTGCTGGGCCAAGCCCTCCAGAACCCCAAACCCGCAAAGACTGATGGCTGCCAGAGTGGCCACCTTGCTTATCCTGTGGCCCCGGCCCTGGTGATCACCATGGCAGCTGGGAAGGGAGTCCCGTTGAGCCCATCGGCTGAAAACAGATGGCGACTTAGTGAACCTGAGCTGGGCCGGGGCCGCAAGCCAGTGCTGCTGGAGAAGACAAACCGCCTGGGCCCTGAGGCTGCTGTGGGCAGGGCGGGCCGGGATGTGGGCAGTGTGGAGCTGGCACTGTTGGCAGCCCCAGGCAAGCCCCTACCTGGCAAGCCACTGCCCCTGAAGGTGCGTGGGGAGCAGAGTCAGAGCGCCTTCACGGAGCTGCCGAGGATGAAGGACTGGCAGGTGGATCCTCAGGCCCAGGAGAGGGAGCACGATGACCCCACAGGCCAGCCTGGCGTCCTGCAGCTGACCCAGGACGTCCCCAGAGGCCCAGCCGGCAGCAAAGTCTTCTCTGTGTGGCCCAGCAGAGCACGAGGTGAGCAGAGAAGCGCCTTTAGCAAACCAACCAAGCGACCAGCAGAGAGGCCTGGGCCAACCTCAGTCTTCCCTGCAGGGGAATGTGCAGACACCCTGGGGGAGCTGTCTGGACTCCTCAACACCGCAGACCTCGCTTGTTGGGGTCGACTTTCAACTCCCAAGCTTTTGGTTGGTGATTTCTGGAACTTGCAAGCCTTGCCACAGAATGCTCCACTCTGCAGCACTTTCCTGGGTGCCCCCACACTGTGGCTAGAGCACACCCAGGCCCAGGTGCCCCCACCCTCGTCATCCTCCACCACTTCCTGGGCCTTCCTGCCACCCACCCTCACCTCCCTGGGCTTGTCCACCCAGAACTGGTGTGCAAAGTGCAACCTGTCCTTCCGCCTGACGTCCGACCTGGTCTTCCACATGCGGTCCCACCACAAAAAGGAGCATGCAGGGCCTGATACACATTCTCAGAAGCAGAGAGAAGAGGCCCTCGCCTGCCCTGTGTGCCAGGAGCACTTCCGGGAGCGCCACCACCTCTCCCGGCACATGACTTCTCACAGCTAGCAGGTGGCCGCAGAGTGACCTGCTGGGTGCGGCAGTCAGCCTTTGGCAGAAGGGGGCTCCCTGGGCCTGCCTGGAGGGGGATGTCATGGTCCTTTGCAGAGCTGCCACCTTTGACATTCATAGATAAACAGCTCAGGCATAATTTGAAAAAGCCACACCTGCATGATGTGTTTTGAGGGAAATGAAGTCCTGAAATAAAGTGATGGGCTTTGCAAATCCAGGGTAAAGGCCCTAACAGGCACAGAGAGCGGGGGCGACTCCTGGCACACATCATGGGCTTTGGAGGCACCCAAGCCTGGATTCGAATCTGGGCTCTTTCACATACCAGCTGTGACCCCGGACAAAGAGCTTTAACGTGCTGAGTCCCCATTTTCTCGTTTGTGAAGTGGAGATGATAACACTGTGTGTCAGGCTGGCATTCAGGTCACATGAAAGGCGTGCGGAAAGTGGCCAGCATTCTGCCTGCAGACCCTGAGCACTGAGTCAATGAGGTTTGTGATGATGTCTGTACTAGTCAGCTATTGTCATTAACAAGATCTCCATGGCATACAAGCTAAAGCATCTGTCTCAGTCGTGAGTCTGTGAGTTGGCTCAGGTTAAGCTGCGCTTGGCTGGGCTTGGCAGCAAGTCTCAGATTTGATCAAGTCATGTTCGTTTTCTTCTTCGGCTGGTGGGCTACCCAGAGCGGGCATGCTTCTTTCGCGGTTATGCCAAGAACACAAGAGGGTGAGTCTAACAAGCACACTTGAAGCCTCTGCTTGGGTCGCATTGCCAACGTCCTCTCAGCCCATACAAGTGGCAGAACCAGGCCCAATACTGAGGAGTGGAAAAGTGTAGGCTGCCCTTGATGAAGCTGTGACACGGGAGTGAGCATCCATCCCCTCCACAGGAGGGTGAAGAATTGGAATAGGTAATTCCAGCCAACACCTGGTCCATAGTTCTTTACATTGTGAGTATATGAGTAGAGGGAAATAGAACCCCCTCCCCACCACCTACACACATGCCCTTTTACCTTCCAAGAATAGGACATGTGCAAAAACTGGGCTTCCAGATTGTGAAGCTGGGGAGCATTCTAGGTACCATTTATTATCTACTGCATTTCGGTCAGTAGCTATTGTAGGTACCCGCATCGGCCCTTGTTCCTAAGGATGTGTGGAGCCCAGGCTGTACTCTTTGACATTGCACAGGTCAGTCTGCGTGAAAGCCCTTTGTGGGGAGTTTCCAAGCCAGTGTCGTTTTTGCACTGGTTTCCACCTCACTGTCAGATACTGTTCTTTGGATGTGCAGTTTCCAGCCCCCCAGCACAGAGCTCAGGCTTGTGGCTGGGAATAAGCCAGGGTGAGCAGGTGGGGATCTCAGCCAGCCTCCCAGACTGCACCTCTTCTCTTGCTCTCCTCTGTCCACCCTTCCAGGCAGCAGCACTCCCACCTGGCTGCTCTGATGTCCTCGCTGCCTCCATTCCTGCCTCTCGCCATGCACCCATCCATTGCCCACACGCACACAACCAGATCATCTTCTGAACGTGTAACTCAGATGATGCCTCCAACCCTGTGGCTGCCCTTCACACTTACAGGCCTAAGGACCCCGCAGGCCCCAGCAGGACCTGCCAGCTGCTTCACAAACAAGTCCTTGCCTGTTGTTAATTGCAAACACTCATTTCACGTCCCTGTGTGCCACGCAATAGCATAAGCACTGGAAGAATACAGATGTTATAGTGAATCCTATCATAGCCCTGGGAGGCAAGAGCTGTTTCCTTTCCATTTCTACAATGAGTCAATTGCAGATGATGCTATAACACTTCCAGTGTTTCTGACACTCCCCTGAAGCTATGCCTGCTACCTTCATGGGCTGAGCTTGCCCTTATGAGGCCCACAGGTGGCAGTGGGCAGAGGGCACCCCGCGATACCACCTCGCTGCTGTTCTGCTGTCTGCTCCCGTGTTCTGACCGCAGCTCTCATGCCGTTTCTCAAGCCTGGGCTTCATTCAGCATTTTCTCTCTAGCTCTTCGTGGTGCCGCTGCTGCTGTGGTTCCACAGGGCTGCTTCTCACAGGTCAGCTCCTTAGAGAAGTCTCCCAGATTCCCTGTAAAGCAGCCCTGCAGCCTCTGTCACTCCCAGCCGCATCACCCTGTTGCTTCCTTCACAGCATGTCTCACCATCTGCAACCATCTTTCTGTTTGTTGTCTTGTTGATTTGCTGCGGCCACACTGTCAGCTCCTTAGGGGTAGAGATTGGTTTGTTTACTGTGCATCCCTGGTGCCCAGAACAGGGCATGGCATACTGTTGGTGCATAATAAATATTGTGGAAATAATTTCTGTGTGAGAAGCTGGGTCTGAATATGTGTGCAATCTTCCTTTGGCTGTGGAGGGTCGCAGGAGGCTGCCATGTAGCTGGAAGCCTCCATGTGTACTGAGCTTCCTTCACCTACGCTGTCTCCCTGGCCTGGCAAGGGATTGAGTGAGTGGATCCATTTCCATTCATTTATTCAGCAACCCTGGGCACTTTGAGCTGAGCCTCAAAGACAAGTATGTGCTGGTGATTTGGTGATGCAGGCAGGGGAGCAGTGGCTGAGGAGAAAGATCAGTCCAGAGTCTGCAATTGTGTCAGGGTGTGAGGAGGAGATGGCGGGGCAGGGTAGGAGGGCCTCACAGGAGAGCAGTTTGGACCGAGGGGACTGAGGACTTGGCTCGGAGAGGCACTTTGGGGGTGCTCTCCAGCTGCAGTGGGGAGTGTGGCCTGGAGGAGGGAGCCTGGACCCCCTGAGCTCATTGTCTTCCACATCTAGAAGAGGGAAGGGTGCTCCCTACAGATGCCAATAAAGCATCCGCATTCCCACAGGGACACTGGGAGGTCCCTTGCTCACTAAGACAAGACAAGGAAAGTTCAGCCTTGCCGGCCGCTTTAGGTGCTGTGTGGGGGTATCATTTACACACAGAGAGGCTGAGCACAGAAGGCAGCTGAAGCTACGGGAGCCTCCCTGTGTGCTGTCTTGGGTAAGGCAGGAAAGGGCAACTCAAGGTCTCGGTATGAGGCCCCACACTATGCACTTGACACACAGCAGCCGGGAGGCAGATTGTTATTAATAATTTCCACCTACTGCAGATGACATTAAACTCCAAGAGTTTAATGGGCTAAGGAGCATCAGTGCAAGAATAAGACTCCAGGACCCCAGATTGAGCTTTTCATGTCCTTTTCAGCCTGCTACCTGTCTGCCCAGTCCAGTGTGGTCATGTGGCATTGTGGATGGTTCAGGAACTGGGACAGCAGCAGGTGTAGGCTCCCTGTCTCAAATTCCAACTCATACTTGCTACTTGTAAACACACACACTTTCCTATCGCCCTTCTCTCCAGCACTTTCACTATCTTGCATACTAACTCTTTCACTGATTTATCTTGCTTACCGTGTCCCCTATCACTAGAATGTAAGCTCTGTGAGGGATTTTTGGTGGGTTTTTTTTACCTGCAGCATTGCTGGCATCTAGATAATGTAGGCACATAGTAGGTGTTCAACAGACATTTGTCGAATGAATGAATGAATGAGATGCCTGGTTCTGGCCTGGCACTTGCCACATCTCAAATCAGCTTCTCGGGAGGGTTTTAGGATCTATCAAACGCTGTGCACAACTGTCCTTCTCTGGCTTAATTGATTGGTTTGTAATTTCTGTGAAATCTCTTTGAAAGGCAGAAATATGCCAAGACATGCAGACACTTAGAACTGAAGGGACTTTAGATTTCTAGACCACCCCCTCCCTGTACAACAGTGGACTCTGAGGTCCACAGACATGAGCTGATGTGCTCAGTGTTGCAGGGCAAGTGGTGGTGAGGCCAAGGTTAGAACCACTGAGAGGTCTGGACCTTGCCCCATCCACAATCTATGAGGAACCTCAGCTACACCAAGCGACGGTTTACATTGCACGTGAATAGAATGGCCTCACATGCAATTATTACTAACCTCGACCAGTTATACCGTTCCCAAGCAGGATAGGCATTTAGGAAAACTTGAAGCTATAGAAAACAGCACACTATCTTCCCCCAACTCTGATTTTTAACTTGGAGTTAATTTTGGTAAAAATGAATGTAGATCCAAATTGCTCACAGCCATTTAAATGGACAAACTCAAAAGTGATTTGTGGAAGTGATGGGTTTACAGCTTGTTAATATTGTGGTCCCTAATTATCACCAGGCTGGGTTCCCAGAGTCTGGGAGTCAAATTCTCTCTTAGCCCTTCTTCATTTCTGCCCTCCTGTATCTACTGGAGAGTAGACATGGTAAATCATGGTTTTGCCCAAGCTCTCTCTACCACTTCTATGGTCTGAATGTTTGTGTCTCCCAAAATTTATTTAAAGTCCTAACCCCCGAGGTAATGGTATTAGGAGGTGGGGCTTTTGGGAGGTTGGAATTAGTGCCCTTACAAAAGAGGCTGGGTACAGTGGCTCACACCTGTAATCCCAGCACTTTGGGAGGCTGAAGCGGGCAGATTATGAGGTCAGGAGTTCGAGACCAGGCTGGCCAATATGGTGAAACTCCGTCTCTACTAAAAATACACACACACACACACAATTAGCTGGGTGTGGTGGTGGGCACCTGTAATCCTAGCTACTTGGGAGCCTAAGGCAGAAGAATTGCTTGAACCCGGGAAGTGGAGGTTGCAGTGAGCCAAGATTGCACCGCTGCACTCCAGCCTGGGTGACAGAGGAAGACTCCATCTTGGAAAAAAAGAAAAAAGAAAGAAAGAAACCCCAGTGCCTGAGCACAGTGGCTCATGCCTGTAATCCTAGCACTTTGGGGGCTGAGATGGGAAGATTGCTCAAGGACAGGAGTTTGTGACCAGCCTGGGCAACATAGTGAGACACCCGTCTCTACAAAAAATACAAGAATTAGCTGAATAAGGTGGTGTGTGTGCCTATAGTCCCAGCTACTCGTAGAAGGCTGAGATGGGTGGGGTGGGTGGGGGAGTTACTTGAACTCAGAAGTTTAAGGCTGCAGTGAGCTATGATTGTGCCACTGCATTCCAGCCTGGGCAACATAGTGAGACCCTATTTCTAAAAAATAAAAATAAACCGCAGAGACCTAGTTCCCTGCTTCCACCTTGTGAGAATGCAGCTTAAAGTTGCCATCTCCCAACTAGGAAGATGGTACCAACCGCCAAAGCTGCTGGCACCTTGATCTGGGACTTCCGAGCCTCTAGAACTGTGAGCAATAAATTTCTGTTGTTAATAAGTCATCCGGTTTATGGTGTTTTGTTATAGCAGCCCAAATGGACTAGGCAGTCACCTTCTATATGCCAGTTAAGAGTTGGCATGAAATGTTGCCACAATATATCACATCAGCAGATATTAATTTTACAATCCTGGCTAAGAATTACTGCATTCCTTAAATTCTCTGTCTAATTGAATCAGCTCAGCACCCCATCCTGTGGTCCTGGTGAGATACTCACCCTGCCACTGTTGAATTCCTAACCTGCCTCTCAAGCTCACAAAAGCTCCTCAATGCTCCACCTCAAGATCGTACCCTGTCCCTTGGTGCCCCAGGGTGTCCCCTTGCTGTTCTGGCCAGCTTTGCCTCTCTCCTCCACTCTCCTAGGATCTAGGGCCTTGGTGGCTTTCTGGCAAAGCTGTTGGTAGGCATGTGACCCAAAGACACTGAGTCGATGAGCAGAAAGTCTTGGCTGACCTCGCGGAACAGAGGAGGTTTTATCTACAGTAGCTGGAAACATGGCAAATTCTATCATAATAAATTATCTCCCAGTGGCAGCCATTCAATTCAGATTTACAAAAGTCCTCAAAATATGCTAATGAGGCTAAACTAAGACATTCTGAATTCAGATTCAGTTTGGTTCTCAATTTTAACAAAGGTCAGCTTTTCTTTCTGTTGTTACCTGGGAGAGAAGTAAAACCACTACAAAGTTGGGCTCCTAGAATTCAACTTCTTGCCAATTCCTGCATCTCTAGGCCAGGGATCCTAAGCTCAAAAGTCTATTGAAGTAGGCTAATGAGTGGATGGAGCTGCCTGTAAGTGGCAATGGTGGGGAGCTCAATGCCTGGGTGAAGACTGCACAGCCAGGCTGGATGCAGGCCTCAAGAAAGGCCAGAGTTCAGGTCTTTGTATGAAATTCGTTGTCAACTGACTCAAGAGTTTTGCAAGCACTGATGGATAACCAAAGTGGCATGGATTCATGGAAGCATGTCAGTGGTGGTGATGGTTCAGGGTTGCCACCAGCCAGTGACCCCTTAACTCTGTTATGCTCCCAGCTTTGGAACAGGCCGGTGCTGGGCCTAGCACTTCTAACCTCAGCCGTACCACCCTGTTCCTGTGAGCACGGAGACAGAGCCCTTATCAGGGGTGAAAGTCAGCCACAGTAGCCCCCAGACCAGCCTTGCACTCCTCATACCCCTGGAAAGTGATGGCGCCATCTGGAGGCAGCAGGCCTTCCTACAGGCCTCTTCCCTTGAAAGAGGGAATCACGCACCCTTGTCATTTGCCTAATTTTGTTGTGTTTTTAGAAGTCATGTGGTAGGTCTACAGATGGCATAGCAAGATCAGAACCTCATAGAATAAACCTTTTATTTGAAAAATAAGCCGTTCTCCAACATGTGTTGGGTTGTGATACTTCCTAGGAGAGAAGGTTCAGAAACCGTTTTGTTTGTTTTGTTCTGTTTTTGGAGACGGAGCCTTGCTCTGTTGCCCAGGCCAGAGTGCTCGATCTTAAATCACTGCAACCTCAGCCTCCCAGGTTCAAGTGATTCTCTCACCTCAGCCTTCTGAGTAGCTGGAATTACAGGCACCCGCCATCACGCCCAGCTAATTTTTGTATTTTTGTAGAGACAGGATTTCACCATGTTGGCCAGGCTGGTCTTGAACTCCTGACCTCAGGTAATCTGCCCGCCTCGGCCTCCCAAAGTACTGGGATTACAGGCCTGAGCCACCGCGCCCGGTTATGAAAGGGGTTAGGGGAGGCAGTGCCTGCAGGGAGATTGGGAGGGGTTCTCTGACGTTTTCTTTCCATTCATCTTGCCATCTCGTGTTTTCCTGGGGCAAGACGGAGGAAGCCACTGTTGTCTGATCCCATTGCTATTCTAAACTGCTTGGATTAGGAGGCTATTTTTAGTGCTGGCCACCCTGGTCAGCAAAGCAGAGAGGGGACCTAGGCCAGGTGGCAGCTAAATCCCATAGGAACCAGGAGATGGGAGGTGGGTGCCCCCAGGCGTGTGACTGCATCACAGCTGTGTGGGTAACCAGGGCCCTCTGGCACACAGTCAGAACCATCTACTGTGTGGGCCTGTGCGGGGCAGACATGGACACAGGAAGAGGAAGCTCCTCCCTTATTGCTTCAGTCCAGCCTGAAAGCAGCAGGCCCACAAGGGTCCCCACATGGCCCCTTTGCATTCGCTATGGATGAAGCATATCACTGCAGTAGTCCCTGGTTCCTCCTTCCCTGGATGGGGGTCACCACGTCTCCAGCAAGGACTTGGAAGTGAAGGTCACTTTTTCCTTCCTCTCCTTACAGAGCCTGGCAGAGGCATGGCTTGTTGCTGACCAAGAGCACCTGGAAATGAGCCCCCAGCACCCAGAGTCACCACCCCCACCATGCCCCCCAGCTCTGTGCTGTCAGTCCCTAGTCAGACTGCAAAGATGCCCATGAGTGGACTGTGCCCATGCCCTGCCCCTGCTGCTAACATCTGGTCCCCCAAGTCTTCTCTGGCACCGGGTACCAGGTCTGAGACAGCTCTGTTTCCACCACTTGCCCTGTGGCTAGCCTGGCATCCTCAGGATCTGCCCTGGAGGGGAAAGAAAGGCAGGGAAAGATGGACCCAGCATACCCTGAGTTCCTTTCTCTACCCAATGGCTCTGGTTTGGTTGCCCAGAGTGTGGCCTGGCCTTTGATGGTAAACAATAGGGAAACTCCTCGGCCTGTCTTCCCCCAGAGAGCCAGCTTTGAGTCCCTGCCAGGGCCTTTATAATCCATTTATTGTACATGCTGTCACAACAGGGCTGAGCTGACTCCGAGGGGCACTCCAGCACCCCTGAATGCCAGTCAAATGAACCCCTGCTTGGTCCTGGTTGACTTACCTCTCCATCACATCTGCAAGAAGGACAGATAAATATGACCTTCCAGAAGTGTCTGCATCACCTAACAATGCCCTTCCAGTGAAGATGAACCCCTAGCTGCAGGTCAGGCCACAGAGATGGGGCAGGAAGCTGTGTCAGGGATTTAGGCACAAAACTGGGACCCCAAGACAAGGCAAAGAAGACGGCAGGCTGGGTGCAGAGCAGAGTGACATTAACTCAGGTATTAACTTACCTTGGGTCCTGATCACTGGTGGACACTGGGTGAGAGGTGTGGGGGACAGAGAGGAGGGAATCTGAGTGTCTGGAAGGAGGTGTGGCTATGTGCAAGATGTGAGCTGGAGGTAAGTAGGATTTGGCAGGGTGCAGGCCAAGAGCTCAGACCAGGGCATAGAGAGTTGAAGGGGCCCAGGGCTCATCTGAACAGAGACTTCTAAGCAGTTCTTGGCCATCTGGGTGTCCCACCAGAAAAGAGACCTGATGGGATTTTGTTTTCCTTTTCCTTTTCCTCCAGTCTTGTGCCTGCAAGCAGGTAGCAATGCAAGAAGGCTTGCATTTAGGAAGGCTGAACCTGTACTTTGCTATGCAGAGGACTTTCGCTCCTGTCTATCTCAAACCCCCTTTCCAGATCAGGCCCAGGGCCTCTTCATGATGTGGTGGAAACAGAAGGATCTTTGGAACTGTACAGAGATGGGTTCAAATCCCACCTACCCTTTAACCCGCTGCACCAGACTGTGCTGTTTATTACAGAAAAGTCTTTGGTGGATGGAAGCAGACAGGGATTTCATGAAAGACCCCGGATGGTGCCCAGTCCTAGATGGGTGGGCTGGGGGACCTGGCTGAGCAGTGGGTAGGGACAATGGGTCACTCCACCAGGACCACAGCCAAAGTCACACCGGGAAGTCTGGGAAGCACCTCTTGAGGGTGCTGCTGCTGTCCCTGCTAAGCATAGGGCATGGCTGTGCTGTCCTTATACACTAGGCTTCTGGCAGATGGCCACTGCCCAGGCTCCCTGGCCACTTGCTCCAGATTAAACGTCTTGCACAGGAGCTTCTGGTTGACCAAGGCAGGACCACATGCCCATGGCCTACTGCCAGGAGGGCTGGAACAGTGGGCTTCCAGGGTGTTCAGCTTTGTAGCGGAGAAATTATGACAGCTAACATTGGCTGGGCACTAGATTGACTCACTTCATTCTCACAACTCCAAGTGTATTATTATTCCTCCCATTGAACAGATGAAGAAACTGAGGCCCAGAGAAGTGAAACAAATTGCCCAGAACCACTCAGCTGGGGAAGTGGCCGGGCTGGTTTCCCACCCAGACAGGGCTGACATCACTGTTTCCTACCAGTTCCTATGGGCAATGATTCTCTGATCACCCAAAGGTGCTGCAAATGCTGGGTGGCCCAAAGGAGGACACAGGTCCACCATGCTGGCTGTGTGACCTTGGGTGAGCTGTGGAGTTTGTCTGTGTCTCAGCTGGCTCCTGGGTAGAAAATGAGAGTGGCCAGCTATGCAGCCGGCATGAGGCTCAGAAGAGACACAGCCAGCATGTGTACATCACCAGCAGAAGGGCTGCACCAGCCCTTTCCCTATTTAAGATCCACAGGACCTTTGCCACCTGCTGACCCCATAGCATCTTGCGCCACATCTTAAACAAAGTCAGCTGTCCATAGAGGCCAGCAGGGCAGATCTGGAAGATCCAAATAATATGAATGAAAAACCCATGAAAAAAAGAGATTTAACAACCGCTGGTGATCACTAAATTGTGGTTAATGGCTCAGTTATATAATTTATTTTATCTTCTTTATTTTTTATATTTTGGAATAATGACAGCTGCATCTGAAAATAATGATATATGCACATTAATGAGTATTTAAGAAAAAGAGCAAAGTATGAAGAAGAAAGGTAAAAATACCACCCCAAGTTCTACCACCTAGAAGGAACTTTTTAAAAATTCAGGTTGTTATTGGAAAGCCATATATATATGTATACATATACATACACATATATATGTGTATATACGTGTGTGTGTGTGTGTGTGTATGTATACATACCTCCAGCTCTAGCCTAACCAGAGCTCAGCAGGCCCCTCTGCTGCCCCTGGGAACCTCAGGCCGGGCCACCTGCAGGAGTGCCCTTGGTGTGTATCCCAGAGGTTCTGTTTGTCCTGGGGCTCTGCCTACGGGGCCCTTCCCTACGGGTGGTCCTGCAGGCCTGGGCTCCGCTTCACCCTCAGTTGGTTGTGCTGGAGCATCTCCTTGGCCCTGGTGAGAGCCTCTTCTGCAGGGACAACCATATGGGGTGTCACCCCAACCCCTTCCCAGGAGCTGCCATCCGAGGCCCCCACAGAACGGGCCGTGGGGATAGTGAGGTAGAGGTTGGTGTCATCCACGTGGTAGGTCTGTGGTGGCTGGCAACCCCCGCTGGTCACTTCCCCGATGACCAGGGCCCGGCCCAGCCTCTTCATGATGTAGGTGAACTCCTCCGCAGTGCCGGCCGTCACACTGCTGGTCAGAATGACCATGCTCTTCTTGGAGCCATAGCGTTCACCTGGAAGACATAAGGCCCTTCAGGATAGGGGTCATGTCAGGACCCTGGAGCACCTGTCTTCTCTATCCTGCCTGGGCCTGCAGTGATGGAGGAGGCCCTGGGGTTTCAGTCTGTGTCCTTGTGTCCACTTGTGAGCCACTTGACTTCTCTGAGCCTTGATTTCTGCATCCGTAAAATGGGGACAAGAATGCATGCCTAATCACGAGGATTTCAGTGCTTGACAACTCCCAATGAGGCCTTTTTATGCCAAGTGATAGGAAAGACTTGACTCTCCTGAGAAAGGGACGTCCTCTCTCTTCATGAATAATGAAAACACTTAAACTGACCTGACTTCCTTTTCACTTTGGACTCAGAAAAACCCAATTTGTGATGTCATAAGAACAACCCTCTAGGACAGCACTGTCCAACAGGAATGCAACGTGAGCCAGAATGCTGCCCATAGATGTCATTTTAGGTTCCCTAGTAGCCATGTTGAGCAAGCAAAAAGAAATCCACGGTGTTAATTTTAATCATGTTTTGTTTAAGCCAATGTATCCAAAATACATCCATTTCAAAATGTAATCAAATAAAATTATTAATGAGGTTTTTTTCCGTAATGTCTTCAAAATCTGGTATGCACGTTACACCTCCAGCACATCTCCACTTGGGAGAGCCACATTTCAAATGCTCGGTGGCCACAGGTGGCTTGTGGCTCCCATATTGGACCTCACAGTTCTGGGACCTCACTATCTGTAGAATTGAGTCTATCTTTAACTTCCAGTCTTGAACATCTATTTGAATTTAGAATTCACCTGGTTCTGATTTGTATTTACACTTCGTAATATTATTGAATGTATGTCCTAGAAGCTACAGCAAAATGCCTGTGTATTACAGAAGCATGGACATGAAAATGATGGCGTGTTTCTCTGGTCACAGGCACACCCCCATTGATCTCTCCAGTCCTTTCTCGTTGGATAGGAGCACAAGTTCCTTGGTCTTACACACTGGGCAGGGAAGATAGATGGAGGCCGTCCACCCTGGAATGGGGCTTTGAGAGTCATGGTTCTGTAAAGCTAGCTCAGGGCCTGCCTTTGCTCCTGTAGCCACAGCTCTGTGTCCAGGGCAGTAAACAGAAGCCTGATGAGCATCATGACCTTTCCAGGCAAGTGTGTGACACTGCAGCTGAGAGCTCAAGTATGGTGAGCACTGGAAATGCCCATTGGGGTTGGTAAGGGGCGGGGATAATCCTTCAAATTCTGCATTTGTCCTGCAGGCTGGTGATTATAGTGCTAAGCCTGGGGGAAATTTTGGTATTAGACAAACTAATATTCACATTTTGGGTCCCACTTATTAGCTGCATGACCCTAGAAAAGATACTTGACCTAGTCAATCCCCACTTTTTTTTCCTCTAGAAAACGGGCGTAGTGATACATGCTTTTCAGGGATTCGAGATCATGCACATCTAGTGCCTGGACTAGGACAGGGCTTTACAGTCTGGTTACTAGGACTTTTACCTACACTCAAGCTGTCTTTCCCTGGTTTCCCAGAAGCTTCTAGAATGACAGTAGAAAGAGGAAAGCTTCTCCACGTACCTACAACCTGGGCGTGTGTCCAGAGTTCACTGATGGAGTCATCAGGCCGGCTGTAGATCTTATCCAGCAGAATTGGAGGGCCTTCATCAAAGAAGTAGGAGCACAAGATGGGAATGGAGGATGTGGGGCCGCCGATGTTGAACCTGAGGGATGGGAAGCAGAGCCTGTTCAGGGGCTGAGCTCAAAGTGAGGCCCTCTGTGCCCCTCGGGGAGGCCAGGATCTTTGTCCCATGGACGGTTCCAATTATTGGCAGCCTCAATGTACTACCTCTTCCTCCTTTAGAATACCATGGGTTGGCATTTTCCAGAGTATTTCCAAGAGTACTAGTCTCTTGAGAACAAAAAACTTTGTGGTCAAATATGTTATCCTTTCCTTCTGCTATATAATTAACACATGTTAATATATTAAAGGACCAGTCGGGTGCAGTGGCTCACGCCTGTAATCCCAGCACTTTGGGAGGCTGAGGTGGGTGGATCACAAGGTCAGGAGATCGAGACCATCCTGGCTAACACAGTGAAATCCCATCTCTACTAAAAATACAAAAAATTAGCCGGGCGTGGTGGCAGGCACCTGTAGTCCCAGCTACTTGGGAGGCTGAGGCAGGAGAATGGTGTGAACCTGGGAGGCGGAGCTTCCAGAAAACTGAGATCGCGCCACTGCACTCCAGCCTGGGCGACAGAGTGAGACCCCATCTCAAAAAAAAAAATATATATATATATATATGTGTGTGTGTGTGTGTGTGTGTGTGTGTGTGTGTGTGTATAAAAGGCCCTGACAAGTCCTGCAATCAGAAACTTGTTGATCAGTTTCCCCCATTTATTGACCATGGACTGCTCCCCCGCACCCGTATCTGCCTATGAGTGGAACACATTTTGGGAAACATTGTTTTTCCCAGTTGCATTCTGTGACAATCTTATGACACCTACCGGCTGTCTTAGTTCAGGTGTCTTAACAGGGCACTTAGTGTGTTGAAATATTCAGGCTTGTGGAGCCACATTGGAAGAAAGGGAGCCTGCATTTCTCCCAGGCCATTTAGATTTGTCCCACTGTGTGACCTCATTGGGGCCCTGTCTCCCCACTGGGGCTAGTGACATGTTAAGCAGCCTCATCCAGTTGATGGCCTGGGATGACCTGGCTGGGTTCTGGGCCTGTGATGTCAGTGTCTGAACCTCCAAACAAACCTCAGGGGTGGAAGGGTCTTTAAGCAAAGTGCACTTGCAGGCTGGGGCCATCTCCTCTTTAAAAAGTGTAAATGGCATATTCAGAAGAAAGGGACTTAACATGAGTGTCATTCAGGTGCTCAACAGAACTTCTAAAGAAAAAAATGATCAGAGAGACCACAGGAGCCTCAAGCTCGGGCTGTGAACACACACAGAACTGGAGCCAGGGCTCATGTTTTAGCCTTAATGTTCTTTCTTCTCCCAGGGGGGAGAAGCAGTGGGTGCAGGACTGAGAGCCACCTAGTGACCACTAAGAACCATGTGAGTGAGCACTGAGGGCTAGAGAACTGGAGCTGGGTGAATGCTCCTGCTCTGCCACCCCCTGCCACTTCTTTTAGACAACAGGGGACCGTGGAAGGGTCCCGTCTGAGGAAGGCAGCCTGCCCATGGAGGGTGCCAGGGCATGTCCACCAATGGACCCCAGAGTCACGGGATGCCAGGTCTGGCCACTGCCTGAGGGTGCTCATCCACCTCCTACCCCTAGTCCATGATGTAAACTCACGACATATGAGGCACAGTTTTACAGAAACAGAGGGGAGGTGGCTAGCTGAAGACATCCTTCTGACAATCATTTGGTGATGCAAAGAATTCTTTTGATAACAATAGTGACTAATTTATAAATTCTCCCTGTGCGATTTCCAAATTCTGCCTGTATGACGACGATTCATGTGACCAGGGTTGTCATGAGTTGATTTTGTATGACGTGAGGCGCCTTCCCAGGTGGGAGGCCTGGCTGTCTCACACGCCACTGGCCATCAGAATCACCTGGGATGCCTGTCAAATACAGATTATTGGGCCTGTCCGCTGGAGCTTCTGAGTCAGTAAGGGAGGAGTGGGGCCCAGGAATCAGTGTTTTTAACGTCTCCTTCCTCTCCTCCCCACTGAATCCTATGACCAGGCAAATTTGGGGTAATTCTCAATCTGGAATGCACATTGGAATTGGAGAAGTTTACAAAAACAACCAGTGCTGGGCCCCATCTGCAATGAAACAAGAACCCCTGGGCTAACTGGCTGGAGCCCTGATAGGCAGGAGGCCTGGCCCCCTCAAGTCCTCTGCTGTGTTGCAGGGTTCCTTTTCTTCCCTGCTGTGGCCCATAGCTTTGACTGTCCCCCGGCAGTCCTGCGTCCTGGCTGGGAAGCACCGACCCCTGGCCACTGACCTCATGTCGATGATCATGGCATCCGTGTGCATGATCTTCTTCCAGATGTGCTCCACCAGCAGCTTGGAGACCTGGGTGAGCAGCTCACCGTCCCCAAACATGTCAAACCTCAAGTAGCCAATGTTGTCCTCAAACACATTAGTGTGGAAGGAAAACTTGATCAGCTCTTCAAAGACTTCAGGGGAAGGGATCTGTAAGAGTTGGAGGTCCTACTCAGTGTCAGGAGGAGCAGCCGGTTTTAGAGTCCAGGAAAGCAGGCACCACGGATCGCCTTTATGTCACAGGAAATATTAAGGGCATGGGACAGGAACTGACATTTCTGAAGGAGTTAGTAGATACCAGGGACTTTCCCAGTGGCATGTCTGAGATGTGAGAAGGCTAGAAGGCCCAGGAATGGTCTCCCCTCTGACCTCTCCAACCTCACCAGATACTTCCTAACGCCTCCAAGCTCACCTTCCCCTCCACTGGGGCAGGATTGGAAGATGTTAGTTACCTGTACCAGGCGCCTGGCCCTGTACTGAGTACTTTGTAGAGCTTATCATCATCCTCACAGCCACCTGTGCAGGAGATAACATGACCCCCATCTTTTCCATGGAAAAACTGAAGCACAGAGAGATTAAGTAACTAGTCTCAGGTCACACAGTCAGTAAGTGGTGGAGCCAGAATCTGAATCTACATCTGACCTCAAATCGTGAACCTTGGCTATATTGGAAAGGATGGAGCAGTTGATTTGGAAACCGGGGATCCTGCAAGCCTAGCACAGGCTACTCCCACGTGGATGCACCTCCTCCTCCCTCTCTAAGGCTGCTGGAGGGAGGCAGGACGTGGTGAGCTTGACTGGGACCAGGAGCCTTCGTTGACAGAGACACCGCCCTCCAGGCCCTGCCCTGCCCTCAGTCACAGCTCTCTGGCTCCAGGCCACTCTCCTCTGCTCCTCTCCAGGCCTCAGTTGTGAAAAATGGGGATAACAATTCTGTAGCAGATGCTTTTGGCACTCTCAGCCCCCTCTGCTTTCAGCTGCCCCTGGCCCCACTGACAGGCTCTCCTATAGCACAGCCTTGTCTTTTCACCCTCAGCTCAGGCCTTCTCCAAGAAGGGGGAGCCTGCCCCACCCTGAGTGATGTCCTCAGGGCAACTCTTGGCCAATGTGGGACAGGAGCCACTGGGCCCCACCTGCAGAGGACTGTGCCTGGGAGCATCCCCACACTCATCAGTGTCCTTGCTTCAGCAGAACAGCTTTGAGGCATCTGCTTGTCAGCTTCCCGTCTCAGTCTCCCTGCTCCCTCCTTCACACCTGCTTCAGCAATGGCCTCCCAGACAAACTGCCTGCACTCAAGCCCTGGTCTCAGACCCTCCTCACAAGGGATCCCACGACAAATGCTGCCCTGTACAATCGTGATGATGCAGCAAAACCACAGGTAGAACAGCGTGGAGGTGTGAGTGCTGCCTAGGTGGAACTCTCGGCCAGCGGTGGGGCACTTGGTAAAGCCCACGGCCACCTCTGCCAGGTGTTGGCCTCTTCCCCAACACTGACAATGAGAAGCCCTGCCATCACTCACCTTCCACCCAGCCAAGGCTGAAATGCCTTCTATCCCAGGGGCTTCCAAACTGGCTTCCTGTGAGTATTGGTTGGCTTTCAAACTGGCTTCCTGTGAGGTGGGTGCAAAAATAATTGCAGGCTTTGCCACTGAAAGTACTTTTGCACCAACCTAATATGCATGTTCAACAGAGGTGTTCAGCAACCCCAGGGTCACAGAGAGTGGATGGAACAGGTTGAGAAAGAGGAAAGGACTTGACTGGTCAAAACTTAAACATGAGAACAAATCTAAAAGCCATTGTCATGCACTGTGCACAGAGCCCGGCCTGTGCAGACAATGGGCCAACTCACTCCCGGGACTGGGCTCAACCAGGTCTCCCTTGGGTCTCACCTGCATAGGGACAATTCCAGGAATGCGGTCCTTGGCATTCTCAGGGATATGGGCTGCCTTCAGGTGTGGGTCTCCGGAGAGCATCTGCAGGTCGGCCCCCAGGATCTCGGCCAGGGCCACTTCTGAGGTCACCCTGGAGTAGCGGCTCTGCAGACCGCTCAGTTTGACGGCCATCTTGGCCCCCAGCTCGGCGAAGGCATAGTTATCAGCCACCAGCTTCCCGGCCGTCTGCAGCACCGTGGGCACCTTGGCACGCAGAGCCACTATGTCCTGGGCTGTGGAAAGGGCTTCGATCATGGGCACAGTGATGTCGGGCTCCACGCCAGCCAGGTCCCAGGCCTTGCCTGTGGTGGCACTCAGGGCCATCTGGGTGGGCATGGATGCGTATAAGGGGCTGCTGCCCACCTGGTAGATGCCCACAGAGAGTGCCCCTCCAGCTGTGGGCTCCCCAATAACCGTGGCCCGCTGCAGGTCCTGCATGGTGTGTGCAAAGGCCTCGGCCGCAGAGCCACTGGTGTGGCTCATCAGGATGTAGAGATCCTTGTGTGAGCCATAGCGCTGGCCCGCGACCTGAGGCAGGGTCCACACCTCCATGACTTTCGAGGTGGCCCTGTCAAAGACAGAATACAGGTGCTGGCGGGGTTCTGCCTCAAAGAAGTAGGAACAGAGCAGCGGGATGGCCGTGGAGTAGCTGCCAGGGTTGTAGCGCAGGTCGATCACCAGCGCAGCGGTGTCCACCAGCTGTTGCCATACCAGCCGCACAAGCTGTGGCCCCACGGCCTTCACTGTCTCCAGTTCAGCCATGGCGTCAAAACGCAGGTAGCCCAGCTGGCCGGGCAGCACCTCTGTCTTAAACAGGGCCTCAATAAGGTAGGTGAGCTCCTCTGGAGAGGGGACAGCAGGGGGTGGTGGGGGTGCTTCCTCTACCACCAGCTCACCAGGGCTGTGGAACACTAGCAGGCGGTGGTCCCCAGACACCTCCTGCAGGTCTGCTGTGAGCTGAGAGGCCAGAGACTCCAAGTCCACAGCTGTGCGGTAAGCGCCCTGGGCCAGCTTGGCCCGCAGCAGGGCACTGGTCTGGCCCACGACTTCTGGGCGAGCATAGTGGGCCTCCAGCAGGTGCCCTGTGCCCTCCACCAAGGTCCCCAGGCTCTGGTGGAACTCCAGCACTTCCTGGGCTTTGTCCAGGGCCTCCTCTGCCAGCACGATGGCATCAGGCACCACTCCACCACCCAGCCAGGCCTCGCCGTGATTGTCGATGAAGGTGAGGACCGGCACGGTAAGCGCGAGGCTGCCTTCCGGCGTGTCTAGCAGCGGCACGGTGCGGGTGTGCAGCAGGTTGCCCGCGGTGATCTCACCTACCAGCGTGGCCCAGCCCAGCGACTGCATGAGGAAGGCGAACTCCTCGGCGGCCGTGGCGGTGCGGTGGCTGGTGAGCAGATACACCCCACGTTGGGTGCTGTAGCGTGGGCCCGGGAGCTCCATGTGGCTGAAGTGCTCCTGTGTGATGTTGGTGCGGCGATCATAGGTGGTGAAGAGGTGCACGGGGCCGGCCTCGGGGCCCTGGAAGTAGGACAGGAGCAGGGGCACAGCGGAGGATGGCCCTCCGGGGTTGTGGCGCAGGTCCATGATGAGGTGCTCCGTGTCCTGTAACGGCTCCCACACCTGGCGCAGGACATATGGGGCCAAAACACCCAGCACGGAGGCGTCAGCAAAACTATCGAAACGCACGTAGCCCACGTTGCCCGGCAGCACCGACACCTGGAACACAGACTCCACCAGTGCTTGCCGGATAGCGTCGTCCTCAGGCAACTCTGGGGCTGCCCCTGGTGGGTCTTCAGCTGCAGCATCGGGCACCGGCCCAGAAGGGGTTTCTCTGGGCCTGATGGCTCGCACCAGGAGCCTGGGATCCTCGGATGCAGCCTGCAGGCCGGCATTGAGCTTGGTGACCAGATCGTCTTCGGAGACCACCGTGGAGAAGTCCATGCTGGCCAGGTGCTGCAGCAGGGTAGGCACACGGTCCACCAGCGTGTAGTAGTCCTTCAGTGCCTCCTGGAGGCAGTGGACCACCCCTGGAAGGGCGCTGCGAAGAGTGAGGATGTCCAGGGCTTTCTCCAGGGCCTGCTCGGCCGGTGTCCCCACACAGGGCAGCACTCCGCTGCCCTCCCACGTCTGGCTGCCTCCACCCAGGGGCCCCAGGGACCTGGACACGGGCACGGTGAAGAAGAAGTCAGACTCGCCTATCCTCAGCTTCCGGAGGTCCAGGGCCCCTCCTCCAGTCCGCTCGCCCACCACGATGGCCCTGCGCATCTGCTTGAGGATGTGCGCGATGTCCTCGGCCACGCCTCTGGTCTGGCTGCTGGTGAGGACCACCACATCCTTGTCGGCACCGTACCTTTCTCCCAGGACCTGGGGCAAGGTCCAGATCTCTGTGGTGGTGTTGGAGGGGCGGTTGTAGATAGTGTCCACGTGCAGGATGGTGTTCCCTGGGTGCAGGTAGGAGATGATGTAGGGAATGCCAGAGATCTGGCCTCCCGTGCAGTGCCGGAGATCCAGCACTAAGGCGGAGGTGCCCATGAGCTTCCCCCACACGTGGGCCACCAGGAACTCCCCCATCATGCTCAGCACCTCCTGGCCCGGAACGCTGTCCACCCGCAGGTAGCCCACATTACCCTCCAGAACCTCATGGCGGAGGCCCCTTTGCAGCCAGGCAAGTAGTTCCTCTTCTGAGAGACTGGTGAGTGCTGGGACTTGTGGGGGAGGCTCGGGGGTGCTGGGCTCATAGGAGATGACCAGGCGAGGGTCGTTCAGGGAGCTCTGCACCCCAGCTGTCAGCACACTGGCCAGCGTCTGCGGGTCTGAGATGCTCAGAATCTCGTGGCTCTTGATGGCCTGCTGGATGGCTTCCTGCATGCCCAGCAGGTTCTCTGGGAAGCAGTAGTTATCCAAGAGGACCTTGGCCATGTCCAGCACCAGGCTTGGCTGGAACAGGTGTGTGGGGCCAGCCAGGCCACAGAGCAGCACAGACATGAGCAGAACCCATTCTCTCATCATGGGACCCAGGGGGAGGCCTGGCTCTTGCACAAAAGCCCCCTGGACTGTGTGCAAGGCCGTGGCCCTGCTCTGTGCAGCTGCCTTCTGCCCTTGTCCTCCTCAGCTGGTGGACAGAAGGTCTGGGGCTAAACTCCTGAGTTGGAGCAAGGCTTCCAGCTCCAGTAAGCCTTTAATCCTGTCTAATTCAATCACATCAACCCTGGGTATCGGGGAGGAGTGGCCAGGGTGGTTTGACCCAGAAGGTACATTGCATCTTATCTTGCTGTGCTGCGTCTGCATATCACAACATTAATCGCTGCCATTATTTTAGTTCCTGCCACATGCCAGACACTGTGCGCCATCCTTTACAAGCTGACAGTTTCCACCAGAGCCTTGCAGAGTCCAGTTATTAACTTGCAAGTCCTCCTTGGAGAACTGGTTCTGCCACTGTCTCTCCCGTGGCCTCAGGGAAGTGTCTTAATTACTTTTTGTGTAGATTAAGTGAGAAAATATGTGTAAAGCACTTCTTCCCAGTACCCAGCAAGTAGGAAGCACTCATTACTGGCAAGTTCTCTGTATTAGATATTATCTCTGTTTCATAGCTAAAAAAAAAAAAAACATGCCAGAGAGTTTTGTAACTAATAGAAGCCCATTGTTTTAGGTGGGGACAGATAGGGGTTGCAGCAAGAAGAAGCCCTTGGGGCTACAGTTGGCCCATATAGTACAGAGGCTGAGTCTGAGGCTGGCATCAGCCTCAGAGCCTGAGATTTATTTCTGTGTACCATTAATGCCTCCAGGGAACAGAAGGGGTCCCCCTACAGCTTTCTAATGCTAGGAATGATGTGTCTGGACCATCACGTAGGGTGTGGAGTATAGAGGCACCCACCTTCCAGATGTCACAGGACTAGTATTCCCATTCAGATGAGGTTAGCTCTGAGAGTTAATGGCTAGAGGTGACTCCTGATTCTTGAAGGCTCAACCCACAGCCCGCAGTTTGCAGGGAGAATCAAGCAGGAAGTCTTGGGTCTCTGTGGTCCCAGGCTTCACATGGAATCCAGATCATTCCTTCCGAATGCATAGAGCACAAGAAACAGGGAAAGGTAGACTGCTGGACTCTTCAGATCCCAGCTCCTGCCACTTCTCATAGAAATAATGTGGGTGCTGCTTGCAACTGACTGGCTGCAGAAATCCAAGAAGTCCTGCTATGGGGTCGGAACCTGGAAGCCCTGCTTTGCCACTGAATGCCCCTGGAAATGGGCACTTCCCTCACTTAACAGACAGACAACTACTGCCCAGACAGTGGTCACAAGGCCAGGGCAGAGTGTCGGGAGAGCTGTCCCAAGCTAGCTCTGGTAACACTGCCTTGGCTGAGTGGGCAGCAGGCAGGCACGCCTGTGTGCCTTAGCAGGCAGCTGGAGAAGGTGGTCTCAGGGACGTGGGCTTTCTCTGCACAGCTGAGACCCACAGTCTGGTCTTTGGAAATCATTATCTGAGGATGTTTACCAACTGCTTTATGAAGGCCAAAGAGGTCAATTAGCTAAAACAAACATATTTTTAGCTCGTTAGGATTTGTGTAATGCTCAAGTGACATATGGTCACATCACTCCACCGTATGCAGCCAATGGAAGTGAGCCTGATTTACTATGAGAATGGGGCGGGGCTGGGATGCTGCCAGCACCTCCAGATGAATGCACTCCTTGCATATCCTTAGACCTGCTGGGAAGGCTGGGCCTTTCTGCCTCCACTTGGAGAATCACAGTTCTGAGCATGCACTTCTGTGTCCTCAGAGGGCACTTGTCTGCCATTGCTTGAGTCCAGGCAAAGCTTCTGGCCCAGAAAGGGCTTGGGGGAGAACAGGAGTAAGACTGTCTTTGGGGAAAGGATTAACTGTAGTCTTACTAGATGTAGTTTCAGGATAGGATGTCTGGACCTATCACTGGGATTTGATTTGTGTGGCTAGCCCCGAGCCTTAAGAGGGACATGAGAAAAAATCAGCCTGTTGCAAGTCCCTGGGCTGCCTGAGTTGGAGGGGCATGGGTAGAGAGGCAGTGTATCTCCTGTGGGTAAGGCCCAAGCAGGTGGAAGGGCAAGTTCTGTCCTCAGAGTTCTCTGAGCTCCAGGGGTTGTGGGGGGATGTAAGCCGATGGTGGCCGGCCTCCTTAGCTCATGAGGAGAGTATGTTCTGGGTAAGTCCCCAGAGTGAAAGCCTAGAGCTCTACGTCTTCCCATCCAGTCCCCGACAACTGTAGGCCCAGGGTGGGTTCAGAGAGTCCATTTGATCTTGGGGGCTGAGTTTCGGAGTTGGAGGGGGCTGGAAGGCCCTGCAACCCCTCACTTATACAAATGTCCTGTGGGCAGAGCTGTGGAGGGCAGCTTAGAAGCCACCCTGAACTGAACTGGTGAGAACTGAATAGGTGAGTGGGTGAGACCTTGATAAGATGACATGAGACCATGATTAGGTGACTCGACTGCTCTGAGCCTTGGCTTCTTCAAAAGGGAAAAACAGAACAAGGAGAAAAGCCTCAGTATTGCTGGAGGATTAGGTGTTACCGTCCTAGAAGTTTTGAAAGGAAGTTGAGGACATAGGAGTTGGTGAGGGGCAGCTTGGCTCTGCCTGGGATTAGAACACCCCTGTGGTATTAGGGAAAGTCATTCCAAGAGGCTGGGGCTGCCCTGGAGACCTGGAGTCCTAGGGCTTCTTAGGCTCCAAGCCTTTCCTGGGCCTCTACATATCTAAGGAGAAATGCCCAGACCCAGGTTCCAGAGACCAGCCCTGCAGCATCCGCAGAGCAGGTTAAGAGGGGGACAATGACACATCAGGGCTGCTGCAGGGATGGTCAGGGAGCATGCGGAGCTGGGCAGTACAGGAAGGAGCGACTTGCCTACTGCATCACAGATGTTGTCTTTTCAGTGTATTGTTGTTTTATGTCTGTCTATTGTTTTATGTTAGTTTTCCCGTCAGTGTTTTATAATGGAAATGTTCAAGTGGTACAGCAAATATCTATATACTATCATTTAAAGAAACGCTTTGACATGTTCACATTTTAAAGAACTTATCTGAGCAGACAGCGATTCATGAATCCAGTAGCTCCCCACAAGAGGTGGTTTGGGGCTCTGCAACGGAGCACAAGGGGAGACTTCCACAGGGTGAAGGCGAAAGTGGAATAAATATTACAGATGCTTTGGTTGCTTAGCGTTTCCGCCCTTGCATGATTTGGAACATCCTGGTGGAAAGTTCGAGACCATGTAACTGATGTCCAGTTGGCCGTCAGTGATTGACTGGGCTTAAGCTTCGGGTTCTTTTAAATTAGCTGTTTAAAGGAAATGAGTCTGAGTTAGGTTTCAATTTGCTCTTGTAGAAAATCAGGGCATTAGAGCTACCTTAGTTTAATGGCTGCCTCCCTAGATTCCACCACTAACATTTTATTACTCCTTTCTCATCTCAGCTCTGCCTTACCAGCTTCCTCTACCCTGCAAGCCTCCTCTCCTCTGCAAGCCAACACATTTTTTAATGCACTTCAAAGCAAATTGAACCTTGACTTTTTATTCATTTTACTTTATTTTCATTTTACATTTTTCTTAAATCAGAGGAGTAAAACATACTCATTTTGTAGAAATGTGCAAACAAACCTTTCCCAAATCTTTTAAAATCCAGCCTCCTTTAGTAACAAATAATCAGCATTGAATGTGTAGCCATTGTCACCTGTCTCTGCGTACACGCAGGGAGGTGCACGTATAGGAGAGATCCATCCACACATCTATAGGCAGACCATCCATTTGTCCATCCTATTGTCAGCCCTTTATTAGCATAGATGGTAATTTGCATTTTGTTTTACTCACTTAACCATACAACATAAACATCCTTCCCAGTTGAAGTATACTCATTAAATTCATCCTTTTAATGGCTACATATAGTCTGGGGATTCCTAATCCAAAAATCTGAAATCTGAAATGCTCCAAAACCTGAAACTTTTTGAGCACTGACACAACACCACAAGTGGAAAACTTCACACTTAAGTACTTAACACCAACTTTGTTTCATGCAAAAAATTATTTAAAATATTGATATAATTACCTTTAGGCTGTGCGTATAAGGCATACATGAGGCATAAATACTGTGTTTAGACTAGGGTCTCACTCCCAAGATATCTCATTATGTACATACAGATATTCCAAAATCCAAAGAGAATCTGAAATCTAAAACACTTCTTTCTCCAAAACTTTCAGATAAGGGATACTCATCCTACAGTAGTTCTTGATGATTTACTGATCTGTTCCCTTTGTGAGGCATATTTTAAGTTGTCTTTGTTTTTACTTCAATATTGTTTCAGCGATATTGTGATAAATGTTTTTGAACACATGTTCTTAAGGGCCTAAGGTGCTTTTTCGTTTGTGGATAAATTCCCAAACCTGGTCTTGCTGAGCCAAAGGGCATACACACTTGTTTGTTTTCTTTATTGTGTTTTTTCGGTACCTTTTAAATTATCTAATAAGTGTGTCCTTTTTTTTTTCACAACTTAATTGATGTATAATTAACATATAATGAACCTATTTGAAGTGTATCATTTAGTCAGTTTTGACATGTGCGTACCCCCCCAAAACTCTCACCACCACCTGGGCGACTTATACTGCTGTCGCCCTCAAGTCTTCCTGGTGCCCCTTTGCTCCCCAGTCCCCTCTGCATTCCCATATCCAGACAAACATGGATTTACTTGCTGCCAACACTATAGATCAGCTTGCAGCTTCTAGAATTTGCTATAAATGAAATGATACCATGTGTATTGCTTTTTTATCTGTTTTATTTTGCCCAACATAATGATTGTGGGATTCACCCAGATTGCTGAATGTACCAATAGTTCATTTGTTTGCTGGGTAGCCTTCCATTGCACAGATGGACCCCAATTTGTTATCCATGCACCTGTTGAGAGCCCTTCAGGTTGCTTCCAGTGTATGAATATTACAAAGAAAGCTGATATGAGCCGGGCATGGTGGCTCACAGCTGTAATCCCAGCACTTTGGGAGGCTGAGGTGGGCCGATCACCTGAGTTCAGGAGTTCGAGACCAGCCTGGCTGACATGGTGAAATCTAGTCTCTACTAAAAATACAAAAATTAACTGGGCTTAGTGGCAGATGCTTGTAATCCCAGCTACTTGAGAGGCTGAAGCAGAATTGCTTGAACCCAGGAGGCAGAGGTTGCAGTGAGCCAAGATTGTGCCACTGCACTCTAGCCTGTACTACAGAGCAAGACTCTGTTTAAAAAAAAAAAAAAAGAAAGAAAGAAAGCTGACACAAATATTTGAGTGCAAGTCTTCGTGTGGATGTATGTCTTTTTTTTGGCTGGAGTAATACAATACCTAGGATAGGAATGTATATTTAACATTTTAAGAAACGACTCAACTGTTTTCCAAAATTTAAATTTCTACCAGCAGCAAGAGACTGCCAATTCCTCCACATCAATGGCAACAATTGGTAAGGGGAGACATTTACATTTTAGCGTTCAAATAAGTATGTTGTGGCATCTCATTGTGATTTTAATTTGCAATGGCGTTGAGCATCTTATTATGTATTCATTTGCCACTTGTATGTCTTCTATGGTGAATTCGCTGTTCAAATCTTTTGCCCATTTGTTGGGAAAGGGAGGCAGTTGTTTGTCTTATTATTGATGAAGTAAAAGTTATTTTTATATTCTGGATGTAAATCTCTTACCTGATATATGTGTTGCAAATATTTTCTTCCAGTCCACGCCCTGTCTTTTCATGCTGTCAACAGTACCTTTTGAAGATTAAAATGATGAATCCAAATTTATCATTTTTTTCCCTTTACGATTCATGCTTTTAGTGACACAGCTAAGAAATATTTGCTGATCTCAAGGCCACAAAATCTTTCCTTTAGTATTTTGTTCTAGAATTTCCATAGCATTAGGTTTCACATGAGTCTATGATCTGTTTTTAGTTAATTAGATATCCAGTTGACCCCATGCTAGATGTTGAAAAGACTTTCCTTGTTCTAGTGAATTGTATTGGCATCTTGATAAAAAAGTGGTTGATCGCATCTGTGTGGGCCGATTTCTACAGTCTATTCCACTGCGTTCATCTATTTGTCTATTTTCTACCCACATCACACTCTCTTGTTTACTACAGTTTATAATATGTCTTGAAATTATGTAATCTGAGTCTACCAACTTTGTTTTTCTTTATCAAAACCATTTTGGTTATTCTAGTTCCTTTGATTATCCATATAAATTTTTGATTCAAATCATTGACTTTACAATCAGACTATTGATTGGGATTGAGTTGAATGTACAAATGAGTTTGACAGACAATTTATCTCTTAACAATACTGAGTCTTCCAACCCAAGCATATGTTATATCTCTTTACTTACTTAGGGCTTCTTTGATTTATTTATCAGTGTTGTGTGGTTTCACTATATAGATCATGCAAATATTTTGCTAGGTTTATACCCACGTAATTTGTGGGGATTTTTTTTGGTGCTATTGTAAATGGCATTTTTTTCTTTACATTTTAATGTCCAGCTATTTATTCTGTTTTGATATATTTTGCAACTTGCTAAACTTCTTTATTTATTCTAGTATACGTTTGGAAGAATCCTTGGAATTTTCTAAAAGGGTGTTCATGTTCTTGATTGACAACTTATGGATGCTATTTTTTATTCTTGTCTTATTGCCCTTGCTAGGGTCTCTAGTGCCTTGTTCATGATCTTAGGGGGAAAACATCCAGTTTACCATTAAGTATAAAGTTAACTGTAGATTTTTTTTGTAGATGCTCTTTATCAGTTAAAAAATTCTTTTCTGTTGCTAGTATTTTGAGAATTTTTAAAAAATCATGATGAGTTTTGAATATAGTCAGATGCATCTAGTAACATGATGTTTTTTCTTCTTTAGTTTGTTAACATAGTTGATCATATTGACTGATTATCTAATCTCGAACCAGCCACTCATTTATGGGTTAAATCTCACTTGTTCATGATGTATTAGCCTTTGAACATGTTCCTGGATTTAATGTGCTGGTATTCTGTTGAGGGCTTTTGCATGGTTATAAGGAATATCGCTCTCAAGTTTTCTTTTCTTTTGGTTTTGATATCAAGGTAACGTCTACCTCATAAAAATGTTGGAAAGTAATTTTTTCTCTTCCTATTCCTTCCTCTTTCTGTTTGCTGGGAAAAGTTTTTATGGAACTGATATTGTTTCAAGTACTTGAGGGGCTGAGAAGTATTGTGCTAAGCATGTAAGGAGGGCTGGTTGTGCTTATACCTTATTCCTGCTTTTCAACTGAGCATTTCACAGTTTCGTGCCATCAGAGGAAAAGATAACTGAAGTATCAGAACATAGATTATTCCAGCTGTTAATGATCTATATTAGAAAGTATTCACAGCCTCAAAGATGACATCACTTGCCTGATGTAAGGTAAGAGCTGGAGTCATAAGGGCGCATTACCCACTATTGCCTCCAGGGGGTGCTGTGTGTCAGGCAACGGAGCCTAGGGCCTTTGAACCTGGATAAGTTCTGAGGTGTGTAAGGGGCCCAGAATAGTGACCAAGGTCCCAATAGCCAGGGGCCCATCACCCACACAGTGGTTGGGTAGAAGGATGGAAGCCTGTTCTCTGCAGGATGGAAGCCCCTTGGAAGCACATGGCTGTCCTGCCCTCCCTGCGCCACACCTTTTCTGTGCAGTGAGGACAGAAATTCAAGTTTTCAGAAAATTAGAGTAAATTTCGGCCAGAGATATCCTAGAGACTGAACACAGGAGGGCGGGGCCTTAGGCGGTTTGGAAGGCTTGATTTGCACAAAGAAATGAGGAAGCAATTTGCATCTGGAGAGAATGCATGAATGACATTGTTTAACAGGAAAGTAAGGCCACAAGGCTAGTGACCCAGGATCGGAGTTGGGTCCCTGCTGCCTGCATCTGCAGGGAATGTGCCATGTTTATGGATGATGCCTTAATCACTCCCCACCCAGGCCATTTCTCCTAAGCTACTGCTCCTTCTACTTTGGGGATGAGGAAGCTGGGGCTCAGGGAGAGCACAGAACTTTCTCAAGAGCACAGAGCTAAGGAGCCATGGACCTGCTGAAGGGAGAGAGGATTCCACACACACTCCTGTGAGCTTTGGTTACTGTTGGTGTCATAATCCCAGGCACAGACTCGTGGCAGGAGGTGGGGTGGGGTGGGGAGAGAGGCTCCAGCAGGGGCTAGGACCCCTGCGGCTGTGGCAAGGCTGTGTCTCCAGTACCTGCAGGGCAATAGTCTAGAGAAGATGAAGGAGATGGACCCCGCACTGACAGATGCAGGGGTGAAGCCTGAATCCAACAGGCAGAGAACCCCGGGCGCCCTTCAGGAATCCAGGCCATTAGGTGGGATGACACAGGGGGCTTGGGAGTCGTTAGTGGAACACAGCCTTGGGAATCTGAGAGCAGGACATTGCAGGGTTTGGGAAGCAGGGTTCGCCGGGGAGGGCTGAGAGCAGGGAGCGGAGCAGACCCCAGAGGGCTCAGGGCCCAGGACTGGCTTAAAGTCCAGGGAGCGAGGCTGGGTCCACTCATCGGGATGTGGGCTCAGCATGAGGACCGACTTCTGGACAAGGCAGAGTATGTAGGGAGCAGGGTGTGCAAAGCATGGCCAGGCAACAGGAGGCAGCCTTCTGTCTCTCTTGCCTAAGGTGTCTGATGTGGAACTGATTCAAGGAAGTGGGGATGTTGGTCCAGGGGCTCAGGGTGGTCTAAGGCGAGGAGGTCCCTAGTAGGCACTTGCAGGAGTCATCCTCCCTGAGTGTCCTCCTTCATCAGCACCCTAGGCACTTTCTAGAAGCTGAGTAGGGATGCTGAGGTAGGTATCTCACCAGAGCACCACATCCACGAAGCCCTGTGCCAGGCGCTCCCCTGACAGTCCTGTGCTTTGGAAACCTGGGCTTGTGTGTCCTGAGCCTTGCTGCAGGGAGGACTTGGTCTACAGGGGCATCTGGCTCCCCGCTGGTGGGTCTGTCTCTGAGAAGAAAAGCCTGGAGTCTTGCATCTGAGGACAGCCTAACCGTGAGGGATTGGAGGAGATGCTCTGATTCATAAAAGGGAAGGAGTAGCTGGGACAAAGGCAGAATGGCTTTGGAAAATACTTACCGCTTCTGTTTGTACCCTGTCATGAAGATTATCTCGTTTAATCTTTTTTAAAAACAAATGATCTTCTTGAGATACAATTCACCCATTTAAAGTATATAATTCAATGTTTTTTAGTATTCACAGAAATGTACGACCATTACCACAATCAATAATATTAGAACATTTTCATCACCTCAAAATAAAACCCTGTAACCTTCAGCTCTTACCCACTATCCACACCCACATCCCTGCCTCCCAGCTCTAAGAAACCACTCATCTACTTTTGATTTCTATAGATTTTCCTGTTCTGGAATTTTTCATGTGAATAGGATCATATAATATGTGTTTTTCTGTGACTGGCTTATTTCATTTAGCAAAATGTATTCAAGGTTCATCCATGTTGTAGCATGTTTCAGTACTTCGTTCCTTTTTTTTTTTTGGCAAGGTCTTCCTCTTGCCCTGTCACCCAGGCTACAGTACAGTGACATGATCATGCTCACTATAGTCTCGGCCTCCTGGGCTCAAGCTCACTCCTTTTTATGGTTGAATAATATTCCGTTCTATACATATTGCCACATTTTGTTATTCATTCATTAATTGATACAAATTTGGTTTTTTCCCACCTTTTGGCTATTATGAATAATTCTGCTATAAAGATGTCTGTATAAGTTTTTGTGTGAACATACATTTTCATTTCTCTTGGATACATGCCTAGGCATGGGATTGTTGGGTCATATGGTAACTCTATGTTTAACTTTTTGAGGAACTGCCAGTTTTCCAAAGAGACTGTATAATTTTGCACTCCCCCCAGCAATGTGTGAGTTCTGATTTCTCCACAAACTTGCAAACAATTATTATCCAACTTTTTGATCATAGCCATCCCAGTGGGTGTGAAGTGGTATCTCATTACAGCATTGATCCGCACTGCCTGATGACTAATGATATTGGACGTCTTTTCATGTGCTTATTGGCCATTTGTGTGTCTTCCTTGCAGAAATCTGTATTTAGATGATTTGCTTATTTTAAAAAATGGGTTATTTATCATTTCATTGTTGAGTTGTAAGAGTTTTTTATATATGCTAGATTCAAGTCCCCTATCATATATGAAATTAGCAAGGATTCTCTCTCACTCTGTGGATTAATCTTTAACTTTCTTGATGATGTCCTTTGAAGCACAAAAGTTTTTCATTTTGATGAAGTCCAGTTTATCTAATTTTGCCTTCATCGCTCTTGCTTTTGATGTCATATCTAGGAATCTTTTCCCAAAGCCAGGCTCATGAAGACTTACCCTTATGTTTTTTTCTAAGGGTTTCATAGTTTTAGGTCTTATTTTTAGGTCCTTGATCCATTTTAAGTTAAGTTTTGTATATGTTATGAGGTAAGGAAGCAAATTTATTCTTTTGCATATGGAAATCCAGTTGTCTCACCATGTTCTCATGTAATCATTACAACCCAGAGATATCATAAGCCTATTCTTTAAAATAAACATCTCCCTTTTACGTCCCCCCTTTAAGGAGTCTTATGGGGATATGTAAAACGGAGATGTTTATTTTAAAGAATAGGTTCCTGTGATTGTGGGAGCTGGAAAGTCTGAAATCTGTTGTG
Organism: Papio anubis; assembly: GCF_008728515.1. Taxonomy (NCBI): domain Eukaryota; kingdom Metazoa; phylum Chordata; class Mammalia; order Primates; family Cercopithecidae; genus Papio; species Papio anubis. The sequence goes on from NC_044986.1 coordinate 84,282,810, forward strand.
CAAGCCCCAGCAGACTGCAAATTCAGGCAAGAGTTGATGCCGTAGTCTTTTTTTTAAATTTTTTTTATTTTGAGACAGAGTCTCGCTCTGTCACCCAGGCTGGAGTGCAGTGGCGCGATCTCCGCTCACTGCAAGCTCCACTGCCTCCTGAGTTCACGCCATTCTCCTGCCTCAGCCTCCCTAGAAGCTGGGACTACAGGTGCCCGCCACCACGCCTGGCTAATTTTTTTGTATTTTTAGTAGAGATGGGGTTTCGCCGTGTTTGCCAGGATGGTCTCGATCTCCTGACCTCGTGATCCGCCCGCCTCGGCCTCCCAAAGTGCTGGGATTACAGGCGTGAGCCACTGCGCCCGGCCTGATGCTGTAGTCTTGAGACCAAATTTGACAGGGCAGGCAGCTGGCTGGTAACTCAGACAAGGTTTCTCTGTTGTAGTCTTGAGGCTGAATTGCTTCTTCCTCAAGAAACTGGTCATAAGGCCTTCAACTGATTAGATGAGACCCACCCGCATTCTGGCGGGTGATCTGCTTCATGTACAGGCTACTGGTAGCAAAAGTATATCACACCCACTAAATACCTTCCAGGCAGCATCTAAACTAGTGCTGCACCAAACAGCTTGGCACCATAGGATAGCCAAGTTGACATCAAATCAGTCATCACAGGTAGTGTGGTTGCCGTTTCTTAGGAGAAGAATCTGAGGCTTGGAGAGGTTAAAAGATTTCTCTAGAAGCACAGTCAGTAGCAGAGTCTAAACATAAACTGGATTATCAGGTGCTGGGTGAGGAGTCAGGAAAGGGAAATGGGAAAATGTTGGTCAAAGGGTACAAAGGATACATAAATTCCAGAAATCTTCTGTGTAGCCTAGTGACTATGGTTAATAATGCTGTATTGTATGCTTGAAAATTATAAGAGAGTAGATTTTAAATATTTTCACCATAAAAAGTGTGAGGTGATGTATATGTTAATTAGCTTGATTCAATCATTTTGCAATGTGTACACAAACATCACATTGTATACCGTAAATATATGCAATTTTATTTGTCAATGACATCTCATAAAGCTCGCGGATAAAAACGACACTTGGACCGGAAGCTGGCTCCTTAGGGCACTCCGTTCTTATACCCATACTAAGCCTTTCTGTTCTGAGAACAGTCCAGGCTTAGGGAGCACTTGAGTTCTCAGAACTCCAAGTAGGTTCCAGAAAAAATTACCACTTCACTGATGGGAGACATACACGTTGTGTAAATGACTAGAGTTTCTCTAAAGCATACATTCCTCCTCTCACTGTGCCTGAACTCTAAGTCACAGCAATGTGGGGTGCCATCCTCATTTAGGAAAGTTCTTTCATGATGTGGCCTCTCTCTTTGCATTTCTTCCTGCTGTTTCTCCTAAGCCCATCAGACGTGTGCATGTGTCTGAACCCCAGCTATGAACAGGCGTTAGGATCTTTTTCCTGAGAGTCGGAGGCACTTGGCTCGCCTTCAGGAGGCTGTGGCTGCCTGGCAGACAGAGGGCCTGGGGGTTTGCGTGCAGCAACTTCCAACTCAGGTATGACTAGAAAGGCCGACGGCACTAGGAGAGCAAGGGAAAGACAATGAAGAGGAGGAAGGAAAAAAAGAATGAGGAATAAAATGAAGGTTTCAGGTGACAGAGAACCCGGTGGTTCAAATGTTTTCCTGAGCATTACACACAAAGAGAAGCAGGCAAAGACAGAAATACAAGAGCCCGGGAAACATTTGTGTATGTGGCACTTTGTGGGTGATGAGCAAAGACCCAGTGAGCCATGTCCCCTGGCTGTGAGCATGCAGCCAGCACGTGACCTGGTCAGGATTTGAACATGGAGGGGCCAACTCTCCCCACGTGCCCTGCCAGCCACCCTGCTGCTTCCAGCTGGCCTCTGCTATTGGCTCCTGAGCTGCCCCTGACTGGGGATACTGCATAACATCATCCACTACCCTAGTACTAGTTACACAGGAACAGCGGCATTAACCAGAACCATGCCAGGCAAACCAGGACGATGGTCACTGAGCCAGAGGAAGAGGTGGCCCAAGTACTGCCTAGTATAAGCGTTGTCCAGAGAAGGGAAGAAGAATGGTCCAGCACGCACGTGGATGACCACAAAAGGTGCCAGATGTTGGGGTGCAACATGACCTCCAGGATTTGAGTGTGCTGTGGGGGTCCTGAGCACTCACACACTCACCACCTGGCTCACATGAGGTGGTCGCACCTCAGACATTGTCGGCGATTTGAGAAAGTTTTGCAGCTTTGTGCCTTTTGAGCTGGATCTCCCTTTGTTTTGTGTCCACTGCAGAGCCTCAGAGTGCCCGGTCCGGTGTGGCCCGGGGACAGCCTGTTGCTTCCAAGAGTCATTTCCAGGGTCAGCTTCATTTTACTTATGCTGAGACCTCCTAATGCCCTTAGTACTAGGGATGTCACCCCCCACCAACCGAGGCGAAATGTCAATGTGTAAGTTCAGAACACCAGGAGACTGGGAGTGCGGACGGACTTTGAGACCTCTCTTCCCTAGCTTTCTGGCTACACGCTCTCCTAAGAGCTGACAGGTCAGTAAGAGACATCAGGCATGAAGGTGTCCGTGCAATGGGGGGACAAAATCACCCAGAACTACCTACTCTCAACACCAGCTCATTCACTTCCATTCTTGTTTCCATGTATGGATTTTACAAAATCACAGAAGTAAAAAAGACCATTATCAATTAATTTTTGACATTCTTCTCCTTCCTGCCATTTGCTGTGTGTCTTTCTGGTCCTTTTATGAACTACTTCTTTATATATAAGCATATCCTTGGAACACAGACGCTCTGTGGGTTTTTATGTATGTGCCAGATAACACATGCCACTCCACAACCTGCTCATTTTGCTCAGCACTATATTTTGGACATGTAGCCATGCGGGTGTGCGTCAACTAGGATGATTTTTAATGGCTGTATGTTATGATATAGCCATATATCACTCTTTAGTCAGCTCTTCAGTGACTGATGGATATTTGGTCTGTCACAGTTCTGGTTTCCAGTGAAACAGACTGAGATGGGACTGGTTGCAGGAAGGAAGCATGAAGGTGGCACCCCAGGGAGCTGCACTTGTCAGGAGGGGAGGGCCTTGGACTGCACAGAGAGAAGGAAAGTTTGAGAGTGATGCAGCTGCCACAGACCTCAGCCAGTTCCAAGGGGAATGGGGTTGTCTCTTCAAAGTCACCCCAAATTGAAGCCAGAGCCAAGCCTTCACGCCTGTCATGCCATTCTCGGATGGAGGTTGTCCACAGGGACAGAATGGGACCTGGGCAAATTGCTCCCTCTAGGCTATTGAGGGCAATTCCAAGGGAAGGGGTCCTGATCTGGGCAGGTGCTCGGCACCCACTATGAGGCCATGGCCAGCCTTTCGTGATTACAAGTAATGCTCCAGTCTTCTCTCCGCAGTGCCTGTTTGCTCATGTGCAAGCGTGTCTCTAGAATGGGCATAAGTAAATGGAGTTTCTAGGTGTTTCATCTCTATTTGATGCTGCCGAATTGTTCTCCAGGATGACTGAAGCCATGACAGTCCCACCAGCCACTGATGATAGTGCTCATTCCTCCCCTTACCGGTGCCAATATGCTGTATTGTTACATGCTTTCATTTTTGCAAATCTAATGAATATAGAACGGAATCTTGCTATCATTTCCATTTGCTTTTCCATAATTATAAATAAGGCTAAGCACACACACAGACAACACTTTGATACACATTCTCTCTTCTACGTCTGACTTTGGTCCTGATTGTAAACCACAGCATCCTCAGACACCCTTTCTTCTCTTCCTTTCTTTCTGCCTCAGCTCGCCCAAGAAGAGGGTGTTTCCTCTGAGCCTTTTAGTACTTTCAGAAGTTGCCCTAATGCATCAGAAATTCCTGTTGCTTGTATGTGTGAGCCTGTGCGGGTGTGCACATGTGTGGTGCACATGTGTATACATGCACACACGTGCATACAGGCATGTGTTAATGTGTGATGTGTCCATGTGTGCACACAGGTGATGTGTATGTAATCAATGAGAAGTTTCCGTTAAAGAGTCTTGCAATGCTCATACTCTTTGAAACAGGAATCTTGATTCAGAGCCTCTATCTTAAAAAGTATATGAAATATGGAAAGATTGAATATGTTAAGTTATAATGTAATATATTAAATCATATATGGTGTGTCCATGTGTGGACATGTCCACATGTGGTGTGTGGTGTGTCCATGTGGACATGTGTACCCAGTTATGTGTCTAGGGCGGGTGTGGGTGAGGGAGCTGTCATTCCTGGTCAGGCTCTGCTTCAGTTCAAACCTGTGTTGTTTGAGGCTTAAAAAGAGGCTGGTCTCTGGGGAAACTGAAGACACACACAGTCTTGTTATCTTTCTATCTCCTGCTGCCCCTCAGCCGTGTGCCCCAGTGACTTCTGGAGAAAAACTGGATGCTCTCTAACCTCACCCCAAATCAGGTCCAGGAAGAAAGAGGAAGGGAACTAACCACAGTTCATTAAATTATTCTCCTATTGTGGGTCATTTTAGATAGTTTCCTGTTTTTCACTACGAAAAGCAATGCTCAATTAACATCAAATTATACTGAATTAAAGCTAAACTTATTTTTTAAATTAATTTAATTAAAATTAATATACTGAATCTTTCCATATTAAATATTGATTTTGAAGATACATACTTGGAGTCAAGAGTTCTCTTTCAGCGAGTGTGAGTATTGGGGTCTCTTTAATAGAAACTTCTTGTTGATCTGATCTTCATTCCTTTGGCTAGTAGAGCAGCTGCCTTTCACTAAGGGCTCAGAGCATGCCAGTGCCGACGCGTGCGTGCGACTAGCATCTGTGTTCACCTCGTCTTCCCACCTCTGGGATTCGGTCAGAACTTGTGTAGTAGTACTAGTCCCAGCTGCTTGGGAGGCTGAGGAGGGAGGATTGCTTGAGCCCAGGAATTAGAGGTTATAGTGAGCTAAGATCACTGCACTCCAGCCTGGGCAACAGATAATCATTTTGAAATAATGTCTCAAATAATCATTTTGAAAATCAATGCAAAGTTGTCACAATTTTATTTTGCCAAGTCTGAACATTATTAAAACAAACCCCAAGAACCTATTACCTACTGTCTCAATTATTTCATAAAATGTAGGAAGATATTTGAACACTCCCAAAACTGTATTTGGCTTTTACAAACAATATTTCATCGTCTTCATTTTTCTCACTTTGATCCAGAAAGTGACCCAGCCCCGGGTCCCTGGTTGGCTAGAACCCTGTCCGTTTCTGCGCAAGCCTAACCCCCTCTACCCTCCAGGGAGATGGCTCATATGTCACGGCTCTCTAGGACCAAGGGGACTGTGGAGTCAGAGCGGAAGCTCATGGGAGGGTGCTGTGGAGAGACAGGCTTTGGCTCAAGCTCGAGAACATCTCCAGATAAATGGGCGTGTTCACATGAACCGGGCTTTCTGGGAGAGCGGTGAGCGGCTGAGCCAGAAGTGTTCCAGGCAAGCTGAGGCCCCTGCTGTGCAGGTTTCTGCCTGGAGTAGGTGCTTTTTTCCAAGGCTCAGATTCTATGATTTGTAAAGGAAAAGAAAAATGTTCTAAAGATTTGTTCAGTATGACCCTGCATAAACCACCTGTGTTCCCCGCTGGCTTGAGATGTGGCCTGCCTTGGGCATGGTTTCCTTGGTGCTTCGGGAGAAGGCCAGGGAAGAAGTGGCAGCAGTTCCGACCCCTCCCCCAAGGCGCTGCTGCACGGATGTCACAGGCTGGCCTTTGAGAGATGAGCAGTTTCTCTGACCTTGGCTGACACAATGGAGAAGCCTCAGGGCTTCCTCACCCTCCTCCTGAGGAGGCAGGCAGGGCTGTTGGACTCCTGGGCAAACTCTTAGCAGCAACATTCAGACTCCTGTCTTCCCAGGACCAAGTCACTCCTGAGGCCTGAAACATCTCCCAAGTATGTCTGGGACTTGAGAAACCAAGATGCCACCCCCTACATGCATTTAGAATCGGCTGTATCGTTGGTGGAGCTGAGTGCAGAATGAAAACGTGGGCCCCTTCTTCTAAACTAATTACACATTTCAAGATAGCAACAGCAGACCATGAAACCAAGCACAGAGCCTGGGCGCCTAGTGGGCCACACACCCGAGCCTGCGAGCACTGTAGTGTTCTCGGAGCCAGGCTCCTTGTGGGTGAAAGGCCAGCATGGTCCTACTGGCCTCTCCTCCATCTCTGCACCATCACAGCTGGAGGCCAGGCCTGCTGCAGGGCTGTCAGGGAAGGGAGTGCACCTCCAGAGGTGACAGCGGTCCGGGCTCTGCTGCTGTGTGCCCAGCACTGCCTCCTCCACCTCCCTTCCTCATCTGCAGAGGAGCAAACCCACCTCTCTGAGGGCTGCTGTGAGGACCACCGGAGATGATGGTGTGGAGCCTTCCAGGTCCAAGTGGGCCTATCTTAGGGGCCCAGAATAAGAGGCCCCAGGGGTAGGCATGGCAGCAATCTAAGGAAGATTCTGAGGAGGAGCTGATGTCCAGGGCAGAGAGAGCAGATCAGAAGAACCAAATATGGAACAAAAGCCTTGGTGCTCCACACGGAAAAAGAGCTTCTGAGTTCAGTTGGGCGGGGCCTCCCACTTCCACCTGCGCTGTGGAGTTAAGCCAGGCTTGAAAAACAGAAGGCTGCACGCTCCCAAAAGTACTGACCAGGGATTCTTCTCTTCCAATTCTGGTAGAATTCTGAAAGCGGGACAGCCCTAGTGTTTAGTGACCCTGCTAACAGCACTTCTCCTTCTTAAGTGAGTAGTGCCCTACAGGTGCCAGGCTGACCAGAGATTCTCACACTGGCGGGGAAAGAAAGGCAATGCCTAGGGAGCGTGGTCCCCAGGTAGGGAAGAGCCCAGGGAGGGGAGAGTCCAGGGAGGGAAGAATCAAGGGCAGAGAGAACTCAGGAAGGGTAGTGCCCAGGGACAGCAATGCCCAGGGAGGAATGATCCCAGAGAGGGCAGAGCCCAGGGTGGGCAGAGCCCAAGACAGGGCAGCACCCTGGTAGGGCAGCATTTGCCCGGGAGAGCATAGATTGTGTTTGTTTTATCTTTTTTATGCCCTCGTTTTGATTTTTCCTTGGAGTGTGACTTTAACCTTGACACTGAGGAAAGCACCAGGACAGTAGTCCATACAGTAGAGAGAATCTGGGCTTGGTGTCACAAACTGGAGCTCAAATTCTGGCTCCAGCAGTTGCTGGCTTATGGCTCTAGCAAAGTGTGAGGGCTCCAAGTGCTTCTGTTTCCTATGTGTTTGCAAAAGGTAGGATAAAGACTCCTGCTCATCTGCTGGTTATTTAGAGGCACTGGAGGCAGTGCTGGGCCATGGCTGGTGCTCAGAGGTGCTCCTGGCAGCCTCTCTGCATCCCCATTGTCTCACTGCCTCTGTCTCTCCATGTGTCTCGCTGTTGCTTTCTACATGGCATTCCCCAGCCTCTCTCCACTTGCTGTGGTACAGAGGTCAGGTCACAATAAGGGGCAGAGGACAGCCTGGCCATCCTGCCAACTCAGTGTATGGCTGGGGACAGGCCCCTGGATTTGCTGGACTTCCACTTCTTCATCCATGTGACATTGATAAGATCACCATCCTGATGGAATGCAAGGGAAATACTTCAGGAAACATTATAAATGCAGCCTGGAACATGGCAGTCATCAGGCAGAGGAAATGTGATCAAAAGAATCACCCAGTGACACGGAGGCCAGGGAACATGCTTCGGGTGTTTCCTTGCACATCCTGTCACTGCACATCTGTTCCAATCATGTTGGCCCTCCAGGAGTGACCAAGGTGAGAAGCACACAGGCCTTTTCCCCAGGGGACTCAAGACAAGATGTCAGCAGCTCTCAGAGCCAAGCTAATGATGACCTTGTAGGAGGAACATTGTGGCCCTCCTCAAAGCCAGAGTGGTCTATCAGGAGCATTAGGAGGGGGTTGGGGTGGTGGCACTAGAGATGGGCCACCCAGAAGATTGCCTGGAGCTATGGGGCTGGGAGTGGGGCCAGCAGGGCAGCCCCGTTGGCATGGAGAGAACAAGAAGGTGGTGTTAGGCTGGAGAGGAGGGGAGGACTTAAGGATTGTTTTTCAGGGCAATTCAGGGCCCCTTTTTCCTGACATGTGGGGAGGTAGAGGAAGGCAGGGAAGTAAGTGGCATCTTTGACTTGCAAACCGCTACACACAGACGTCCCGAACCCCGCTACACACAGAAGCCCATACATGAGCACTCCACTCACCCCATTGTGCATATACCACATTACTCACCCCAGAGTGCACACACATCACTCATCCCGGTGTGCACACACATCACTCACCCAAGAGTGCACACATATCACTGACCCCAGTGTGTACACACATCACTCATCCCAGAGTGCACACTCATCACTCACCCTATTGTGCACGCACATCACTCACCCCAGTGTGCACACACATCACTCACGCCAGAGGGCACACACATCACTCACCCCAGTATGTACACACATCACTCACCCCAGAGTGCACACATCACTGACCCCAGTGTGCACACACATCACTCACCCAAGAGTGCACACACATCACTCATCCCAGAGTGCACACACATCACTCACCCCAGGGTGCACACACATCACTCATCCAACAGTGCACACACGTCACTCACCCCAGTGTGCACATCACTCACCCCAGTGTGCACACACATCACTTACCCCAGTGTGCACACACTACATCACTCACCCCAGAGTGCACACTACATCACTCACCCCAGAGTGCACACACATCATTCACCCCAGTGTGCATACACATCACTCACCCAAGAGTGCACACACATCACTCACCCCACTGTGTACACACCACGTCACTCACCCCAGTGTGCACACACATCACTCACCCCAGTGTGCACATATCACATCACTCACCCCAGAGTGCACACACATCACTCATCCCAGAGTGCACACGTATCACTCACCCCAGAGTGCACACGCATCACTCACCCCAGTGTGCACGCACATCACTCACCCCAGTGTGCACACACCACATCACTCACCCAAGAGTGCACACACATCACTCATCCCAGAGTGCACACATATCACTCACCCCAGAGTGCACACGCATCACTCACCCCAGAGTGCATGCACATCACTCACCCCAGTGTGCACACACCACATCACTCACCCTAGTGTGCACACACATCACTCACCTCAGAGTGCACACACATCACTCACCCCAGTGTGCACACAACACATCACTCACCCCAGAGTGCACACACATCACTCACCCCAGTGTGCACACACATCACTCACCCAAGAGTGCACACACATCACTCACCCCAGTGTGCACACACCACATCACTCACCCCAGTGTGCACACACATCACTCACCCCAGTGTGCACACACCACATGACTCACCCCAGTGTGCACACTCATCACTGACCCCAGTGTGCACACACATCACTCACCCAAGAGTGCACACACATCACTCATCCCAGAGTGCACACACATCACTCATCCAACAGTGCACACATCACATCACTCACCCCAGTGTGCACACACATCACTCAACCCAGAGGGCACACACATCACTCACCCCAGTATGTACACACATCACTCACCCCAGAGTGCACACACATCACTCACCCTAGCGTGCACACACATCACTCACCCCAGTGTGCACACATATCACTCACCCCAGTGTGTACACGAATCACTCATCCCAGAGTGCACACACAACACTCACCCCAGTGTGCACACACCACATCACTCACTCCAGTGTGCACACACAACACTCACCCCAGAGTGCACACACATCACTCACGCCAGAGTGCACACACCACATCACTCACTCCAGAGTGCACACACATCACTCACCCCAGTGTGCACACACATCACTCACCCAAGAGTGCACACACATCACTCACCCCAGTGTGTGCACACACATCACTCACCACAGTGTGCACACACATCACTCACCCCAGGGTGCACACACATCACTCACCCAAGAGTGCACACACGTCACTCACCCCAGTGTGCACATCACTCACCCCAGTGTGCACACATATCACTCACCCCAGTGTGCACACACATCACTTACCCTAGTGTGCACACACCACATCACTCACCCCAGAGTGCACACACATCATTCACCCCAGTGTGCACACACATCACTCACCCAAGAGTGCACACACATCACTCACCCCAGTGTGCATGCACCACATGACTCACTCCAGTGTGCACACACTGCATCGTTCATCCCAGTGTGCACGCACCTCATCGCTCACCCCAGTATGCACTCACCACATCACTCACCCCATTGTGCACACACATCCCTCACCCCAGTGTGTACACACATCACTCACCCCAGTGTGCACACACATCACTCACCCCAGTGTGCACGCACCACATCACTCACCCCAGTGTGCACACACTGCATCGCTCACCCCAGTGTGCACACACATCACTCTCCCCAGTGTGCACGCACCACATCACTCACCCCAGTGTGCACACACTGCATCGCTCACCCTAGTGTGCACGCACCACATCACTCACCCAGTTTGCAGACACAACCCACCTGCATCCACCCAGCCCTGAGGCGGCTGCCTGTCCCCTCCCCTCTGCCTCCTTAGGAAAAGGAGGCCCATCCCAGTGGGGTCGGAGGGTGGGGTAGGCAGGGTGTGAGTCTACAGGGTCCTCAAGATCGGGTCTCACATTAGGAGGGGCTGCAAATTAGACATTTGACTTTATTTCCAAGTGAAACTTTCAAGCAGGCACAGAAGCACAGCACCAGGACTGAAAGAAGATGCTCAACACCCAACATGGAATAGCATTGTAACACCACACTGCCTGGCATGTAGCAGGAATTCATATTTTCTCTAACACCAGTAATTAAACAAGAATGTTGTGTTGTATATTTGTGTTAAAGTTGTTCATTGGTTCCATGTAAACATTTAACATAACGCTTTCCCCACCCCCCACTTTTTTTTTTTTTTAAATAAACGGGAGCTTCAACCATGGGGAGAGGCACTGGCTTCTCTAAGCCTCCCCTAGGCCCTGCTCTGGCTGGAGGTCAGAGGGCCATAGGTGCACTCTTCATCACTTTCAGACTCTTCCTCACACTGCCCCGTTCCATGTGTGGCCAGGAGAGTCAGAGGAGAGGATGAAACACAGAGCAAATGGAAGCCTTATCATCCCTTGGGTTCGGGGAGGCTGAATCTGGTCCCACAATCCGAGCCCAGGCGGGGCGCTGGGATGCACGTGACTCAAGAGAGCCAGCAAATGCAGGCAGAGCCAGTGATCGCCGATAAGGACTGCAGCTCTTCCGAGGCTGGGGAGGCCTCACCCAGGAAGGCTGGAGTCTTGTCACTTGATGACATGTCACCAAGGATTAAAAATAGGTATGTTTCAAAGACCAAAGCAAGAGCACATTTAATTCCAACAAATTCAAATCCAGGCCCGTCTGCCCTGGGTTGTCGCTGGGGGGCACCCTGGGCACCGCATCCTGGTGGTCTGGCTATGCTGAGTAACTGCAGAAGTGCTGGTCACAGGCTACCCCCTCCCTCAGGAGAAAGTGTGCCCAGCCCTCTCAAACGGTCACATGGTATCAGTCCATGGACAGTGAGTGGCCCTGTGTGCACCATTGACCGTGGGAGCACTGCACCAGGGGGTCACAATAGCTCTGGCCACAGTGTATCATGCAGCCCACAGGGCTGCTGTCCTGACCTCTCTCTCTGTCCTGCAGTTGGCCTGGGGTTAGTTTTTCAGTGCCTCAGGGGTGATATTAAAAAGCATTTGGCCGCTGAGTGAGCACTGGCAACAGTGGCCAGACCACGCCCTGTATGTGACAAGTAGCCCAGTCACACTTGTGACTGATGGGCCTCAGCCGGGCCCGGCCTCAACACTCCTGGGCTCCCAATGTCTCACTGCTCTTTAGCTGGAGAGGACCTGCTTAACTGCAGCGGGGCACTTGGAAAGATCCTGGGCTTTGGTGTCCCACAACTCTGGGTTGGAATCATGCCATTGACCAATGCTACTTGATCTGCCTGTGTTTCTGTCTCTCTGTCTCTAAATTGGAAGCCATGCCCCTCTAACTGGATTGTAGGAAATGACATGCAGTGATGGGTGTGGCGCGCAGCCTGCTCCTTCCCTCTACTCCCCAAGGGTTTTGGAATAAGCCAGCCTCCTCCACCTTTCTAATCTCCATCAATCTCTGCAGTCACCTGCCCGCCTGTGCTCCTCTGGCTCACTGCTGTTGTTTTCTGTTGACTCTGGATTACTTTTCCCCTTGTCTCCTTTTCATCACCTTCTCGCACCCCAACAACCCTCCCAGGCTTTCCCGTTGTGCTCAAATCCCCATTTCCTTAGCCTTCCCTGGCAGTTGAGCTCAGTGGTGTATGCTTTGGTTGGGGGGTGGGGAGGGAGAGCAGGCTCCCTTTCCTCCTCCAGGCTGGCATGCAGATAGAATCAGTCCTTGTTGTGCCCAGGGGGATGCAGGACCTCTCATGTGGAGCCCCTTTGGCCTGCCTCCCCAGCCCCGCAGGCAGGTACTACCTGCACCCACACTCTGCCACGCTCATGCCCTCGTAGTGGTACTTGAGGGTGGGCACTCCCATGTCATCCTTGTAGAGGATGGAGATGGGGCTCAGTTTGGTGGGCACACAGCAGGCTTTGCCCACCTTTGTGGGGAACTTGAGATGCACCAGGGTCTGCACGATAGCGTGTTTCGTCGGCGTCACATCGTCAGCCAAGGGGAAGAAGCAGCCACCCTTACACTCGTAGGCTTCGTACTCCTTGGGCGCAATGATCCAGCTGTTCCAGCCGATGTCCTCGAAGTTTACCCTCAGGGAGGTCTTCTGACAGTGGCTGCCAGCCCCGGTGCTCCTTTTCCGCCTGGCTAAAGTCGACCCCACAGCCACGTGGCCATCTGCGTCCTCCTCGTGGCTGCTCTCACCTGCCTCTGTGGAGCCCTCCTTGGACAGCTTCTTGAGCACGCTCTCTTGCTCATGGCTGATCATCTCCCTCAGCTCCAGCCTGGTCTCCTTGGTCCCACTGCTGTGGTCATTGGAGAAGACGACAAAGAAGGGCAGGTTTCTGGAACCTGGGGGGACACCGATGTCCAGCTTGTCACAGCCCTTCCTGTGGCTCTGCACAGTCACTTCCAGCTTATTTTTGCTCTTGGTGGAGTCGGACCGGACCCAGCGCTTCACAGCGCTGGACACTTCCAAGGTCTCCCAGCCCTCATCCCGAATGTCCTGGGACACCAGGAAGGTCTTGGTCTCCGCAGCACTATCCCAGGCATCTGTTCCATCCAGAACGTCGTAAATGACCATGCTTCCTTTCAGGTCGTGAGAATGGTCCATGTGATTTTGACAGGAGACATAGAGTCGGAGCTCAGCTCTGGTGATCTGCTCGTGCCTGGGAATGGAGATGTTGAAGAGCAAGATGTGCTTCTGGAAGGGGAAGTCCTCCCTGGCAGTTATGGAGATGGCATCTGAAATGCAAACACACCTGGTGGGCATCTGCCGAAGGGTCTGTTTCCATGACACTGAAGCTGAGTCTCAGCGTTTAGACAGAAGAGCATCTGGGATAACAGTTTTGGTCTGTATTATCTCTATTTGGTTTCACCCAAGCCCTTAAGGTATAAGAGTATTTTCAAAGGTACACTTAAGATCTTCCAAAGAAAAGCAAAGGCAGGAGATGCCTCTAATTGGGATTGACAGTTCCTACTGTTTATTGAGCATCTACTGTGTGCCAGGCATTACACTGGGAGCTTTGCAGTGTAAATTTCACCTTAATCCTCGCACTCACCCTAGGAGGATCTAATTATTATTCCACATTTGCAGATGTGGAGACTGGGATTCAAGGCAGTTAATTGCCAAAATGCACGCAGCTAGTTAAGTATCCTGGGACTTACTAGCACACAGCTAGTGAGTACATAAAGAAAACAGCAAAACTCACTGTCAGATCCTGAGTGAAGATCCTGAGTACATGAATTTAAAGGCAAGATCCTGGGTGGGGACAGTGAAATCCCAATATTAAGACAATATCAAAAATCTCAGCCTCTAAACAGTGTATGCATCATTTGAAATTGTAATTTCTGAACAAAGCGTAAGTGATTAATTGGTTTTAGTGTTTCAGGAAAAAAATCTATTAGCTTCAATTGCTTTGTCATGTCAAGCAAAAATGGGGCTTGCCTTGTACCACATAGTTAACTCAATATCCCATTTATCCTGGGCTGACACTTTGTCATTAGCACACTCCTGCTATACCACGGCTGGTTCACAGACAGGGAAAAGAGGTTGCATTTTCTGGGCACTTGCTATGCGCCCACATGTGTGGAGACCTGGTGCTATAGGGAAACCTAGCTGGCAGGTTTTGAAGTGCCAGTCCTGCCTCTGCAGACTGGTTAGCTCTGGCCTGGATGTGGTATGGAGCCAGGCCCCTAAGCCATTTGCAAGTCTCAGACCCAGGAGGGGAGAGGCTCTGTGCTCCTGGACATTCAGAGGGAGACGGCAGCAGCAGGAAAAGCCGGCTGTGCAGACGGACAGGCCTGGGTCAGAATCCAGCGGCTTAACACTTCCTAGGTGACATGGGTGGGAACCCTTGGTGGCTGCAAGTTTTGACTGAACAGTTTCACTGTTCAGAAACTTATTTCCCCCTGCATCATGTGAGCTTGACTGAGTTAGGACATAGGTCCTAGGTCCGTGTTTGTTATCTTCTAGTCCTTCTAAATCAGATACATTTCTATTTAAAAACAATTAGGTTCTCTTTCAACACTTCTCTGTCAAAGAATTTCATCTGATTTTTAAAACCCTTTCACAAGAAAGGAATAACTGTGCTTTCAAAGTTTAAAAATATACCAGTTAGTTGGAGGTGAAATAGGTTGTCTGTTCTGTTTTGAAGTAGGAAGGGGACAGGAAGGGAAGGGGAAAAGGAAGAGAAGTGAATCCGAGGGGAGAGACGGAAAGAAGAGGAGAGTAAACAGAAGGGGTGGAAAAAAGGGAGCTGGCATCCCTGTGCACCTGCTGTGTGAAATGTGGTACACAGCCTGGGGAAGGTGAATCCTTCAGAGCAGAAGCGCCGAGTAGAACTCTCAGTGACCATGGAAATGTTCTGCAGTCTGCACTGCCTGATAGGGAAGCCATTAGCCACACATTTGAAAGGAAGCTGGTGAGGCTAAAGAACTAAGTTTTAATTTTATTTCATTGTAACTAATTTAAATGGAAGCTTGAAGAGCCTCCTATGACCAGCGGCCTCCACCCTGGTGAAAGCAGCTGTGGACCTGTGAGTCCTATCCCAGCGCGTCTGGTGCAAGCGGAGACCCTACCTTCCATGCTGAAGCTCCGCACGATGTTGGACGCTGGCGTAGTCGACTTATCAGACGTGTACCTGTTGTACAGATCGATCATGTACTGCGGTGGCTCCACCCTGGTTTTGTCCTGCGAAGGGACCCCGCTCAGGTTAAGGCTGCGCAAGAAATCCACCTTCATGTTCTCCAGAAACATCTTCAGGTTGAAAGTGTGCTCTGGCAGCTCACCTCCAGGCACCCCCAGTGGGTTGTGGGCGTTTCCCCCAGCAGACCCTCGCCCCCAGCTCTGCAGTGGCTTCCCCTGCAGGGAGCCGGCCAGCAGGGACAGCAGGGGCAGGGCCACCCATAGTGCCCCAGGACACATCTTGGGCCCACGCAATCACCCAGAGAGGAGACTGCAGGCGGCTGTACTGTGTTAGCGGGCACGGGGAGGAGCCGGGAAGGAGCGGGCCGGCATCTCCCTGCTGTTTGCTCTGAAGGAACCGTCCTGGCCAGCGCCCACTTTCGCCCGCTGCCGGGCTGGATTGTCCTCCACTTGTGCTTATCTGGTCCTCGATGCCGCGCTCCGACGTCTTATCTGAGGGAGCCTTCCGTTAATGAAGGCTCTATAAACATCTGACAAACACACAGGGCATGTGGGAAGGACACGGCCTACTGTAAGGAATCTGTGCTTCTCCAGGGGGTTATTGCCCCCTAATTAGGATCCTTTCTCATTTCCTTGCCAGGGCTCTTCAGAAGAATCTCCAGGCAGGGTGACATATGCTCCATCTCCTGGGCCACAGTAGTGAAGAATCCAGGAAACAAGACCAAGAAGTCCTCCAAATATAGAAAGGACAGCGCAAGAGCACAGTGAACTGTGGGGGCTGGGGAGATGGGGAGAGTGTGGGGACCACATCAAGGCTCAGAAGAGGCCTGCTCCTTGCAGAGTCAGAACCTGCGAGCAAGGCTCCCTGCTCTGTTGGTGGGATGCATTGCTGAGCATTAGAGATCACGAGTGAATATGGCTCTTGTGCAATTTAGTGTGGTGATAAGTCAGACTAGACAGAGGCTGGGATGTCAGCTCCCTCACCGATTCCCTGCAAACGTCACCTGGAACAAGTCACCGCGCTCTTGGAGCCTCCCATTCAGAAGATAGTTGTAGGGGTTAAGAGGATGCTGTGCCCCAGGCTGGCTTGGTGGCAGCATTCTGGATGCCCCTTCTCCAGCCCACACCTGATTGAGCTGGAGCCCCGGGTTCCTCCAGCCTGCTCTGTCAGAGCTCCACAACACACTGCAGCCTGCAGGGAGCTCCCCACATCCCTGCATACCAGCTCTGTCACTGGCCTGTTGTGGGGTGGTCTTAGCTCACATTGACTTGGCAGCCACCTGGCCCACACTCATCAGCAGGGAGAACCACGCAATCTGGTAGACAGGGGAGTAGGTGAGTTGTTCTGAGACTGGTACATGCCAAGAAGATGATCCCCTGGCCTTTGGAGGCTGACAAGCTGTGGCCCAGGAAAGGGCCCTAGGGACTGTGTTAAGAGCAGTGTGTCCACACTTAGACTCTGTCCATTTCCATCATGTGTGACTTTGAGTACAGCAAAGAAGGAGCATGGTTAGAAATACTCCAGGGTATGCTGTGCCTGGTGGTTTACTCTGGGGAAGATGCTCCATGCTGGTGAGGCTGTCGGGGAGAGGTTGCAGAGAGCTGAGCAGGTTTAGTGGGGTGCAGGAGGGGCCACAGCATGCTGTCGTCAGATTGCAGAGGAGGATGGGTGAAATCAGGAGCCCCTGAATGGCTGGGCCTGGACAGAACTTGCTATCTCTGTCCTTTGATGACATGGGCCAGGGGAAGACGGGAAGCGTGCTGCTGCAGAAATGCTGCTTGGGAAGAGGACTGGAAGTGCGCTGGGCTTTGATCCAGCTCAGCGCAAGAATTCCATGGGGCAGAGAAAAGATGAATAAATGGGTGCCATGCCCAAGAAATGGAGCTGCAAATGCAGAGTGGGGTGTGGTCCGCGAGGAGTGAGGACAGGGCAGACGCCTGCATCGTGGTCTGACCAGGAGCTTTTCACACATGAGAGGCTGAGCAGAGGGATAGCCTAGGGGCCTGGATGTGCTCTGGTAGGAGCAAGGGGGTGCTACCTGATGTTATTTTTCAAATGTGACATTTTTTCCCGGTTATAACAGTAGTCTATAGTGCAGAACACTTGGGAAATGGAAAACATTATTAAAGAGAAAATAAATAACCTACAGTTTAATCATCCAGTGATGCTCATGGTTAGCATTTTGAGACACATCCGCTCCACAATCCTATATCTGAAACCCTTGTGGCCAAGAGTGTGTTGCGACTTCGATAGTTTCAGATTTGGGGGATTTTGTATTGTGTATATGCAATAACATTCCCAAAGGGGTCAGAGACGACACCTTATAATGACACACATGAATATTTCTGCAGTGAAACAAATAAAGACACAAATGTCCATTCAGGTCAAGTTTTCCCAGAAAAGGAATTAAAAGAAACTTTAGGTTCTTAGATGGTTTTTTATTTGGGGGTCTCAGATGAAGGACTACGGACCTGACTATATCCAGGGTCATCACAGCTGCCTGTGGGTGCTGGTCACACAGACTCTGACATGTATGGCTTTCCCTGGAGCTGTGCAATGCAACATGCTCGTGTATATCTGAAATGATTTGCCTCACAAACTCAAGAGATCAATATGTTCACATCTCTTTTATTGTTTTAAATGGATTGCTTGAGGTTTCCTGATCCATATCATCAGGAAGTCTGGTCTTCTCCTTTCCTGAATTGTCCAAGTGCCCCATGTGTCAATTAAGTCCAAAGGAGATAGAGTGGGAAGGTGTTAGTCACGCTGGGAAGCGGGAGGGAGAGAGGGGTCCCACCTGCTGTTGCTTCTCAACAACACTGGCTTTGCTGTTGGGCACTGGTCCTACATGTCTAAACGGCTGCTTGTTATTAGCTGCTGGGACGTCCTCTAGCCCAGGTCTGTGGGGTGCGCCCCATGAGGCAACAAGGTAACAGTGTTCTTAGACATATGCCGGGCTTACCCACCTCCGGCATGCATGCCTCTGTGGCCAGTGGCTGGGTGGAGAGAAGAGGCCAGCTATGGTCACACACCAATTCTAACCTGCCCTTTCTCAAATTTCTAGGCTCTTATGGGTGGCCTAGGTCACCAGAGGGACTCCCACTTTCATCAGGTGGTGATTTCAGGGACTTGGTTACCTTTTCATACAAACGGACCTTGGTCCATCTGAGAAAATCCCCCTAACTCTGAGTCTTAGGGAACAAGTCTCAAACTTGTTCTGATTTTCCCAGGAGGAAACAGACCCCGGGTGTTCCCTCCGGAAGAAGGACCCCTCCCTCTGCTATCACCAGCTTTGCATTGTTGGGGTCTCAGGAAGGAGCTGCCTCACTTGAACCACAGAAGGTCTTATTTATCTCTCGTTTGCCCCCTCCTCCTTCAAATTGTGTACTTTCTAATTCTTCACTGACTTCCCAGGGAGGTCTATCCACATGATTATTCAAAGACTAAAGATCTGAATTATGGTAGTCTTATGTGTCTATACCTAAATAAAGCAAAGGCTGGCATAAAATTTAAGAAAATGTACACTAAAGTGTCTTCAATCTCTGCCTTAGGTTTACTTTCGAAGCCACTTGAGGTATACAAGGTTTGATATGTATAGGTTTGCTTCTCTTTGAAAAAAATTTTTTTAATTAAAAAAATTTTAAATGTTGTCATTTGGATTCCTTTTGTCACCGGCTGCAGAAAAGCAGAATCCAAACAGGCCTAAGCAAAGTGGATTGCACCTGACTAATGAAAACTTCTGGGTTGGCAACGGTTTGGCTTTAGCATGGCTTGAGCTACAGGACAGGCAAAGTTCCAGCCATGCTTTCTCCTCTCTCAGTCCTGCCTTCCACTGTGTTGGCTTCATGCTCCATCTCTCTGTGTCTTGGCGAGGTGGCCAGTCACTGCAGCCGGCCTGTAACCCTTTCACATGGGGGGCTGGGTGGGGTCAAAGAGGAGCAAAAGCCTCTTTTCCGGGAAGTCCTAGGGAGTCTCATGGTGTGTCTCTGACCCTGATAGGATAATCTGCAAACACTCCAGCCAATCACTGTGGCTGGGGGAACGCAATGTCCTGAATGTCCTGATTGGCTTAGGACCCTGGGATGGAAGTGGCGCAGACAGCACAAGGAGAGAGTCAGGTTGGCATGAACCCCAGAAGGGTCTAGATCCGGGCACTAGGAGGAGGTACTGGGGAAGGACTGTATAAATACCTTCCCACGTCATGAAAAACTTTTCATGAACTTCATTTTTTGTTTTTGTTTTTGAGATAACATCTCACTCTGTCACCCAGGCTGGAGTGCAGTGGCGTGATCATGGCTTACCGTAGCCTCGATATCTCTAGTCCCAGGTGATCCTTCCACCTCAGCCTCCTGAGTAGCTGGGACCACAGGCATGAGCCACCACGCCAGCCTAATTTTTATATTTTTTGTAGAGACGGGGTTCCGTCACGTTGCTCAGTTTGGTCTCAAACTCCTGAACTCAAGTGATCTGCCAGCCTCCACTGCACAAAGTGCTGGGATTACAGGCGTGAGCCACTGTGCATCCAGCCCATGAACTTCATTTTTAATGACTAAACATTTTCCAATTGTATGGACATATCTTAATTTATTCAAGTATTTTCCGATGGTAGGACAATCAAGACTACTAAGATAATGTTGCAAGACACATTATCTTACATTTTTATAGTGTATATTTTGTATTATTTTATAGGACAGGTCATTGGAAGTGGAATATCTAGGTCAAGGAACACGTAACATTTGCAAAGCTCTTGGTAAGCATTGCTAAGCGGCTTTCCAGAAATGCTTTTTAAATATTCACTCTCAGCTGAGCCTAAGAACTCATCTTACCACACTGTTACCAATACTTCTTTCTAATCCTTGGCAAATTAATGAACAGCAGCAACAAAAATGCTAGTTTGCATTGCTACGTAGGCTGGACTATATTTTCCCCTACTTTTTCAGGAGACAAACCACAGGATCTGGGCTTCAGCCTCCAAGGAGTTATAGCAGTGGCCAGGTCTCACCGGTGCTGGTCCAGGGCCATACTCAAGAATCACATTTGTTACTGTGCTGTAAGTCTAGGGAGAGGGCCAGAGGGCACCACAGATTCCTGGGTGTTCCACAGGAATATGGCCCAGGGTAAGCATGTAATAACTAGTCATTAGTATTGCTCCTGTCAGTATATGATCTTTCTGTGACTGTTTCTCTCTCCTCCACCCCTGGGACAGCTCTGCCCTTCCTTTCTGTGGAGCTGTAGAGTGAGCTGTGCTCTTCCACCAGGACTACTTCATGTCCCTCCCCACTGTCCTCCACCAGGGTCAGTTCTGACTGCCCTTTAGTACCTGCCTAGAAATCCCACACCACACAACCTCTGTGTTCCAAGAAACAGTTGGATTCATCTAACAACCACTAAAGGGCCCCAGGGCTGCTCCTCTGTGGTCAGCAATTTGACAGCCCAGCGAGTCTGCCTGGCCTTCACAGCCAGCCAAGGCTCCTCCGGGGCAGGCCTCCCATGCTTGTCTCTGCATATGTCTTTGAACACCTCGGCGTGCTCTGTGGTGGGTGCTGGTCAGGTGCCGGTTCTACCACCTCGGCCCTGTCCTCCTGTCTCTTCTCAATACCCAGACAGTTTCACATGACTGTGCTGTTGTTATTTTTAACCAAAACCTCCATAGGGTCACAAATCTCAGGACTTTTGGATTACAGAAATCATGGCATCACTGCAATTGCTATGGAGGAAGCACAATTCAATGAACAAGAGAAGTAAATTTGACTCATCCGTTTATTTCAAGCATCCTTGCAGCCCATTCCTCCAAAAAGGTGACATTGACTTCAGCGTTCCTTCATGGAGGGAGAAAAGATTCACCTGAGTTTCTGTTATACCATGACTCCAGAGCATCAGGGACCCCTTCCCTCCCAGGAGACATCACTAAAAATCCTGTTCGCAAAGCATGGCCCTGGAGCCAGCAGTAGCAGTGCCTGGGAACTGGATGGAAATAAAGCCTCAACCTGAATCAGAGACAATGCTAGTGGGCCCAACTATATCAAGTTCTCCAGGCAACTCTGATAGGCATTTTGCACAGTGGTTTTGACAAAAGAGGGAACTCATAAGACCCTTCCAAGAAAAAACACATGAATACATTGCCTAGCATGGTATTTGGCACATAGTTAATGCTACGTAATTGGATAAACATGTATCTTCTACATCCAACCCACCTATCCCCAATTCATACAAACAAGCCTCCTGGGAGATGCTGAATGAGTGGGCTTGGGGTTGGGCTGAGCGTGAGTGAGGCGGACTGGAGGCAGGGTAGATAGAGGATGCATGGACATCACTATCTCAGGGAGCAGAGAGAAGGGGAATGGAAATCCCAGAAGCGCCTGTTAAGGATCTTATGTTTCCAGGTTTTGGTAAAGGGAAATAGTTTTGAACTCTAATGTCGGTGTTTTGGCGCACAAGTCATAGCCAGAGCTGGCCAGCTGGCCTGACTTCCTGATTTCTCACTGAAACTACCTTTCAGCCCTCCCTGTCATGTGCTGCTGCAGACGCTCTTTGTGATGTTCTTATTCCACCAGCCAAGCCCAGCTCTTTCGTCCTGCTTGGTCTCAAAGTCAGCCTCTCTGTGGAGTCATCTCCATTCCTCCTCCTCTTGCAGAGTTTCCTCCTCTCACCCTCCCCTTCCCACCTCAGACATCCATAAGTTCCTCAGGCACAGTTTTGTCTCCATCCTGGCCACAGAAAAAGCATGAGTTATAAGCTTCTGCTCTGATGACATTTTATGAAGTCATAGAGAGGCACCTATTGGGACACCCCAGGCCAAACACCTGGTAGTACCAGGACTCAAGTCTCCCCATTTCTCAAGTATAAAGGTTGTATCGGAAGCCTTCTGAAGTTTTCTCCCAGCCCTCAAGTTTCTAGCTGTCACTGGTACTGTTTATGTTTGTCACGTGAACTAATCTATCAGAGGCCCTGCCCTTCTAGAGGATGTGTAAGTTCAGAGATGGGGCCCAGCTGCAGGCCACCACCCTGCTCCATCCAGAATGAAACAGGCCCAGTTGAGTGACATCAGCAAACCTTGTCTAGACTGTATGATGGGCTCTTATGACAACATAATGTTGACATTTTTTGTTTTAAGGGAAAAACAAGTTATTTCATAAACACATTTCTTTTTAACCTCACTTTACTGTGTCCCAACCTCAGTGTTGTTGGGACAACCCTAGTAGACTGGGGATCACTGGCCAGGAAGTTCAGGGTCAGTGCCAGTCATGTAGGCCTTGAATCAGGCCGCCTTGAGCATCAAACTTAATGTTCTCTGTGGTCTTGGCAAGACATCAGTAGACATGTTACTTATACTTTCTGAGCTTGTTTTTCTGCAGCTCCAATTGGGCAGTAAGTTGCAAGGTTATTGTGAGGCTAAGTAAGATCCTATAACTTCTTCTATACATGGGAGGGGTCACTAATGATACCAGTTTCTCCTACCATAGAGTTGGGACATGTCATGTCTCCACTTGGGACCTGCCCTATTTCACATTCCAAGGTCTTCAGGGCATGCCTAGGAAAGATGGCAACTACTGAGCACCTTCCATCCAGGCACAGCCCTGGAGCCCATGCCTACGGCTGGACCCAGGGGAGTGTCCCAGCCTGCCCTCCCCAACCCCAGCAAGCCAGACATGAGGACTCAGAGGCATTGCAGGTATTTGGGGGGAATCCAGAAGGTCTCCCAGAAACTGCAAGTGCTAGAAAGAGTAAGATAAAACTACTATGGGACAGCCCATGTTTAGCAAAAATAGAAAGGGGGCAGTTGAATGAGAAGAAAATGAGGGATGGAATATTTGGAAGGAAGGGACTTGGAGTTTTATCAAGCCCCAATATTTTACTTATTTTGCTATTAACTTATATCTTGTCATGTTCCAAAAAGAATTAGACATTGCAAACCAAGCACTAAGTGCAGGCCAGTTTGCGCCAGCCCAGCAACCTACAGCAGCTTGAAGGGAACAATTTGGTCCCATGTCCAATTCCTGTGGGAGTAACAGAATAAGGTGGTGAGTGTGGAGGACCATCCCAGCCCTCCCCTGACCTCTGTCAGCCGTCAGGGCCATGTGCCCAGCAGGCGGGGGCCCCCACGGCAGCTGCTCAGGCACGTGTCCCAGAGCCACTTGAAGCACCTCATAGGAGATGCTGAGCAGAAGCTGCAGGACTCCACTCTGGCACCCTCACATCCCCCCACCTATCAGTTCTGGCTAATCATTCTCCAGTTTCAGTGACTTGGCCTCCAGGAGTTGCCACTCTTTGGATGCTACCTAGGCTCCTGGAATCACTGTGGCTGCCTGTGCAGAAGGCCAGGGAACTGGAACTTTACATCTCCCTTCCCAGGGCGGCCGGAAGCCAAGAGGCCCTGAACACCCAGCTGCCTTGCTCGAGGCCACACTGCCCTGAGGAGTAAGCTCGCTCCAAAGCTCCCCACAGGATTGCTCCTAGCCTGCTTTTCTGCTTCACCCCACCCTTGCCCACGTCTCCTGGGAGCACTTCCCCCATACGTCCCTCGCACAGGAATCCTGGTGTCCAGAGTCCAGCCTAAGGCCCAAGACAGACACCAGGGCTGCTTCTTTCCTTGGACATCCCCTCTTAGAAAACCACTGTGGCTTTGCAGCCTCCTCTAAGACTGGGACCCGTGTCATCTGTAGGTCCCAACTGATGGGACTGCTATATATACACCTGTCTAAAATTGGACCCAGATTCTCTTTTAGAAATGCTGGTCAAGCAGCTTCAGGCACTCCATCGTAAGGCAATATAAATGAAGGGCATAAGGTAACAATTCGGGGTGGCTATTTGGGAACAGGGCTGCTGGGTGACCCTTCTACACACAAGCTAAGGAGAAGCAGGTGCAGAAGACCACATGGCCCATCCACTTCCTCATGAGTCCTTGGACCTCAGGAGAGACCCCTACTTATATTGAATCTCTTGCTCCATGAATTATCAGCAGTAAAAGATCTCTGACCAGGCAACCATAGATGCTCCTTTAAACATCCCAGGTACCTCCCAATCAATCAATGTCCCTGAGACTAGGGGACGAGGGGAAACCCCGAGAGGCCACTGTCTCTGTCTGGGGCCATGTCCATTCTCGACATCAGCCTAGGTTGGGTTTGCAGGAACCAGTGGTGGGACAGGCCCCTGGAAGGCATGGGAAAGTCTGGGTTTCTGGAGCCTGGACGGACACCAGAGAGTATGCAGATGGCCTAGGGGACTCCAGCGACCCTAAAAGAGGCTGAGTCCCCAGCAACCACCAGACGGTGTACTTACAGATGGGGAGTCAGTGAGATTTTGAAATGGGTGACATTAAGTTTTTCAAGATACCACTGTACCTTTAATTTATTAGCTTTCCATA
This sequence comes from Papio anubis, assembly GCF_008728515.1. NCBI lineage: Eukaryota > Metazoa > Chordata > Mammalia > Primates > Cercopithecidae > Papio > Papio anubis. The sequence goes on from NC_044986.1 coordinate 84,307,561, forward strand.
AAAACACATAACATACACAATCTACAGTATAGAAAGTATAATTTACAAAAATATAAAATCTTGGTTATTTTTTAGTATTCCCACGTTACTATATGTGTTATTTCAATATGCATGTTTAAACAACCCACACTCAGCGTGACTATCTCTCTGGGGAATGGTGTCAACGCCCTCCTTTTTTGTTGTTTTAAAATAAAATATATATATTAAGAAAAAGAAACCAACATTGGTTACATGTGCATACCGTATGAATAAAAGCTCTGCAGTGAAATTTGAAAGGAAACACCCATTTACACCACGATTATCCTGTCTTCCAAAATGACTATGTGGCCCAAAGTGTTCTGAACTGAGCATTTAAACAGAGTTCTTTCCGTGGGCAGGGAGGGAGCGCTCTAAGCTTTGCATAGTCTTCTTGCTCAGTCATGAGATGATGATCACATCAGCCAATGTTGTGGACACGTTTTCTTTTCAAGCCTTCAGAACAGTGGGTATGAATGATGGGCCACTTTCAGGCCAGGGCTAATTCCCAGATTCCTTCAGGGACTCAGACTGGCATTTAAGGGGCTAGTCACTAGCAATGAAAGACCCCCAAATGATGCACTGGCGGACAGCTCTCTCTGGGCCCCAGTAATGTTGCCCATGAGCTCTGCTCTGTGCCTGCAGCTGCACCACAAGTTAAGTCCTGGCTGCAGAAGGCTCCGAGAAGGCGGCTCTGCTGGGCGTGGCTTCTTTCCACCCTGGAGTAGTCTCACCGGCAGGCACAGGTGTCCACGGACATGTTTGGGTACACCTTCAGAACCACATTCCGGTTCTCATCCAGGAAGAGGACCCCGAGGGAGTTCATCTTATCGGGAACACAGCAGGGCTCTGGGATGCCAGGGACTATGCCCACAGCCCTGACAATGCTCTGGATGGTGGCATGGTTGGATGGACGAACGATCTGCAAGGCAGGAAAGGAGTAGGGTTACCTCAGCTCTGCCCTTACCCATCCACCCACCCATGCTGTCCTCACAGTCCCAGGCCACACTGCTCTGCTGTTGTTCCCCGGCTGAGGCCACAGAAGAGGCATCCACCTAGAGGAATGGATGAGATCCCAAGGCGGGGTACACGATTCCTCTAAAATCAGATGTATGCTGAGTGCCAGGCTGAGGTCTCCAAGAGGCCCCAGGCCTTCCTGCCCACTGGCTTTCCTGAGGCATGCTGTGTCCCCAACACGGCAGGGCCACATGGGGGCGCCTGAGTGTCACACATCCCCGCAGAGCACCAGGAAGCAGGCAGAAGCTGCCTAGAGGGAAAACACAGCGACATGCCAGCATGGCCCTGATCTTGCAGTCTGAGGAGGGCAAGCGTGCTTCCCATGAGGTCGTGCTCTTGTCACTGAAGGGAAAGCCTGGCATGTGCGTGGCAATGTGACAGGCTGGACACTCACATTTCCTAGGGGCTGCTCTCCCCTGCATCACCCCTTTTTTTGTCAGCTTAGCAATTTTATGGGGTGAGTATTCCCTGGACTTTACTGGGAAGACACCGAGGCTTAAAATGACTGAGTAACTTGATCAAGACCCCCAGTTAGAAAGTGAGCTGGCTTGGAAAACTGTGCCCACCTCTGACAAGATGAACCAACCAGGTCATCCACTTCAGTGCATCACCAGCCAAACAGAGATTTTTATATGTAGTGCAGTTGAGGAGGAAGCCCTCCTGTGTCGGGGTAGTGGGAGGGGAGCAGGGTAGGGACACCTGCATTTGCAACGTTCTGGCTGGTGTCCTGGAAGGTGGGGAGGCAGCAAGCCAGGTGATAAGCTAAGCACATGGCTGACCAGCTGCAAGCCTTCAGGGTTCCAGGCTTGCATCTGCCTGGGCCTTTGCTAGACCCTTTAAGCAGGTTCTGTCTCTCTGTCAGGCACCTCCCTCCCTCTTGCACATGCACGGTTTTGAGGAGAAGCCACTTAATTCCCAAACACATTACTGCTGCCCCATGTCTGGGTCTGGACTTCCCCAGCTGACTGATTTATTTGGGTCTGGACTTCCCCAGCTGACTGATTTATTTAAGTTCAAATTGGATTTATGCACTGACTTTCTTTTCTTGGAGGGAAAGGCATGACGTGCCCTGGGCAGAGTCACTAATCAGGAAGAAACTATGTGCTGAGTGCCCAGGGCTGACATCACAGACAGCCAGGCTGCTGCAGGGCAGGCTGCAGGAACAGGGATGGACTCAGTCACAGCCCAGGCTGGAGCGAAGGTGAGAATTGGAAAGCCTTAGGTTGGTGCAACAGACAGAACAGCCCAGTGCTGTGTGTCCTGCAGACCCTGTGCATAGTGAAGGCCTATTCCCTGTGGATTCCTGCCCTGAGCTGCAAGGAGGAGGGAGTCCACAGTGGGAGAGCCGCTGAGGCTTGCACTGTGCTGGTCACAGATCACCACACCCTGGGGTCCAGGCTGGGAACAGAAATGAGAGCCTTGGTGAGGATGGAGCTTCTGGGACCTGCCCTGTGTACAGGAAGCAGCATCTACTCAACCTCTGCAGATAGCTGCTATGTGGAGATGCGTTTCTAAAGACATGGATTCTCCTGCTTTTCAAAAGAATGTTCTGATTTTAAAGTCCCAACTCAACCAAGTCAATACTTCAAAAAACACAGCCAAACTCACACATATGTGGGCGGCAACTACCCTACGGGCTGCCATTTGGTGACGTATGTCTACCTATTTCCTGCCTGGAATAGACAGGAGGTACTGTTATTCCCATTTCGCAGATGGGGAAACAGAAGTCCTGCAGGCTGAGGGGCTTGACGGTAGCGGCAGAGCTGAGCCTTAGAATCTGACAAAAGGCGGAAAAAACCCTACCTTAGGCATGGGGAACTCACATGCTCCCGCGCAGTAGTAGGCATCGAAAGATTTCGGTGAGATTATCCACTCATTCCAGCCGATGTCTGCGAAGTCCACCTTCAGGTACCTCCGGGAGCACACCCTCGGCTCGTCCCACTGCTTCCTCCGGGCCTTCTGCATCGTCTTCTCGTCGAAGTCCAGCACCTGCGAGGAGGCCATGAACACCTCCTGGCCCTTCTTCCTGCGGTCTTTGCGCCCTGGCCGGGGTTTCAGCGCCCGGAAGGGGCTGGGCCACAGCTGGTGCTTGTGGAAGTGCTGCGCGTGGGCGCGCGGCGGCCTCTCATCCAGCCCTGGCAGCTCGTTGTCCTGGAGGGGCCCGGTGGCCTGCGCGGCTCGGCGCACGCGGGGGTCCGCGGAGCTGTTGGGGGCTGCGTGGGTCTCGGGGTCTCCGGCAGGGAAGGGGTCGTATCTCTGCAGCGTCACCGCCACGCTATTGGGCTCCGAGATGGCCAGGTCGTTGGCGTACACTAGGATGTAGGGCGCATAGGGGCTGGGCCGGGGCACCCCCGGGTCCCTCTCCTCAGAATCCAGCTGGGCGGAGAGGAGCAGCTCGCCATCCCGGCGGGCCGCCTTGACGATGGGGGAGATGTCCTTGGCCTGCCACAGGCCGCGCGGCGGGGGCGACAGGGCCATGGCCCCGCGGAGTAGCCCCTGTGTGGCCGTGTTCTGCGAGAGGCTGCGGAAGAGCAGGTGCTGGCGTGCGGGCGGGCCCAGGGGCAGCGAGCGCCCTGAAGCGTTCTTGGCCCGCGGCTTGCATAGCACCTCGAGCGCTCGGGGCCACCGAGGAGGCTCTGAGTAGAAGTGGAAAGTGGCCATAAGGATCGTTTCCGAGTCCTGCATGGAAGTCAGGTTGAAGAAATACACGGCCTTCTGGTCGACCACTTCTGTGAGGGAAGGAGAGACCACAGGCTGTGAAGTTCTCACTCGTGCTCCTGAGGATCTCCCACCCAGGGCTGGAGGAGCAACGCCCACAGATCCACACTTTCAGGACCGTCCTCCTCCCACACTTTGCCTCCCTCATTTCGTGTAATCCTCACATTAAACTGATGAGGGCGCCCTTTGCAATCCTCAGTGCACAGGTGAGGAATTAAGGTTGAGATTGTCAATATCCCATAGCAAACAACAACAAAAAGAAGGAACAACAAAGAAACAGGAGCAGACAGGGAGGCACTCAGGCCTGCTGGACTCCAAAGCTCCTGTTCGCTCCCCTTGGCCTCTACTGTCTCTGCATGCACAAATGAACAAATGTCACTGACACCTTCCTTAAGTGCTCAGGATGGCTTGGGTTGGGTCCAAGCCCTGCATCAAGGCAGCCCCTCCTGTATTTGCACAGCCCTCTATTTATGCAATCAGTTTTTAAATGCAATCATTAAATACACATCACATTAAACCCAAACATTCTTCCAAAAGAGATGAAATAAACACTCATGCTTTTTGAGCACCTCCTAAGGGAAACTGGGATCAAAAATACAGCCATTGAGGCATCTGCTCTTTGTTCTGCCTGAGGACTTTTAAGATTGTTTTACAAAGAAAAGAGCAATATCAGGATTACACAAGGCAACTTGACTAAATCTCCAAGGTCCAGGTGAAGACCGGGAGGTCTCAACCATTACATTTGCAACTCGGTTCAAGAATGCTGTAGCTCAGCCTTCCCTGGGGCTGCCGGCCACTCCTTCCTATTTGTCTAGCGGAAGCAGGTGTTCCCCAGGGCACCAGAGCAGCATAGCCGCGTCAGCAGTCCCAGGAAGCTGCCCAACCTTGGCAGCAGCATGAGTATCGTGTCAGGTTTGAATTGTCTAAACATTATTATATACCAGTGAGCGTTCTCAAATGGCCAAGTCGGATATAGGCTTCTGAAGAGTGGCGAGTCTTTCCTGGTGCCTCCCTAGGATGCTGCACACTAACAGGACACCAGAGAGGTCCGGCCGGCTTTCTCCTTCCCGCTGCTTCATTTCCTGACAACCAAGTGTCCTTCTGCTGGGGAATATCTGGAGAGGAGCAGAGCTCCCAAGCCCGGGAACTGTGTGTGTGGGACACTGGGCTCTCCAGGGGCATGGATCAGGGACACACCTTTCTGACCCCTGTACCTACAGGATCTGCAGGGATTTTTTTTTTTTTTTTTTTTTTTTAGCAGAAATATTCCGCTTTCTCTTCTTTGTTTCTGTTGGGAAGAAGGCATAATTCAACTGGGATTGTTCACATACTCTTAAGGGACTATGAGCGGGAAGAAACAGAAGCACATCTATGGAGGGCCTCATAAATAAATGCCAGTAAAGGCTCAGGTGACACTGAAGCCATTACCTTATTTAATCCTCACAATAAACCTGCCAGGACAGTGTCGCAGCCCCTCAACATGCTCCACACACAAGCAGCAGCCCAGGGTTTATATGCACATTTGAACCTCGCTTCCCCAAGCATGTAGCCTTGACTGCATGACAATGCCTTCCACATTTTAATCAGCACTCCAGGGGGCTCTGGCCATCAGGGAAGTTTGGGAAGTCAGTGGCAGCTGACAGCTCACTCTGGTGCTAGTGGCTGTGTATCTGCAGCATCTGGGGTTGACCTATGGATGGGGTGAAAGTTCACCAATAATGCTGCAACCCCACCCCCAAGCTAGAAAATGCCCTAGGAACCAAGCTCCGAGGACTCAGTGGGGCCACGCCCTGAACCTTGCTTTCCCCATCTGACGCACAGGGACAACAGCCTCTATCTCACATAGAGGATTGTCTGGAAGATCACAGAAACAGCCTAGTGAAGTGCCAGGCACAAAGGAGGTGCCCCCAAATGTGGTTTCTGCCACTTGAGTCTGAAGGACCAAGGCTGGCAGAGCAAGCTCCCCTCCATCAACTGGGGTACCTTGCATTCACTGATCCAAATATCCGAGCTGCAACCCAGCCAACACAGCACCTTGCTTTTCTTTGATCTAGTTCAAGTCTCAACTCCTCCATTGCTCTGCTAGCAGCTTCACAGTGGGGAGGAACCTTTAAGGTTGTGCAAAAGGGTATAAGCCCTACCTCCATGTGACTTGAATGCCTCCTGCCACAGGGAGCTCACCTCTCACTGAGCAGCCTGCTCCGTGAAGACTCTCCCTGCTGGGGACTGCTGGGGACAAGACAGGTCACCCCCAGCACCAGTGCATGAGGGGCCACAGGCTGGTCCTCTCTCTGGATGTGCCTGCAGCTACCCAGTGCAGGGGGCTCCAGGCTGTGGCTCAGAGAAGGGACCTCAACCTGAAATCTCTCAGTTTAGCCGAGCCCAGGCCATAACAAAGAAGCTCCGAAGACAAAGTCGTTATTTCCTCTGATGTGTGCTGGTGCCCTGTGATTCATGTCTTTTCTCTCTCTTTCTTCTCTGCCTTCTTCCCGTCTCTGTTTTCTTCCCCTCTTTCCCCTTTTCTATCCACCCTCTTTTCCTTTCTTTCTTCCTCTTCTTCTCTTTGTTTTCCTAATAAGCATTTGCAAAACTCCTACTCTGGGCTAAGTTGGGCTGCCCAGGGTCATAACAAAGTTGCGCATGAGGAATTCAGCCTAGAGGGGAGACAGACTGGTAATGACAAAGACGCCCATCTTCAGTGTCTCCTCATGTCACAGTTTTATAGAGCACTGTCCAATCAAGGCCCCTGGTGTGCTGGGTGCATCACAGGTCACCCCCAAGCTCGGAGCCCTCCAGTGCCCCCAAATAAAAACCCTTTACCAAGGCCTTACTTGATCTGGCCTGCCTACCTCTGCAACTTTATCTCCTATCCCCAGCCCAATCCCTCCCTTCTGCCCCTGTCACACTGGCCTTCTTGTCCTTCCAACATGTGGCTTTCGTCTCAGGACTGTGCCTCACGCTTCCTTCCACCTTCATGGTTCCCCATCCACCAGTACCACTCAACCTCTTCAGGTATCTGCTTAAATGGAACCTCCCGCAATGGGTCCCCTGGGCTCCCGTGGCTGGACAACAGCCCCATCACTCTGTCTGCCCCTGCTTCACTGGCCTTCAGAGCACTTCCTGGCATTCTGCTGTATACTGATTTATTGCTCTTATCTTCCTAAAACATAAACTCTAACAGGACAGGGACACTGCCAGTTTTATTCACTACTGCACCACTAGACCTCAGCATAAGGCTTAGGTGACAGTTGGAGCTCAGAGATGCATGTTGAATGAGATTGTCTGTGCAAATCCTGCCCAAGTGGGGACAAGAGAAAAGTGTGTTAACTTCAGTTAACACTGGGGGTTCCTGGCATGCTGCCCTACAGTGCAGTAACCACAGTCTTAAGAAATCAAGAAATCCTCATTCTTTACAAAGATGCAGCTGATGATGCAAATCCAAATGGAGACAGCGGGTAGCCAGGTCTTTAGCCAGACTTCCCCTTGAGCCTCATTGTTCTCATCTTTAAATTGGAACAAAATTGTTTATTAATTATGACATTCTGAGCTCCAAGTGTATGTGCTTGGCCCTATGTGGAGTGTTCTGCATGCTTGATTCATCATTTTTACCATGAGGAGAGTAGGGAGGGGTCATTGATTCTGTGGACAAAGAGCTGAAGCTTCAGAGAGGGTATGTAATTTGCCTACAGTCACACAGCTGGCCAGGGGTGGAGTCAGGGCTTGTGCCCAGCTCTGTGTGACCCCAAGCTCATGCCTTTTGCTCCTCCATGTGTTCTGGATATGTTCATGATCTGCCTAAGCGCTAATGGACAAAGATCATGTGCTGTGAACTGCAGCATGTTTTGCAAACAGAGGTCATTATTTTGGTAGTTTTGAGTTCTGGCTCCCTAAGAAGGGAAAGACCGACTTTATTTAGACAAGCTGATCTCTCAGTGGCTCTTGGGAATTCTCAGAAGTGTGATCAGGTCCACTTTGCTGGGCACTCAGCCTCCTTCCTGAGGGCAGTGGGGATGGTACTGGGGGAAGGGACCTTCTCACCCAAAGGTCTGTCCAGCCCCACTGCTGGTCAACTCTCAGGCCAAGAGCAGCCCCTCAGATGCTCTGCCCTATATAAAATGATTCCAAGACACTTTGGACATCTGTCCCTTCACCCATTGCCCCTCAAACAGCCACCAGGGCAATCAGTGAGAACGCTGGGCTTCGATGCCCGCACCAACAGAAGCTGGAGGAAGGGGCGGTGGGCCAGACGGTGCTGCAGAGAAGAGCAGGGAACTAACACGGATTTAGTATTTAGTGCCCGTTTCCATGCAGGCTATAGGGTTGAGGAGAGAGTATTTGCACCTCTCTCTGGAGAGAGTATTTGCACCTCCAAAAGTTATTGTGAGATCATCTCTGCAGAGCGCACTAACAGCACTGTGCCTGGCACCCAGCAGGGGCTCAGAACAGTTGTGGCCTCAGGAGCTACTGCCACCCTCAGGGCACCACATCCTTGCTCCCTGACCTCCTGCCCAGTGGGAGGCCTCACTTCCCTTCCAGCCCCTCCAGCAGGAACCTGAGAACTCTTTCGCCTCTCCCCCTCCTGCTTTTAACCAATCTCCAGGCCCTGTTTGCTCTGCTTCCTGTTTCTACACAACCATCCTGAACACAGCATCTTTCCACCCTGCGTTCAGGGCTCCAGCTCAACCACAACAGTGGTCCCAGAACTTTGTTGCCTGTTGCATCACACTCATGCCTCAAAAGCAAATTGTCTATTAAAGGTGAAAGGTTAAGATCCTTACTATGTAAAGAACCTTTGCATATCAGTAGGAGAAAGGAAGGACTCCCATACAAGGAGGCAGTTTCCACAGGAAAAATTGCAAATGGCCAGCAGGCATGGGGAAAAGCTCAAGATGACCAGTAATGAAAAAAAGTAATTTCAAATGGAAATACCTGCAAGTTTTACCTGCATGCTGACAATATAATCCATAAAAGATACATCCACATATATCTCACATATATATATCTCACATATATATCTCAAATATATTCATATATCCATATATATCTTACATACAAGGGCAAAACAATGGAGATATAGATAGATAGTGGAGAGATAGATAGATAGACAGACATGGCTGGAATGATTCTACCAAAATATCATACTAACAATTCTGGTTATATCTGGCTGTGATTAGGGATGACTTATGTTCTTTACTGTGATCTTCTATAATTTCCAGGTTTTCCCCAATAAGCATGCATTTATTTATAATCTCTCACTTTTTCTCTTTTATCTCTCTTTTCCCCTGCAGTCCCTTTTCTTCCTCCCTCTCTCTCCCTCTCTCCTTTCTCTCTCCCCTCTCTTCTTCTCTCTCTCCCTGGCTCCTTCCTTCTCTCCCTCATGCATGCACATTGTATATTGCCCCATTGCCTATGGAGGAACAAATTCATAATACTCATGGCTCTCCACAGCCTGCTTGCAACCTATTTGTCTGCCTCCATCTCCTGCCTTTCTCTCCTTGCGTTATCATTAAAACCAAACTCCTGGCAGTCTCTGAACGCAGTGGACAGCTTCACTTCTGTACCTGGCTAAGCCCCACCTGCCCTTCAAAGTGGCTGGGGCCTGGCTTGCTCTGGGAAGGCTTTCCTGGCCCCACCCAGAGGCCCTGTCCCTGCCAGGTCAGTGCGCCCTTGGGCTCCTGCAGCACCCCTGCCCTCCTTCCTATATGGCACTCCCCAGACCCGCTGCCCTATTCTGCTGCTTACTTTGATGTGCCCTGCTAGTTTACGAGCTTTTCTGGGCATCTTTGGTGTTCCCTGAGCTTATAGCATCTGCCACCAAACCAAGTGTTTAGGAAATACTTAGGTAACTGAAATAAACTTGAATTTTGGCATTTTTGACAGGTGAGTATGTAGTATTATTCTCATTTTAGAGTTGAAGAAAACCAACTCAGTATCACATTGTTAGGTGACAAAGCTTACATTTAAACACAGGGCATTCAGTGGGAATTAGGGGTGGTCTAACCTTAACCCTTAGGGTCAGGCTCATAGGCTTTCTCCACCGATGCAGATTTAATGAGGAACAAAATGCACTTCAGGGAGCAATGAGGGGGGGAATGAAGGGGTGGCTGGTGTAATAACAGCAAGAGTTAATACACCATTGACACTTACATGTGTCAGGAATGGTGTAAGCGCTTGACATATCTCAGTTTCCATTAAAAAATATATATATAAGGAGGGGAGCATTATTAGCTCCATTTTAGAAGTGAAAAAACTGAGTCATGGACAAGTTCAGTCCCTTGCCCACATCGCAGAATTGGGATTTGGACCCCAGCAGGCCAGCTCACAGCCAGCATTTGGCAGCTGAGCTACGCTGTCCGGTGCCAGGGGAGGTATAGTTACGTACCACAGGCTGTGGGGATGGAGGCATTTGTTGTTCAGGAAGAGGTGCTGCCCCACTGAGGCAGCAGAGACCCACCAGTGGGGAGCAGGCTGAGACTGGCATGTTCTCAGACCAGAGCTGAAGCCTCCCACATGGGTGGCATCATCCATGAGAGAAGGGTCCCTGCCCAAACTCATACCTCCTCAGACAGGTCACTGGATCAGGAAGCAGGTGCATCTGAGGGCAGGCAAGGGGCTCGGCATGAAACACTTAGATGAATCAAGGGAGGGGAGGATCAAGCAACCTGCCTGGGCCCCCACTGTATGCAAGGCATAAAACCTACTTAACCCATTTAATCCTCACTTCTTCACTTCACTTTACAGGAAACTGATGCTCAGAGAGGTAAACTAACCTGTGCCACAGCACACAGCTGGTAGCTGGTACAGCTGGGATTCACACCCAAATGTGCCTCAGGCTTCCAAAGAAGAGGGATTTGTCAGACACTCCAGACTACCAGAATCCTGATTTCCCAGGCTTGTCTGCTTCACCCTACCCCTCCCAGACCCTGGTCATAGCTCTGATGGAGATGACAGGGTGTGGGGAGTGATGGTGAGAATAGCAATGGCTTGGCAGATGGGACGTGCCAACCTCTGCCACTGTGAACAACCCCTGAGTCTCAGTTTCCTTATCTGTAACGTGGGAATGCTGGATTTGAGACACTGTCTTCAGGTCCTTTTTGAGATTAATATCCTGAACTCCACTGCTACTTGTACTACCCCCTTTCTGTGAAAACAGAATGACACAGCGGGCATCTCCATGCCTGGCTGCAGCAAGTGGGTGGGTTGAGTGGGCAGGTTCACTCGTGTTGCAGCAGTGACCCTGCTGGCCTTGCTTCCTCAACTACAAGGCTTCAAGGATTGAGTTAATAGAGAAGCAAGGTCAAGTTTAAACCCACAGGAATACACATAATACTTAGCACGATTCTTTGTGCTCCCAGGGGAATCCCATACATCAACAGTTAATCTGACCTGTGCTGGGCTCTGAGCTTATACATATGACCTCATTTCATCTTTCCTTCAACCCCACAGGAGAGATACTGGCAAGCCTTGTCCGTTTTATCGATGAATACACTCCAGTCCATATAGCTTTAGTGATTTACCCAAGGTCATATTCATGCCAGATGATTCTTAAGTGGCTAAATTTAATAATGTTCCTCCAGAAATGGACCCCACATAGTGCAAGAAAGTTATGAGTGAGGATGGAGTTAGATCCAATTGGCCCGAAGCCCAGGGCCACTGACCTGGTGAGTCGGCTAAGTAGAGGAGGAGGGCATGGGGCCTCTTTGTGGCAGGTGCTCCCCAGTCCATGGTTATGAGAGATCATGGATGTTACCTTGAGTCACACAGCCAGTGACAGATCTGACCTCAGGTTGTCTAGCCCCACAGCTGGGCTTGTTTCCCTCTCTCTCAGGAGGGGAGCCTGTAGACTGCAGATTTTTCTCCTGTTGAATGGCCTCATCCTCTACAGAGCTGCAGGAGACCCCCATCCACATTTTCTGGAACATTATTCTGCAACCAGGAGTAATCACCATGACAACCAGGGTCTTCTCACCACCTCTGCGGCCCCTCTCTACCCAGGGCCTGCAAAGGTTGGCAGGTTGCTGAGGCAGGAGCCTGGAAGCGCTCTCAGAGCAGGGCAGCATGGGCCTCTGCAAGTGCCCTCTGCCCAGCTCCAGCCAAGGGGCTGAGGAAGTGGAAAGGTGGGACAAAGGCCGGAGACAGGCAGAGTGTTCCCACTACCTAAGTCCCTGGGCTCTTCCTTAAACCCCTGTGGTCTGAACGCTTCATGCCAGTGCGTGGGAGTCCTCAATCCCCGGCAGCCAAGGCCCTTCTCAGTCCACTCTGCTTCCCTGGACACAGGAACCATGGCCGCTACCAGCTAGTGGCTCCTGCTTCCTAACAGGGCCCAGTGCCTGGAACTTCTGTCAGGGCTGCCTATGTTCACCGGCTGTGCCCTCCTCATTTGTAAAGTGCCCACATAATTGACCCTATCATAGGGATACTCCCCTGGCCCATGTCTCCTCTTCCACTCTGTGCTTAGAGCCTTGTATATGGGGTAGTCGGTGTCCAGCAATGTGGGAGCACCCCAGGGGCAGGACCTCTGTGCCACCCTGTGCCACTCTTGGTGCCCCACTGGAGGTTCAGGGCCTGGCATGGAGAGATCAGTGACTTATTAGTGAAAGAATGAATGAACCACCCACCCGTTGGCTAGAAGAGGAAAAGTAGAGGTGCACGGGCGAGGAGACAGAAAAGTGAGGAAGGTGGAGAATTAGGAGAAGGGGTCCTGGGGCACCCTGTACTTACCCAACCTGGCCCTGAAGCTGCGGACCGTGTTGCCCCCTCCCGGCCGCGCGCCCCGCCGGCTGTACTTCTCATAGAGCCTGTGCATGTGGACAGCGACCATGTCCTGGGCGCCGGGGCCCAGCGTGGTGGCCGCGTCCCCAGGGGCCCGCTGGGGATCCCTGTCCCCCTGCAGGCCGTCGGTGGCCGCGGGCAATGCGGACCAGGCGGGAGCCCTGTGGCTGCCGGCTGCGTCCCGGAGCAGCAGCAGAAACAGCGGCAGCAGCGGCAGCAGTTGGGGTCCGGGGCCCTGGCTGGTCCGAGTGGGGACACGAGCCATGGCGTGGTGAGGGCACCAAAGGGCCAAAGTCCAGGAGGAGGAAGGCGAGCGCGGGCGCACCGGAGGTTGCGGACTGACCTCGCGGCAGTAGGGCGCGCGGGGAGAGCCCTGGCAGCAGGGCGCTGGATACCGGGTTCCGCGCGGGGCGAGGGGCTTAGCGGAGCAGGCAGCCGGGCGCGTGGTCCGTGGGTACCGGCGGCCCGAGCCCCGGACAGCGGTCACGGCCGTCCGGAGCAGCGCAGAGCCAAACCGAGCCCGAGTCGGCGCGCTGCCTCGGCGGACTCGCGCCGCGAAAGTTTGCAGCCCACTGCGCACCCGGCCCGGCGGGTTCGAGGGGCGGGACGGGGCGGGGCGGCCGGCGGCGCCCTCGAGGGGACCCGGCTGCGCGCCCCGGACCTCTGGGGCTGCCGCAGACACTGCCGTCCCCTGCCCGGCTGCGGTGTGCGTGCGCCCGTGTGTGGCAGCGTGCGCGCGCCGGGGTGTGCGCCCGCGAGTGTGGGGGGCGTGGGCGTGGGCGAGCGCGCTCCCCGCTCCCCTGCCGAGAGCCCGAGACCCAGCCCCGCAGCCGGCTCCTGTGTGTCGGCGCCGCAGCCTGGCCTGGCTGCGAGGGGGGCTGGGCGGCAGTTGGAGGGGGGCCTGCCTGCTGGGTTGCCCCTGCAATGGCATGCGATGGCTATGTGATTGCAAGATGACAGCTCCCCTGTGAGGACCAGAGAGGGGATACATGTGCGCCCAGTTGCCTCGGAGTCAGCATATGTCCAAAATGTGAGAGTGTAAGGAACAGATATCCTCTCTGGACTGACTCCGTAAAGAAAAGCCCTCACCCCAAAGCTCATGCCACCCAAGGGAAATGGAACAAGATCCTGATTAAAATTCAGAATTAGCTGATTAACCAGCCCTTTATTTGGCAACAGTAATCCAGTTGTTGAAGAAACACATCAAAGGTCTTTATTAATCTTTGGACATGTAGCCTTCGGGATTGCAGGGGTAAGACGTGCTTTCAATTTGCCTTTAAAATCTTTTCCAAAGCATCAGAGCAGGAGGAGAGGAAGCAGTGGCTTTCTTAAGAAGGGTTCCCAGTGAAGTGAGGGTGTAGTGAGTCCCTGGCCCACTGCCCCTCAGCTTAACCCTGGGGCAGAAGGTCCTGATCTTTGTCTTGCCTCTAGCAGGATTTCTTCTCCATTGATAGAATTCAAGGGCTCCTATGAACTTGATGGTGAAAAAAAATACATGTTTATTTTCATTAACTCTAACTGAAACTTAGCATTAACTAATGTTATAAATGCAAGCAACCAACCACAGCGGTATTAGTGACTTTTTTACCAATAGGCACCATCCACAGATATTTTCATATCACTTGAAAGTGGTTGCAGATTTATCAAAGTATCATGTTTGCTCATTATGATTTCAGTTAGGCCTACTGCTAGTTAGTCAACAAAAAGGAATATAGTTACTATGTTGCAAAATTGTTTTTAAATATTTTTGATAACTATATTCTAATGTAATTTCTTCCTTTGTAACTCTGCATATTTTATGTATTTAAAAATATTCTTTTAAGAAGGGGTTCACTGGCTTCCCTAGACTTAGAAAGGGGCCCAAGACCCACCTAAAAAGTTTAAGGACCCTTGAGAGGGAAGGAAAGGACCATGTCAAGCCCATGTTCTTCCAGAAAGCTCCCAGATACAGTCTATGCTACATTTCAAAGGACTATTTGCAAACTTGTGAACAGGCTGTTCCCTCTACTTGGTAACTTTGGGCTCTGTGAGCCAAAATAGTTACTTTTCTTGGAGGGCTCACAATGCAATAATTGAAAAATTGCTGGAAAAAGCTGCTGTTGGTGTGTAAAACACGACCCATTTGTAATTTTTTAAAATCTTGCAGTGTCAAATGAGAGGCCATCCTATTAAGAGCTTCTGAACCTCAGACTTGTAGCTTTTAAAAAACCAGAGAAAAGCATTTTATTTATTTTGAAAACTACATCACAGTGTGTTCACCTTCCCATTAGGATAGCTCCCATTTGTTCTGAACCAGTTTTCAAAAATGGTTTGCCTGGAGGTGAGATGATCGGGTCTCAGCCTGGGACTCAGTGAATCTCTCCTTATAAATGATCAGACCATCTTTCAGTAGTCCCTTCCCCCACTCCCACCCCTACTTCCCTCCTTCTCCATGTGCCCCTCACTTCCCCTCTGTCCCCCTCTCCCCTTCCCCCCCAGAATGCCTCTGACCTGCACCGGCTGGGGGTAACCTCTCCTCATGGGTAGTTTTGTCTCTGCTGGGGCCATACACAATCGAGGCCTGTGAAAAGGAGGGTGAGTCCGCAGGAGGCCCGCACAAGCTGGGCTATTCGGAATCCGTGTCCATTAAAGCCTTCTGGCTCTCCTTAACTCATTCCCGCTCCATTCAAGCCAGCCTGAGGGTCAGGCTTTAGCCAGCACTAAAACCTGTAGGGTACAGATTCTCTGACATTGTTGGGAAAGAATTAAGGCATCAGCCAGGGACGGCTAATATTTCTTGCCTCATTTTATTGCTGAACAGCGGGACTGTAAAGTCTTGAACACGAGCACTGTGGCCCCCTTTCATGTAGCCGAGATGATGGGATAAAAATGTGTTTGGTGAAGCAATTCAGATTACCACTGGGTCACATCCTCGCTGGCTCTCAGCACGGCCCTTGAAACAGCATCACTGTGACAAGAAACAATCTCTGTGCAATTTCAGCTCATGCAGAACAGTTTTTCTAGTGTGGAAATGAGGCTAATTGTGGAGCTTGCCCACGAGAATGTTTTGTTTTTAATAGCTCAGGCCACAGCTCAAAATAAGAGTTGAGATGGCAGATTGTGGAGACAAGTCCTCAGATCTGTGATTTCTGACAGCTTCCTGCAAAATTATCGTGGTTCTGGGAGTTCCGTACACTGCAATTACCAGGGTTGCTGAAGTCTTGAACTTGCTGATTGGAGTGAACAGTGTTCTCTCCAGACAGATAAGAGGGGGCCCTTAGTTCTCTAGGTCTCCTTGCTGTGCACTCTGGGATAGCAGGGTTTTCTTCAGCTCAGAAAGTCGTGAGCAAGGAGTGAAGAGACTCCGTAGTTATGAAGCTCTGCACCCAAGTAAGGAAGTAAAACAAACCCTGGGTAGTTTTGAAAAGCAAGCTTGTTTGGTTTCATCAAGAATCTGTCCCCAAATAAATGTTCCCAAGTGATTGTTTAATGATATTGTCCAGTTAATTTGTAGCAGAGCTAGTGTGTGATTCTAACTAGCTCTGTAACCCTGGGGCAGCCCCATTGCCTCTCTGGAATCCTGGGAGCCTCTTCTTTAAGTGAGAAGTCTGGCCTCCAGGCTCTGCTGCAGCTCCTGTACTCTCCTTCTGGTTCTGTGGCCCCATGTTAACACGTTCTTGGAAGTGAGGGGGTTCCCATGACCCTGTGGGGTCAATTGGGACTAGATTCACGTCCCTGTTTTCGCTGCTACTTAGGTGTGTGATGTTAAGCAAGTTATTTGCCTTCTCTGGACGTCAGTTTTTTCGACTCTAAGATGGGGACAAGAGCAGGCTAGTATGAGGATTCTTGGCTAGATTTTAAAGTGAGATGATACTAACTAAATTGCATTGATCATTGGGATCGTTCTTTTCATTTGCTGTGTGTTTGAAAGAAGTTGTAGCACATTTAAAGTGGACCCAGACTGGCAGATTTGGTGAGAGGTTCAAGCCTGGCTGTTCTCTGCAGAGAATTTACTCTGCAGAGGAAATTCGTTTCTTAGTGCACAGTGCCAACAACTAAAAAAAAAGAAAAGAAAAAAAAAAAAAGGAAAGGGAATGTTTCCTTGATGAGGAAGTCATAGACCTCTACTAAGGAACTGTTATGCTGTTATTGTCTGTGTCTACGGATTCTTGTCCAAAGATTGGGAGGATGATTCACAGCTCTTCATCTAGATTTTCAAAGCTCCTGGCTCTTAAGGACAAAAGAAATGCAAGTGAGTCCCTGTTCCCGTTGGGGTATGAGCTGTGGGGCGCTAGAGACAGGAACCCCAGGGCCTCCCCAGGCCGCCGGGCCAGAGCGTAATAAATCTGTGAAATAACAAGCACAAAGGACTTTATAATCAATGACAGATTTTATTTTTGCTCTGGCAAAATCCATCCGTGGAGTTAACATTTTATAGGGAAATAACTACCCATTTTGTGACTCCTCCTCAGCCCATATTCTCTTTCTTAAAGTTGGGAAAAGCTCAGAGAATCAAAGTCAGCTCCTCTGAGAACCGTGGCAAGAGAAAGCATGACTTCCCCTGGGCGGGGACCCAACTCTCCCGTTACTTCCTAGGGTGGTGGGGGCCATTCATTTCTGTTTTGCTAAAATACCCGTGACATGTGAATAAACTAGGATTACAGAACATTGTCTCGGTCAGTAATCTGAGCCGGCATGGGCTCTGGTTTGATGAAATATGGTGCTCTCTGAGCAAACATGGGAATTGGTATTACTTCTCGTTAAAGCTGAACAGTGGGGCTATTTAGAACTGACGCATGAATGCAGCACTGTGGGGAGTGACAATTTGAAGGGAACCGATTTGGGGGAGGAGGGCAGTGGTATGTGTGTGTGTGTGTGTGTGTGAGAGAGAGAGAGAGAGAGAGAGCGAGCCAGCCAGTTAAGAGGAGTCTATGGGAGAGGCAGCCAAGGGGATACTTTGAAAATTAGGGCCCCTTTGTAGCTTCACAGTCTCCTTATCACTCCCAAATAATCTTGCTCAAAACCTTTGACTACTGTCCTTCACGGGATGGATAAAGCCTTCTGTCCTTGTCCCGGCATTTAAGCCCTTACCATCTGGCCTCTCTGTCCTGGTGGAGTCTTTCCCCAGCCTCTGTTCCTATGCGTCCTCTCCTGTCCCAGAATTTACAGCAGCTTCATTCCTTGAGTTCTCATCCCAGGCCCCTCCCCATGGCTTTAAGGTGGCTGTAGCTAATTCCCCTGTCGCCAGCACCCAGGCATTCGTGGCCTCAGCTGCCAAGACTTCTGTCTGCTGAGGGCTCACAGTGGAGCCCTTCCTCAGGAAGGTCGACAGGAGCAGCCTCACTCAAGTTATCTCACACTTCAGGGACAGCCAAACCCAGTGACTAGGTGCAGGGGCCTGGAAAGCACCGTAGGGCCACCTGGCTCCAAGGCTGTCTATACCACTGTGTCATTTAGCTTCTCCCTCTGGTTATCCTGGTCCCTCCACTCCCTTATTGGTGTGGTCCCCCTAGCACTCTCCCATACACTTCTGCACTCAAATTTCTATCTCAGAGTCCCTACCCTGAGTTACCCAACCTGAGATAGTTCATGCCAAGAGTGATCTAAGGAAGTGGACTGTAAGGTGGTATCTGAGGCCCTCATCATCTGACATTTAGTGGCAACGAGGGCTCTGTGGCTGCTGTAACCGGAGTACCCATAGCCTGATGCTGTGGTGGTGAGCTGGAGGGGTCACTTTCTTAGGGGTTAGAGAGGTTCAGGGGAAGGAATAATTCTGAAGACAGTGGGATTGTCAAGTGCCATGGATGCATTGGAGATAGACAATAAAAGGTTGAGAGCAATGAAACACTAATTTAAGGCAGAGTGAGAACTGGAGGATTGTGGCACCATATAAAGAAACCCTCAATTCTTACAGGCAGTCCTGCTGAGGACCGGGCTCAGGACTTACATATGAAGATAGCAGAGCTCCAGGAATGGTTTGATTCTTAACCCCAACACTTCTGTTATGCCAAATTCAGGCCCTTCTTAACCTCAGCACTTCTGTTATGCTAAAGTCAGGGGTCGGGCCCTGAGACTTGGAGAGGGGGCATCTTGGTGGATGTACTCAAGAGTCTTAAAACCCTATACTTCCTTGAACACTCTGGGCCTGGGGAGTGCCCACTTTGCTTGAACATGATAAAGATGTAGCATGCACTCCTCTCATAATCTACCCTTACCTGTCCCCTGGCTGCCAGATGAAACCTGGGCTTATGTCACCACCTCCAGATGAAACCTGGGCTTATGTCACCACCTCGCTCAGCCAGGGAAGTCCTGGTGAGAGGTGAGGCCAGCTGGATTTCCTGGGTCAAGGGGGCACTTGGGAAACTTTCCTGTCTTACCAAAGGATTGTAAAACGCACCCATCAGGAACTTTCCTGTCTTACAAGAGGTTTGTAAAATGCACCAATCAGTGCTCCGTAAAATGCACCAATCAGCGCTCTGCAAAATGCACCAATCAGTGCACTGTAAAACGCTAATTAGCGCTCTGTAAAACACACCAATCAGGAGGATCCTAAGAGTAGCCAATCACAGGGAGGATTAAAAAAGGGCATTCTGATAGGTCAGAAATGGAACATGGTAGGGGACCAATTAGGGAATAAAAGTTGGCCACCCCAGCCAGCAGTGGCACTCGGGTTCTCTTCCATGCTGTGGAAGCTTTGTCCTTTTGCTCTTCACAATAAACCTTGCCACTGCTCACTCTCTGGGTTCCTCCCATCTTTAAGAGCTGTAACACTCACTGCGAAGGTCAGTAACTTCATTCTTGAAGTCAGCGAGACCGGGAACCCATGGGCGGAACCAACTCTGGACACACGGGGCCTGCGGAGTCACCGGGTATAAGCAGGACCTGAGGGAGTATGATTGGGATGGGCCCCAAGGGTGCTGAATCAAGGGGGAATGGATATGGAAGTGAATAAGGGAGAGTTCGTCAATCCAGGAGCACGATTCCATGATACCGGTTTTCCACCGTGGCAAGGGCCCTAGGGTATGGGGCTGATATGTTTATGGGTTGGCCCTTGGACACTTGGAAAAAGCAATGGCGTGCCCTAAGTGACATGTCAATGCTGAAATAGCTGTGGTAAGTGATAGAAGAATGGACTGAAGGCTCAGAGAGAAGACATGCTGGATTAGAAATGGTACACAGGCTGGAAAGCCACCAGCCTATAAGTTCCATGGAAGGACTCAGAGGACTCTCCATTTACCAAAGTGATAAGAAATCCAATGGTGAAAGGGGCAACAGCAACATGCAAAGCTCAGGGATGGCTTCTATCTGTAGGCTGGGCCTGAGGGTAGAGGGTATTGTTACTGATCTGGGCTCCCTAGCAGAAATGAGGATGAAAGGATCCCAAAATAATGGAGTACTTTGCTGTCCAAATCAAAGTAGATGCACTTATCAAAATGAGAGGTGCGGTCAATTTCAGCCAGGGTTCCCAACTGCTGGGGAGCTATGAAGATGCTTAATCAAACCTGCAGTCGCTGGGAGTCATATTGATGGGCAGCCCGCAAGAGCACCATTCAATTTGTACAAACTGAGACAAATCAAGGATGGATAAATGAGGCCGAGGGCAGCCACTCCAAAAACAGTCACAATCCCTTGATGGGCTTGAGTCAGTTTCTATACCTGAACACTTTGAGTGAGGGAGAGGCTGGGACCTCAGGAGGAAGTCGCCTGCAAACACCACAGCAAGGATAGATGGTGGTGATCTCCTATCCTTCTCCAAAGGGACCTATCACCATTTACTCAGGCAACCACTGAACCTGAGGGAAGGGAAACATCCAGACACGTCAAGAATAAATGGACACATGGTCCAGGTTGACATTGATACCAAGGACCCAAGGCCTCATTATCACTCCCCTGCTAGAGTGGATTTTGTGGAAACCAGATGTTCAATGAATCCTGGTTCAGCCCAGCTCACTGGGCTTGTGGACTCATCCACAGCGGTTTCCCTACTCCTCAAATACAGAATTGCAACAAACATCCTTGGTAGCTGGCAGAACTTTACATGGGTTCCTTGGCTTACAGGGCAAGAGTTAGAAGAGTGGGGAAGGCACGTTGAAACTTGTGGGGTAAGAGTTACCATAGTAGAGGAGTCCAAGGAGAAGTGTCTGAAACCATTCCCTCATCCCTGTCCTGGCCAGATTAATAAATCAAAATCAGTGTCATGTCCCAAGGGAAATGGTAGTGATTAGTGCCATCCTTAAAAACCTAAAGGATGCAGCTGTTATGGTTACACACTCTCCTCATTTAATTCACCAGTCTGGCCCCTACAGGAAACCACACGTATGCTAGAGAACGACAGTGATGACTGCAAATTCACCAAGCGATGTGTGAATAGCCCTTACCACAGCATCTGTGCCAGATGTGGGATCTTGGCTAGAGCAGATTGACATGGCTTCAGGAATCTGGTATGTCACCTCTGACCTGGTGAATGTATTCTTCATCCCATTCAAGAACACAGAAGCGGTTTTCATCCCCATGGGGCAGGTCCCAGTACACATTTACTAGTATGTGTATTTCTTGTCCTAGGGCCATGTTAACTATACCACTTCTGTCATGAGGGATCAAATGGACATTGCCGTCAGAGCCTCAGTCAGCATCACAAAACTCAGAAAGCATTTGATATCCTCCTTCAGGATCCTGTGTGACAGAGCATGGGACCAAGGGACTCACCTCGCAGCAAAGGAGGCACCACAGTGAACACAGGCCGATGGGATTCACCAGTTCTGGCACATCCCCGTGATAGAGCATTGGAAAGTGCAGCTGAAGCACCATCTGGAGAGGATGCTCTGAGAGGGTGGGAGGCCATCCTCCACAACACAATACTTACCCCAGACCAACGGCCAATGTGTGTTGCCGTGTCTCAGTCAGTAGAAATCATGGGTCCAGGAACCAAGGCACAGAAACAGGAGTGGCATTGCTCATCGTAACACTTAGCGGCCCACCCGGGGACTCTGTGCTCCCTGAGTGCTCAGCGTAGGGGGTGTAAAGGTCCTGGTGCCCGGAGGAGGAATGCTTCCTCCAGGGGACATGGCAAATTCCCTTTTCATGTTCAGTGACAAGTGCTGTCAAGCCTCCCAGCTCCTATGTCTAGAGACTGGTGGGGAGTAGGGGAGTCTCCATCCTGCACAGGTCATCAAACCTGTGCTGTCACACACTGGGGCAGAGAGGATGTGTTTAGCATCCAGGTGATCTACTGGATCATTTCCTGGTACCTCCCTGCCCAATTATGATGACAAATGGACAAGGCCAGGAGCCACAGCTTGAGAAGGGCATGACAACTCTCTGGGGGGAGAGTCGGCGCCACCCACCATGTGAGCCCCTAGAGCAGCAGAGGCACTAGCCAAGGTGGAGGAGAACCTGGAGAACCTAGAATGGGTGGCAGAGGAGGGAGGTGGTGAGTACCCGTGGTCCTGAGCCCAGCTGCAGCACAGGCACTGTGATCACCCCTTTCACTTCTTCCTCTTGTAAGTATTCCCGGGAAAAAAGAGACAAGGCAGCGTCCTGGGGGAGCTGTTCCCAGGTAGAACGGGACTCTACAAAACAAATGGATGCAGCTGTGGAGAGGGACGCCTGTAGAGGATGTTATGGAGCTGCCCAGCTCTGCCCTTCAAGGTTGAGGCCCCCATTTCCCAGCTTTCAGGGGTGGTGCCTGCTGATGGCTCCTGGCTGAAACCCTCCCCAGGAATTGTCCTCTGCAGCTTAAAGGAGCTGCCCTGCCCGCGGCCATGCCTGCTTTTCCCCGGGGCAGCTGCATCTCCCAGCTGGGACCACATGGCAGTACAAAAGCCTGGGCTCCCTAGTCTCAATTTGGGACAACACTGAGGGGCCATCCCAGCCCCAGAGCTGCCTGTGGGAACAGCCACAGCCCCCATTGTAGTTGCATCCTAGTCAACTTCCCCCTCTGTCCAGCAGCCTCTCTCACCCCTTCTTGGTGGCGATGTTCCCAGGTTCTGCCCTCATCAACCCACCACGTTCATTTTTCTACCCCGAGTCTGGTTCCGGGGCGCCGCACATGAGATGGCAGGACTCGGGCACCTAGAGTGGCCGTGTGTCTCAACATGACAACTGCTTACTTCCTCATTCCCTTTCCACCTTTCTGAAAAATACCATTCTTCTTCTGGTATTTCTCTAACATCTCTCTCACACTTCCTGATTCCCCTTGTTCACAGGAAGAGCAGCTGGCAGGTTCATAAGAAATTCATGAGCCCATGCTTCTTTTATTTATTTTTATGGTTAACTTCTATTTATAACAAGGAATGCTGGTTTTCCATTTATACTTGAGATTTAAAGATTCTGTTTAAAATAAATTTAAGTAAAACAGAGTGAGTGGGTTTTTAAAAAAACAGCTAAGTAAATGATAGCGATGGCAGGCACGGTGAAGGTGGTTCACTGAAGGATGGCGACCTGGGCAATGTCTACACCAGCAATTTCTCCTGCCTGGGAGCCCCTCTGAGTCAGGTGAATAAGCGCCCTGCAAAAACCAGCCCCAAGACTCCATTCTTTGCCAAGGCACTGGCCCCTGCGTTTCAGAGATAGTCGTGTCTTCTCGTAAGATATGTCCCACTGTGTGGAATAATCTTTCTCCACGTCTCATCTGCATCAGGCCAGCAAGGGTCTCGAGCGCTGAATCTTTCTTACTCCCTGTTGTTGCTCAGGACCCCATGTGGGCCGAGACACAGGGCAGGATTTTAAAGTGGCCCCCAGAATTCTGCCCCTGGTGCATTTGCCCATGGCAATTCCATCCTGAGTTGGGGTGGGGCCTTTGAATATGACGCATGTCACTCCTGGGATTCGCTTGTGTTATATGGCAGAGGTGATGAGATTTTGTATGTATGTAATTTAAGGCCCCAAACCAGCTGATTCTGATGGAATGAAAAGGAAGATTATCCTGGGTGGGACTGCCTTAATCCGGTGACAGCCCTTGAATGGAGGCCTAGGCCCTTTATGAAGAGAGGGCTCCCATGCTGGCCGTGTCCTGAGAAAGGGTCCTGTCATGGGTCTCTAGGAGCTGGAGCCGTCGCTGATGACAGCCCACAGGAAAGCGGGGCCCTTGTACTATAGCTGCTAGGGGCTTGGGAGAGGGAGGACTTGGGCTCTGGAAAGGTCTGCAGCCTGGAGAACACCTGGATGGCAGCCATGTGGGAACCTGACTGGAGGCCCCAGCCAAGCTGTGCCCAGACTCCGGGTCCATGGAAGTTGTGAGATAACACAAGTGTGCTGTTTTAAGCTGCTAAACTTGTGGACGTGTGTTATGCAGTGTTAGGAAACTGGCACGGCAGCCTGGCAGACATTGGCCGAGCGAGTGTGCAAGCCTGCAGGGCATCCCGCCCACCGGCTCCTGAGATTCACGGGCACTTTCCACCTGGGGAGATGAGGCTGCCAGTGCAGGGAAGGGTTGGCAGCTGCTGCTGCCATTGAATTGCCCCTTACCTCACATGGTGCAGACAACGAACAGGCCAGGCACTGCTCAGGGTCACTTAAGGTGGAGCATGTCTGGGAACCCCTCTGAGCCTGGCCTCCTCAACCATGCTTTCGGTGCTGGCCAGCGCAGTGCCCACTCCGTGACCTGGAAGGCAATCTCCTTTTTCTTTGGTGACTTCAGCTGTCAATGGATCTCCCCACACTGCCGCCTCCCCATGGGGTCTGAGCAGCAGGTGGAATGTACCCTTCCTCTTCTCACCTACCCTCTGTCTCTGGGACACAGCGGCTCACCCCTCTGCCCCGGGCAGCCCTTCACCCTGGAGTTCTGCCTTGGGCACACTGATGGCCTGGCCCCTCGCCCCAGTCTCCCCTACCCCACCCTCCACCTTGCCACTCCACCCCTCACTCGCTGTTTTGTCTGCCTGCATGGCTTCCTGCCTTCTTTCTTTTTGAAACAGCTCTCTCCTTTCTGTGGAAGAAGACTTTCCCCAAACCGCACATGAGGCTCGTTGGAGCTGCCTGTCTGAGAGGTTGCCTAACTGCCATGCCAGGGGGTTGGTTTATGACCTTGCCGGTCCTAACACCTTCCCCCAGCCACAGTGAATCCCAGGATAAATCCTAAGTTGGGTTTATCATTGTTCTATAGGATTCTCCTAAGCAGACTTGGTGGTGAGAGCCCTGCTCTTCAGTTTGCTGAGGTGGAGTAATGTCAGGTGGCCAGACCTGGCTGGTGCTGCCAAGGTCCCTGTAATACAGAGACACCTGTCTCTAACTGAAGGGAACTGAGGCAGCAGAGGAGAGGAGGAGGAGGCAGAGGAGCAGGAAGAAGAGAAGGAGGAGGAGGAGGGAGGGGAAAGAAAAGGCGGAAGAGGAGGAGGAAGAGAAAAAAAGGAGAAGGAAGAGGAGGAGAAGAGATGAAGATGAGAGAAGAGGGAATATGTTTTAGTTACAAATTATCCGCTAACTTATTATGGCTCAAAACAACACACGAGTTCTATCTCACAGCTTCTGTAGGTTAGCGGTTCAGCTGTGATTGAGCTCAGGGTCTTCCTCAAGGCTGTAGTCAAGGTGCAGGCTGAAATCTCCCTCATCTTGCACCTGCTTAAAAGCCCTCGAGGCTATGGACATGGTTCAGTTCTGGTCTCTTGGGCTGACAGCTCCATTTCTTGCTAAGTTCTGAACTCAGGATTCTCTGTTTATTCTGTGCCTTTTCTTTCAGAACGTCTCCATTCACTTCCCAATCCGGCATCTCCACCCAGACCTCAGGCTGGCATTCCCCAGTGGCTCTGGGATACCAAGTTTGCTTCCAGGGATCTTCTGCTGCTCCTTCTGTGCCTGCTCCCATATTGTGATGGTGCTGTGGAGCTGAAGGTTCATGGCTGGCTCCTCCCTCTTTTCCCCTCATCCCCAGCCAGCTGCCGGTCCTGTGAAGCTCGTCTCCTGGACTCCTCTCTGCCTGCTCTGCACATGCACACTTTCTTATCCAGGTCTTGATGCTCTCTTGCTGCTGGTCCCTATGCCAGACCCACTTCTTCAGGCTCCTTCCTCAAGACCACAGGGCAATCTTCCTCATGACAGAGGTGCCCCTGCCACATTCCTGCTTGTGGGACCCCACCTGTCTCCTTTCCGTGGCATGACGCTTGTGTCAGATGCCCACACATGGTCCCTATCCCTCTCCACACCTGTCTTCTAGGCACCTGCATGTCTTCTCATTTCCTGCCCACATACTCCTTCCTCCCAAACACAGGCCTCCTCAGCCATTCTCTCAGCCTGACATGTCATCCCCCAGACCTACCGTTGAATCTTCTCCACCTGCAAGTCCCAGGGTCAAGTTTGTCTCCCCCAGGAGCCCTCTCAGAATCCCCCACTGCCTCCACAGCCCTTTCCTTCCCCCTTGGAATGGGACTTGCTCCAGGCAGCCCTTTGTAAAGCTGTCCTGCAGGTGGCTGTCCTCTGCCTCAGGCTCATGGGGGGACAGTGGCTGATGAGAGTCTCTCCCATGGAAGGTGCCTGGGGAGTTAGGGAATTTGCTGCAGGACCATGGGAGGGGAGGAAGGGAACCATGACACAGGGGGCTGATGCCCTCGATGGCGTGAAGCCCCTCCACCCCCTTCTTTCCTCTGGCCTCCCTTCTGAGCACCAATCATGAGGCAGGAGGGTGGAAAAGTTCACAGCGGGAAATGCCCAGCTCTGAACAATTGTCAGTTTCCTATGATTCTAGCAGGATTTGCTACTCCTCCATGATTTACTCAGACATCATTGACGATAGAAGCCAAAGCTGAACCGGAACAACTGAGAATGAAGGATTAATTGGCTGAGATAACGAAACTGCCTAGAGGAAGGGGTGAGCTAGCCTTCTGGAAAACTCAAAGTAGGGACTTCCACATTGTCAGCCTCCCTCCCTGCCCTCCCTCCCCTTCCCTCCCTTCCCTTCCTTCCTCCTGTCCCCTTCTCTCCTCTTCCTTCCTCCCTCCTGCCCCTTCCCTCCTCCTTTCTTGCTCCCTGCCCCCTTCCCTCCTCCTCCTTGCTCCCTCCCTCCTCCTCCTTCTTCTTCCCTCCCTTCCTCCTCTTCCCTCTCTCCCTCCCTTCTTTTCTTCTCCCCTCTCTCCCTCTTCAGAATGAAAACAGCTTTGGTGTTAATTGACGACGTAATTACTGCTTGGCTACTGTAAAGTGAGAGTGATGTGTAAGGTAGCCCTATCAACATTCCGACTGCCATGTGGACCCACAGGCAGCAAATGTTTGCTCTCAGGGCCGGGCAGTCAATATTACAGACTTTGTGGGCCATATGGTTTTAACTGTGCCTGTGAATGCAACTATATACAGTATGTCAATGCATGGGCATGGCTGTGTGCCAATAAAACTTTATATACAAAAATGATGGGCCAGGTGTGGTGGCTCAGGCCTGTAATCCCAGCACTTTGGGAGGCCAAGGTGGGTGGATCACAAGGTCAAGAGTTCAAGACCTGCCTGGCCAAGATGGTGAAACCCCATCTTTACCAAAACCACAAAAAATTAGCCGGGCATGGTGGCAGGTGCCTGTAATCCCAGCTACTCGGGAGGCTGGGGCAGAGAGTTGCTTGAACCCGGGAGGAGGAGGTTGCACTGAGCCAAGATAGCGCCACTGCACTCCAGCCTTGGCAACAGCCCGAGGCTCTGTCTCAAAAATAAAAGTAAAAATAAAAAATAAAAATAAAAAAATGATGGTGGCCTGGATTTGGCCTGTGGGCTGTAGTTTGCCAACTACTGCCATAAACATTTTCTTCTGGTCTCAGGTATCAGCATCATTCTCTCCTATGACAGATTAGTGGAGAGGGTGAATGTAAGGAGGTCATGAGTCCAGCATCTCTGAGCCCTTTCTGCCATGGTTTATGACCAAGGAGGAAAGGCATGACTCCCTGACAGCCCAGGTTGGGGATGCCAGAGGTGGACTGATTGGCCTGGCATGAGGCAGGTGCCCAAGTGTGGATCAATTGTGGAAGGAGGTATGTGGCTCTTGGTGGTGGAGGGATTTGCTATTTGATGAAGGGTGAGCTGTTTGGGACATGCAAAATGATGAATGTCCAGTACATTCTATATCCCTTGAGCAGAGCCCAGCTTTTATGAAACCAGACTTACTTATTATGGTGGCATGATTTTTTAACAGGTAGATTGTTTTCACTAGTCTGTCCCATCATTTATTCTTTACACAGAAGTTCAGTGTGTTTCCTGACTCCTTCCCACCGTTGTGAATGTGCTCCAGGCTACAGAGTGTCTCCCAACCGGTGTTCTTCAGTCCAGAGGACTCACGATATTGGCCTCCCGGGACCTTCTCGGTTTCTTGCTAACATTTCCCCTGTCGCCATGGCCCTTCTCCATGCGCCACCTCCTATCTCCAGTAGGTCAGACTCTGGGAGGCATTGGCGGGCTTACATCCAGCTGGATACCATCACAGCTAAAGCAATGCTGTGATCTGTGTGCCTCTACCTCTGTGGGTAGAGCCCTGATCCCCTCCCGTGGACCTAACCCGCCCCGTGCAGGTGGACCCAGCAAGCAGAGCTGTGGATTCAGGCTGGTGGCTGAGCCCCTCGCACCTTGGAGACCCTGGGGCTCCTGCACATTGCCTCAGCACTGCCTCCTTCCTGGCTGCTAGGGCTGCTGTGCCCGGCTCACCTCTGGGGTCAGCCTCTCTGGGGCCAGCTTCTTGCTACCGGTACAAGGCTTTGGCAGGCTCCTCTGCTGAAAAATGCAGATAATGATGAACGTTCCTCGGGGTGCTGTGAAGAGCAAAAGGTTTGTGGAAAGCACATGCAGCTCTCAGCTCATCGCCGGGCTAGGGTGATCATCTTCATCTACCCTGAATCCTCCTGGTTTTAGCACTGAACATCCTGCATTTCAGGAAACCCTCAGTCCTGGGCCGAGGAAAGCTACAGTAAGTGCCACCGGGGCTGGCATTGCTGGTTTCTTCCTGTCCCACCGTGGCCTGCACAGGGACAATGTCCTCCTACACCTCCATTTCCAGCGTGGAGACGATCCAAGGCCATCGTGTGAACAGCTCCTCGGCCTGCTGGGTGAAGAACCCAGAGATCAATCCACACTCTGGCCTCCACCTGTGTGTGCCGGCCTCAGCCTTGGTTCCTTCCCTCTCAGGCCATCCTAGGAGAAGCCAGGTCCTCTGGTGGCGGGGCGGGGAGTTGTGGCAGTGCCCTGCTGCCCACGAAACCTGGCTCCTGACTCCTCCAAGCTCATGCTGCTGCTCACTCAGGGTTGTCGGATCGCCAGCCCCCAGCCACCCCTCTGCTCCCTTCCACATCCTGCTGTGCCGACTGAGCCCCATACACATGCATACGATGACCCCCTGCCTGGCCAAGCTCTGTCCACACCCCTCCATCCTCCTCCGATGCCAGGTGCTGCCTCCTGGGACTCCCTCTGTTCATGATAATATGCATTGATGCCCTTCTCTGACATTTAGCTGTTTTCAGGGAGGAGTAAACTGCATGGTGGGCTGGACATGGTGAGCACAGGGTGAAATAGACTGCAAAGGAAACTAGATGGTTAGGTCGGCACCTTCTATGGACATGGGGGCCATTGGGAGGGCAGTCAGCCGGGAGGGGGCTGCATCGAGAGGGGCTTGGAAGATGGGCTGGGGAGATTCCCAGGAGGGAGGTAGTGAGGGGCTGCCACCAGGGTCTTCTGCTTCCTGGGAAGGACTTGTCGGGGAGACCTCCTCTCCTCCTGTGTCCACAGTGCCCATGTCACGCTGCAGCTGCCGCTGGCTCCACGGAACGGGAGCTCCTGAGCCTCTGCACTGTTCCTGCTGTCAGGGCCAGCCTGACAGTTAAAGCCAATGTCCTCCAAAGCCAACTAGACTTGGGATGGATTCTTCTAGTGCCACTTTGCCCAGTGATGTCCTTGCTTCAGGTTCAAATTAACCAAATGAACGTATTGCATGAGATGATTTCAGCCCTAAATGAAGCAGTTGGAATTCTATTAGATTTCCCCTGATTTTCCTCCTTGTGAGCATTTGTTGTTACCCAGTCTAGCACTCTAGTGTTTATTACATATTTCTACTTTAGGTAAAACTCATCAGACAGAGTGCTTCTCAATATGCATTCCTCTGCGGGGCTTGCTGTTTCCTTCTGCCCATTTTGGTACACAGTACAGCTTTTGGTGTCTGTCCCCACTTTCAGGGGTGCCCTCTGTGACCAGGGACCCCAAGAAAGCCTCACCCATGATGCTATATTAGCACCTG
This sequence comes from Papio anubis, assembly GCF_008728515.1. Taxonomy (NCBI): domain Eukaryota; kingdom Metazoa; phylum Chordata; class Mammalia; order Primates; family Cercopithecidae; genus Papio; species Papio anubis. The sequence continues at coordinate 84,337,250 of NC_044986.1, forward strand.
CACCCCCACATCAGAGCTGTCAGGCAAAAATACCAACTCGCAGGGGGCTGAATAGATGCTTTCTTATTATAAATGTGCATACAACTCATTGGACAATACATGGAACATCTCCAAAGCAGCGATAGAAAGAATTCTCTATTTTTGTACCACCCAGACTTACCATTACCAGGTGGTTTAAGTCTCTTCCATCCTTTCTCTGTGAATGTCTTATTTTTCATACAGTTGATCTGTCTGCAATCAATAGATGTGGATTTTCTTTTTGTCACTAAGTGTTAGAACATAAGCATTTGTTTAATATCACAAATAAACTTTCAAAAACATACACCACAGAGTGTGGAATAATAGGCATTAGAGACTTGGAAGGGTGGGAAGGTGGGAGGGGTGAGAGATTACATAAAGGGTATAGTATATACTATTTGGGTGATGGTTATAGTAAAAGCCCAGACTATGTAATTTATCCATGTAAGAAAACTGGATTTGTACCCTCTAAATCTATATTAAAACATATTTTAACTGACTGTATATTTCTTTCTTTCTTTTTTCTTTTTCTTTTTTTTTTTTTTTTTTTTTTGAGACACAGTCTCACTCTGTTGCCCAGGCTGGAGTGCAGTGGCACAATCTTAGTTCACTGCAAATCTCCACCTTCTGGGTTCAAGCAATGCTCATGCTTCAGCCTCCCAATTTGTTGGGAATACAGAGGTGTGCACCACCACGCCTGGTTAACTTTTTTTGGTTTTGTTTTGTAGTTTTAGTAGAGACAGGGTTTCACCATGTTGACCAACCTGGACTTGAACTCCTAGCCTCAAGTGATCTGCCAGTCTCAGCCTCCTAAAGTGCTGGGACTGCAAGTATGAGCCACTACGTTCAGCCAATTGACTGTGTATTTCATTCGTTAGCTTTGCCATGGTTCAGTTAATCAATCTTCCCTTGCTGTTTATTCCAGTTTTCTCATATTATAAACAATATCAAAAAGAACATCTTTGTGCCTAAATACCTTTTTTCATATTTATAATTATTTTGGCTTTTGCAAATAATTTGCTAAATAGTACCAAAGAACAGATTTGCAGAAGTGAAATTATTTGCTCAAAGAGTACAAATATTTGCAGAGCTTTTGTACATATTTAAAACTGCTATCCCCAAAATAGTGATATTACTAAGCTTATTTTTTATGTATCAAGTTTTACACTTTTATAAAGGCAAGTATAATTCTTCTTCATGTCATTGATATTTCTAAGCCTTGTGACATCTCTCTCCCTAGGTTAAATATTCAGTTATAGTTTCTTCCTGTATAGCTTAAGTTATTGCATTTAGTTGTTATTATTGTATGTTGTTACAGCTAACTATTTGGTTTGGGTGGGATTTCTTTTGGCCCACCCTGTGAGGCACATGGGCTTGAATGGCTGGCTTATGACTCACCTGGGGCATGAAAATAATTAAGAATAACCTGGGCTCCTCAGCCATGCTCCTTCTCTGAACCCGTCAGCTTCTATGCATTCTTTCTGATGGCTGGAAGGGCTTCTGTTTGGGGTGTTAGGAAGTGTGAGATGCTGTGGGGCTCCACGGAATGGGTGGGCGGGTGACCCCTACATGGTGTGGCAGAGGAGGCCTCCCCCCAGGTGGCTCTGCTGTCATCTCTGCACCCCAGAACCCTGGCCTAACCCCAGGACTCCATAAGACCTGCTGAGCAGCAAGGCTATTCCCCCATCTTGAGTAACCACTCTGTCAGGTTATGTCTGGCGGGAAGGATGAGCTTTGTGTCACCTGCTGATGACAGAAGGCTGGAGCAGGTGCTGGAATGCCCCTTGGGTGCAACTAGGGAGACGCTAGCCCTGCCTCCCCAAGCCAGGCTCACAGGCCTTTTGGAGTCCCGATTTTGGACTCCCACTGCACCCTGTGGGACTTGGAGATTTTTTTTTTCTCTTCAACATCCATGTGGAGATGCTTCCTGAGGAACTTCCATGAGCTGAGCACTGGGGCAGGTAGTTCTGGGTTTGCAGAAACTAAGAGCAGGGGTGTCCAAAGCTGGTCAGGGGGTGGCAGCTTCTGGGGACTGAGAGTAAGGTCAGGGCACAAGGTGAGGACAGAGGGGCGGGTGGGAGGTGGCAGCAATGGCAGGGCTCTCACTGGGGGACCCTAACGGGGCCTGAGTGGAGAGGCCCAAAAGGCTTCCTGGAGGTGGTGACTGAGCTGGGAAGGAAGCAGCACAGGCAAAGAAGGACAGGCTTTGCAGGCAGGGCTCAAAGAAATGCAGGCAGAGAGGGGAGCAGCCATGAGTTTCCCAGGAACTGCAAGTGTCTGGCTAAAGTGGGAGGTCAGGATACCCCTGGACTTTGGAGGCATTCAGACAATCACAGACAGCAGGACGACGGCGTCAGGACCCTGGAGAGGAGGAGGCAGCGGCGTCTGCTAGCTGCTGGAGCAGAGTGGCCTTGCAGGCAGCTCAGAGGCCCAGGGACTGTCATGGGCAGAGGCATAGGGCTCGGTCCTTGCTGAGGCTGGGCACTGAACAAGGTGGTGCATGAGACAAAGCTTGGAGTCCGGTCATCATCCGCCTCCTCAAGCTGCAACCCTAGCTGGAGCTGGATTCAGGAGGTGACAGCCCTTTGTTCTCACGGGGGTGGTACCTGGCTTCAGACAGACCTGAAGGAGGTTCTCTCCAGACCTGGAGGAGGTCTATGGAAGGCAGCAGACAGGGAGAGTGGCTGTCCTGACCAGACAGCAAGGGGTGGAGGAGAAGCCGGCTGTGGCTGCATGACCTTGAATGACCTTTGACTCCACAAGCATAGTGCCTGTGTAACATGTGCCTTGACAGTGCATCTTGAGGTTTAAACATCATTCTTTAAACCACCCTCCATAATGCTAGGTCTCCTACCCCTCAGAGTGACGGGGCAGCTGGCTGGTGTTTTTTAAGTGGACCACCCACAGCCTCGCTGAGACACCTCTTATGTCCAGGAGCCAGGTGTCCGGGTCCCTGTGCAGCTGTGGTGCCATTGTTTCCTGGACCCTCGCCACCTTGGGGGCCCGTCAGCGCCTCTCTGGAGCCTACAGAGGCACCTGGCAGGCTGGCAGGCAGCTTTTATGTGCCTAGTTAGGGTTTTATGGTGCAGCCGGGAGGATCTGCGTCTGACAAGGCGTGCATGTGGCTGTGGCGTCTGTGTTCCTGGCCGGGCCTGCCTGAGAGCAGAGACTGGCGGGGTCACCCTGGGGACCGTGCTCCGAGGCCCAGTCACAGAACAGGGGTCCAGGTCATTCTGGCTAAGCCTTGCCCCTCCTGAGGTATTCATTTCCATTTGTTCATGAAAGGGCAGGGCTGAGCCAGGCCCAAGAGGTGGAGGAAGTGGGGCAGGGAGGCCTCCCAGCTTGGGGGAGTTCTGGGAGTGCTCCTCCAACTCTGCCAGGGCCAGCTCCAGATCCTGGAAACTCAGAGGACAAGCTGCAGGACCAGCCACCCCCCTACCCCTCTCTCTGTGCAGTTTGTATTCCAGTGGGCAAGATGACAATAAACCCTAAGTAGACAATGTAGTCAGTCACAAGATGGTTTCTGGCAGGGTGGCTCCAGGAAAGACAGGAGGCAGGGCCAGCTGGGAGGATGTGACAGTGGCAGGTGGTTGGGTTCACCTGGGGAGGAAAGGCCTGCAGAGACCCGATGAAGCTTAGTTGCCAACCATCAAAGGGCAGGCGAGGGGACCACTTAGCAGTGAGTTTGGGATGTTCATGGTGCAGGCTGCAGACCAGAGCCAGGGAGACGCAGGAGGTGGCAGGGCCAGGCCTGGGTCCTCTTGTCTTTGGTGAGGAGTCTGCATTTCTCTTTAATTGGCACTGCAGCACTTGCAGGGCTCACAGTCGTGTGAGCCAGGTAATCATTAGGGGAGGTGGGGACATAGTCGGCTGCACACAGCCTAGAGAGATCAGCTCTGCCTGGGTGCTCACGGACAGGGTTTGCTTGGGACCATCCCCACTCACACCTAGTGACCTCTGTCATTCTCAGAAGTGCCCTGATCTGGATGATGAATTCTGTGGTCAGCTTCATGATGGGCACCCTCACAGAGGGAGAGATAGTCCTGCTTCCTGCAAGCAGAGGATGTTCACCAGGCAGGCAGCAGGGAAGAGGATTCCAAGTCCTGGAATTAGGAAATGCATAAATGTGTTGGGAATTGCTGGAAGCTCTGTAGGGATAACTCCTGGACTGTCATGAGAGGGATGCCGAAGAGGCAGGAGTGGGGCTTGAGAAGACTCTGTGGAGTTTGGACTCAACCTTGTAGCCTTGGGTTGTTGAGAGTCACAAGAGTTAAAAGTCTGAGAGGAACACAGTCAGGCTTATGTTTAGAGAGAACTCAGTGGGGACTCAGGCAGGGGAACCAGGGAAGCGAGGAGCCGAGGCAGGGGTTGAGGAAGGAGGCTGTCATAGTGTCCCAGGCAGGAAGTGTCAGGGACCTGACCTATAGCAGGATCTTGGGGCTTCAGAGAAGGATGGATATGGGCAACTAATGAGGAGGGCTCAGAGAGGAGGAGTAGATGCGGGAGGGGCATCCGGGTGGGGCCCAGGTAGGTCATAGGGCTCTGGGTGGAAGCCATGGAAAGCTGGAGAACCCAAGGCAAGGACAGTGGAGCTTGTCTTGTGCAGTCAGAGGGTGGTAGGGATGGCTGACGCTCTCCTGCCAAGTGTCTGTACCCTTCTTCTGTATTTCCCAGCCTTCCTTGCAATTGGTGGAGGCCGTGTGGCTAGCTCTTGCCAATGAAAATATGAGCAGAAGTCAGTTATTACTTCCTGTCCAAGGCAGTGTGTAGGGTGTGAGGTCCTCCACATTTCCCACCTTCTGAGCCCTCTAAGATGGCAGAAGAACAAAGTGGGAGCTACTGGATCCCTAATCTCCCATTTGAGGAAGATTACATAGTGAGCCTGCAATGACAGTGAAGCTGCTGAGGCTTGGGGACTTACCACCGCTGTCCATGAGGGTCCTGTGTCCTGATTGCTCACATGAAGGGCAGTGGGGCAGGAGGAGGTGACAAGGCACAAGGGCAAGCTCATCCAGAGAGAAGAGGCTTGTTGCTGTCCTCAGTGCCCATCCCAGAATCACCAGTCAGGAAGCCCTCCTGCGCCCTGGGGAGACTGAGGAGACACGAGGCTATAGCTGCTCTTTCCAATGCATTTGCAAGGATGAGAGCTCTGGGTTGTTCATTTCATCTCTGAACTCCTCTTGGTTTAGCCTGTGGTCAACTGAGGCAAGTCTGTCCTGAAGGAGGAGTCAGCAGCCAGAGGACTGTCCAGCTGCTGCCATGAGGCCACTGCTCCCCAGGATCAACTCCCCTTTATTCATGTACCTGGCATCCCTGGTGAGCAATTTAGCTTCTCCCCATGGAAGACTCTAAAGTGAGTCAGAAGGGAACGGTACAACCTAATCCCAAGGGTCTACCAAACTCTGAACTTCTAATTATAGCACCATTCTGGGACCCATTGAATTTAGAAAACAGAGGCAAATCCTCAGCTATTAGGGCAGTTAATGCAGGCAAAGCAATGTTTTCAGCTTTTTGTATTTAGTGAAAGCCACATTGAGGTTACTGTTGTCAAAATCTAAAGCAGAGATCCGGTGATAGCTGAAGGAAAGAAAGTAAATGTTGTTTATTGTGTCTGTTCGGCAAAACTTCTTTCCTATTCTTTTGTTGTTGTTTTTCCTTTCCTAGTATCTTTCTGTAGACTTTTGTCCTGGGAAATCCCACTTAAATAAAGATGTGGAGTTTAGTAAGTTCCAGTCTTCTGGGGTGCATCCATTGTCCACATTTATCTTATCCAGTGCCATTCTCCCAAGTCAAATCTTCCCCTGCAAAAGGTAATTTCCATCTTAGCAATGTTTAGGCAGGCCTGGACTCCATCCGTTGCTGTCCCGCCTAGCTATGCTTTGGGAATCTTGTCTCCTCTCTGACCGTCCTTAACATCCGAGTTTGATACATTTCTTCTTGGGCTTTTCCCTCAAGGCATGGATCACTGTTACACTCTGGAACTAGCCTAGCTTCCAGAATGCCTACTGAGAAGTTCAATGTCCTTTATTTCTATTTCTTTCTGTGTAACCTTTCTTCTCCAGTTTTTCCCTCTGGAAGTTTTAGGATCTTCTTTTGATTCCCTGTATTCTCAATCTTCATGCTGATGCACCTTCATGGGTGTTTCTGCTATACATTGTGCTGGACACTGTGTAGACTCTTTCTGTGTAGAAACACATGTCCTTCCAATCTAAGAAATTTTCTAATTACTTCGCCTGTTTCTAATCTCTCTCTCTCTTTAAATATTTATTTATTTGTTCAACATTTATTTTACATCCAGGGGGTACATATGAAGGTTTGTTACATGGGTAAATTGTGTGTTGCTGAGGTTTGGGGTATGAATGATCCCATTATCAAGGTAGTGACAGTCATACCTGATAGGTAGTTTTCCCACCCTACCTCCACTTTTACCCTTCCACTTCTTGTAGTTCCCAGAGGCTATTGTTCTAATCTTTTTGTCCATGTGTACTCAATGTTTATCTCCCATTTATAAATGAGAACGTATGGTGCTTGCTTTCCTGTTTCTGTGTTAACTTGCTTAAGATATTGACCACCAGCTGCATCCATGTTGCTGCAGAGGAAATTATTTTTAATGGTTGCATAGTATTCCACAGTGTATAGATTGATTCCATGTCTTTGCTATTGTAAATAGTGCTGTGATGAATATACAAGTGCATATGCTTTTTGGTAGAACAATTTATTTTCCTTTTGATATGCACCTGGTAATGTGATTACTGGGTCAAATGGTCGTTCTGTTTTAAGTACTTTGAAAAATCTCCAAACTAATTTCCATAGTAGCTGAACTAATTTGAATCCCCACCCACAGTGTATAAGCATTCCCTTTCTCTACAACCTATCCAACATCTGTTATTTATTGACTTTTTAGTAATAGCCATTCTGACTGTGGTGAGATGGTATTTTATTGTGGTTTTTATTTCTCAAAACATTAAGAGCTGCCTATGACAAACCCACAGCCAACATCACACTGAATGGGCAAAAGCTGGAAGCCTTGCACTTAAAAACTAGAACAATACAAGGATGCTCATTCTCACCTCTCCTATTTACCATAGTAATGGGAGTCCTAGCCAGAACAATCAGGGAAGAGAAAGAAATAGAAGGTATTCAAATAGGAAAATAAGACATCAAATTATCTCTCTTTGCTGATGATGTGATTCTAGACCTAGAAAACTCTAACGACTCTGCCATAAGGCTCCTAGTCTAATAAACCACTTCAGTAAAGTCTCAGGAATCAAAATCAATGTGCAAACATCAGTAGTATTTCTGTACACCAATAATGTTCAAGTTGAGAGCCAAATGAAGAAAGCAATCCTATTTACAATACACACACACACACACACACACCCCCTAGGAATACATTTAACCAAGGAGGTGAAAGATCTCTATAAGGCGAACTACAAAACACAGCTGGAAGAAATCATAGATGATACAAACAAATGGAAAAATATCCCATGCTCATGGATCAGAAGAATCAATATTGTTAAAATGGCTATACTGCCTGAAGCCAATCTACAGATTCATTGTTATTCCTATCAAAGTACCAATGTTGCTTCAAATAATTAGAAAAAAACTATTATAAAATTCATACGGAACCAAAAAAGGGCCCAAATAGCCAAAGCAATCCTAAGCAAAAAGAACAAAGCCAGAAGCATCAAACTATCCAACTTCAAACTATATCACAAGGCTATAGTAACCAAAACAGCATGGCATTACTACAAAAGCAGACACAAAAACCAATGGAATAGAATAGAGAGCCGAGAAATAAAGCTACACACCTACAACCATCTGATTTTCGACAAAGTCTATAATAACAAGCAATGGGGAAAGGACTCCCTATGTCACATGCAGAAGAATAAAACTGAACCCCTGCCTTTCACTGTATACAAAAATTAGCTCAAAATGGGTTAAAGATGTAAATGTAAGATCCCATACTATAAGAATCTTAGAAGAAAATCTAGGAAATACCATTCTCGATACTGCCCTTGGCAAATAATTTATTACTAAGTCTCCAGAAGAAATTGCAAAAAGGCCTGGCACAGTGGCTCACTTCTGTAATCCTAGCACTTTGGGAGGCCGAGGCAGGTGGATGACCTGAGGTCAGGAGTTAGAGACCAGCCAGTCCAACATGGCAAAACCCTATCTCTACTAAAAATACAAAAAATTAGCCAGGCATGATGGCAGGTGCTGTAATCCCAGCAACTTGGGAGGCTGAAGCAGAAGAATCACTTGAACCCAGGAGGTAGAGGTTGCAATGAGCTGAGATGGTACCACTGCACTCCAGCCTAGGTGACAAGAGCGAAATTCCATCAAAAAAAAAAAGAAAAAAGAAAAGAAAAAGGAAAAAATAGAAATTGCAACAAAAACAAAAATTAACAAGTGGGACCTAATTAAATTAAACAGCTTCTGCACAGAAAAATAAACTATCAACAGAGTAAGCAGACAACCTATAGAAGGGGAGAAAATACTCACAAACAACACATCCAACAAAGGTCAAATATCCAGAATCTATAAGGAACTTCAACAATTCAATAAGCAAAAAACAAAGAATCTCGTTTAAAAATGGGCAAAGGATATGAACAGACACTTCTCAAAAGAAGACATACATGTGGTCAGCAAATATACGAAAAAATGCCAATCTTTTTTTGTTGCAGTTCTAGTTTCTGGCAAATTTTTAAAACTTTTATCTCCAAATGTCTTTGTTGTTTAAAATATTTTAGTTATTATATATTTTTATTTCTAATAATTCTTTTTTATTGCCAGTTTAATTCTTATACCTTCTTGTTCTTCTTTTATGCAATTTTTTTCTCTGGCCTCTCCGAGAATCTTAATGCAAGCCTATTGGAGGTCTTCTTTTGCTTCTGTTGCCTCCTCCATCACCTCTGTTTTATTTGGCATCTGTCTGTCATGCTGCAGACTTTCCTCAAATGCCCAAGGATCCTTTGCCATTCATTCACATTGAAGAGACAGTCACTAGGAACCCAAGAATGAAACAAAACAAACAAGACAAAATCTATGAGAAGTCACAAGAAAGTTCAGTAATGTGGCTAGATACATTTCCCAAAAGCCAGAAAGCTTATAGAAATGATATCTAACTAGAAAAATAGTAGAAGATCAGATGTCATTCACAGTGAAGGACCCAGGAATTATGCTAACAAATAATAGAAATTCTTTTGTATTAGTCAGGGTTCTCCAGAGGAACTGAACCAATAGGCTATATATAGATATACATAACAGAATAGATTTATTATGAGAATTGGCTCACACATTTATAGAGGCCAAAAAGTCCCATGATCTGCCATCTGCAAGCTAGAGACCCAGGAAAGACACTGGCGTAAATCAGGCTTGAGGTTCAGGGTGCTGTTGATCTAAGTCCCAGATTGAGCCCAAAAGCCGAGAACCAGGACCACCAAAGTCTGAAGGCAGGAGAATATGGATGTACCAACTCAAACAGAGAGAATGGCTCTCCCTTCCTCTGCCTGTTTATTCTAATCAGGACCTTGAGGGATTGGATGATGCCCACCCACACTGGGAAGGGCCATCTGCTTTACTCAGTTCCTCCATTCAAATGTGGATCTTTTCTGGAATTACCCTCACAGAAACACTCAGCAATGATACTTTACCAGCTGTCTGGACACCCCTTAGCCAAATCAAGTTAACATATCAAGTTAACCATCACAGCCTTCTTGGTGACAACATGAATGCCTCATTAAAATGTCTAAGATAAGAACTGATTCATATATGGAAAGAATTAACATTGTATTCATTTTAGTTCTCTCAAATTTAATCTATGAATCCAATGCAACTCCAATTAAAATTCTGCAAGGTTTTTTTAAGTGAACTTAACAAAATGGCTATAAAATTATATGGAAGAATTAAAGTGTATGAATAACTAGCACACTTTGAAAAAGAAGAGCATCTATTAAAAAGCTAGTAGGGTTAGATAGGAGGAATAAGATCAAGAGATCTTACTGTACAACATGATGATTATAGTTAATAGTACATAATCAATGAAATTTGCACACAGTAAATTTTGAAAATTTTGAAAATCTTGAAAATTGCACAGAGTAGATTTTAAGTGTCTCATCACAAAAAGATAAGTATGTGAAATAAGGCGTATGTTAATTAGCTCACTTAGCCATTCCACAATGTATACATATTTCAAAGCAACATGTTGCACATCATAAATATATATAATATTTGTCAACTAAAAATAAATTTAAAATCCTTAGAACTGACATACGAGTGTAACAAAGTTGTGCAAAACAAGCTTAACATAAAAAATTGTATGTCTACCAAATCAAAAAATCAGAAATTAAAATTGGAAAACAGCCCCATTTATAATAGGATCAAAAAATGTGAAACATCTAGGGACACACCTGATAAAGAAAGACTAGGATACTGACGATTCTAGGTCATTGTTGAGAGAAATTAAAGATCTAAACAAATGGTGAGGAACACTGTATTCACAGATCAGAAAACTTCATATTAAGATGTTAATTTTCCTCAAATTGATTTACAGATCCAATGCTATGCTAATAAAAATCTAAAAGGATTTTTTGTAAGACTGATAAACAATTCTGAAATTCATATGGAAATCGAAAGGACCTGGAATAACCAAAACCCCGAAAAAGAACAAGTTTGGAAAACTAACATTTACCAATTTCAAAACTTACAGAACTGCAGTAATCAAAACAATGCAGTATTTGTGTCAAGATAGACAAATAGACTATGGAACAAAGTAAAGAGCCCAGAAATGGACTCACATATACATAGCCAACTGATTTTGAAAATGGTACTAAGACAATTCAGTGAAGAAATGATAGTATTTTGAGCAAAGGATGATGGAGCAATTGTACATCCATATGCACAACAAATCTTTGATCCACACCTCATTCTCATCATGTATATAACAAAAATAAACTTAAAAGGCATCATTGACTTACAGGTAAAACCAAAAATATAAACTTTCTAGAAAAAAACTTCTAGAAGAAAAATAGGAGATAGAAAATAAGAGATTGGGAGAAAATATTTGTCAATTGAGTATCTCATAATTTGTGTTGAGAAAATATTAAAAACTCTTAAAAGTCAACAATAAAAAAAAATCAACCCAATTAAAAACTAGCAAAAGATCTGATCAGATGATTTACCGATGAAGTTACAGAGATGGCCAATAGCATATGATAAAATGCTCAACAGAATTAGTCATTAAGGAAATGCAAATTAAAATCACAATGAGACAGCACTCTTCCTCTATCAGAATGTCTAAAATCGAAAAAAAATTACTGACAATATCACATGTTGGTTAAGATGTGGAGCAATAGGAATTCTCATTAGTAATTGATAGGAATGCAAGACAGTATAAACACTTTGGAAAACACTTTGGTGTTTCTTATAAAACTCCACTTGCCTGATGACACAGCATTCCCATACCTAGGTATTTACTCAAGTGAACTGAAAACTTCCTTCCACACAAAAACTTGCAATTGCTTGTCATGGTGTTACTTATAATGAACAAAAGCTGGGAATAATGAAGATACCCTTTAACAGGTAAATGGATCAACGAACTGTGGTACAGCCATACGGTGGAATAAAACTCAGAAATAGAAAGGAATAAACTACTTACTTAATAACAATAAGGATACGTTTCAAATACATGTATCTAAGTAAAAGAAGTTAGACCCAAAAGATGCCGCCGATGTGACATTCTAAAAAAAGCAAAATTATAGAATGGGAAACATCAATAGTTGCCAGGAGCTGGGGGAGGGAAGAAGGTTTGACCACAAGAGGGCCTCAACAGAGAGTGTTTAGGGGGATGGAACGTTCTGCATGCTACTCAGTCGTAAACACTTGACTCTATGCCTTTGTCAAAGTCCATAGAACCATACACCACAAAGAGTGCACTTAGCATTGAGCGAAGAAGGTAAGAAACAGAATGAAATATCTCAATACCATATATGTAAATTAGAAATTCACACATGTACAATACAACAATATATATTTTAAGAAATTGTATTAAGTACATCATAATGACTGCTTATGGGGAGACAGTATTGTGGCTTGAGGATAAAGGGGAAACAGACTAAAACAATAGAGAACCTTGCATGGGCCAATGGTAAGAGTGTGTGCTGAGCTGAGAAGTTTAATGAATTCAAACCTGTCTGTTTGAAATTCAAACAAAATAAAATATAAAACTAAAATTCAGACCAAGGCACAAAAAGCTGATTGGACACTTTGAGTCCCAGGCATGTGTGTGAGTGAGGGCTGGGGCTGGTTTACTGAGAGCCTTCCCAGTAGTGTGATTATGAGGGACCTGGTCATCCATTGAGGGACCCCAAATGTCAGTTCATTTTCTCCTGGACAGTTCTGGAGCTTCTATCTCCTCTCAGGGGAGGGGCAATGTAGTTGCCAGGCTTGAGGGAGTGGAGGAGGGAAAGGGCGGAGGATGTGAAGGCTCATCTGGAAGTTCGCTTCATCCCTTTTGGAGTAAGGCACTTACACAAGTCCTTAGCAGTTACTCACATTCCTGAATCCAGAGCATCTTCTCTCCAGGTTCCCAGGGATGGATACTGTGAGTGTTCTGAGGGCTCTGGGAAGAAACTCGCCTGGCTCTGCTGGGTATGGAGAGGATGGGAGAATGCATTCTTTCTTGTTCAGAGTTCCACAAAACCTCTCTTTTTAGCTCCACATCTCATTCCCACCTTTATCGTTCCTGGAACCTCCAATTCCAGAGGTGTTACTGGAGTACAAGGTGTTACTGAGCCAGATCACAGGCTTCTTACTGTCTTCCTTGCTGTAGGCTTAGCTTTCGCCTTTCTAACTTCTCCAAATTTTGATACCTCTTATCCACTGCCATCTCTCTTTTTCTTTTCTCCTTTATAGATTTATGGATTTTAATTCCATTTAGCCATTTTACTGGAATTTTGAGGAATAAGTGGACACAATGCCACTTTTATGTGCTATATTTGCTTGAAGACGACACCATGCTATCTTGCTGGGCCTCCATTTTCTTCTCCTTAATGTGGGGGTTAATGGCACTATGGTGAAATGAACTCAGGACCACAGCCAGGTGTGGAGGAGACAGGACAAGATGAGAAGGCAAACACACCTAGCTTGGATCCCGGCTCCACTGCATACTTCCTAGGTGAGTTTGAGCAAGTCGCTCACCCTTTGTGAGCCTCAGTTTCCTCGGTAGTAAAATGGAGGTGTTCATACTGCTTCTACCCAGTTCCACAAGGCATATAGTAGGTGTTCACTCTATACTATTTTTCTTTCCCTAAGGAAATGCACAAACTGGCAGTCTCAACACTATCATGGAGAGATTTCTTATACGTGGCAATTATGGCAATAGGATCCAAGTGAGTGTCTGAAGTAGGGAGAGTCCAGTGAGAATTTTTCCTAAGCAAAGTCTCTCCCACTGCTCTGTCCTGTTGCTCAGGGGTGGAAGCACATTTCAGACCTACTATCTGAACGCTGGGGGCCATCAAGAGATTTCCGGCAAAGCTGGGCTTTTTTCCATGCACAAGCAGGAGCCCATAGGTCTGAGCACCATGGGGGCGGGAGAGAGGGAGCAAGGAGCCCTTTCCTTCATGTATCATGGTGTGGGGGTGGGTGGGTTGCCCACTGGGTGGCAACTGATAACAGAGCTTTCAGGTAGAGAACAGGAGTTCCTTGAAATCTTGAGAGTCAAGAGATTCCAGAAAGACCTTGCCATCCAGAAGAAGTGATACATGAGGTTCCAAATATGCATGTTCCCTGGGTCATTTTTCTGCTTAGCTGCATGAATGTGAGACGTGAGCTTTATGTCACATGTGTTCCAATGGTATGATGCATCTTAGATATTGTCCTGGTTCTGCCAGGAATTTGGGCCAGCCACTTCCTCCCTCTCTGAGCTTAGTTTTCTCATCTGTAAGAAGGGCAAATAAACAGCAAGCACACTCCTCATGTGCACAGCTCCTGTGATCTCTGGTATGCTTTCCAAGTCTTCAGATGTGTTTGGAACACTGAGCTCATATATCTGTCTTCAGGTTGGCCCAGTGGAAGATTCTGCAGCTAATTACTTTGCTGATGGCTTTTAATCCCTTAAGAGACAGACATTCTTTCTGGGACCATGACACTGTTTTGGCACAAGTCGGTGGGGTCTGGAAGCATACCCATGGTCAAAAACATTCTCCTTTGGTGGGAATAGCAGAAAAATAGTAGTGGTGATGGAGAAACACAGAGATGAGATGTGTGCCAAGTCCTGCCAGGTGCAAATCATCTCATCATCCTGACACAGGATTGCCAGTGTCTCTGTGATCAGAAAATGGGACACATGTGGCAATTGTGTTTCTCTGTCATGGGGCTGGACTCTTGGGAAGAGTGAGAAAATCATTTATCTTGTGACGGTCAATGAGAGAAGAGATGGAGGTGAGAGGGAGAGGACACAAGGAGACCTGACACCTGACCGGGTGACCATCTGCCTCCTCTTCTGGTCAGTGATGCTCCTTCAATGCTGACCACCTGGGGCTGAGAACACACAGTCAACTCTCTGGGTCCTCAATCCATGAGCTTTGTCATGGGACACCCCAAGGATAGACATCGCCTCCTATGCAACATCATGGAGGATGCTCTGTCCCCTGGAGAATGGCCAGATTTCTCTGGGGCTTTGTGAGGACTCCTATGGGCAGGGCAAGATGAAGCTCTGACCAACAGCTGCATTGTGGAGCCAGCACCTCCACCCCCAGGCAACTTTCTGTGGATTATAAGTCTTTAAATTCCATTGAGTCCCATCAACATGTGAGCCTTTGCAGGGAGAGGCTTCTTCTGTGACCTCCCATGAGCCACATACAGACTCATGGAAGGGCTGTTGACTTGGTTTCCGCCCGAAGTTATTTTGTAAAGCAAAAAAGTAATGATCAAACACATCCATTCATCGGTGACAGTTTGGGAAATGCCAAATAGAAAAGAAAATATAATTCTCTTTTCCATCACACAAAGTTAACTCCCATTTTGATGCTGTTCCATTCTTGACTTTTCCTGTGGATGTTTTTGTCCTTTTACATAGCTGTGACTATACAATTACACACTCTTTTCTCTTTTTCAACTTTTATTTTAGGTTGAGGGGGTACATGTGCAGGTTTGTTACGTGGGTAAATTACATGTTGCTGGGGGTTGCTGTACAAATAATTTCATTACCCAGCTAGTGAGCATAGTACCTGGTAAGTAGTTTTTTGACCCTCACCCCTCTCCCAACCTCCACCCTCAAGTAGGCCTCCGTGTCTGTTGTTTCCAACTTTGTGTCCACATGTACTCAATGTTTAGCTTCTATTTATAAGTGAGAACGTGTGGTATTTTGTTTTCTGTTCCTGTGTTAATTCACTTAGGATAATGGCCTCCAGCTGCATCCATGTTGCTGTAAAGGATATGATCTTGTGCTTTTTTTATGGCTGCATAGTATTTTATGGTGCACGTGTACCACATTTTCTTTATTTAGTCCACTGTTGATGAGCATTTAGGTTGATTTCATGTCTTTGTTATTGTGAATGGAATTGTACTCTTTCATATATTGATTTTATATTTTTTACTGGATGCATAAACATATTCCCATGTGCTTACACATTTTTCCTACAGATTGTGGCTGAGGACATGCAGTAGGTTAATTGGCCAGTCCTCTATTTTTGGTTAACTAGTCTATTGTAAGCTTTGGCTGTTATGAATAATACTGAAGTCGTCATTTTCCTGTATTTTTTGAAAACCCAGGATCAATTCTTTAGGGTCATTCTCAGAGTGGAGTACGTACACGTTTAAGTTTTTGGTTTCCTAAGGGAGAGGCCAACCTTAGGATTCCAATTTCCATGTGCCCAGGAAGAGCAGCATGAGTTCTCTGCTCACGAAACTCCTTGTCCAAGACCAGCAGATTGGTCTGAATTTGACTATGAGCTCTATTACTAGCCTCCTCCTCCCCTCTCCACTTCCCCTCTGTGCTCCTCTCTCAGTGAGGGCTATGGGCAGCAGTGGTCTGCAAGGGCCTTGAAGAGCATTCTGGGCTGGGGGTGCTTCCTTAGGCTTAAACAATTCCACTGGAAGCTGTTGCCCCTGAGCATGCTGGTCACGGCCCATGGAAAGCCTGTCACGCCAACACACGTGAGCAGCCTTTGTTCCCCAGTGTGGCCCCACAGAAACAGTGACTAATGAGGGTTCCTTCCTGTCTCTTCAAAGTTTGTCTCTTCAAAGTTCAGCAGGGGCTCCCAGATTCAAAGGATGGTGTCTGACTCACTTTTTCCCATTCCCCAAAGGCAACTGCAACTGAACAACACTAAAAACACCTCCTGCCCTGCCCAAACAGACCCTATCCTGGGGGGATTACTTAGTCCAGGGCTTAGGCAGAGCTGGCAAAAGCAACAGCATCTCTGCCAGGGATAGGCACAAGCTGCTTTGGGAAGGATGCCTGCTCCCCAGACTGGGAGCCCCCTGGGGGCATCAGACTCTTCTTCCAACCTGCCTCCTGCTTCATCCCTCCACTTTAGTTGCTGCATATTCTGCTGTTGGCTTTAATTTTCCTTTGTATGTGAGCACTGGAGAGAGGGCTGGTCTAGGAGTCCGCATGCCTGATGGTGAGGCCAGGAGCCTGTGGTCACCAGGGTTTAGTCAAGGGCTGGAAAGTGAACTTTACTAGAGGTGGACACATTTTTCAGGAGAAAGGAAAGTTCCAAACCAACTTTGCAACCTCACAGACTTGCCTGTGTAGCTAAGCTTCATGGGAAGGTCCCAGTGTTGTCATACAAGAATTGTGGCTGCACTTCCATGCCCAGGTTTGGAGGTCCACCCTCAACAAAGACTTCCGTGCTGGAGCACAGGTGACAACTACTTGGCCACTACTAGAGTCACAGATCACAGCCTAGCAAAACAATCTGTTGCATTTGTGGATCACTTTGTTCTTTTCACTTACTTTGAATCTTTTTAGGAATAAAGAATGACCTAGGTAAATAATTATCCTCTTTCTTATGGGAACAACCTATCTGTCTCCCAGAGAGCCCACCCACTGTCCATTCTTCCACCCAAAGGAGTGAGGTGAGAACTTTCTTTGCATGCAATGAGTGCAATGTTTAGATGTCCCAACTGTCTGTCTTCTTTCCAGATTAAACACTTCTCTTCCTTCACTTGTTTCCATGTGACCTGGATCCTACCTGCTCACTCTTCCTAGGATGAGTCCCTTTCCCCTATAGAATGTGGGTGGAAAACTACACGAGTCTTCAGTCCAATCCCCAGCACCCCATGGGAGCTACTGGTACCCATGCTGTGGATACCCTGTGCCTCCATCACGCTCTAGCCTTGAGCGGTGTGGACAGCCACAGCCCACCATGCTCTCAGACCCAGTTTGCACTCAGTGACTACTCCCAGGTCTTTAATATGAATATCTGGGCTACTAAGTCAAGACACTAGTCTTCTCTTCATATTCAACTTCTTCCGATTGTATTTTATCCCAATTTTACTTAGAAGACTGGCACTGAATAGACCAATCAACTCCAACAAATCTCTGTGATCATGACATCACATGCAGTTCCTGGGGTTGTTGCCAGGCATAATGATGCTTGTGAACTGGGAGGTGTGAAGATCCACGAGGAGCTTCCAAGGTATATGTGAGCGATGGGAAGGATGGGAGTGGAATAAGCTCTGTGCAGCTGGGACTTGTTTACAAAACACACAGCATTGCATCATTATTGACCCATCACAATTCCCTACTGATTAAGGACATAAACCATATTGCAGAGGAAGCCTTAAAGAAATACAAGCAGGTACATTGAAAAGATGTTCCCCCAAAAGCAAACTTTTCACAGAATAATATTGACAACTTTCTCGGTGTTCCTTGACTTCTTCTCACTGTCTGTGCTGCTCAGAGCTCCATCTTTACAAAGCCACTAGCCTTGCAGCTGGTGCTGATTAGGAGAGCATTGACAGCATGGTTTTCTCTTCCTACTAACTAGGGGATTGGAAACAAACATTTATTGAGTTTTTACTAGGTAGCAAACTCCTGCGAGGCTTTCTACATACTTGATTCCACCACCACTGGTAGTCTTCATTGTGACACTGTGAAATACGTTCTTTTCCCCATTTCATTTACAGGAAAGCTGAGGGTCACAGAGGTGAAGTCATTTGCCCGTGTTGACAAAGCTGGTCATGACAGAGTTTGGATGGGAATGCAGAGCTTCTTGACTCAAAAGCCCATGCTTTGTCTACTGCTTCAGACTCTAGACCAGTGCTGTCCAATAGAAATAGAAGGCAAGCCACAAATATGAGCCAAATGTGTCATGTATTTTCTCATAGCCACATTGAAAAAGAGAAAACCAGATAACATTAAGTTCAATCGTATGTGCTATTTAACTTAATGGATCCAAAACATCAGTATTTTAACATGTAATCAATATAAAAATTATGAGTTTTATATTATGTTTTTGTTGTAAGTCTGGAACCCATTGTGTAATTTGCATGTGCAGCACATCTCGATTAGGACTGGCCACATTTCAAGTGCTCAGTAGCCACATGTGGTAGTTGGCTACCATATTAGACAGCTCAGCTATAAAATATAAAATAACTGCTTTGTTTTTCTCTCCTAGATATTCTTTAAAGAGAATTATTTTTTTCTTAATGTTTTTCATCGCATTTGAACGTTATAAGAAAGTCAATGAATTCTTAATCAGTAAGAATAACAAATAGGTTTTTACTCAGATTATTCTTCTCAGGCTGCCATAACAAAATCCCACAAACTGGGTGACAGAAATTTATTTTCTCATAGTTCTGGAAGGTGGGAGTGTGAGACCAGGTTCCAGCACGGTTGGGTTTGATGAGGGCTCTCTTGCTGGCTTGCAGACAGCCACTTTCTCACTGGATCCTCACGTGGTGGAGAGAGAAAGGTGTGGTATCTCTTTTTATAAAAGCTCTAATCCCATTGTGAGGGCCTGCACTCAGACCTCGTCTCACCCTAATTACCTCCCCACGTCTCCTCCAAATACAAGCACCACTGCAGGCTAGGGCTTTAGGGCTTAAACATAGGAATTTGGGGGAGACACAAAAACTCAGTTCTCAACATCACTGAATAAAACACAGGGTGAGAAAATTTCTCACAGTGCTCAGTGATGCAAAATGTCCTGGGGTAACCTCTGAGGATAATGTAGAAACTTCTGTTAGTGTGTATTGTGAGGCTGGCATGTTGCAGAAATGCCCCTGCAAAGTAACGATTTCCATGAAAACCCTACTCTTTACAAATCTACAGTCATTTTTTCCTCAATTCTTATAGCAAGGAAGGTGTCTTTAACCCAGTTTTTAAGACTCAGACATGGAGACATGGAGGTTCTGAGATTGAGTGATATTTGGAATTTCTATAGCAGATATTTGGAATCCAAGACACACAGGTAGATAGAGCAGGAGCCAGGGCCTCCCCTACAGCCTTCCAAGCTCAGGCTGTCTCCTGTGGCCAATGCCTGCTGCTTTGCTTGGGAACATGTTGCTATCTCCCGTGGGAACTGAGGTCAGCCTGGGCCCTGTTCTATATACATTTTTCTTTTTGTCCTTTTCAAGTAGCACGGAGCTTTAACAGGTTTTGTTTTATTATATGAGCCAAGGGCTTGGTGGCTTGGCCAGCAGTCCTCTATGCTGATGCCCAGAGAGACAGGATCTCTTTGCACATGGATGGGGGATTTCTAGGGAGAGATGGCTGGGAGGCAGTGCGAGGTGGGGGTGGGGGTGGGTGGAGCAGGCATTTGAACAGATTTCACCTTTGTTGTGATTTGTATTGCTACAGTTTCTTTCCACTGGGTCTTGTGGTGTCTCTTGAGAGTGGCCATGAGCCCAGATAACCACTCTCTAAGGGAGCCCTGACGGAGGAAATTAGGTTCAGGTGTGTGTGTCAGGTTAGACACAGTGAAGAAGTGAAACCAGAATGCATGAAACAGGGGAAACATTTCACTCACAGGCCTCACAGCCAATGGTTACACACTGGAGGCCTACAGGAAGTCAGGAGGTGGCAGGCAGCTTACCCGTTGGGTGGGGAAGAGAGAACATCTGCTTTTATTAAGGCCCATGGGCATTGTCCTTAGGCTTTCCTTTGGGGTTGTGGACTGACTGGTTTAAAGAAAACACTCATGAAGAGGGGACTTATTTTCCCGACTCTGGCATGACCATTTGGTGTTATTATGGTCAGGTACTGGATTTTGGGTCAGTGGGATGAGGGACAGCCACATGGTGGAGAGGAAATTTTGAGACCAAAGGCAACTGGGTACAACTGAGTTCCAAACAGCTTATGTCAGGCACAAAAATGGATGCTGAGGCAGCGACTATATTAAACAAATTTATGACAATCTTGTTATTGAAGCTGCTGTTCCTTCATTCCTACATCCTTCAAACCCTCACTAGAGACTATCTCTGCGAGACCCCCGCTGGGTCAGGGTGCACAGCATTGGAGTGGCAGATCCCTGCTCTCAGCAACCACAGCATGGCCACAGGATGAAGAGAGAGGCAGACACACTCTGAAATCAGGACACGCATCAGCAAGCATTGGCTTATCAGCAAACGACAGTAGACAGGAGCTCCTGGGGCTCTGGGGAAATGCGATGCCTACTGGCCAAAGGAATTGATGGATAGGCTCATGGAGTAGGAGAGACTGGGCAGAAGCTGTGTGGGGTGGGTGACTCCCAACCTAAAGAACCCACTGAGACATATGTGGCTTCCCTCTTCCACTTTCATTGCCTCTTTCCACCCAGATGCTGGAAAGAGGGGACTTTGTGGACAAAGAGAGCTACTGTTCACTCAGGAGCTACGTTATGTCAGTGACTTTACACGTGCCACTTGCTCTGGGTTAAATTGTGCCTCCCCTCACTCATATGTTGAAATCCTAACCCTTACTACCTCACAACAGGACCTTATTTGGAAATAGGGTCATTACAGGTCATTAGGGTAGGCTGCTAATCCAATATGACTAGAGTCCTTATAAAAAGGGGAAATTTGGACACAGACAAACATAGAAGGTAAATAACATGTGACAATAAAGGCAAAAATCCAGGTGAAGCTTCTACAAGCCTAGGAATAATAAACATGGAAATCAACCATGAGAAACTCAGAGAAAATCTTGGCATTTCTCTCTCACAGCCCTCAGGAAGAACAAAACTTACCAGCACCTTCATCTCAAACTTCCAGCCCCCACAACTGTGAGACAATAAACATCTGTTGTCTAAGCCACCCAGTTTGTGGTGCTTCTCTTACAACAGCCGTGAGAGACAAATCCATTATTTCACTGAATCTGTAGAAGAGCTGCATGAAGAGGATAAATGTGCCCATTTTACAGAGGAAGAAAACAAGGCTCGGGGAAGTGACTTTCTCAAAGTTACTCAAAATTATGGTTTGAACCCAAATCTATCTCACACTCAAGTCCACTATATCCCAGTCTTCCAGCAAGGATTTGCCTTCAGCCTTGGTGTCAGCACTCAAGTGGGGGGCAGGCAGATTAGTCCCTCAGGAAACCACTTGTTTCTTGGAAGTACAGTCTCCTGTAGGTTCTGAAAGGCAGGCCGACCCACTGGGAAGAGGAGCTGTGTATCACATTTCAGAAATCTGGCTCCTGGACAAGACAGCTCCACCCGTCCCCCGAGCGCTGCCCAGAAAGCTCCCAGCATGGACAATGTGTATTTAGCTCAGGCCTCCTCCTGACAGAGCTACGCTCCTGCCTCAAGAGCCACCTCAGATGGAAGTCCCCTTTTGGACGACAGAAATGCCCACTGACACAGACATGCAAATGTCCCACTGGAGGTTTCTGAGTTTTACCCAATTATAAGCAAGCGTATCTTTTCACCTTCTCTATGAAATGGAATGGAAAGTGGAGCTGAAGAGCAGTTGTATTAGCTCTGCCTTTCATTGACTTTGGCTCCATAAATCAAAGAGCTGTCAGGCAGTCAGTCCCCCAGTAATATTCCTTCAGGATGTGCCACAGGCATGGTAGATTGTACTTACTGGGTCAAATAAATACCTTTTCATCTGTCCATAATATAGGTAGCTATATTACTCTTTGCAGTGTTTCTCCTATTAACTTGATCTAGGCTCTGGAGGGACTTTCCTGAAGCCATGGGATGAAACAAGGCATGTTTAATGCCTCCTCCTGTCCTCCTTCAACTCCCCTCGCAGGAAGGCATAGGGCACAGTCCAAGATTCAGCCTGCACCCAGACTAGCTAGGGCTCCCAACAGGTTCACAAGGATTCAGGACAAACAAGAAACACCACTACTAATTTACCACGAAAGGTATATCCTGGGGACTCCAATTCCTTTTTACTTTTAGTTTTGCTTAGAAATTGGAAAAGCAAAACATGCTGGCTTTACAATATTGCTTGTTACAGAGGTGTATAAAGCCCACCTTGAACGTACCCTCCTTGCAATTAAAACAAATGTAAAAGAGAAACTGAATCATACCATATACAGTGCTTTGCAATCACCTTTTCACTAAAGAATAAACCGCTGGGCAAGATGGTGCATACCTGTCATCCCAGAATTTTGGGAGGCGAAGGTGGGAGGATTGTTTGAGCCCATGAGTTTGAGACCAGCCTGGGCAACACAGCAAGAGCCCATCTCTATAAAAATTAGCTTGGCTGGGTGGACATGCCTGTGGTCCCAGCTACTGGGGAGGCTGAGGTGAGAGGATCACTTGAGCCCAGGAGGCAGAGTTTATAGTGAGTCGAGATCACGGCACTGCACTCCAGCCTGGGTGACAGAGTGAGATCCTAACTCAAAAAAAAAAAAAAAAAAAAAAAGGAATAAACCAAACCAAAAATAAACCAAGGAGCCTTTTAGATCAGTTAATATAGTTCCATTAAACAGTTTTTACTTCTTCCTCAGTTTTCCATATTCTGTTTTGTTCCATGTTTTGGTTATTTTGGAAGTAAATATTATCTCCTGTTGACACTGTTTAGATTGCCTACACTTTGGGACCGCTATAAATAAGTCAGCTACTAATATCTTCATGCTTCTGTGCAAGTATTTCTATTAGGATAAATGCTGAGAAAGAACATTTTTGAGTAGAGAAAACTCTCACCTCGAATGCTGGGAGATAACCTTCAATTCAGCTGAAAATGTCACTTCTTTGCATCGTCCAATGCTTTGTAAGAGACCCCATTTTCCCACCCAGTCACACCTTGGATATTATGTATCGTTTATGTATTTTTGTGCTAACCTAAAGGGAAAAATGGTATTTCATTTTTTCCATCTGAAGATTTGTGAGAATGAGCATCTTATTCTATGTTTACCAGCCTTCCTCTTTCTCCTGTGCCGAGACCCTTAAGAACTTGGCCCTTTCACTTTTCCTATTGAGTTGTTTCAAGTTTTGTGGTTAAATTAGTCAGTCTTTTACTTTTAAAACAATATTTCTGGTTTCCTGCCTTGCTTACAAAATACTTCCTTTACTCAAGATTGGAAAACTCATTGTGCCAGGGTTCTTGGTTGTAAGCAATAGAAACCCACTTTATTAAACATAGGCAGCAAAGAGACTTATTAGAATGATAACGGATGTCATAGTAAGAGATTGCAGTGTTTAGAAACAACCCTTGGACAAAAGGCCAGGATAGAGAGATGCCAGAGAGCCAAAAACAAGCCAAATGGTGCCACTGGAGACATTGCCCTGGACTCTTGCTGCCAAGAGGCTGTTCTGATTCTGCTATTATTGTCTCCACCAGACTCTGGGTGCTGGGTGCTGCCATCCCACCATCACCTCCACCACTTGCTCCTCCACTATCACCACCATCACCATAACTAGAGTGAATTCTAAACTATCCCCTGATTCTTTGCAGTACGAGTTTCAGAGTCAACATCCTCAGTGGGAGTCTTTAATTTTTCATACAAAAGTTTTCACTGTCAAGAGTCAAGGAGAAAAATCTAATATTTATGTTCACTTTGGGGTAATTGGTATCCTAATAACATTAGGTCCTCCCATCTAGGAACATGGTATTGTTACCAAGCAATCAATGTGCTTGGTGCCCAATTCACATAGAGGCCAATGCCATGGCACCAACTTTGGGAAAAGAAAAACTTTATTGCTAGTTAATGGACAAGAAAGCAAGAGTAAACACTCAAACCTATCTCCTCGAGCAGAGGTTTGGGTCAGGCTTCATAAGCATAGCGTAATGTGGTGTGATCTGACTGGATCTTGCAATGAGGTGATGCCAGGAGGCATGATCTGACTGGATCTTCCCACAGGGTGATACCAGAGCTTCCTCTGATTGGATCCTGGGTCCTGCCAGGCGGTGTCTGCTTCTCAGTTCAGTCCCAGTTCCTCAGTCCTAGCCCTGAGGTTCCTCCTATGGCTGTCCACTTGGTTCACCTGAGCATGCTGAGATTACATCACCTTCAATCTGCGGGCCCATGGTAACCTGAAAACAGCTCACAACTTAGTTTCATAAAAGTTGAGCCAGATAGATCTGATGCAGTTACAGTAGGTGCTAAAACCTCCCACTGTGATTGTGAGACTATCAAATTCTAGGTTTTGGAATTTCAACAACGTAGTCACAGTAAGTTTCATTAATGAGATGCCAGTCTTACTTATTAGTAGGTGATGATGTTTTCTGTCTCAGTGTTTCTGATTTTCTCATTATTCTTCATGTTTTAAAATGTTATACGGTTTTATTTTTTCATTAATCCTAACAAGATATATGAGTCACTTTAATCTGAAGTTCTTTCTCCTTGTCTTCCTACCCTATGTTCTGACAGATTTCCTTGACTTTGTCTTTCAGTTCATTTACTGATGATCACTTTGAGGACAGGAAATTGTGGGTCACACTTATAATGTCTAAGAAGATATATTGCCAGAGATTCCTTTATGAATGTACACATTTCCTGAATTTCTGAAAACAGCAATTAGAGTGTTTTAAAAGTTTTCCTTAGTTCATTGCGTCATCTTAGTGCTCAGTGCCTCTTCCATCTACCCTTCCCAGTCTTCATGGCCACATGCTGACTGACTCTTCTGCCTGGTGCACCCCTGTTTGAGAACTGGGCTGGTTCTTCCAGATGGCTGCTGCAGTGGTTTAGTTCCTGCAGTCCTCTTCTCCAGGAGGCTTCTGCGGGCTGAGCTGGATGCTTGGAGCTCTGGGTACCCGAGCCCATCTGCTGGCAGCACCACCTAAGGTGTGCAATGGACAGCCGGTCTTGAGGCGGAAGGCATGGCTGCTAAATCAGTAGTTGATGTCAGAAGGCAGGACACTTCATGTTCACCTGCATCTCCTCCCAGCCCCTCCGGCTGACTCGGGCTGTGCCTGGCTGCCAGAGGAAGGCCCCTTTTCCTGTATCCATTTGTTCAGAGGAGCTGACAAACGGCTTCCTCTGAGCTCCCACTTTCTGCTGGGATTTTCCATTCCATCCTCTGGCTTGTGCCAGTAGTAACATTTTATACTTGTCTGACACCTTTTCTCCTCTGAGCTCCAAGCACTTTACAAGCAAGCAGTTACTATTACTGCTGTCTGAATTCTGATGGAAAAGCTGAGAGTCATGGGATCAAAGCTGCCATGATTGGGCAGTGAAGACAAGGCTCCCAGATACCAGGCCAGCCCCCAGCCCTTGGCAGGACCAGAGAGAACACCCCGGTTGCTGAGGTGGGATAGCCCAGGGGAGGGTTTTCAGCATGGGCTCCCCAGAGGCTCCCCATGGCCATCTTATCCTGTTGTAAAGTGATGCATTGTCCTTTACTGCAGAAGAGAATGGGACTCTTGGGACTCTTCCCTGCCAGGAAAAGTGGGCTGATGGTTCGTGGTTTATTCTGGGAATGAGAAGACTCATGCAATCTGTAAAGGGCCCTCATCTTGTCTTGAGGAACAGGAAGCAGATCTGTATTGCATGGCCCAGGCAGCGGAATAGGGTTCAGTTGCTACAGATTTTCACCAGTCAGAGGCCTTGCTGGCACCGAGAGCTGCCCAAAGGGGAGTGCGTTTGCATCCCTGGTTGGGTCCTGAGGCAAGTGTCTCTAGCTGCTGCTGGGGATGTCCTATGTCACATGATGCTAGGGAGGGGTGACACATAAGGCCTCTTCCAACCCAGATCTTGCATCATAAGGACAGACTCTAGTGCTGTCTCCTCTGGGTAGTGGAGGCCTTGAGGCTGAGACCCTGGAACCCTGGGGCACATCATATCTTGCTGGATCTGCAAAGCTCCTTAGTTTCCATCTCCTCCTTCTTTCATTTAGCAAAACTCGGTTTGAGGTCTGCATTTTCCCTCTTTTGTACGAAGCTTTGTTCAGTAGCAGCTCACTGTTTAACTGGAAGGAACATCTGTGACCACGAAATTTTCAGCAACCAAAAAAGGCCCTGTTATATTCGCTGAGCTAGTGTTGGGAGTCAGCAGTGTGTGTGCGTATGTGTGGGTCTGTATGTCTGTGTGTGTGTGTCTGTGTGAATTCAGCTGCCCTCAGGCAGGTGGCTGGAAACTGGCTCACCTTTATCTGAGAACACATCAATCTTGGGAAGAATCCATGGAACTGAGTATGGAGGGATACCTGGCGAGAAAGAAACTGAGAACAAGTCATTCCTACCCGAGGGACCACAGAGGAGGCAGACAGCTGGAGGATTGGTGTGTGTGCGTGTGTGAGTAAGAGAGAGGGGTAGAGGACTACATTTTCTGCACAGATGGAATTCTGAGCACATCTGTGTGTATTAATGCTCACATGAAACCTTTCAAAGCTTGGAGAGATGGGTGTTATGATTCTATTTTCCCAGTGAGGAATTAGAAGTCAAATAAGCTGCCCACGGCCCCAGCACTGGCCAGAGCAGAGCTGGGATTTGAACCCAGTTAGTTGTCTCTAGCTCTGAAGCCCTTTCTCCTCTGTATCCCTGCCTGCCTTCAATGCAGGTGCCACAAATGAGGTCCCACAGACCCCGCCTGACCGGCTCTGAGTCTTCCAGCTAGCCCTGCCGTCCCAGGCCCCAGAGTGCTCTTTCCCAAGGGCTGGTTGCCTTGCAAGTCTCCAGAAGCCTCCGGGTCCACCCCCACACCTCCCCAGATGATCTAGAGAGCTCTGGGCTGAGGCCCAGGCCCAGCAGGGCAGCTCTTGTGCAGCCCTGTGGTTTGCGATCTGGCCATGCATAGCTGGCTCTGAGCAGGCACTTATCATTCTTCCACGACCACCCAGTCAGTCCAACACAGCCTGGAAGTGCAGCTCTAGCTGCCCAGGCCGGTGGCGGCTCAGTCCTCACTGAGCCCTGTTGCTCCCACTCGCTGTCTGCCACCCCCGCTGTAGCCGGTCCCGCCTGCCCAGCTGAGCGAGCGGTCGCTGGAGCCCAGAAACAGCAGGGTCTGAGCATCCCTAGCAAACCACAAAGGGGGATTCACAAATCAAAAGGGCCCAAGAGAACAAAGCTGTCACATCAGTCCATCATGGAGCCGGATCTCAAAATATCGCTGGGCCAGAGTCCTGCCAGCTGTGAGTCACCACCCGGCCAGAGCAGCCGCAGCGGGCCCCCAGCCGCATGGAAAAACACCTCGGTGGCCAGCTGGCTGCTCTCTGCCCAGACCTGGGAGGTGCAGGGTGTCTGTGGGGTGGTTCCACACCTCCATGCTGCGATGTGGAAAGGAGTTAGCTCTGGTATGCTTGCTGTAGGAGCAGGAGGGAGGGGACAAGGGAACGGCCATATCGACGACAGCTTCTGTCTCCCTAAGGATGCAGTCCAGGCCCGCTTCATCCCTCTAGCCCTGCTCCAAGCCTCTGGGATAACCAGCAGTGTGAGGCTGGTTGGCGACGGTGGCTCAGCACAGCCTTTGATGTCACCCTTTTTATGCTTCCCTGTGGCCCTACACTGTTGGCCTGCCTCTTCCCAGGTGACGAGGAGTTGGATTCAGGGGCCTACGTGAGTCCAGCAGCTCATCGCACCAATGCCTATGGCAATGCACAGACCAAGAGCCTGCACTCGGTGTGCTGAGTCCCTCTTCATGCACTGCTCCAGTTCCTACCCCAAGCCCTGTCATTACACGTGGTGGGGAGGGGCATGGGGGCACGCACATGGGGATCATGTCCTTTTGTAGGAGTTTAGGCATTCTTCTGACATTGCTTCTCTCTCATCCACCATCCCGAGACCTCGCTCCTTTCAACCAGCGTCCTTTGTTTCTCCTGACTTTGAGGCCATGACACGTGTCTCAATAAATATGAAGTGGCCTGGTTGACAAAACACAAAGTTCTGATCTTATTTTTGTTGTCAACTCATTTCTTCCTTCTGTGCCTCATTTTCCCCATATGAAGAATGAGACGAGATCTTACAGAGACTTTTGGTTCTGAAGGCTGAGGGCTTTACAATTTGGGGAGCCACATGCCACCCCTCCCTGAGCTGGAGTTTCTAAGGGGCTTCATCTTTAGTGAACTGAACATTAATGAGGAGAATATGTTTTATTCGGGCAAGGAGACAAAAAGGGCTCAATTTAAGGAAACATAAGATGTCAGTCCCAGCCCCTTCCACTCTCTGAGTCCCCTTGCTATCTTGTCCTTGGTGCTCTCCTCTAAACCCTGGGGCTACGGCCCCGTCAGAGCTGAATGGGGTCAACTCTAGGCTGGGTAGAGCCTGCTGGGGCACAGATTTGAGGCTTCACTCACCCCTTTGCCCTGGAGAAATGACCAGAGCCTGCCTTGAACTTCTTTGCTTGCAGCCAGAGTCTCCTGCCTTCAGCTGGGAATTGACCAGGTGGTAGCACAAGCTGTGATGTCCCTTTCCACCTCTCCTGCTGTCCATCCCCATGCAGCCCCTCTCCACGCTGCCCACAGCCTCTGCTTGGCTGTTCTGGGCTGCTGTGTGATCATGCTTTCCTCCTTGGAGGCATTGATGCTGAAGGCATGGAGAGAACCTGGAAAGGGCGAGTCCTGTCCACTGTGCAGTGACTTCTGCAGACCTGGGCCAGGAGGTGCTAAGAGAGAGAGGGCATGGGCCTCGGCCAGCAGGATGAAAGCTGCTGAACAGCAGCTATGCAGAACAAGCATAAGCGGTAACATCTTCCCTGTCCCAGATGCCACAGAGGGCAGGGGTGTGTCCAGATATGTATGTTCTTAGGTGGGGTGGCAGAAGAGCGCTGGCCATCTGACATCTACCACCCTTCCCTGAGCTGGAGCCATAACAAATTCCTGAGTACCCAGTGTCCTTCTACCCAGCAGTCAAAGTCTCTGAGAGCTCAGGTACACCTGGGTCCCTTCGCAAGTTCATAGGAAAGGGCATGAGTCTTTGCTCTCTCGTGTTACATGCCCTCCAAGGAATCACTAAACTTAAGCTAGAGGAGATTTGCCTCCTATGATTGCCCACTCTCTCCCCTGTGGGTCCCCCCACCACTCACTTTATTTAGTTATCATATTTAATAAATACCTTTGAGGGATCTGGAATTTTCCAGTTGGCATAGACACCATGCATTAGTTTGCAGCCACCCAATTTGATGGAACCTGAGCGTTGGAGACAACTGTGATACTGTAATTAACTTGAAAGTTCCTGCTTCCTCTTTTAAGCATAACCTAAAAATTCTGTTTTAAAAATTAAGATGAAATTCACGTGACATATAATCAACTGTTTTGAAGAGCATATTTCAGTGATAATATTTAATGTGTTCTCAACACTGTGCTACCCCCAGCTGTCTAGTTTCAAAACTTCTTCCTCACCCTACAAAAACCCCTGTATTAACTAAGTAATCATTCCCTATCCCACTTCCTGTCATGCCCTGGTAACCTCTAATCTGCTTCCCATCCCAGTGGTTCTACTTATTCTAGATATATCACATAAAAATAAACACAACATGTGACTTTTTTGTCTGTCATCTTACAGCACTTAGCATAATAGCACTTAGCACTTAGTTTTCTTGGTCCACCCATGAACCTTTTCAAGATTTTTCCTTTTTTATAGCTGAATACGATTCCATCTTATGGATTAGCCAAATTGTGCATGCTTTCATCCTTTGATGGATTTTTAGGTTGTTATTCATGAATAATACTGCTATAAATATTTATATACTAGGTTTTGTGTGGATGGATATTCTTATTTCTCTTAGATATATGCCTAGGAGTGGAATTGCGATATCATATGGTAACTCTACTTTTAACTTTTTGAGGTACTGACAAACCGTTCTCCAAAATGGCTGCACAGTTTTACATTTCCCCCAGCAGCATATGTGGGTTTCAACTTCTTCACTTTTTCACCAACACTTGTTATTATTGGTCTCTTCAACTTAAGCCATCCTGGTGAGTATGAAGCAGTATCTCATAGTTTTAAGTTGCATTTCCCCAATGACTAACAATATCAGTCACCTTTTCATTTTCTTATTGGCCATTTATATAGCTTCCTTGGAGAATATCTATTCAGAAATTTGCCTATTTTTAATTTTTTATTATTAAGTTAAAAGAATTCTTTATAAATTATGGATGCTAGGCCTCTATCAGATATATTATTTGCAAGTATTTGCTCCCATTCCATAGCTTGCCTTTTCCTATCCTTGATAATGTCCTTCGATGCACAGATGTTTTAAGTTTTGATAAAGTCCAATTTATCTAATTTTTCTTTTGTCACTCATTTATTTGGTGTCATATCTAAGAATCCTTTGCCAAAACTATGATTGTTATATATTCTTATATTTTCTTCTAAGATTTTAGTAGTTTTAGCTCTTATATTTAGGTGTTGACAGATTTTGAGTTGATTTTTGAATATGGCATGAGATAGGAGTACAAATGAACTCTTTGCTTGTGGATATTGAGTTGTCCTACTATAATGGGCATGTTTAGAGAAAGGATAAATCAAGAAACCGATGTCTTTTGCTAGTTAGATAAACAAAAGTGTCCACATAGAGATACGTGTAAACTGGTTCACATTTTTCATGTTCAGCATTGTTACAAAGTTATAAAATAATGTGTGTAACACTCGTGTAGTTGAATAGGACCTAATGGTGCCACCGAAGGTGAATTTAGGAGACATAAATTATTAGAATCTTCAGCAGAAAAAAGTACAGGAATCCCTCCCTTCATGGGGGCTGTACTCACCTGTGTGGCATTTTCTGTTTTGCTCTGAAGCCCTGCATAACGTCTCAGCTCACATTCACCCTGGGTGTGCTGGCGGCATCTGCCTCATTGCTGGGTCATTGGGGCAGACAAGGCCAGCCCTCAGAGACAGCTTTTGCCCTGGGAAGGTGAAGCTGCCACCCTGGAGCATCTTCCAGAGGCCATAGTGCCTTGCATCTGGCTATGGCGACCAGCTCTGGGTCTCTCCCTATTAGTGGAGGACTAGTCTCAGATGTCACCACCACATGTCTGGCTATCCATCAATACAGGAGAGTGCTGAAGTTAGAATGTGATTTTTTAAAATGGGTTCACATCCCAGGAACAGGGTATGAGCTCCACTGAGCTCAGTTCTTAAATAGTCATTATCCTAGGTGGCCACCCTTGGGAATGATTGCTCTGACCTCTGGGACTTAAGTCCCTTCAGTGATCTCTTGCTTGATCACTTCTAATGATTGTGCTTCCTTCTCTGCTACCCACTTTTGCCATCATCCAGAAAAAAGTATTAGTTCTTACTCAAGAAATTCCTCCCTTCTAACCGTCTCAATCTGTTACTTGGGGCACACAGCTTTGAATCTCCCAGACCATCACTCTCTCTGCTTTCTCCGCACCTCTTGGCTCCCCACTGCCTTCACCTGCTTGTCTCTTGCTTAGACTCCATAGATCACCACTGCAGCCGCTCTCCCGCAGGTCTCTCCTGCTTTACTTTCCTTTGCTTTAGGCCCCAGCAACACCCCAGCCATGAATTAGTCCATCCACCCCTTTCTCAGCACTGATATCTGGCCTGTCGGTGCTGCTGAAGAACATCAGACCACTGGTGTGTGCCTAGAACCAGAACTATCAGAACTCACACTCCTCTTTCACTCTCAGCATTGCCTTGCCTCCAGCCCGAAGCCATGGTGGGAGCAGCGGCCGCTCTCTCTTCCACCCATCTGTCAACCTCAAGACAGCTCCCTGTTCCCTTGCCCTTAAGGACTGCTTGCTGGGGCTTTGATGGCACATTTTTGCTCCTGTCATCCTCTTTACCCCTTTTTGTTGCTGGTTCCTGCCTTACTCTTCCTTCTTAAAAACAAACAAACAAACAAACAAACAAACAAACAAAAACGAGCCCAAGTTTGCCCCCATTTTCTCATGCCCAGCCCCTTCCTTTGCTCACTGGCTTCTGCCCCATTCTGCCAATGAGCCACTGCAGCCCAGTGATCGAGTCCCTTGTGGCTGAACTCAACCCAAGGAGCATCTCCCAGCATTAAGCTCTCATGGATTCTCTGCAACACTGGAGTGTGAACCACTTCCTCCTTGGTTTCCACAGCGACACGTTCCTTGCACGTACTCCCTACATTTCCCAGCATGCTGCTTCTCCATTTCCTTTGCAGGCACCTTTTCTCTGCTGGTAGCTTAGATGTTGGATTTTCTCTGGCCCTGTCATTGCTCATCCTCTCTTCTCCCTGGCTCACCTTGCCAACCTGGAGTCCTCTGTGGTCTGGTGAAGCCTGGAGGTGGGTGGCCCTTTCCAGCGTGTGCTACCTGCCATACTCTCTGTGTGGCAGCCAGGCTGGGAGCAGCTGGTGGCTCCACCAGGAGCACCATGAAGACATTGGCCTCTGAGGGTCTGGGCAGTTGACCCTTTGCACAGCAGTTCTGAGGAGGTTCCTGTGACTGTGCAGCCTATGAAGTAGCATCGTAGGCAGTTGCCCAAGAGCTTGTTGATCTAACCGAGAGCTTGGTAGATCTTGGCTTGTTAGCTGAGAGCTTGTTAGATCTGCAGGGTCTCAGCTCCCCAAGCTCCTGAACCAAATGCACACATTGACAAGCCCCCGGGAGTAGTGCCCATACAGCAGCATGTGAGGGGCTGCTGGGGACCTGTGTCAGCCTGCTGAGATGGGGCAGAGCCGGGAGAGAGTCGGGGAACCCAGTTTCTTAAGATGCTTTTGTTTCAAAATAGAGGCCAGGTTTCCAGTGGAAATTTGATGGAAGGAGCCCTATATTTTTTTCTAATGGAATGGAAGCTTCTACTTGGTAAACAAGAGATTCTTATTTGAAAATAACTCTTGCTCCAACTTTGTGGGCTACCAAGGGAATTGAATTAGAGTAGAGGGGAGAGAAGCAGTAGCAGCAAAGCAACCAGGTCGTGCCTGTCACGGGTGGATCTCAGGACTGAACTGTTCCCACCCTCAGTATGGGGCCAGGCCTGGGCCCAACACCACTCTGGGAGAAGGAGATGAGGATTTTCTCTGAGGGGCTGGGTGCACCCCCTCAGGTCGCTCCTTCCTAAAGCAGGCAAGGGCAGTGCCATCCAGGGCACTGCATAGGCCCGGAGAGACCGGTCCTCCCAGCCCTGCCTTCCTCTGCCCCTCAGGCCGAAGCTCGAGCGCTTGGCTCGCTGAACTGGGCCTGCAGAACTGGAGTACGTGGGCCTGCGACAGCTGCATATGACCAAAATCACCCCTGGCTTTTGAGCTAGCTCCTGAGTCCAAAAACAACAGCTCCTCCTGCTGTGCATGACCAGGGTGGTTTGGGTTTAGTTGGTAACTCGCCCCGTCGCCATCCCCGCCTGCATAATGAGCACCCCGGGCTGGGCAGAAAAGGCCAGGGATGTTTCAAGAAACAAGAGCTCCTCTGTGGGGCTAGTGCGTTCTGGTTCCACATTCCAAATAGAGATGATGCGGATAGAGAGGAAGTGAACTTGGGACAGCACCAGGCTCTTATGGTTTCAGACAGAAGAGAAATGACAGAACAAGAAAGCTCCTGGCAGTGTCTGTAAAAGGGCCAGGGTCTGGGCTTCAGTCCTGCAGCCACAGTCCAGGGTGTTGCCATGACTGGCCACCATCTCCTGACCCTTCCTGTGCAGATCCCTGGCCAGGAAGTGCCCTCCTCCTCCACTGCTGGGTGCCTCTCATCCACTGCTAAGCCCTATCCCTGATCTTCCAGGGCAGGTGTGTCCCACATCTCCATAGGGCCCTGGGGCACCAGCCCCTGGGTACGAGGCACTATCATTGTAACCGCATCTTGCCTTTCCTGTAAGACCCACATGGCAGGCACAGAGACTCACTGCCTAGGACCCTGTAAGAAAGTACTTTCTGCTGCCCAGATGCGAGGTATGGTTGGATGAGCGCTAACCTCTGGGTGCTTCCTAACCAACGCCACTCCTCCTGGGGCAGCCCCCTGTCATTGACTGAGCAGAGTGGTGGTACAAGGGCATAGCTGTTCCTGTCCAGCAGGGCCTCTCCTAATGGCAAATCCCTGCTGCTGAGCTCTCTGGGTCTGGTAGAGACCTTACCTCAGCTGCATCCCAGCCTGGCCACTCCCTGCCCAGTTCCACTCCCCGCCTTTCCTTCCTGCGTGGTACTCCCAAGACACCATTTGCACTCTTAACTCTGTCTCACCCTCTGCTGCCTATAGAACCCAGCTGGGGCAGCCTGGCAAGGCTGGGGCCAATGCAGCTTCAGCACCTGGCATGCAGCTGTCACCAAGCCCAGCGGCCAGGTTAGTCTTCAAAGTAGGAAGGTGATGGCTAGGCCAGAACACAAAGAGCTGCATCCTCAATGGGGACCATATGCCTGCCTTCTGGAGAGGGAGTGAGGAGGCCGGGTGATCTAGAGCCTCCTTTACCACCTAGTCTGCCTGAGGCATGCTCTGGTTGACACCACAGTTGCAGGATTCTCAGGGATGCCTGCTCAAAAGTGCATTTGAGGTAGAAAAGCATGGGATAGTGTGTGCATGGGTGTGTGCATGTGCATGGAGGGGCAGTTGTGGGCAGTGGGTAGTGGGGGACACTTGACATCCCTCTGTGGGCCTGCTAGGCCTGGGGACTGGACTTGGGAAGAGAGTCAGGGTGGATGAGTTCTGGGCCTCAGCCCAGCTGCCCCGCCAAACACAGGCAGGATGTGAGAGTTTGGGGGAAACCTAGGAGGCTCTGTCCCAGGGTCTCAGACCCAGGGTCATCTCCACATGGGTCTGAGTCCCTGAAGGGTGCAGTGTAAGTGGGGCCAGGAGGAAGTCTTGACCCCAGGGCCTCTCCTCCCTGTCCTCCAAAACCTAAAATGCCACCATTTGGGAGGTCTGCCTTTGCAACTGTATAGCTTCACTTTTTGGAGGGGCAAAATCCTAGGAGGTGGTGAAGCTTTAAGACAAATTCAGCCTTGCAGAAGCTGCCTCAGCCTTCAACTCCCAGCTCATGTACCCTTACTTGTGCCTTGGCCCCACCTTGAGGCACCCACAGCAGAACATGGCCTGTACTGCAGGTCTTCTCACAGCTAGGAGGGTCTGAGCCCAGTTATCCCCTCGCCTGGCACTGCCTGGCACAGAGCACAGGCTCATCAATGAAGATGAGGTGAAAGTCAGGCCGATGGCAAGGGAGACAACACCATTACTCGTGGCTCAGGGTTGGGTACTGGTTTACCTGGTGCGGGAGGAGCTGTTTTGAACACTCCACGTTAATCCCTTTGCTTCATCCACACAGCTTCATCCTCATGATGTTGATGCTATTATTATCTCCATTTATGAGGAGGACTGAGACACAGAGCAGTTAAGGCATGTGCTTTGGTGTCACACAGCCTGGCAATGGGAGGAAGACCCCGCATAATGGGTCAGGCTGTGGTGGAGTGGGTGTGGGGGTCCTGGGGCTGACGCTCAAGCTGCAGGGCCATCTCCAAGAATCATTCATATCCCATCGGGCTTACATTGTCCTAGGGGATTCTTGAAAAGGTCCAGGGAGCCTGGTGGGAATGGGAAGGGACACTGTGGTCTGGGCATCTGTTTCCAATGACATCTGCACTGTCTAAGCTGCAGCCAGACCTCCCTCCTGCCAAAGCACCAGCTCTGCAGTGCTGCTGGTTGGTTGTGCCTCAGCAGGTCTGCACTGTGCTCAGAAGCCTCAGCAGCATGTTTTCCCCCAGGAAGCTGGGGCTGGTGGGCACCCTGGGACATGACTGTGAGTGGAGGAGGCCAGGGCTCTGGGTCAGAGGCAGCCCAGGCCCACTGCAGTACTGGCCCATCCTGTGCTCCAGCTGCTGAGCCTCTCCCTACTGCCAACCACCCCTGCCCGGAGGGCACAGGGACAGGCACCTGCCAGGTGAACTTGTGCCCAGAACACCTCGGGTGTTTTCACACCCCCGTCTCACTGAATCCCACGGCACCTCTGTATTCTCCACTTTCCAGGAGAAAACAGGCTCAGCAGTCAGGGAGTTCTAAGGTCACCCAGAGGTGAGTGGGTTGGGTGGCCAGGGTTTGGACTCAACACTCAAAGAGATGGAGAAACATATCCATCCCGGGTCTGAGTCTAAGCGGTTAGTCACTTGGGCCAGACATTAATCCAGACCATTCTCATTTGGATGAGAAAATGAGTGGCAGCTGAAGCTCCCCCGAAGAGCTAGTACCCCACGTGTAGGAGGGGCAGGCCCAGCCCCCCAGCTTCAGGCACGTCAGCCGGCCCCTGCATGACACAACCGCATTGTTCTGGAAACTTCCCCACCTCATCTTCATGCATGGGGTGGGGTCAGGAGGGAGCCTCGCCTTTTTTCCTGGACCAGAAGCCCATGGTGGTCTCCATGAAGAGACCTGTCCTGAAGCTCAAGGCAGGCTGGAGTCCCACTGACCTGCTTCGGTTTTCTCCTCTATTAATCTGGAATGCTAACGCATTTTTCACAGAGTGGTGGGGAGGACATGAAGGCATGTTGTAGGCATTACAGAGCTGCAGTGCAGAATCATAAACTATTGCTATAATGAGAAGCCGAGGAAGAAAACTGGACCAGAATTCAAGTGTCAAAGGCAAGGGTTAGTCTGTGGGGCAGGGATTTCCAAATTTCTGGTCAGGGGTCTCTGGGTGAGGCCCAGGGCTGAGTGAGCCCCTCTGCTCTTGTCTGTCTCTGCCTGTGGCCAATGTCAGAACAACCTTCTGAGGGTCCCGAGAAGCGCATTCCTCCTTCAGGTGCCACACTGGTGAGATGCCGTCTGGGTTTTTATTGAGCCTGATCAGAAGCCATAAACCAGCTGTGAAGCAGATGCTGGGCCTCATACCAGAAGTGTCCACTACATACGAGAGCCTCCTGGGTGGCCAAGCAGTGCCCTGTCTGGAGCACACCGGGGCTTGGCCAGCCAAGGCCTGCAGGCTCCCTGGCTCCCTGGAGACTCTAGGGAGGAGGATGGCTGTGCTAGGAAGAAGGGCCACTTTGTCACTTTGCTTCATTACCAGTGACGAGAGGCTGAGACTGGCTTGCACAAGATGGTGCAACCCACTCCCCGGGGGCCTGTAAGTCAACAGAGGCCTAAGTGTCTTGCCTGCCCTTGGCTGTGGCTTTCCTGGAGGCGGAAAGCTGGCTGTGACACACTAGGAGACTCCTTCTGATTTTAAGTTTCTTCTCTGGGGCCCCGTAGGGCCTCCTTTCTAGGAGTTGCTAGAGCAGAGTGGCTAGGAAACCCACGTTTTCAACTCTTGCACAGAGTCCCTGGCTTTGGCCTGGGCTAAGTTTGCCACTCTCCCTATTCCCTTCCACTTTTTACCCTGATCAGAGAATCAACCCAACCTGCCACCCTGTTGAGCTCTGTGGGACTGAGGCGGGAGAGGCAGGGCAGGCCCCACTTGCTTGCTGTGGAACCAGAAACTCAGGCCACCCTCAGGTGGGAGACGCAGCACAGGCTTAGTAGAACATGGCCCGCAGGGAGAAGTGGGACGTAACAATCTTGAAAATGGGCTTGAAAGGAGGCAGGGCCTGGGTTCAAATTCAGACGCAGACTTCCCAGTTGCACTTCCCATCTTCCGAAGACATTCTGGCTTCATGGACACCCGTGGCTGTGGCCACACAGAGGGTGGGTGTGGGTTCTGGGGCTGCACTTCGCTGCAAGTGGCAGAGAGGTGGGCTTGGGGCATGTGGGGCCAGCGGCTGGGAGGGCGATGTGGTTAATCAGAGTCCCATGCCCATGCTCCCTCGCTGGTCCCTGGCACCTTCCAAAGGAACCCAGACATTTTCTCAGAGACACACGCTTAGCTGTGTGCCAGAGGCTGATTCATTTTGACTGGCCCCCTGTGTCTCCCAGGGCTGTATATGAGCACCCTGTATAGCAATTATAGGTAAGCCCTTTAGTGTAACGTCTGAGTACCATGTGCAAGGGGCTGGGGAAGTCATGGGAGTTATTACTGGTGCCACATCACACAGTGTATGTGGCTCATCTCAGCCCCTGTGATGGTGTGGGAGGTAATATTATACTCATTTTACAGGTGGGGAAAGCTAAGGTAGAGAAGACAATAGACGATTTTGATTTGCCCCAAATCTCACTGGAATCCTGATGTTTTTAACCCCAAAGTCTGGACTGCTGTTTACTAACTTTCGCTTTATCTCCTGGGGTTGAGGTTTGATGCTCTCAGTACCCTGGATGCTGGTAGAACTGGGTTTCTCCAGCGCAGGACTTAGAGCAAGAAGCTTATTTTGGCACAAGCAACACCCACCATAATTGAGCATTTCAGAGATGAGAAAGTATGGCTTTCTTCTACTCCCCACTATCTTCTAACAACGACATGTCCATTATGATGCCACGAAAATAACAAACCAGACCGAGGAAAACAGTAGGTAAAGTGGAGAAGCAAGGCTAGGTAAATAAGACACATATCCATCCACTGCAAAGACCAACATAGATGCTACAGTTGAGCCCTGGAGCTCACCCTGAACTTCTGGCAGCAAAAGAGAGCCTCGATAGCTTATAATATTCTCACAGACACAAAGAAGCCCCACAGGTTGTAGGTGTTCAGGGACACTCAAGATTTCCATGGCAGGGCTCAGCATGTGTGGCGGGGCTTCCAGACTTTCTCAACTGCAAATGGTAATGGCCCTCCCTCAGCTACCCATGAGGCTTCTCCTCCATGGAAGCCAAGATCTCAACTCCTGAGGTTTCTGCATTTCTGGAAAGGGACAGGCCTACTCTCCTTTCGTGGAACACAGGTGGTTAACTCCACCAAAAGTCAGTCGCTCAGTGGGGGAATTTATCTAATGGGGAGATGACTGTCAGAACAGCCATTGGACTTCTAGGCAATGACTATGTACTTCCCAAAGGTTCCCATTTTCCAAAGACATTCTGGCTTCATGGACACCCGTGGCTGTGGCCACACAGAGGGTGGGTGTGGGTTCTGGGGCTGCACTTCGCTGCAAGTGGCAGAGAGGTGGGCTTGGGGCATGTGGGGCCAGCGGCTGGGAGGGCGATGTGGTTAATCAGAGTCCCATGCCCATGCTCCCTCGCTGGTCCCTGGCACCTTCCAAAGGAACCCAGACATTTTCTCAGAGACACACGCTTAGCTGTGTGCCAGAGGCTGATTCCTTTTGACTGATCCTGGGGCGATGCCATGGGAAGTTTCCTCTGAAATGCAAGTCTGTCTATTCCAGGCTTCAGAGGGGCCTCTAAGTGCAAAGGCCCTGCTCTCTTCCCCTCCCCAGGAAAAGTGAAGGGCTGTCTCAGCTTCTTGCTTGAAGAATATTCCAACTTTCACTCTCAGAAGAGAAGTGTGAGTCAAGAAGGAGGGAAACAATTCCTGAGCACCTACCTTGTACCTGGTGCCTCCAGTGGGAGAGTCAGCTTCTCAGTTTGTCCACAATGGAGGAGTTTTCTGGGACACTCAAACTGGAATAGCTGGTTACTCAGCTTCACTACCGCACGGCATTCTCATGAGGTGGGAGCTGTCACTGCTCATTACAGATGCAAAAGCTGGGGTTTTAGGAAGCCATTTGCCACATCTGGGGTCCCCAGGGTCGTGGTCCTTCCACTCCTGCATCTTGTCACTCCTGAAGGTGTGAGAAGACATTGAAAACCTAGCAAGCTGAGTTCCCTGCAATGGTCTGGTTTTCCTGGACTTGTTCTTTGTTTGCTGGTGGAGAGACCCTCCTTCCTCCGACTCCATGTCTCTATAGAAAAGGAATCCCCCCAGTAACCTCTGAGGCCTCTGTGTGCCCCAAATCTCACTGGAATCCTGTGGCTGAGGAATCCTGAGCTCCATGTGGCTCAGAACCAAATTACCAGGCCGTGCTCAGATTTCTGTCCCATGTCGGGATCCCTTACCCTGCAGAGAACACTCTTGGCCATGTGGGATTGGAGGAGGAGATATGTTTACCCGGCAGGTCTGTATAGCTGCACATCTAATGCCGCATTCTCTAATCAGCTTTGCCAGAACAAAGATGGCATCTTGTCACCCATAAGTAGGGCTCCTGCTTGTCCCTCCTAATGGATGCCTAAGAGGTATGTTATATTTTGAAGCCCCTAAAGCCCCAATATGTAAGTTTTCCTATGTGTCAGAGACTTCTAGCGAGACCTTTCACCCCAGCAAAACCCATAAAGTGCTTTTCTAGAAGTGGCTTTTTCTGGGGGACCCAAGGAAGACCAAAATTTTGTTTCTCAGAAGAAAGGAGCCCTGTGTGCAGAGGCTAGTTAGAGCCTTGTGGGAAGTCAAGGAAAGCAGGCTCTGAGCTTTCCCAGCTGAGAGTCCAGCATTAAGGCCAAACTTTTCTGTGGCTCCCAGAAATGGGAGACTTGAGGGCCTGTGGGACAATGCAGGGACTTTCAAAACATTCTCCTGAGAAATGTTATGCAGGGGCTGTGGGAGACCTCTGTTTCTTTCTTGCCCCAAGAAATCCTGCCTCTCTGGTCTCTGGATGGAGCCAGAAAGAATTCTACCCTCCTTCCCCTTCCCTCCTCCTTGCCCTAGAGGATCCTGAATCAAAGAGGACCTCACGCCTGGCTTGTTCTTATCTTGATTGGTGCCCTAAGCTCCCCACCTTGGTATTTTCAGAGTGAGGGCTTAGGTTAATCTGAAAGTCCTGCTGGAGACCACCCACCTCCCTTAAGCAAGCAGCTCACCTTTCAGCCCAGCGCCGCCTGTGCCTGGAATGTTTGACAGGCATGCTCACACTATAAAGGGGCTGATAAGCCCTGGGACCTGTGGTTCTTGGAGCCAGAAAGCTCATTGACGGAGTCCTTCCTCTGAATGGCATCACTTTGTCCATTGGCCTGGGACAGGGCAATGAAGGTCAAAGCTGAGAAGATGTGGCAGAGGGGACAAGCACTATGGTCCCCTGGCTGGAGGAAGGACGTGGGAGGCTAGAAAGCTGCTGACCTCCCGACAGAGCTTCACAGGGATCTCACCCACACTGCCCAAGTATATGCCTCTGGGGCAAGGATTTGGGGGGTGAAGATGAGATAGAGCTCAGAGTTTGGTTTGCAAGTCTTCAGGCGCTTCTCCTGGTGTCCTCTAAAGAGGAAGTCACCACCTCAGTCTAAGAATCGTATGTGCAGGGCCCCACCTGAAGTCACTTTCCTGTGTTTGTCACTCTGTTGTCTCTTCTTTGTCCCTGTAGGGAACCTGTAGGAAGAGTCTTAAATTGAGAGTGACCCTGGGCTTATTTGTGTGAACAGCAGAAAGTAGGGAATGATGATACCAAGGGACAGGATGACAGAAGGCCACACTAGGAAGAAGATGAAGATGTTCAGAGTGTAGGGTCTCAGGCAGGAGAACAAGGGGGTTCAGGTGCCTGTAGGTCTATGAAGAGCTGTTTCAGTTAAACTTTCCACTTCAAAACTTAGTGGCTTGAAGAAACAACTTATGATTATTTCTCCTGGTTATGTTTTGTGTTGACTGGGCTCAGCTGGGTGGTTTGTGTTGAGAGTCCTCACACAGTTGCAGTCATAGGGTGCCTGGGCTACAGCATGTGAGGGCTCTGCTAGGCAGGATACAGCTGGCTGCTGATGCTGTCCTTTGGCTGGACACTCAGCTGGCATGTTAACACCTATCTGTGGTCTCTCAGTGTGGCTTGGGGTTCCCACAGCATGGAAGCAAGAGGCTCAGAGAACATCCCAAGAGTGAGCTGGCAAGAGGCCCAGGTGGAAGCTATAAGGCTTCTTTTAACCCAGCCTCAGACGTCCTAGAATATTACTTCCATCGCACTGCAGTAGCCAGGAAGTTAATGAGGTCAGCCCATTTTTAAGGGGGCGAGGATTAGATGCCACCTCTTGACGTGAGGAGTTAGTTGTACCTTTCTGGGGGGGCGGGGCAAGGACAAGAGGGCAGCACCTGGCATCTGTCTCTTGTTGGACTTCCCAGGTAGAGTGTGGAAGGCAGGGATGAGGGTTTTCTTCAATCCCTATCAGGTATTGCTGTTGGCAGCAGTGATAATTGTGAGGCTATTTCCCAAATGCACTTCATAAAACATTTTTCACATCTATATGATTTGTCAGCAAGTAAGCAAGAGGTTAGTGAGAAGCGGAGTATTCTTTACCTACCTGTATTAAAGGTGAAGAGACAGGTTTGAAGCAGTCAAGTGACTTTGCTCACATGACACAAGTCATCTGCCATTTGTCCCAGCTCAAGTCCACCCATCCTCGCAGGTGACACCCTCCATGTATTAATGTGCTCCTGTCCCAGGCTTTGCCAGCATCTCCAAGCCCTCTTCATGCCTCTGGGCAACAGATCTCCTCCTGGGTTCTGACCTGGATCTCTTGCTGTTTGCTGAATGTCCAGTTAAATGGCCTCACTCCCATGTGACTCCGTTCTTCCATCCTTAGTGTGAAATTGGAGCCAGGACTAGGGAGCAAGGAAAGGAGTTGGAGAAAGCAAAACATTTCTGGAAGGTGCAGAGTGGGCTCTGGGAATGGCCTGGGGGCAGACAAGGAGGCCAATTCCAGCTGGCCCCATAGCCTCCTTGCTGGCTGTCAC
Source organism: Papio anubis (assembly GCF_008728515.1). Lineage (NCBI taxonomy): Eukaryota > Metazoa > Chordata > Mammalia > Primates > Cercopithecidae > Papio > Papio anubis. Next base: position 84,379,994 of record NC_044986.1, read on the forward strand.
TGGGTGGCTCCTTTTCAGGCCACTGGTCCAAGGGGAGCACAGGTCAAGGGTGAGCTGCTGGTCAGATCCCTAACCCAAGGCAAGCCTGGAGACTGCAGTTATGTGTGGAGCCACAACTGCCCCAATCTTCAGCTTTTGAAACATGAAAAGTAATCGTGTTTTTGCCTAAATGTACTAAAATCATTCAGGAGAGAGAGAGAGAGAGAGAGAGAGTGTGTGTGTGTGTGTGTGTGTGTGTGTGTGTTGTATTTAATGAGTGAGTGGATATTTTAAAACAGGTTTCATTAATAAACTGTACTTACCATTCCCTGCCCAAGCCCCTACCCTACCTCCTCCAGCTCTGAACCATCTGGGGGTGGTCTTGGCTCGTATTACACTCAACACAGGTGCGGACCATCAGTAACACTGGTTGGAGTGCCCTGAATGTGCCAGCCAGTCTGGAAACTGTGGGCCCAAACACCGGCAATGTCCATGGCTGACCCCTGTCTAACTGTCACATCCTAGTACTGTTATGGAGCCCTGGCCCTCAAACTCAGGGAGCACACTGGTCACTTCCGTGAAAAACCGCACAGTGCCCATGATGGGGTTAAAGCGCTTCATCTATGGAGTGAGCTTGTGTGTCTTACAAAAGGGCTGGGCATGGGGGTAAGAATGGAATTTTACCCCAAGGATCAAGCTCTGTTTCAACCCTGATATAAGAGGAGGAGGAGGAGGAGAAGGAGAAAACTGACACCATACAGAACAATTAAATCCCTGACACATGATTTCCCTTCCCTGGAAGGAAGCCCAGGAAGTGCTGCCCCCTGTTGCCAGCATAAACACTACTTGCAGCTTCTGCCCTGGGCCACGAGTCATAAAATATAGAATACACAGAGCCCTAAATCAACACCAGGGAGAGCTACCGCGCATGGTGGGTTCCAGTATGACCTGGGGGTCTGCTGGCATGGATTCCTTGAGCCCCTGCCCTTTCTAGATCCTTCCCAGGTTCCCTCAGGGAAGCGTTACCATGCCTGGAATGGGCAGCAGCAGGAAATTTCAGAGCTCCGGTGTGGAGAAAGGGAGATTTAGCCAGGAGACAAATAGCAGAGCCCTGGGCATTGCCCATATCACTGGGTGCTGCCAGAGAAACTAGCAGTCAGCAGCAGACAACCCCAGGAGGCTCCAGGGCTCCATACCCAGAAGAGTTGTTTGGAACCTCTCTGACTTCCATGGGCAACAGTAAAGTGAGGAGAGGCTGGTACCCTTGGTATCCACATCTGGCAGAACTATTAAAGCCAGTGGGGGCTGGGGGCAGGGGTGACACTCCCCTCTTACTCCAATCCAGTGAAGTGGTCCCGATGTCTGCAGAGAGGGTGGCCTCATGTGGCTTCTTGAGTTAATGTTTCAGTTAATTCTTTCTGTGTAATAAACTACCCCCAAACTTAGACACTCAGAATAATTTATCATGCTCTTTCACAGTTCTGAGGGTTTACAGGGCTCAGCAGTCAGATGTCACCTAGGACTAGAGTCATCTGAAATCTCACCTAGGCTGGACACTCAAGACAGCATTTTCTCTCTCATGCCCAGTGCCCAGACTGAGATGGCTGGGACAAGTTGGCTGGTTGGGAATCCCTCTCTCTACAGATGACCTCTTTGTGTGGGTAGCTTGGGCTTCCTCACATCATGGTGGCTTCAGAAGAGTTGTACTTTTTACCTGATGTCATGCCTATTGTGGATTAAATGAGGATGTGAATATTGGGAAATATGGTTCATTAGGGAGCCATCGTTAGAGACCAGCTTCCACAGGTAGAAAGAGAGGGGCTAATATTGGGGTGATTTGGAGACCTTTATTTCTCCTTGTTAAACTCACTGTGGAGCCAAAATGGCCAATGGGGGGTCATCTGGTTCACTACTTCAGACTGTTAAGCAGGGCATCCCAGGCCCCTGAGGGTTCTGGGATCATGTCCGGGCAGACCCCCTGGTCTCTGCAGTAGTCTGCCTGCCATCAATACATCCTGAAATGCTCCTCAGACATCTTGGTTCCTTGTTTCCATGTGTCCTGCTATCCTGTTGTCAAAGCAACTACCCAATCCTGGGAAGTCGTATTATTATTTGTCTTTTTTTTTTATTACAGCTATTCTAGTTCTTGGTTCTTTATTTCCTGTAGCCATTTTTTTTTCTATTATTTTCACTGTCTCTAGCCTCTCTTTGCTCCAATCCCTGGAGCACATGGTTGCCAGGGTAATTATCATCAGATGTTGCTCTTAGCCTAATATTCTCCTATAGAGGAACTTGGAGTAGATATGAAAATTCTCAAATGAGAAGTTCAGGGAAAAGGAAAAAGTCCATATGAAGTCAAAGTCATTTCTCTTTGTTTGATCCTGAAGTGCATAGATTGCTTCTTTGAGTTTTTTGGTGTCATATATATACAATTCACACATTCATGAAGTTCATTCTTTTTCTTTTAGTGTGTTCTTTTAGTATGTTCACAATGTTCTGCAGTTATCATTCCTATATAATTTCAGAATATTTTTATCACCCCAGAATGAGACCCCATACCCATTAGTATTCACTCTCCATTCCCCACTCCCCATTCCACTGACAATCTAATCTATTTTTGTCTCTATGGAATTGCTTTTTCTGCACATTTTCTATAAGTGGAATTCTACAATATGAGGCCTTTTGTGCCTGGATGTCTTCACTTGGTGTACTATTTTCAAGGTTCACCCATGTTGTAATATGTATCAGTACCTCATTCTTTTTATAGTTGAATATTTCACTGTATGGATATACCACATTTTTTATCCATTCATCTATTGATGTGCACTTGGTTTGTTTCTACTTTTTGGCTATTCTGAATAATGCTATTATGTCTGTCCATATGCAAATTTTTGTGTGCACATGTTTTCATTTCTCTTGACTATATACCTAGGAATAGCATTGCTAAGTCATGGGGCCACTCTATGTTTAATATTTGAGGGACTGCTGGACTGTTTTCCAAAAAGCCTGCACCATTTCATATTCCCACAACAGTGTATGAGGGTTCTGTTTTCTCATGTGCTCGCCAACACTTTCTATTATCTGTCTTTTTAATTATAGCCCTCTTGGTGGATGTGAGCAGTATCATATTGTAGACTTTATTGCATAAAAAAGGCTAATGTAAAGATACAAGTATCAGGTGGTCCAAGTGTGAACAACTTGGAGATTATGAAAGCAGAGTTGCAATCTAAATGCCTAACGGGAAGGGTTCCTGACCCTTCTGCATCATAAAGTCCAAAGAGTCCTTGATGGGACAGAACCCTCCATGAGGGTTCAGAATCAGGACTGTCAGACTCCTTTCTAATTCTTATAACATGGGCTTCCTTCAAGAAAGCAGGAGTCCCATCCCTTTTAGTAGAGCCAACAGACTGCTGCTGTCATCACCGTGAACAGGACCTGGTCCACCAACAACTTGACATGATGCAGAGGTGGGACCTCACTCACACACATGAACCCAGCAGGCCAAGGCGGGACATTGTGTGAACAGGACCAACAGCATGAGAACATTGACCTTGAGGAAAGTGTTTAGGCCCCTCTCAGGCTCAGCTGACCCATTTCAAAGGTGAGCAGATGGGATTGCTGCTCTACTCTACTGCTTTTGAAAGAAGAAAATAAATGGCCCCTGCCTCTACTGGTTGCCTAGGGCAAACAACAAAGTACCAAAGACCGATGGCTAAGTGACAGAAACCGATGCTTTCACAGTTCAGGAGGCCAGAAGTCCAAAATTAAGGCATCAGCAGGACCGTGCTTTCTTTCCTCATTTCTTGTGGTTTCCAGCGATCCTTGGCCTTCCTTGGTGTGCAGCTGTGTAACTCCAGTCTCTGTCTCCATCACCACAAGGATGTCTTCCCTCTGTGTGTCTGTGTCTTCACGTGGCTTTCTCCTCTGTGTGTGAATCTGTGTATGCTTCTCCTCTTATAAGAATATTCAACATATTGGATTAAGGGCCCACTTCACTTCAGCATGACCTCATTTTAATTTATAACTTAACTATATATGCAAAGGCCTTATTTCCAAAAAAGGTCACGTTCACAGGTACCAGGGGTGAGGACCTCAACATATCTTTCAGGGGGACACAATTCAATCCACAGAACTGCCCATGGCTTGATCTCTTTTGCCATATTCTCTACACTGCTTCTTGGTCCATCATGAATGTCTCTCTTCTTTTCTATTCCCCCACACTCCACTACACTTCCCCTCAGCCCTCTGCTGCTCCTTCCAGCTTCTACTTAGTGCCGCTCTCTATGCCCTGATGGCAAAAGCTGTAGAGTCAGCCACTGCATTGTACCTGGCACTAAGTTGTACCTTTCTCCATCTGAAGTTAAGCAACATGGATAGTGTACCCTACTAACTTCAGCTTCAGAAAGCATAAAGTCCTTCCCTGTGCTTGCCCTGGATTCTTCTGCAGATGGAGGGATGCAGAGTTGCCTGCAGAAAGGTGTATACCTGGTTCTGTGGCCTGTATAGAGCAGCATGTTCGGCAAATCAGCAGCATTTAGAAAGCTCTCAGCCTCTCCTGAGAACTTGTCAATAACACAGATTTTCAGCCCCTAGATCAGACCTACTGAATCAGAAACTCTAGGTGGACCCTGGCATTCTATGTTCTGACAAATCCTCCAAGTGATTCCGATGCATGCTGAAGACTGAGAACCACTGGCAGAGAGAAGTGCTTTAGATCTCTTGGAGAGGCTGATAAGTCAAAAGGCAGTAAATATAGCCTGCAAATGATGAAGCGAGACCAAAATGTGTGTCTGACTGACCTGACAAAAGCTGTCCATGGGGCTGCTAGCTCCTGGGCAAGGGACAAAGCAAGTCTTTAACAGCTAGGGGAAATTGGTGGCCTGGCTCCATCATGCTGCCCCACTGAAACTCTGCAGAGTGAAAACATAAAAGAAAAGAAGTAGAAAAGTAAAAATCACATATGAAGAAACTAGAAAACAGGTACAATTGGTGAGGAAGCATGCATGGCCTTCCAAAGGCAAGCTGCACAACCTGAGGGTCTAAGGCCAGACTCCCCCTTTAGAATGACACTGGAGGACATGGGAGGGTTCTTCATGCAGCACAACGTGTAGAGGATAGGGAGGCAGGGCAAAGTGATAGAACATGGGGAAGCATGTGGACATGCACCTTTGCAAAAATGTGGATACCAGCACTGGGGCCAAAACAGGGAAGGCAAACCAGCAGACTTACCATTCTGATCTTGGTCACCAGAAGGAAAGGAAACATGAAATCCTAAAGATATACATAGAGATATAGAAATAAAGCAACTTTCTGCATACATCCATGATGTTAGGGGCTTCACTCTAAGCTTGGAAGATCTCACGACTTGGCAACATCAGATTTTCAGGGTAGAATGCAGATGGAAATACATTCACAGACAACAGGGCAGAACCAAGCTGGATACTTATCTGCTATTCTTTAACACTTAGCAAGAATTAAAGACTCCCTTCCAAGATAAGTAATGATCAACAAGAATCCAGCATGATATCTATGAAAGGTATTGAGAACGAAAAGGAAAAGAGTAAAGACAAAGGGCAGATGAGAAACACATACCTGGAGCATGATGTCATCCAACACATGAAATTACACCCCAAAGCCATGAAATCAATAAAATTAGAGGAAATGTCATCACTCTGAAATGAGAGCTCAAAGAAGAGGTATGAGAACTTGAAGAAGAGATGATAAGATAGCTAAGAAGATTTAAAAAACGAATCTGTAGCAATAACATTCAAAACTGTGTAGAAAGAAAAGTTACATGAGAGTCATCGAAAAAGAGACAAGATACTGTTGAGTAAATAGGCAGTGACAAGAAGGACAGAATTGAGAAAATGAAGCACAATGAAGTGGAAAAAAATGAAGAGTTAATATAGACGAGAAGAAAGTGAGATTTGAAAGATAGACAAATGCTGTCTCATGTACAAATAGTTGATGTTTTCTGAAGACAGCAGAAGAAAACACAGAATTGAAAAATACAGTAGAAGAAACTATCCTCATATAAAGAAAGATCTAAATTTACCTGAAATTTCATGACCCAGAAAAACGGTCATAGCACAACAAAATATGAGTGATATTCTGATGGAGCTACTTTAGTTAAAATGTAAAAAAAAACCCAACTCATTGGCTATCTAGGTTTAAAAACAATCAACTCAATTGCAAGGGAAGAAAGTTTATGATAGTGGCCTGCAGTTTTCACAACAGAATCATTCAAAGTTGAAAGACAATGTGGTAATCTTAATCTTCAGAGAAGAAAACATTATTTAAGTTTAAGTAAGTAAAGCTGTCATTTTACGAGTAAATGATAGGCTGGATATGGTGTCTCATACCTGTAATCCCAGCACTTTGGGAGGCAAAGGCAGGTAGATCACTTGAGCTTAGGAGTTCAAGATCAGCCTGGAGGCAACGTGGTAAAACCCCATATCTATCAAAAATACAAAAACTTAGCTAGGCGTGATGTCATGCGTCTGTGGTCCCAGCTACTTGGGAGGCTGAGGAGGGAGAATCACTTGAGCACAGGGGTGAAGGTTGCAGTGAGCTGAGATCTCACTACTGCACTCCAGGCTGCACAAGAGTGAGACTCCATTCCAAAAGAAAAAAAAAAAGGATTAAATAATAATAATGGTAATAATCCATTTTACTGAAAGCCAGACCCTTTTTAAGTGCTTGGCATGTGCAAGTGTGTGTCAGAGAGAAAGGGGATAAAATACTGTTTCTGCTGTCATCCTACCACCTCAATCAGAGTGACTCTACAACATTCCACATGCGTGTTCTCCCGATAGGAGGCATGTGTGTTTGTGTGTGTAGGGGTGGTGGTTGGGGCCGGTTGTTAAAAATCACTTGACCAGCTACGACAAAAATAAGGACCACAGTAACGAGTCATGGCTTCCATTTAGCAACTAAAACAGAATTTACCTTTTCTTTAAACAAAACAAGCTCTTATTATTATAAAATAATATTCATGTAGATAATTTAGAAAATACAGAAAATAAAGAGGAAAATAATAGTTGCTAGTAGTATAACTTTAACAAAGAATGATTTCTTTCCATTTTTTTTCAGTGCAGCCTCTTTTATTTTTACATAGTTGTTCCCAAATAAATATAGTTTTGATTTTGCATGTCACATTCAATGTTTTTGTATCATTGGCATTTTTTATGTCGTCATACATTTTATTTTCATGGCCTAATAATATCTCTTATGTGGAATACATGTATACCTAGCTGGGGGCATAAAGGTTACTTCTATGTGCTTGCAGGAGAAGAGTTTGGCTTCTGCTGACAACTCTTATAAATAGCAGCGCAGGGCATAAAGCCTTTGGAAGGTGGATTGCTTCTTGGAATAAATTCTCATGAGTGAAAATAATTAGTTGCAAGATAGATCTGGGCCTGACACAGAATGCCAAATTGTTTTTTGGAAGGGTCATGATGGTTCACACTTTCACCCACAGGGCGGGGAGAACCGCTTCCTTACACCCCACTCATCCCTTGAGTATTCTTCCAGAGGAGAAAAATGACTCTGCAAGGGGCTTTTAATTTTTTGTTTCATTGATTGCTAGTGAGGTTAAACCTTCATTGTGTGTTCTGCAACTGAGTAAACGATCTGCTCCTACTGCGGCCTGTGCATCCACTGCCCGGCTCCCAGCGCTGTTTTACTGCTGCCCAGTCTTCAGCTCTCCAACCAGATGCCACCCATCCCAGCCCCAGTCTGGGTCAGTGTTCTGAGCACACCCATCCCCACCCAGCTGGAAGACTCCTGCATTGAGATCTGTCCTCCACTAAAGCACAACCTCCCGAGAGCAGGGAGACACACAGGGTAGACACATCATCTGTGCTCAGTGCTGAGCCAATCTGTGTCTTCCTCCCAGTGCCATCTGATGAGACTGCCTTTGAACTATTATTTCCATCTTGAGGTCTTGACTTCTAGGCTCTGATCCTAGAACTGTGGCTGCCGCCAGCTGCAGAAGTCACCCCAAACGTCTTCCATTTCTTAACACAGTCGTCTTTCTGGACCTCAGGAATCTCAAATCCCTTCTGTAGAGCCTCCCAGCACAGGCTTGCTAAGAGTTAATTAATCCACTTGGGAAGCCAGTCTGCCCTGGCAGGGTTCAGTCAATGGAGACAATCACATTTATCAGTTAAAGGCTTCATTGAGCCCCTGCCCTGAGGCACGCACAGAGACGTTTTCTTGGGCAAACTTAATTATTGCATCAGAAGAAAAAACATTTTCTCATGTTAGTTTTGGGGAGGGAGCAAGCGCCAGCAAGGCTTCCTGTAATTTTCATTACCAGTAATGACATTTTCCACAATCCTGAACTCATTGGGTTATTTTAATTCTTTTCATATTCTTTGTTTAAATGGTGAAGGAATCTATCAAGGGGTGGCATGATATCAGTTTTTATAAACTCAAAAAGTTGCAGGATGTTTTGAAAATCACCTAATCCATGCCTCCACCTTCAGACAGCAGAACCGTAGCTAAATCCTCTGACAGCTAGAAACCTCCTGGATCAGTCAAGATTTCTGGAGAAATGACTTCCACAGTCTCCCTGAACAAGCTGTTCTGTGGTTTGGAAACTCAGAATCAGGAAGGTCTCCCCAGATCTGATAATCATCCTTTGCAATAGCAGTGACAGCGTAAGGCTCCCTTTTACAGGCTGCAGGGTTCTCAACCTGGGCTGCATGTGGAAATCACTGGGAAAATTTGAAGGTCCTGATGCCCAGGTCACACCCAGACCAATGAGATCACCTACCTGGAGGATGGAGCAGAAACCTGTCTTTTCAATGTCCCTACCCTGGGGGGTGCTGATGTGGAGCCAGAGTGAAGACCCTGGCTCCATTTCTGCTTATTTGTCAAATGTCTCACCTGCAAGGGACATTAAAGTCCACATGGTTCATGGTTCCCAGCCCTGCCTGAACAACAGAATCACCTGGGAAGATTAAACAACCTATTGGTGCAGGGACCCCACCCCCACTGGTCCTGACTCAATTGATCTAGGACCTGGGTACTTTTTGAGAGCTCCCCAGGGCTCTCTATCCAAGTGAGGAAGGTCGGCAAGGTCTGCTACCTTGTGTGAGAGGAGCTAAGGTGGACTCCAAGAGACCTTCCCATATGCAAATGCATTCGTTTTGCAAGGGCATTAAGAGTCCTTGAGTTCTGCTGTCAGGCCAACAGCGCCTCTAGGACCCAGCGGCCACGCCATGTGGGCTACTTGGAAAGATGGTTTTTTATCGTCTGGTGCCTGAGAAGGTCCTAATCCCTGCAACTTGCAAATGTGAATTTCTAGGCAAAAACAATGTATTCCAGATGTGATTAGGTTAAGGAATTTGATAAGGGAGATTATCCTGTAGTATCCAGGTATGCCCTAAATGCATCACAAATGTCTTTATAAGAGAGGCAGAGGGAGATTGAAAACAGACAGCAAAGAAGTGATGTGACCATGGAGATGGAGAGTGGAGTGATGCGGCCACAAGCTGAGGAATGCTGGCAGCCACCAGAAGCTCAGCCAGGCAAGGACCAGAGTCTCCCCTTGGGACCCTGGAAGGAGCACTCCCCAGCTTGTTACCTGTAGAGGGTCTCAACTGCAAGTTGTCCAGGTTCTTGGTGTTTTGAATGAAGAATTGAACAAAACACACAGCAAAGCAAGGAAAGGCTGAAGCAACAAAAGTAGAAATTTATTGAAAATGAAAGTACATGCCATAGGGTGGGAGTGGGCCAGCACAGCAGCTCGAGGGCCCTGGTTACAGTATCTTCTGGGGTCCAAATATCCCCTAGAGGTTTCCCTTTGGCCACTTGTGTTCACCTTATGTAAATGAAGTGGTGGCTGGCAATCAGTCTAATTGTTTTGGAAAACAACCAGTGGCTAAAGTTACCAAGTTACTCTATGCAAACATCTGATTGGCTGCTGCAACCAATCAGAGGTACTTTCAATTATCTATCTGCCTCAAATAATGACAGCTTTGATTATTGCTTTCCAATCTCTCTTTTACTTCTTTTTTCTTCTTATTGCACTGCCTAAGCCCTTTAAGGCATTACAGAGTTGAAAAGATAAAAGAAGCCATTCTTGCCGTTTTTCTGATCTTAAAGGAAATATCTTAAACACCTTTACATGTGATTTGCCATAGGTTTTGTTTCTTTATTAGTCATGAGGGGATGTTGAATTTTATTAAACAGATCTTTGCATCTATAAACCTGAGCATGGACTTTCTATCTTCAATCTGTTGATATGACACATTACATTAATTGATTTTCAAAATTAAACATCCCCCTGACATTCTGGTGGCTTCCCGACCTTGCTGCCTTGTATGGCTCTTCGGGCTTCTATCCTTTTTTCTGTTCCCATGGGAGTATCTTTGGAAGAGAGTGGCCCTGCTCACCCAAGAACTAGACATTACGTTGTTCATGACTCCAACAGTGCTCTTGCAGTCGGGCTTAGGTTGATGGACAGGGCTAGATTTCTTCCATCATGCTGCCTCCCTTGGCTGCCCGATCTTGGGACATTTGACAGCAAGCCTCTTGGGTGACCCTCAAATCATCTTTCTCCAGACTTTCTGACAGTGCACCTTATTGTCTTTGGCCTTGGGACCTCTCTCTTCATCATTCTCCTGCATCCCTGATTCTCTAAGACCTCAGTCCTGGGGACCAGGCCTTCGCCTGCCTGAGGAGCGCATCCTCCCCTCCACCTCCCTCCCCACTCTGCTGGCCCTTCTTGCTGTGCTGTGAGACTGGCCAGAATGTCTAATGGGAGCCCCCATTTCTGGGCCTCCTGTTGCTCAGTTTGGTCTTTCAGAGAGCACCCCTCAAAACCCAGAGCACCAGATGGCAGCCACTCTCAGGTCTCCATGTCACCTACTAGAAGTGTTCAGGCCCAGCACATGACCTGGCTCCGGAGTGGTGCTTAAGAAGTGTTTGTTGGTTCTTGCTCTTGCTTACAGCTGAGCCTGAGTCTAGTGATGCCCACCTTGGCCAGGCATGGCTAAGAAGTGGGGTGAGGGGCTTCAAGGGTTTGCCTGTGTCCCCTGCAGTACCCCTCACTGTAGCCTTGAGCTTACCAGGAACCCCACTACTGACTAAACACACATGTTGGATCCTACCATTAAAAACAATGAGAATTTATTCCTTCAGAGTTCAGCTCAAACATTCTTTTCTCAGAAGCCTCCCTAACCTCCCAGACTAGGTCACTGGGTCGGTCAGAGTCCCTGAGGGAAACACATGGTATATTTAAATTGGGTAATTTGATCAGAGTTCAGTGAGGGGACTGTCTACAAAGTGTGACTGGTTTAGGGGAAGCCCCTGGGGTGGGGTGGTCCTCTAAGCCAGTAGAGCTACGTTAAGTGGGGAACTCTGCCTCCCCAGGCCTGAAGGAGTGGGGGCAGGAGTGATTCTCAGAACCTCTGTGCAGCATGGGGGCTGGGTGGGAGCCGGGCCTGCTGCAGAAAATGCAGCGGACAGGGACTCAGAAAACCAGTGCCCACATTCCTCCCCTGCTGCCTCCAGCCTCTGGTCTCCAGCTGGCTCTTCTATCAGGGGAACGCAGCTGGAAAGCACGGGTCAGCCTGCAGGAGGCTCTGCACACTGCACATATGCACGATTGTGTGTTTGTGTGTCTGCCCCATGAGAGTGTGAGCTCCACGAGGAAGGAAATGTGCACATCTCACTTACAGTGCAGCATCTGGCACGTTACCAGTGCTCACTAAAAATCTGCTGACTGGTGCAGAGGTGTAATCAATGGACTGTCCTAGAAGACATTACTGAGGAACCCAATAGAGACTCATCACCCTTCATTCCCTTGAATACAGTGCCCTTACTGTTTTCTCTTGTCTCGTCATGGAACTTGGGAGGTCCTAGATGAAAGCTCTCAACGGCAACCCCCACCTCATCTCCAGCTCCATAGCTAGAGCATGCTCACCCCAGCATGGCTAGGGGCCTTCAGCGTGGCTTGACGTCCTCCGAACACATGACTGCTCTCCTGAGATACGTGGGTGTCTCCTCTGCTCTCGTGCCCCAACTTCCCCATGTGCCTTGCTATGGGCTGAATGTCTGTGTTCCCCCAAATTCGTATGTTGAAGCCCCAAGCCCCAGGGTGATATTATGGGAGTTGGTGTCTTTGGAAGGTAATTACGGTTAGATGGCGTCATGAAAGTGGCCCCTCCATGATGGGATTAGTCCTTACGAGCGGATGAAGAGACCAGAGCTTTCTTTCTCGCATATGAGGACACAGTGAGAAGTCGGATGTCTGTGAGTCAGGAAGAGAGTCCTCACCAGGGACCAACTATGCTGGCTGGCACCTTGATCTCCAATACCCAACCTCCAGAACTGTGAGAAATACATGTTGTTTTAGCCCCCAGCCCCTTGGTCTATGGTATTTTGCTGCCACAATGAGGACATCTCCTGGAAGCTTCTTTCAGATCCTCCAGCTTCCCTGTTTCTGGCCCTTGACACCACTCTTGAAGTTCCCTCTTGTCCTACATGTGGTATCTAAGGAGGAGTCAGTGTCCCTTCCGAATGCTGAAAGGCCCTGAATGATCAGGAGTAGTTTTTGCTTCCAAAAAGCGAAAGTTAGTCCTGGAATGACAGGTGTGGGATAGAGGGAACAGCCCCTCCATCCTCAGGACAAGTGGGGGCCCTGGCCTTCCAAAGCTTCTCTTCAGGTGCAGAGGAGGACAGGCTCATGTGAAGCAGCTGCTGGCTCTTTCCCTTTGTCTGCACGAGGTGCATCCTGCTCTGGGCTGGCCTGAAACTGAGTGCTGGGGATGTGGAGGGAGCAGCCTTGAGGGGTTCATGTCTGGTCACCAAAGAGACAAAGACCAAGCTGACAGGATGGGATGGGGGTATGCAGACAGCCAGGTCTTAGGGAGGAAGGGGCCATGAGGAGGTCTGCACCATGGGGGGCACCGGCACTCAAAGGGAACCTGAGCAAAGGGGAGGACTTGAGCTGAGTCTCGGGGGACGAGGCCACTTTCCACAAGCAGGGAAGATGTCGGCAAAAGCACTGAAGAGAAGCTGTGCCTCCTGAGAACCATCAGAAACAGGGTGGACCCATATAGGGCACACTCAAGGGCATGCTGACCTTGAGGCCCCAGATTCAGGTAGGTAGGTTGCCCGCATTCTTCTGTCATCCCTGACTCCTCTCGTTTGACTAGGTGTGAGTGACAGCATTAGTGTCTGCTAACTCAGGAGATTATCACCTTGGCCACACATCAAAGTCATGTAGAGAGCTCTGTGAAAAGACACTGGTTTTGGGGCTCCTCCTCCTGAGATAAATATTGACTGGGCTGGGCAGGGGCTGGGAGATTTGAGTTTTTAAACCTCCTCCAGCTACTTGAGTGTGTAGCTGGGATTTAGAACCACTCATCCAAGGAATGTCTGCAGAGGCAGGCAAGCTCTTTCTCTGCATGTCCCAGCCTATTAGCTGCCAAAGATGATTCCAAAGTCCATTCTTTCCACTTTAAAATACAAGATGCTGTTTGATAGATCTCATTTTATGTTTTTCAAAGCAATGGTTGTTTTTTCTTTTTCTTTCTTTTTTTCTTTTTTTTTTTCAGAATTGAATGACTGTGGAGTTTGGGGAGAAATAGAGGCTGAGTGCCAGCTTTTCTTCCTCCTCTTGGAACTGGTGCATCAGCTTGTGGAAGCATGCGGAGCTTCTGTGGGGTCCTGGGGCACTGACAAGTGGGAATCAGTCAACTGATGGTTCAGTAAGGCATAGGGAGTGAAGCTTTGATTGCACCCAGGAGAGCTGTAGAAAAAGTCACCATGAGATATTAAATGTCATCACTTTCAGTTATTCATTACATATATATAGGAATAATTTTAAAAGCCACTTGAGAGATCAACTGAAGAGGTGTGGACAGAGTTTTATGCACAGAGATACACATATTGGAAATCATCAACTTTTTCAGCAAAAAGAGAAAGCTGCTGTGCCAGATGACAGAATCCAGTGGAGAAAAAATTTAGTGACAGGGAGATCATGGTATAATGTTAAACCAAAGAAATATACAAGCCTACACATGAAGTATCATCTTAACCACGTAAAATTCAAGAATTAGGCCACAATTTTTAAGTATTTTCAAATACTGCAGCCTTTCAAGTATCAGTTAATGGTATTACATATGAGTTATTATTTCTTTCTTATTTATTAGTATTTTTAAAGATTTTCTATAATGAGTGCATTATTTTTATCATCAGAAAAAAATTATAACAAAAATGTCATAACAAGAAAGTCAATTAAGTGGCAAGTGGCCAACTGGAGGAAGAGTTTCCACATTTAGCAAATAAAAAGATAGAATGTTCATTGCCTTTGAATTTTGGACAAATGACAAATAAATGTTTAGTATAAGTATAGCCCAAATGATGCCTAAGATATATTAATGTTTAAAAAGTATTTGTTACATCTCTGAAATTCTAATTTAATTATGTAATTCTTTAATTTATCTGATAACCCTACCTAGAGAGGAAGGTGAACAGGCCCAGGCCAGGTGGGGGATTTCAAGCCATCCTGAGAGCTCCCGGGCTGCCCAAGACACAGGCTTTGGCTTGGCTTCCCTACGCCGAGCGATGGAGGGCACCATCTATGCAGCAGCCATGCTCTCTCCTGAGTCCTCAGATCAATTGTCTTCTTATTTCTGGACTTAAGTACAGCTGCTTCAGCATATACACCTACTTCATGTAAATGACAATATTTGTTTGTGTTGCATGCTAACATTCTCAATGGGCGTCATATTACTAATCACATTTGTGGATTTTTATCTCTAATGGGTCACCCAGCAAGTGTCAGATCTTAACACAGCTCCTCTAAGACAGGGTGTATTCTTAGTCCCATTTTGTGGCTGAGGAAACCGATGCTCAGAGGGGACAGAAGCTTGCCGGAGGCCACACAGCTGTAGGGTCTGGTCTCAGAGCTCACTGCCCTGCCCCAACTGAGCCTGGTGCAGGAAAGCTCTTCTCTGTGCTGTGCTCTGTCACTGTAATCTTGGAAGCAGCCCTGGGAGATGCCAGCCCCGGGAGATGCCTGCCATGGGAAAGCTAAGCCCCCTCTGCCCCTCCCTCCACCCCAGAACAATCCCATTGGTTTCTTCTGATCTTTCTCCCTCCCTCTCTGCGGTGAAGGTTTTTGGAATCTGCTGGGTCTGCTAGATTGTCTCACTATCTCTGGACTTCGGGCAAATCACCAGAGCTCCCAGTGCATTGATACTCTCACATAATCCAGAGACATGAGCTTGGCTCTCAGTGCAAACACCCTTCCCACCGGGTTGCAGCATTCTCAGGTGGCTTTTAAGTGGGTTACAGTGAAAGTTTCTTAAAGAGCATCTCTTTCCCTGCTATCCAGGGCTTTAACTGCTGAGTAATGATTTATAATATAACAAACAGAAAAGTGTTTTTTTTATGGTTGAATTTCTGGCTTCAGCTCTTATCAATCTTATATTGTCTAGAAAAAACCAAGATCGGGACTTCTGAGGAAACCCCCCACATACATCTCATTGTACTTATTTCTTGGTTAAATCCTTAAACTGAAGTCTTGTTGTGAATACATTGTTTCTCATTTTTCTTATTTCTCTGAGTCCCTTCAAGGCCTTTCACCAAACCAAATCCTAAAGCTTTCTTGGAAATCCAGAAAATTAAGTGAAACAAGAACACTGTAGAATATATTAAATGGTCTGGCACAAATTAATGAAAAGCTCTTTGCTTGTAAAAGAAAATAAAGATTCAGTTCACTCAAACAAGGAAAGCTCTGTGGCGAAAGCCCACATTTTCCATTTGGCTTCAGCACCTCCAAGTGCAGCGAGTGGTGAGTGAGCGGCTCAGTGTGCGTATGCCACTGTCTACACGGGTGGCATGAGGAAGAAGAGTTGCCCAGTGCAAGGCAGGGTCTGCTCAAGAATGGTAAGAGATAGAGAACGTCATGTTCATTTTCTGCATGAGGAGATGGATCCTCCCATGCACAGAGGGGTCCAGCAACGTGCTCAGTCTCCCAGCTAGTAAGTCATGAGGCTGGACCTGACCCCAGACCCTGAGATTTCCAGCACATGGCTCTGCCTCCCTCATGGGCCAACATCTCCAAAGTCTAAGGAAGGATCAGTCCTTCAAAGTCAGAATGTACTGCAGTTCAGAGGTTTATGAACCTTGGGTTGGCTCTCAACCATCTCCAGGGCCTGCTTTTGGGCTGCCCTAGAAGCTTTCTTGGCACCTTCAGTCATCATTGGGCTAGCCCCCATCATTCCTATCTCCCTCTGGACTGATTCTCTTTTCCAGCTTCAGTATGAGGGAGAATGCCAAGGTCATAGACCATGGCCAACAAGTAAACTGTGAAGATTTGTCCTCTTCACAATGTGGTGGCCTAGGGCAAGTTATTTAACCTCCAGGACTCAGTCTCCTCGTCTGCAAAGTGGGTACACTAACGATCACTTCCAGGACTGTTGCAAAGATTTATGAGACACTGAAGATGTTCAGTAACATTTTCCATCTTCCAACTCTTTGCAGGCTTAAATGTTTCAGATAAACCAGACCCTGAATGAGTAGGAGAAGGAACATGTGAAGAAAGCCAGGGTCCCACAACATCTCTCTCTTTGTACAAGGTAATGCAGCTCTACTCCTAAAAATCATCCTTCAGTAAAACTATATCTAGGGTAGAACCATGCCCAAGGATACTTGGTATCTCTCTGGGGTCAATGATAGTACTAAGTTGAATGTGAGAGATGCTATTCTCAGAATTAAGGGCCAGGAAATACAATGTGGTGACTGCAGCCTGGTGCTCAGCTACCCATTAAAAAGCTCTTTAAAAGGTAAAATCGTGGTGGCATTCAGGGATGGTAGTATGGCCAGTTCAGGTGACAGACACTCAAAGCTCTATGTGGAATAGCGGAGGAGCCTCAAACTGTTCCCTGGCCCCGGCCAGAAGGAAATGCCCATGCCAGGCATCTTGGGCATGGTGTTCTGACTCTCGCCTGGCTCCCCATCCAATCCGCAGCCCTCTGCCAAGGATTGAAGTCATGGCCACCTCCACTTCCAACACCCGCTCTGTGGCTGTGCCAGGAATTGGGTATTAGCTCCCTTTCACTTATTTGTAGAGGATGAATTATGCCAGGGTCGTGTTAACCATCATTTGGAGATTATTTTTGGAGACAGAAAACTCTTTAGCAGCAAGCACTGGAGGTTATACAACGACTGCGTGAGCGAGACTCTTGGATACTCAAAATAGACCTGCCAAGGTGAGGTCATCATCAAATGGCGCTCTGGGGACAGAGTTTATGGACTCACCTTTGGAATACTGTGTGGTGAGCGTGCTGTCGCCCCAGCCAAGAGCAGGGCCTGCTCTAATGCAGCTGGGTTCGCCCTCATTTATGTTGGGATGGTGCTCAGGGTGGATTGATGGAAAGAGGTGGAGCAGAATCCAGAAACATCCACTACCTCACTCATGTTATCTCATTGTACAAGGGATCCAGTGTTAGGGAGACCCAGGGCCTGGCTCTGGACATTTCACATGTCCAGTTGTTTTTTTAACACTTTGCTGCAATGTGCTGTTTTGTCTGTGGATCCTGTGGCTGGTTGCCACATGCTTTGTGTTTTTCTATCTTCATGATGAGAACTGTAGCTTTAGATCTTCGAAGCTTGATTTTGCTTGGGGACCACTGCATGAAAGCACTGCATCATAGGGAATGCTATGAAGTTCCAGATATTCCCAAGGAGAGCTTCCCTTGCAAACTGCAGAATAGGACTTTGCTCTTTTCAACTGTTAATGAAGTTTAAAATTTGAAAGGCCAGCCAGTGAATATCTAATGTTTTTGACTGAATTCACCCCACAAGAATTATATTATATGTCTGTATTAGCTAGGGCTGCCATAACAAACTGCCACAGACTTGGTTGCTGAAAACGACAAAAAAAAATTATCTCAGATCTGGAAATGTGAAGTCCAAGATCAAGGTGCCAGCAGAGCTGGTTTTTTCCCAAGGCCTCTCTGCTTGACTTGTAGATTCCATCTTCTCACTTGTCCTCACATGGTCTTTCCTCTGTGTGTCCATGTCTGTGTCCTGTCCCAATCTCCTCTTCTTATAAGGACACCAGTCATATTGGTTAGCATCCACTCTAAGGACCTCATTTTAACTTGATCACCTCTTTAAAGAACTTGCCTCCAAATACAGTCCCATTCTGAGGTTCTGGGCGGCAGGGCTTCTACGATGAATTTGGAGTGGGTACAACCCAGCCCATAATAATCTCAACACTCAGTACATAAAGATAACTAACAAAGGCCGGGTGTGGTGGCTCATGCCTGTAATCCCAGAACTTTGGGAGGTCGAGGTAGGTGGATCACCTGAGGTCAGGAGTTCCAGACCAGCCTGGCCAACATGGTGAAACCCTCTCTACTAAAAATACAAAAATTAGCCAGGTTTGGTGGTGTGTGCCTATAATCCCAGCTACTTGGGAGGCTGAGGCAGGACTATCACCTGAACCTGGGAGGCAGAGGTTGCAGTGAGTCAAGATCATGCCACTGGAATAAAGCCTGGGTGACAGAGGGAGACCCTGTCTCAAAAACAACAACAATAATAATAATAATAATAATAATAATATCTGAGATGTGAGTTAAAAAACAGAACAAAACAGTACTTACCTGATATGGTTTGGCTGTGCCCCCACCCAAATCTCAATTTGAATTGTATCTCCCAGAATTCCCACGTGTTGTGGGAGGGACCCAGGGGGAGGTAATTGAATAATGGGGACTGGTCTTTCCCGTGCTATTCCTGTGATAGTGAATAAGTCACGAGGTCTGATGGGTTTATCAGGGGTTTCCACCTTTGCTTCCTCATCATTTTTTCTTGCTGCTGACATGTAAGAATTGCCTTTCACTTCCCACCGTGATTCTGAGGCCTCCCTGGCCATGTGGAACTATAAGTCCAATTAAACCTCTTTTTCTTCCCAGTCTCAGATATGCCTTTGTCAACAGCATCAAAACGGGCTAATATATTACCTTTATGATGTGGGAGACCATTTGATCTTTGCTATTGTATTCTATTTCATTAAAATAACCCTGGTTATGACCGACCAAAATGATTTCACAATCCACTAATGGTTACAACCCACAGTTTTTCCAACTCTGATCAAGGCCAAACCCTGAGAATACCTATTTCCACTCTGATCTAAGGAGCTAAGCAAATACTAATCAGAATCAAAGCCTTTATCTTAATGATGGGGGAGCTGAGACCATGGATAGGCTTGAGCAGGCCTGGTCAGGGAATGGTGGTTACATCAGTAGCCCCAGTCTGGGGACCAGAGGTTTGAGCTTTTTCCAGAAAGAAGGATGGCCAGGCAGGATCAGGATGGACGGGGAGTGAGAACTGTGTCTGAGACACAATGCCAGGGGATAAAACCAGGGGACCATTCGAAGAACAAGTGCAAGGCAGAGAAAAGAAGGAGCTGCCAAAAAGGCCAAACTTGGGGCAGATGTAGGGGCAGAGGGATGAGCTAAAGCCACGTGACTGCAAGCATCCTAAAGGTCAGAGCTCATCTACGTTGGGGATGGTGGTGGCACAGGCCCAGTCCCTGCGTGCTGTATGCTACAGAACAAGTGTTGCCCTTTTAGGTCCACCTTATCTCATTAGCCTTTTCCATAGAACACGAGGGAGCTCTGGCTGAGTCCATGTGACAAGACATCTCACTGCTGAGGGGCCCTGACACTTTACACTTGAAAAGCTTGGGGAAGCCAAGGTGAGAAGGCTTTAGCTACTGGAAAATCACCCAGAGAAAGTCAAGCTGTGCAGAAAGCCATTTCTAAAATTCCAAAATGTTCATCCCAGCATTATGCCAATTACCTTCCTAAAACACAGGTGCCATACACCCAATCCCTTGATTGTGTGAACACATACTGTTTCCTGATGGAATATGTAGTTATTGCTTTAGAACAGAGTAAAAATTCTTCAACATGGAATTTAAGCCCTAAGGATTTTTTTAATATCATCATCCAACTTAAATCCTTCCAGCTTCTTAATTTGTCATACATACCCCTGCCACTTCCCACTGTATATGCATATTTTAACATCATGGTAATAATACCAGAGATACGGTGTTCTGCTTTTTAAAAATAGCATAAGGTAATTTTGAAATCATACATAAAAAGAATTTAAACTGTTTTTAATAATAA
Source organism: Papio anubis (assembly GCF_008728515.1). Lineage (NCBI taxonomy): Eukaryota > Metazoa > Chordata > Mammalia > Primates > Cercopithecidae > Papio > Papio anubis. The sequence continues at coordinate 84,400,132 of NC_044986.1, forward strand.
GAATGGCAAAATAAATATAAAAAGGGCCCAAAAAGAGTATACGTACAGCTGAAACAAGAAGAATCCAATAGACATCATGAATCTACCATCCAGCTTAAGAAACAGACCTTTCCAAATGTACTAGAAACCTATAATGCCCCCTTCCTCAATTATACTGCACCTGCTCCCTGTGAGTGACTGTCATCCGGAATAATGTCTTCATCACCTGTTGCTTTTCTGTGTCATTTTCAACACAGTATCAAACTGTAAAAAAATCATATTTTGTAAATTCAAGTTGCTGATGTTCAGAAATGCATTGTGACTTTTGTGTTTTGAATTTAAAAAATTCAACGAGTAAATTTGTCTATTAGTTCTAAAAAATCTGTGGGTTCTTTGGGGTTTTCTATATAGAAAATCTTAACATCTACAAATAATGACACGTTGGTTATTGCTTTCCAATCTCTCTAACTTTTATTTCTTTTTTCTTGTTACTGCACTGGTTAAGCCCTTTAATACATTACTGGGTAGGAAAGAGAAAAGCAGGCATTCTTGCCATTTTTCTGATCTTAAAGGGACTGTCTTAAACATCTTTACATGTGATTTACCGTAGGTTTTGTTCAGTGCTCTTTATTAAGTTAAGGAAGTTCCTCCCATTCTTGCTTTGTTACAAGTTTTGTTTTGTTTTAAGTCATGAGTGGATGTTGCATTTTATCAAGCAGATCTTTGCATCTGTAAACCTGAGCATGGACTTTGTGCCTTCGATCTGTTGATGTGATACATTACATTAATTGATTTTCAAAATTAAACAACTTTTTATTCCTCAGATAATCTCAACGTGATTATGATGTATGATCCTTTATACATTTTCCTTTGTGTGTTCTTTATAGCAGTTTTGCTTAGAGGTTTTCATTTTTATTTATAAAGAAACTTAATCTGTAGCTTTACTTTCTTGCAGTTACCTGTCTGTTCTTAGTATCAGACATATGATAGCCTCATAAAATGAGTTAGGATGTGCTTTCACTTTTTCTATTCTTTGGAAGAGTGTGTGTAAGATAAAACTATTTGATCTTTGATGTTTGATAGAAGTCTGTAAGGCTGCTTGGGTCTAGGGTTTCCTTTGTGAAATAATTTTAACAAGTAATGAGGCCTCCTACATTTTCTTGAAATAATTTTAGTAAGGTTTTTTTTAGATACGTATCTTTGTCATCATTTATTGCTAAGACATTGTTCATAACATCTCTGTTACTAGTTCATAGCATGTATTTGTTGTCCTTTCCTTTTGTGCCTTATTTTGGATTGAGTGCTTTAAAATCAGATTCTACTGTTATCCCTCTACTTGTTTTAAAAATATAATTCTGTCTGTTCTATTAGTGATTATCTTAGCTATTTCAGTATGCATGTTTAAGAATGTCTAAAGCTTATCAATATCTATTGTCATCTCAACTGATACACTTGATAAACTTCATTTCTAGCTTTATTGCTTTCCACAAGTGGATGCACTGTGAAGCCAATGAAATATGTATGAGTTTTTCAGAATGCTGCACTTACATGAGCTCTTTCTAAACCGCTGAGCCTAATTTTGCCTTTTAAAATTTGGTATTCTTTTTGTCAACATTCTTTTTGTTAACAAGGCACATGATGTACATTTACAGTCTCACAGAACCTGGATTGACCCCTGATATTTTCAAATCATTCTGTGGATTTCTAACTTCTGTGCCAGCTCAGCATTATATTTAAAAATACATTATTTGTGGCCGGAAGCTGTGGCTCACACCTGTAATCCCAGCATTTTGGGAGGCTGAGGTGGTCGGATCACCTGAGGTTAGGAGTTCGAGACCAGCCTGGCCAAAATGGCCTACTCTTCTCTACTAAAAATACAAAAAATACCCAGGCATGGTGGCAGATGCCTGTAATCCTAGCTACTCAGGAGGCTGAGGCAGGAGAATCATTTGAACCCAGAAGGTGGAGGCTGCAGTGAACCAAGATTTTGCCACTGCACTCCAGCCTTGGCGACAGAGTGAGGCCTCATCTCAAACAAATATAACAAAACAAAAAAGGAAAGAAAAGAAAAAGAAGAGAAAAAAGAAAAAATGTATATAATTTGTATTGTATCCATTGTTTCATTTGTCTCAGCAGATCTAGGGGACCTCACTACTGTGGCAGGGCCTGAGATCATGAAACTTGCTACTCGACTGCAAACATGGCCATTTCTTACAGAAAAATTAAGATATCAGATAGTGGATCCCAAAGCTTCTGAGGACAATGAATTATGGAGTCAGTTCCAGGGAACAGAACCAGTTTCTAATCAGGGACGTTCTCTTAACCCAGAGCAGGCGGTTCTGCCAGAGCCCAGGTAGATTTCAGTAGTTGTAATGTGCCTCCCTTTCATCTCCTTCTGGGTGGAAGTGTCTATTGAGTTATTCTGTCTCTGTCTCATGATTGTATTCTGAATTAGGAATGAGGGGCAAATAATTTCTTTTTTCAGTTTTCAGGTCTCTGTGCCTGACTTAAGTGACAAGATCCTGAACTTTAAAGAGCTTGATGTTATAATGAGATGAAACTTTTGGGTCTAGGGGTGAGAACACTTTTCCAGACAACCCTGCTTTGGGCTCAGGAAAGCCCTTGACCAGAGCCTGGTTCTACTTTCTGGGGTGGCTCCATGCTGTGCTCTCAGAGGCACCTGGAGCCACTTCTAGTTTTTGCTCTGGATCAAAAGCTAATGGGGATATTTCTGGAAAGAGAAGTCCATCCCGGGCTTTTTATTCCCGAATATTAAATATAGACATTAAGTATAAACACTCAATAAAATAAATAAAAATAAAATATTAAATATAAAGAAATATAATACAAATATTTTCCAAGGTGTTAATTCATTTTAAAACAAATAACTGAATAAAGTATCTTTGGGTGGCTGCTAGAGTTAATTAAGTTATCTATTTAATTTTAAATATCCATGCCCCTCTTCATATAAATCATTATTGGAGGGGGCTTATGAAAATTGTGTGGGTGTATATGTGCCACATTTTCTTAATCCTTTGTAGGGACATGGATGCAGCTGGAAACCATCATTCTCAGCAAACTATCGCAAGAACAGAAAACCAAACACCGCATGTTCTCACTCATGGGTGGGAACTGAACAATGAAATCACTTGGACTCGGGAAGGGGAACATCACACACCGGGGCCTATCACGGGGAGCGGGGAGGGGGGAGGGGGGAGTGGGGAGTGGGGAGGGATTGCATTGGGAGTTATACCTGATGTAAATGACAAGTTGATGGTGCTGACGAGTTGATGGGTGCAGCACACCAACATGGCACAGGTATACATATGTAACAAACCTGCACGTTATCCACATGTACCCTAGAACTTAAAGTATAATTAAAAAAAAAAAAAGAAAATTGTATGGATTAAAAAAGAGTCAGTGGGGCTAAGAGAGTAGAAATAGTAAGATGAAGCATGAAATATGCTTTCTAAGATCCCACACACAAAGGGATCTTAAAGTGTTTCTGGGACTCCAAGCAACCCACCAGAAAAGGAGTGCAGGATCCTGTAACATGAATTACAGTGTCCTTGATATAAACAAACTGTAACAACTGCATACTGCACTTTTTGCTGCTGATACTTGAGACCCACGGCCCTGTCACTGTATGGGGCCAGGAACAGCGTCCTTTACCAATATCCTCACAGAGTTAGCAACGGTGGGTTTCCCAGCTGCCTTTGAGTTCACGTGCCTGCGCTTTAAGCAGGAAGCACACTTTCATGAAAAGAGCTCCACGGGAGGGGCTGTGAGAACGAGGTCTGTGCTGCTCTGGATTAATCCTTCGCCAAATTCTCATTGAATAATTTTTTCTCAACTTTAAATGTGAGGTGATGATGTTTTCAAGGTTTGACTCCCTGATACTTGGAGTGAAGCTGGCCTTCCTTGCCTTTTCTTTCGAAGAATGACAGAAAAATGCTTGGTCAGAGTGAATCCCAGATTCCATGCTCTGCAGAGAGTTGGACAGCTCTTAATCAGTACACCAGCCTGAGAGCAGGTCATGCTGCCTGTCCCACCCCCTGCCCAGCATCCGGGGCTGACCTCTCTCCACTGCACAAGAGGCTTCTCAAGGGCCCAGCCCGTTCTTGACTTGCTCACTGTTTGTATTGGTCTGCAGGGGCTGCTAACAAAGTGCTGCAGGCTGAGTGGCTTAGAGAACAAAATGTATTGGCTTGAAATTCTGGAGGCTGGAAGTTTGAAATCATAGTGTCATCAGGGCTGGTTCTAGGCCACTCTCCTTGGCTGTGGATAGCCATTGGCATGTTCACATGGCCTTCTCTTGACTGTATGGCTGTCTGTCTCCAAATTTCCCCTTCTTATAAGGACACCACTCCTCTTATTAGATTAGGGCCCATTCTAATGACCTCACCACACCTCTGTAAAGTCTCTATCTCCAAATGAGGTCACATTCTGAGGTTCCGTGTGTTAGGATATCAACATATGAATTTTGGGTGAACACTATTCAACCTTAACACTGTCATAGCTCCAGTTCCTAACACAGTATCTGGCACTAAAAAAATTTGGAGAATTAATGTATGAGGACATAAATTGGAATCTGTTTTATCAATAGACAGAGTGTGTTCAAGGCCCAAGAATTTAATGCTATAGCAATAATTCTGGGCTGGAAAATTTAAAATAGGTGTTACTAAATGCTCATGTTAGTCATAAAAGACTTAGCAAAGTTTAGCAGAAGATGTCTAACTTAGTTATGTGACTTCCTGAGGAACAATCCAAGATAAACCCATTATAAAAAGTACCTCTTAACAAACGAATGAGTTGAACTTGCACCTACATAACGTCATTACCCAAACATACAGGCACACCTTGGAGATACTATAGGTTTGGTTTCACACCACTGCATTAGAGTGAATATCTCAATAAAGCAAGTTGTATTCATCTGTTCTCATGCTGCTGTGAAGAAATACCCAAGACTGGGCAATTTATAAAGAAAAAGAAGTTTAATGGACTCAACAGTTCCACATGGCTGAGGAGGCCACACAAACATGGCGGAAGGCAAAGGAGGAACAAAGGCACATCTTATATGGCAACAGGAAAGAGAGTGTGTCCTTTTTAAACCATCAGATCTCATGAGACTTATTCACTATCACGAGAACAGCATGGGGAAAACCCCATCTCCCACTCCATGATTCAATTACCTCCCACCAGGTCCCACCAGGTCCCACCAGGATTATGGGAGCTACAATTCAAGATGAGATTTGGGTGGAGACACAGCCAAACTATATCACAAGTCACACGGTTTTTTGGTGTCCCAGTACATATAAAAGTTATATTGTAGAGTATACTGTAGTCTACTAAGTGTTCACTGTCTAAAAAACATACCTTCATTTAAAAATACTTTGCTGCTAAAAATGTTAACAATCATTTGAGTCTTCAGTGAGCCATTATCTTTTTGCTGGTGGAGGGTCTTACCTTGATGTTGATGGCTGCTGATTGATCAGGGTGGTGGTTGCTGAAGGTTGAGGTGGCTGTGTCAATTTCCTAAGATAAGACATCAATGGAGTTTTTAGCACCAATTGAGCCGTCTTTCAATGAAAGATTTATCTGTAGCATGCAGTGCTGTTTGATAGCATTTTGCACACAGAACTTCTTTCAGATTTGAAGTCCATCCTCACAAACCCTGATTTATCAAATAAGTTTATGCAATATTCTAAATTCTTTGTTATCATTTCAACGATGTTCACAGTTTCTTCACTAGGAGTAGATTGCATTTCAAGAAATCGTTTTTTTTGCTCATCCATAAGCAACTCCTCTTTCTTTCTAGTTTAATCACTAAATATCAGCAATTCAGCCATATATCAGGCTTTGCTTCTAATTCTAGGTCTCTTACTATTTCCACCACATTTGCAATTACTTTCTCTACTGAAATCTTGAATCTCTCAAAGTTATCCATAAGGTTTGGGATCAACTTCTTCCAAATTCCCATTAATGATGATATTTTGACCTCCTCCCATGAATGATGAATTCTCTTAATGGCATCTATGATGATGAATCCTTTCACAAGGTTTTCAATGTATTTTTCCCAGACCTATCAGAGTAATCATCATCTATGGAAGCAATGGCTTGGCAAAGTGTATTTCTTAAGTAGTAAGACTTGAAAGTTGAAATTACTTCTCAATCCTTGGGCTGCAGAAAGGATCTTGTGTTAGCAGGCATGAAACAACATTCATCTCCTTGTACATCTCCATCAGAGCTCTTGGGTGACTGGGTACATTGCCAATAAGCAGTAATATTTTGAAAGAAACCTTTTTTCTGAGCAGTAGGTCTCAAAAGTGAACATAAAATATTCAGTAAACCATGCTGTAAACAGATGTGCTGTCATCTAGATTTTATTATTCCATTTATAGAACTTAGGTAGAGATTTAGCATAATTCTTAAGGGCTTTAGTATTTTTGGAATGATCAATGAGCACTGTCTTAAATTTCATGTCACCAGCTGCATTAGTCCTTAACAAGAGAGTCAGCCTGATCTTTGAAGCTTTGAAGCCAGGCATTGACTTCTCTCTACCTATGAAAGTTTTAGATGACGTCTTCTTCCAATAGAAGGCTGTTTTGTGTACATTAGAAATCTGTTGTGGCCAGGCACAGTGACTCATGCCTGTAATCCCAGCACTTTGGGAGGCTGAAATGGGTAGATCACAAAGTCAGGAGTTCGAGACCAGCCTGACTAACATGGTGAAACCCCGTCTCTGCTAAAAGTACAAAAATTAGCTGGGCTTGGTGGCTTACACCTGTAATCCCAGCTACTCAGGAGGCTGAGGCAGGAGAATCACTTGAACCTGGGAGGCAGGGATTGTAGTGAGCTGAGATCACGCCACTGCACTCCAGACTGGGCGACTGAGCAAGACTCCATCTCAAAAAAATAAAAAATAAAAAATAAATCTGTTGTTTGATGTAGCCACCTTCATCAATGATCTTAGCTAGATCTTCTGGATAACTGGCTGCAGCTTCTGGATCAGCACTTGCTGGTTTACCTTGCACTTTATGTTATGAAGATGGCTTCTTTTAAACGTCATGAACCAACCTCTGCTAGCTTCAAACATTTATTTTGCAGCTTCCTCACCTCTCTCAGCCTTTGTAGAATTAAAGAAAACCTGGGCCTTTCTCTGGGTTACGCTTTGTCTTAAGGGAATGTTGTGGCTGGTTTAATTCTCTATCCAGACCACTAAAACTTTCTCCATATCAGAAATCAGGCTGTTTTGCTTTCTTATCACTCATGTGTTCACTGGAGTAGCACTTTTAAGTTCCTTCAAGAACTTTTCCTTGGCATTCACAGCTTGGCTAACTATTTGGCACAAGAGACCTAACGTTTGGCCTATTTTGGTTTTCAACATGCCTTCCTCAGTCAGCTTAATCATTTCTAGCTTTTGATTGAAAGTGGGAGACGTGTGACTCTTCCTTTCACCTGAACACTTAGAGTTCATTGTAGGTTTATTAATTGGCCTAATTTTAATATTGCTGTTTCAAGGAATAAGGAGGACTGAGGAGAAAGAAAGAGACAGGGGAATGGCCAGTTGGTGGAGCAGTCAGAACTCACTCATTTATCAATAGAGTTTGCTGTCTTGTATGGGCATGGTTCCTGGTGCCTCAAAACAATTACAATAGTAACATCAAAGATCACTGATCACAGATCACCATAATGGATGCAATAATTATGAAAAAGTTCAAAATATTGTGAGAATTACCAAAATGTGGCACAGAGACATGAAGCGAGCACATACTGTTGGAAGAATGGCACTGATAGACTTGCTCGACCCAGGGTTGCCACAGATCTTCAATTTGTAAAAACATGCAACATCTGCAAAGTGCAATAAAGTGAAGAGCACAAAAATAAGGTATGCTTGTAGTTAACATGAAAGGAAATTTTCCAAAGTGATGACTTGGGCTTGAAAGGGCTGGTCTTGATCTAACACTAAGGAGACATCCAGTGAGCTATCTGGCCTCATAACTTTAACATGAGCACTTCTGCTCCAAACTGTGCTATCACAGCTGCAATTGAGAGGCATTCCTTATTCTCCTTCCCCCACCAAAATGTAAATAGCTGTGTTTATTTTTTCTGATCGAATGGGTAATGCATGCTAACTGTAAAGAAGATGACTAACAATTCTGAAAATTAAAAAGAAAATATTCTTTATAAACCTCTAGAAGTTTGTGATAGCAACTTCACAATGAAACTGTATATCATTCCAAGCATTTAAACTAAATATGTCAAATTAGACATATATTTATCCAAATGGGATCATACAATATGCACTATTTCATCACTTGAATTTGGCACGTAATGAATCATGACCATGAAGCATGCTGAAACCTACTTGGGAGCATTGTAGGATGTAGCTTTCGCTAGAAACCTGGCTCTTTACTGAAGAACATGCAGCATTTCTAGTTTCTGCTATTAAAAATATCATTTCATAAACCTTCAGATATGTACACATTTGTATGATCACCCAATAATTTCCTAATGAAGTGCCCAGAAGTAGGATTGCCACATTAAAATGAATACATATTATACTACAGATTTTTACAATATCCTTCAGAAATATTGTACCAGTACTCATCCTTACCAATAGTCCTTGAAATTGTGTTTACCCACAACTTAAACTATATCAGATGTTATTCTTTTTAAATTTTGCCAATCTGATGGATAAAACTAATATCTCATGTTCAGTATAATTTACATTTCTTTTATAACCTGATCTGTTCATTGGCCACTTGCCTTTTTTTCCTTTTTGAGTTTCTTTTTTCATTTTTTTATGTTTATTATTTATTTGTCAATTTTCTCCCCTACGTCTTCTCCATTGCCCCTTTCTGAAACTTCAATTCATTCAATTTTGGATGCATATTTTGGTTTTTCTTTTGCTTTATATTGTGTGAGAATTCTCTTTATTTTCTATAATATCTAATAAATTGCTATCTTGGCAATTATATCTCTAAGAAGTCTTTATTGTTCTCAGATTGTTCTCTTTTCATAGTCCCTTCTTCTTGCTTTAAATAAATAAATATATAGATATATTTGCTGCTTCTTAATTAGCTTATTTATTTTTATCTATCTATCTGTCATCTATTATCATCATATGTAGATAAATCCTTTAATTATTTTGGCTTCCAAGAGAATAGGTTGACATATCAGCACTATCAGTTGATATAAAGTTGCCCATATTGTGCACAAGCTCTGCACCCTGCAAGTAGTATTGGAATGGATGGAGGGAGAGAGGTATTAGCAGGTTTGGGACTGCCTTATAGTTCTCAGTATCCTGTTTCCTTTTCCTTCACTTTTGAAACATTTGTCCGTTTTCACAGAAGCCATGATTACCACATTAGTTAGAGTCTTTGTTTTGACACAAATAATGCAATGCACTCAGGAGTAGCTAAACATACTACTATGACAGGATGGATATTGTTGTTTTTCCTCATGTGCCTGGGATCTGGTTCAGAGGCCCAGGACTATCAGAACCATGATCTGAAATTCTTGTGGCCTTTCCTAAATGATTGCAAGATGGAAACACACTCTTGTTTTCTGGGAGGGGGAGAGTGAAGAGATAAGGAAGAAAGAGTAACACTTAGAGCTAGAAGCAGAAACCTCTGCTGATGCTGCTCTCATTGCATTGGCCTTTTAGAACAATTTCCCAGGATCCCTGGAGTTTGAGGTGATCATGTGACACCGTGACTGGCGCAGACACGGTTAGCTTCCTATCTACTGCCCATTCTTAACTTCTTTCTTACTAATATGCCTCAGATTTTTGCTTAGTCTGTTTTTGTTTTGGTTCCTGATAGATTTTGGGACTTTTCTGAGTGACCTGTTAATCACCTTATTTTAAAACTCCCTAACAGTGCTTAGCCTAGGCTTGAGCACACAGCAAGCAGGTGTCCACAGTTCCTGGAATTTGGTTGGCTGCCAGTCAAGAACTTAATAAAACATAAATACTACTTCTTGAAATTCACCTATGCCAAGTACACTTCCAAATGCATCACATGTATTAATACATGTTATCCTACCATAGCTTTATGAGATAGATATTATTGTTATTACACCCATTTAACTGATGAGGAAACCAAAGCCCAGAGTGGCTCTGAACTTGCCTGAAACCACACAGCTAGAAAGCTGGAATTTGAAGGCAGGCAGGCTGCTTCCTGCACTTGTTCGCTACCAAATTGCATTAGTAAAGTAAGCCATAAGTGGCTTACACCTTCAAATCTTCATTACATGATGAAAAGTGATAAAAAGCAAACAAAATATATAACTACTTTAAACCTATACATTAAGAGGAAATTGACAGCCATGTGAAGCCAAAGAGCAAAGGAAACCTTGGTGCTACAGATGGTCCATCCCTCACCTCTCCTCCACATGGATCACACTGAAAATCTAATCACCTTCTTCCTCATTCATTCTGTGTTTGTGGAAACTTCACAGTGATCAAAGCTGTCTTGGGGTGAAGGGTGAGCCTGGTGGCAAAGTGAGCTCTATGAAGACTGCTGCCTTTCCTCCAGCCCAGGGCTGTCAACACGTGGCTGGGGAGTGTTGTGTGACTCTCCTTTGAAGCAATAGGTTCATTGTGCAAACTCCATAGCGTGGCCTAGTGAGAAGACAGAAGCCCAAAGGGCCCAGTGTAAGCTCATTCAGAAACTAGGAGACCACAGTTCCACCTCTATGAAATAAGGCTAGTTTGAATTTCTGGGAAGGAAGTAGTTTATAAAATCAGCAGATAATGTGTAGATCCAGATGTGATTTGTTTGCAGACACAATGGGGGTGGCTTTTTCTCACCAAAAAAGAGAGTCTTTGATCTTTGCACAGAGCCAAGGTGGTCATTCCAGCAGCCTAGTTTAACTTCATTTCACTATCTGTGACCTTCTTGGTTCCCAAACTTTCATGTACGGTATTGCCCATTTAATAGGGAAGGAGACCTAGTCCGGGCATCTGGGAACTGGAGTAATATGTACAGTGCTCCAAGCCTCCATGAAAATAGGCAGGCCCAGGGATCTGACTCTCCTTTTATCTGTCTCTTCAGAGCCCTGCTTGTCTTCTCTAGTCTCTTCTATGGTCCAACAGGAAACTAAAATCCCCTTTGTTCTCAAAGCATAGCAGCTAGGGTAGGCTAAATTGTGCTGCAGTAACAAATCACCTAAAACTCTTTGTGGGTTACCACAAGAAGTTGATATCTTGTTCTCATAAAGTCGACTGCAGATCTGGGTGATTCTCCGGGGCGGTTTTCCTCCTTATTTAGCAAGTCAGATTGCTTCCTTTTTTGGTCTTTCCATTTCAACACTGAGCAACCCCTCTACTGGTGCGGATGAAGAAAGAGGTGGAGGGTCAAGCAGCTGTAGTTAATTGCTTCAGCCTAGGAGTGGCACTATTTCTATTCATGTTTCTTTGGTGAGAACCAGTTACTTAGCCATATCTAAATTCAAGGAATACCTTATGATTATCTGTGTAACTGAAAGTAGCAAAGTACTAAATATTGGTGAACATTAACTCTGTTGATCATACAGACCAAAGCTCTCTTCACTTGCTAAAGAGTTCCATCTGGCTAATCTCTGAGCTGTTACCTTTGTGTTAGCCAGATTCAGGATTATGGAGTCTTGGTAAGGAAGAAACGTGGAGGCCATTAGTCCAGTTTATCGCAAGTCAGGATCTTTGACATTAATCCTAACAAATGATTATCAAGCCTCTCTTTGGACATTTTCATGATGGAGTCTCACTGTCTTATGAGCCAGAAAATTCTGTGTTGAGACAGCTCTTTGTAAAATTCCTCCATGTTCTGAGCCTGTCTACTTTCCTGGCAGGGCCAGTTCTCAAGTCCAGTTCTCTAGGCTTAATAGAACTAGCTCTATCCACACCCACTGTCCCATGCCCCTTCAAATGCCTGAGGCCATTGACATGTTTCCATTTCATCTCCTTCTTGCTTGGTTCCACAGCCTCAGTTCCCTCCACCACGCCTCACATAACCTCCAATTTCTCTGTCTTGATCACCACTCTGCATGTCATCTCCTTTCAGTGTGGTATTCAGAACCTCATGGTCTGGTGGTTGCCAGATAAAGTGTTATCACTGATTTTGTTCTAGGTGTTGCACGATTCTAGCAATGTCACCTAAGATAGCATTAGTTTTCCCAGCAACCACATCACACTCTGGGCTTATATTCCAACTGGAGCTATTGGGATTTGAAGTCTGAAACTGATCCCTTCTTCCCTTTCAGGGTTCTGTCCCATGGTTTATAGGCAAAAAGAGAGGTAAATAAACGTGACAGGCTGATTAATGGTTGGGCATGCATACCAAGATTGACAAAAGGCAGACTTCTTTGATTTAAACTGGAATGGAGAATTCATCTTGAATTTTTGAGGCTGAAGGGTGACCGCAGCTCTCTGCATCCTTTATTGAAGACAACTGGGAACTAATATAAGGCTGACTTAACTCACTCATTTGAAGGTAAAGAAACTGGAACACACACAGGTATGCATGCACACACACATACACATTAGAAGATGGCCAGGCCTGCCTACAGAAGATGAGCCCTTGGCCTGGCCACTTATGCTTAGACTGCAGAGAAGGAGGAAGTCTTCTGGCTCCTCTGCTGGCCTTGAAGCAAGTTGTGAAATAAATGGGTGAAAAGACACAGTAACCCTGTCCATTAGCTAAGGACTGTCAGTAATATGCTTTATTTCTTTATTTAAATGTCTACTAGACCACTTCCCAATCTAGCAAGATAATTTTGAATCATGATTTGATGACTCAGTAGATTAACTTTCCCCCATCCCAGGTGGTTCTGACTGGTTTTGTGTTATGCAGCCTACTTAGGGGTAGGTTGAATTGTCACTGCAACACAATTTAACCTACGCTGGCTCTGTGCTTTGAGAACAGAGGGTATGTGAGTTTCCTGTTGGATCAGAGAAGAGACTGGACGGGCTGGGCAGGGGTCTGGTGAGACAGGAGAGCAACAGTTATACAGAGAAGTGGGACACACATATTAGTATTTCTAACCAGGCTGATGCTCCTTGAATATCATTTTAAACTATAAATTAATATGTCACATAGCACTAGATTTTAAAAAAAGTCTTTGAATGTGTTCTGCTAAAATTTTACAAATAGTAAAGCCTTCTTGAAGAGGAAATGGGGTTGGTTTGTCACGGCTTATTCTTGGTGAACCCCTGTTGGCTCACATTTTCCAGGTATGCCACCATCTTCAATGTAATGGCTTCACTTAGAATCTGTCTATGAAGGAGTATCTTGTCTTGTCTTTTGGAATCCACCATTTTCTTCTTTATGCTCACCAGGACAACATCTGTCCATCCACCTCTTTACTAGGCTGATAGATTCTTTAATGTTCGAAAGGCTTTTGCGCAAGAAGAATGGTTATACTTGTACATCTTGGATTTGATAGGAAGTTTATGAATCTTAAGATTGTAATAATAAATATTTTTATGTGATGATAATGAATATTTCCTCTAATCATATATTTCTAATATAATCTTTCACAATTATGAATACAATAAATTAAACATTTCCTAATGTTTATACATCATTACAAATCTATTTGATCAAACTTTCCACTTAATAAAAAATGCAGATCAAATATGTGAGATTCTCTTTAATGTCTTACATGCTTTGTAATAGTGGTTAAATATCTGAATCTCTTCTGAGTAGCTGCCCCAATGTAGGTCTCCTGTCTGCCTGGGTGCGTGGGAGGAGCCTGCGGCCCCTAGCAATCTGATATGACTCCTTGGCCAATTCTGGGTGAAGGGCTGACAGCAGAAATGAAATGTGCCTCTTCTGGCTAAAACACTGAACTGCTAGAACAAGACCTTCCAGTGGTCTTTTCCTTTGTCTCATGGTATTGGTTGTTCTTAGCTACATAACAAATTGCCCCAAAACTTGGGAGTATAAGACAACAGACACTTGTTATTTCACAGTTTCTGTGGGTCAGGAATTCAGAAACGGCTTTGTTTGGTGGTTCTGGCTCCATGGTCTCTCGTGAGGTTATAGCCCAGATGAAGAGTGGACTGCAGTTATCTCCTGGAGGATTTGCTTGTATGACTACTCACTTACATGCTGTTGGTGCAAGGCCTCAGTTCCTCACTGGCTGTTGGAAAGAGGCCTCCACTCCATACCACATGGACCTCTCCTAGGACTCATTGAGTAGCCTCAAACATGATAGCCGGCTTCCCCAGGAATGAGTTATCCAAGATAGAATAAGGCAGAAGTCACATTGCCTTCTATGACTGCTCTTGGAAAACACAGGTTGTTACTTCTGACACATTCTATTCATTAAAGGCAAGTGACTAAGAACAGTCCACACTTAAGGGGAAGAGCGTCAGTCTCTAATTTTTGAGGGAAGAAGTATAAAATAATTTGTGAACAAAATTTTAAAACCACCACATTGAGTGACTGAACAGGTCACATTTTCTGGATGAGGCAACTGCAAGGCTGTGGAGCACCTGTCAGCCTGGGTTCCTGAGTGACCTGGTGGAGCAGAGAGCCCTTTGCTGAACTAAGATGGATATGAAGTACAAGAAAGAAATATACCTTCATTGTGTCAAGTCACTGGAATTTTACCTACAGTATCCTGACTAGTAGTCATTTTAAGACATAAACATAAATAAAATCACACTGATAATACGTAAATGTGGTTACAAAATTATGAATTCTCTGTGTTTAAATGATTTTTATTTTTATATCATTCAAAAAGTTTCATTTTTTACACTCACATAGGGCTTCAGTAATTCTATGAGATACTAATAATCTCAGCAGACCCCAAATCAGGTGCATACCATTTCAGGAGAGAAGAAGTCGCAGATTCTGGTCCAGGATAAGTCTGTTTGTTTAAAGTGATTGAAACCAAATCCCTGATTGAGTGTCTTTTGATAATAAAGTTCTATTTGTTACATTTGGACTTTTAAGCCTCTGCCTTTCAAAAGCTAAATTAAAAGATTTAATTTTCTAAAACTTGGTGTCTTTCCCAGAAATGATGTATTGTAAAAAGTTTCTTATGGCTGGCTGGCAGTACCTAAACTATTGTCCTGTCATTATGATAAATTGGCTTAGTTTATAAATATTAATTGGAAACATATGCATGCCTTATCAATATTACATTATAATTAGTGGGGTCATCTTGAGGTTCCATCCACTAAAAGATGAGAGATGGAGTGTGTGCAATGTTTAACTAATTAATCATCTTAGAACACTGTGAAATTCTCTATTTAATTGGTTGCTGTGTAGGATCACAAGAGCAATCAATTGCTTGACTCCCTATACTATGCATGTTTCGGGGGGATTATTTTGGTTTATTTATAGTTCTCTGTGTTTATTCTTTCTTATGCACAGAGATAGTGAGAAAGATAACTCTATACTTTGTAAATGGATATATGCTCAATAGAAAAATGTAAATACAAACATAAGTACTTTTCTATTTATTAAAGCAATAAAACTAAACAAATCCTAATATGTGCATTCTTTTGCACACATTATATTAACTTTGCTTTTTCAAATATTGTTGTAAATTCATGATCTTTCACAAAAGCAACTTGTTTCAGCTAACCTTGAGTATTATTTTATTTTTCATGCTCTGCTTGGTTGATGGGACCCTTCAAACTGGTACCTTTGTCCTTTCAACAGCAACTTATTGTCATTTTTAAAATAGCCTTATTTTCTGGCATTGAGATTGTCCATACTCAATATTTTTTCTGTCCTGAGATTTGGAATCAAGAGTCTTAATTCCTTTTGGGAGGAAAAGAATCAAATCTGGAACCAGAGGCACACAGGAGCTGTGGCAGACGCTGCAGCCACCCAGCCTATAACCTTTCTCACCTTCTGTGATGGTTAATTTTATTTGTCAACTTGACTGGGCCACACCGTGCCCAGATATTTGGTCAAACATTATTCTGGATATTTCTGGATGACATTAGCATTTGAATGGGTAGACTGAATAAAGTAGATTGCCCTCCCTAATGTGGGTGAACCCCATCCAAACATTTGAAGACCTGAATACAACAGAAAGGCTGACCCTCCCAAGTGTAAGAGGGAACTCCTTTTCCCTGACTGCCCTGAGTTGAGGTCCTCTCCTTTGGACTTCAACAGAAACATCAGCTCTTCCTAGATCTTGAGCCTACTGGCCCTTGGACTGGAACTACCTTCAGTCCCTTGGTTCTCAGGCCTTTGGATTCAAACTGGAACTACACCACCAGCTCTCCTGGGACTCCAGTTTGCCAATTGCAGATCCTGGGACTTCTCAGTCTTCATAATCATGTGAGCCCCTTTCATATCATAAGACTCTCTCTCTCTCTCTCTCTCTCTCTGTGTGTATATATATATATTTAGTTGTGTTTCTCTGCACAACTCTGACTAATATGCCTTGCTCCTTATGAGAACTCTGATTGCATGCAGGTGACAATGTGCTCAGCTAGATAGATGTGCCTTCATGGACTCTTGCAGCTGAAGATGGCCCAGGTTGGCATGGTTAAGCCGCATCAACTCTTGCCTGGATCATTGTAGCCGACTTCTAGTTCCTGATCCTGCTTTGCTCCCTAAACTAGTTCTTCTCACGCATCCAGAGTAATTCGCTCACAGTGTAACTGGATCACATCACTTTTATGCCCAAGACTCACCAACAGCTTCCATTTCTACAAAGCGAGAGCAACATCTCTACAGTGGTCTCCAAAGCCCTGTGTGATATGAATACCGAAAGTGTACCTCAAATGTGGAAAGGAATTACATTCCGCACCTGTTTCTCCCATGTCCACTTCACTGTTTTTCAGCAATGCAGCAGTGTGTGGAGAAAATCTTTCCATGTCCCATTGGATTCACAGTCTTGAGGCATAGTCCTCACATATTACAGTAGACGTGGTGCCCATTGACTTGCTCCAGGCCTCTTTATGCTGTCCTCACAGCACGCTGTACCTTGTCCTCCATCTCAGTGTATGACTGTGTCTTTTGTGCTGGTCCTGGGTGCTCTGGCACCTCACCAGAGAACCTGTGACACAGATAGTTACAGGCAAATGCTCATCCTTCTGTTTTACTCTCTAGAATTTCTTCTGTAAAGATTGGGGTAAAAGGTGGGGTACAACATACACGGGGGATACAAATGAGAAAGATTCAACTTGGTACTTATTTATTCACTTCATTTCATCCCACAAATAATTGGAAGGGGTTTATATTTCAGCTTAGTATTAAGAAGAGCTGCCCAACAAAGACTCCTAATGGAATGGAAAATTTTGGGAGGCAGTGGATTCCCCATCTCAGCAGGCATTCAAGTACAAACTGAAGGACAGGGCACTAACGTTGCTGTAACAAAGTGTTCTGAGAGCCCCTGCTCTGGATGCTCAGTCTGTTTCCTGTCCAGTTTTCTCTGGGATGTTGTCCTCCTTCTGAGCTCCACTGGCTGAGCTAAATGCTGTTCCTTCAGAAATCCTAGAGAAGCCAAGGGCCCGTCACCATGGTTATGCTCATCATAGACATAACCATGACAAAAGACAGGAGAGGACCCCCACCTCTCTTTTCGCAGGTTCATCTTCTGACAACAATGGTACAAAGGGGCGGGAAGCTGGGGAAATGTACCACCTGATTACATGACATCAGCATCATGGAATAGATTAGAAGTTAGGCTGCTCTCTAAGCCAATGAAATGAGTTTGATTTTTCCATCCTTTCTCAAGAATCCCTCCCTCTCCATTGCTTCTTCTAGGGGATTGATATTTAAAAGTTGTTTTTGGCATTTGTCAACATACATTCCTTCCAGATGTTAACCAAAGGTCCCAGACCAGTTTTGATGGCATGGAAGTGCTCAAATAAGTCATAAGAATTTTTTAAAACACTAAATTGGTGGTGAGTCTAGCCTGGGTCTTGAACAGGATTTTTTATTTGCTGAAGGCAAAAGCCTGTCCTCAATGCTCTACTGGCCAAAAATATTATTTGCATTTAAAGAAAAATAATCAAATGCTTTTTTGGGTGATTACACCTATTTTTCCCTTCTGTTTAGACTGAGGACAGTGGGGCCCTGTTCTCAGTTAACCTCAACATCCCCAAACCCCTGCCTTCATCTCTAATTAAAGAGATAGGACCAATGGCATTTTAAATTTCTTTGAAATTGTTCAATAAACAAACACACATTTCAGCATCCAGTATTCTATTTATTCTAAAGATGTTCAGAATAAATAGAACAAACAGAATTTAGGTTCTCTGCTCCCCACTTCATTTTAAATGTCTTGAATAAAACATCTCACCCTCCCTTTAGAAAATATGACATCTATTCCAATGAGATAGATGAAGATCCTGAGTTGAAAAACAGTCTGTTTTTACTTGCCCAAATTCCTACTGAAATGAACCCAGTAGAACCTGGGAGTTCTTGGCTGGAACAAATTTGTTGATGGAGATTAGGGCCTAATGTTTTTCTTTTAGTTTTCAACTTAGATCAAGCAACAGTCTGATTTTGGAAATTACCCTGTAGGAAAGATGGAAGAAATATTTTTTTTTCACAGAGTCTGGGATGTCATATTTTAAATATGCACAAGAATATGTGCCTGCAAAAGAGCTTTCTTTGAGCAGATTGCTGTTGGTGCCTGCTTTCATCCTTGTGCTGAAAACCCGATTTTGGAGAAAGAGGATCAGTGTCAATTCTGCAGAGGGAAAAAGAAAAGGAGATTTCAGCTGGGTTTATGTATTTCGATTTATCTGCTATTCATTTTGTGCCAGGTTGTATATTCCCAAAAAGAGTACAACAATAGTTTCCGTCCTACATGCTCTTTGACAATGTGACTTTGCAACCCTCACATGGACAGATGGACCCCACTGTGTTCCATCCTCTTGAATTTTATGAGCTTGTAAAAAAAATAAAGCAATACATCTTCCTCCTTAACCACTCAAATAGTAGCGCTAGAGGTCTGAACCAATTATCCACGTGGCCGCCATCTCATGAGGAAGACAAGGTGACATGGAGAGGCCACACATAGGAGCTGAGTGAAGAGGTCATCAGGTGATTCCTGCTGCCAGCCATCAAGTCACCCCCAGCTATTCTAGGAATACCAGCAGAGGCTGCAGACCTTATGGAGCAGAGACAGGCCATCCTACTGTGCTCTGACTGAATTCTAGACCCAACAGTCATGAGAGTAATAAATGAGGATGGTGTCTGGGGCTGCTCAACAGAAGCCCCTGTGACATCCTTGTTCTCAGGTGCCTGCAGGAGCTCTGCACCCCCACCCCCCCGGGGTAAGCCGAACAGCCTCTGGGCAGTCAGCTGGCCTCAGGCAAAGGCCCCCACACAGGTTCTAATGAGTGGCAGAGCCAGCAGAGGCCTCCCTGAAGCCACAGCCTCCTGTGGGGGCTCTGATTATGCTGAAATGGATCTGTCTTGAGGCCACTTTGAACTCCTGGGAAACTCCACAAGTCGAAAGTATCATCCACCAGAATGGCTGATACATGAACTGGGCACTACGGTTGGCTTAACTTTACAGAGGGGTTGGAAGTCAACTCATATGTATGGAGCATCCCCTCTGTGCTGGACCTTGGGTTAAGGTTCTCTCTACTGCAAATCCTAGGCAATAAGCCCCGAACCCAACAAGCTTCAGTTTCTTCGACTTAGAGTTGCTGTCTCTGTAGGGCCTCAAGGCTGATGAGAGACAGATCCTCATCACCTCATCACTTGGTGGAAAAACTTGGTGCTGGGCAGAGCATGGTCAATATTTGCTATTATTATTACTATTATTATATTATTATCCTCAGTACCTAAAGTCAGCCCCACAAAGAGAGTATTGTCACCCCCATCTCATGTGCAGTAATGAGCAATCAGGAGGCTGAGAACTTGCCAAGAGCCACAGGTCTCTGAGAACTTGAGCTAGAATTCAAACCCAGGTCTCCTGTCCTCCAGGCACGGCACCAACTGGCAGCCACCACCTCAAGCAAGCAGCCCTTGTCTTTGGCTTGGACCCTTGCAGTGGCTGCCAGTGAGGTCTTTGTCCAGCTCACTTTCTACTCCGCAGGTACAGTTGTTGGAGGGATCACCCCCTCACAGTGTCCCCCTTCCCAGGTTGGGACTGTGTCCCTTACCCACAGCAGTTTAATCCATAGAGATGGAAAGGGGAATGAAGGTTGTCAGGGGCTGGGGGCTGGGTGTTGTGTAACGGGAACAGAGTTTCAGTTTGGGGTGATGGAGATGGATGGTGGTCATGGTTGCACAGCAATGTGAATGCACTTAATGCCACTGAACTTAAAAATGGCTAATATGGTATATTTTATGTTATATATATTTTACCACAATTTTAAAAAGTGACTGCACCCCCTAAAGGATGAGGCCCAAGCTCCTCCACTTGGCATGTGGGACTCTCTCCGAAAGCCATCTGGTGGGGTTTGAGCCGCCCCTACAGCCTCATCTGTCTGTCCCTGTCTCCCCAGCACCCTGCAGCTCTCTCCTGGCTTCCTTACATACACCACACCATTTCTCCTTCTTGCTCAGGCTGTTCCTGAGATTCTCCTTAATCCTTACTTTCTTCTCATTTTGAGGGCTCAGCCCAGGTGGGACCTTGGTAAGGCCACCTCTCCTCACAGGCCTCAGACTTTGAGCCCATGCTCTATGCTCTGAGGTATTTGCAGGCCCACCCTGCAGAGGACTGTGGTGATCTTGCCATCTTTCTCTGCTAACGTGGGGGCTTCTCAGACTAGAAACTGCCCCCAAGTCATCCTGTGACTCCAGCTCATCATACCGGTGCTGGCCAATGACCCAACCAACTGGAGGAGCAGCAATGATATGGGGCAGCAGCCTGGAGCCCTTGCCGGAGAGTAGAGGTCCTGGGGAATGGTGTGGCCCTGAACTCACCCTGACATCCACATCTGAGTCCAGGGATGTGGGGTGGAGGAGACTGGCCTAAGGGCATAGGGTTGCACAGGTGGGACATGCCCTCACCCTGCATCACAGAGGGATGCATGGAGAATGGGAGAAGGTAGGGGAAGACATTGACAGAGAAGGTGTCTTCTTCCCACGTAGAGGACAGGGCTGTGGGCCAGGGTCAGATGCCTCAGTGCTCACCTTCCCCATCTCTGGCAGACCCTCTGGACTGTGACATCCCATGGGAGCTTGTGTCAGAGCTCCCGGGACAGCAGAGACAGGGATGGGGCCAAGAGGCATGTGGCTGTCAGGTGAGAGGGATGGAAGATGGTGGTGAGTTTCGTACTACCTTTTCCTCCTGGGATCAGTGGCTGAGGTGTGACCTGATGCCCAGTCCAGTCTGGACCCAAGCCCGCCATGGTGGTGTCTGTAGGGAGGCGGGAGCCTCAGAGCTCAGTGGCGACAGGCCTTGCCAAGTAGCTGGCACAGGGCCCTTCCCCACAGCATCTCCCTCAGCAAACCTCTCTGGGGGTGATGGCACAGTGATCAAAGACACGCTTTATGGAGCCAGCCTGCCCTGGTTTGAATCCCAGTTCTAGCACTGACTGCCTCCATGACCTTGAGCAAGTTGCTTAACCTCTCTGTGTCTCCATTGACTCAATAATAGAATGAGGATACTGATAGCACCCACAACCTCAGGTTGTTCAGTGTCAGTCCTGTCGAAAACATTGTGTAGATCCTGGGTGTTAAAATTATGACCCTGTTCCTGGCATCTCCTTGAGATGCCAGTAGGGAGAGTTTTAGATGATCATGCTGAGTATGGCCTGGTAGATGAAGTCCTGTGGTTTGTCCCCTTGGGGATAAAGCCAGGCCATTGTCACTGCAGGTTAGCTCCTTTAACTTTTCCAAGAGGCACCTGGACCCTGGGGCTCCCACAGCCTTCCTTCCCTGCATACCACAGTGACCCCACATCCAGGGCAGGTTTGGGGGTCTAGGTCCGGGGGGCATGTCGGGGCAGCAGGAAGCTCCTCCTCACTCCATGCAGGCTGGCCCGAGCAGTGCTGGGGGAGGCGGGCCACTTTGAGCCAGAAGATAAACATATTAACTGAACTTTCCATCTGTCATTTCAGAGAGTCATTTACTGCCTAGCTGTGGTTGGAAAAATTAAGTCCTTGTAATTTAGAGTCAACATTTCTCGCGGAATCATGTTAGACAAGTTGGCGGCATTTGCAGCCTCTCGGCAGTTGCCTACAATCAAAACAACTTTGCCCGGGCCTCGTGGACTCCCCTGCCAGTGGCATGGCTGGCTGTTCTGCACTGGATACACAGCACCACAGGCCATGGGGCTGACCTGGGCACACCAGGCCAGAGGCCCCAGGAAGAGCGGCAAGGCAGAGCGCCCTCCTCCAGGGTTTTGCCCTATGCCTAATGCAAAACCAATCTCCCGTCTATTAGTGTGCTAGGGCCGCCATACAAAACACCACAGACTGTCCTTAAACCATAGACATTTATTTTCTCACAATTTGGGAGCCCTGGAGCCTGCGATCAAGGTTTCGGCAGAGTAGATTTGTCCTGAAGCCTCTCTCCTTGGCTTGGAGACACCGCCGTCTCCCTGTGCCTTCACACAGTCTTACCCCTGTGTCCATCTGTGTCCTAATCACTTCTTAAAAGGACACCAGTCATATTGGATTCGGACTCACCCTACTGACCTCATCTTAACCTAGTCACCTCTTTAAAAGCCTTATCTCCACATACAGCCACATTCTGAGGCATTGGAGTTAAGGACTTCAACGTATGAATTTGTTTGGGGGGAGGGTCACAATTTAGCCTATAACACCCAGCCCATTCTGGATTAGTTCATTCTCAGTCTACCAAGGAGAAACTGGTTTCATTGGCTCCATTTTGCCGAGGAGGGAAACCGACTTTGGAAAGACAGGTGGTGGTCCCCAGGTCCCGCAGCAGCAATGCCAGGCTGGGAAGCCAGGGTTGGGATTTCTGGTTCACACAATTTGCATCACAGCCCAGTTGTGTCTGCCCCACAGCCCCAAGGTGAGCATTCTACTGGGTCCCCTGCACAGGTCCCGGAAACCCCCAGAAGCTCCATGCAGATGACAGGGAGATGAGCTGCAGCATAGACAGAAGCATCCAGCGGTGGCCGGGGAGCCCTGGGAAGCCTCAGGCAGAGACCCCTGCTTGCCTGGGGAGGTTGTCTTCAGTGATGGACTCTCATACGCAGTCTGCTCTTGCTGACTCTCCATCCTTACCCAGCCTGAGGGGCTTCCCCAGAGATCTTCTCATTATTCAGCCTAGTTTTAGTAAGGGAAATATTGGGGCCCACTAAGACTGGTGCTAGACAATTTAGTTTAAAAAGGTGCCGGGCATGGTGGCTCACGCCTGTAATCCAAGCACTTTGGGAGGCCAAGGCAGGCAGATTACCTGACGTCAGGAGTTCAAGACCAGCCTGGCCAACATGGTAAAACCCCATCTCTACTAAAAATACCAAAAGGAGCTGGGCATCGTGGTGGGCACCTGCAATCCCAGATTCTTGGGTGGCTCAGGCAGGAGAATCACTTGAACCCGGGAGGCGGAATTTGCAGTGAGCTAAGATCATGTCACTGCACTCCAGTCTGGAGCAAGACTTGTGCAACAGAGCAAGACTTGTCAAAAAAAAAAAAAAAAAAAAAATCACAGTAGACTGTCCGAGAATCAAGGGGGCTTATCCCTAGACCTTAGGCTACATAGTAGATATTGTAGGACCAGCCCAAATTCCTCATTTTGAAATGGGGAAACTGAGGCTCAAAGTACGGCCCTAGTTTATCCAAGATCACTGTCTTAGTCCAATTGCATTGCTATAAAGGAATAGCTGAGGCTTGGTAATTTACAAAGAAAAGAGGTTTATTTGGCTCATGGTTCTGCAGGTTGTACAGGAACTGTGGCACCAGCATTTCCTTCTGATAAGAACCTTAGGGAGCTTCCACTCGTGGTGGGGTGGAAGGGGAGTCACCTTTGGTTTCCTTGACTCTGTTTGGTAAAGTCTGTTGTAACTGTGTATGCGAGAGATGGCAGACACAGGCAGGCAGAGGAGAGATTGATCTTTCAAACCAGGTTCAGGCAGACTCGGCTTCTCCCCAGCAGAGCGGAGCAGGTCACTGCCACACAGATCTGCAGTATGGTCTCCAGGAGCAAAAGGCATGTGGAACACATCAGCTATATGTGGCCATCAGAAAACTTGCTTTCTAAAGGTCTCTCTCCATACTGCACCTACGCTCATATTCTGAGGTAGAAACTGACGCTCAGCCAGGCTCAGTGACCTGCCCCAGGCCAAAAGCGAGAGAGAACTCAAGTTCCCAGCTCCAACCTCAGGACAGCCCTTGAGACTCAGTGTTGACTTTCAGGTCCCACATGGGTTTCAGCCTCACAGTCAAAGGCCTGAATTCTGGCTACTGGGCTGTGGTCCCTGTTCGGAAGCCCTGCTGGCAGGGAGTTGAGTGGGGCATGCCTCCGAGTGACGGCCCCTGGACCGAGGCCAGGGCATCTGTTTCCAAAATGGGGAGGGTTCTCTGACACCCCTCACACTGTGTGCCAAGGCCCCACACACATCTGCTATCACTTCCAGGGCCCCCTGCCCTCCGCTTCCCCTGACTGGGGAGAAGAAAATATTAGTGTGGCTGCCCCAGGGGTCTGAGGTCTGCTGCCCCCGTGTGTGTGGCATTGCCCTAATCCCCCAGCCCTGCCCTCCTACAGGCTGCTCTGCTCCCCCACCTCTGCATGTCCTTAGGAAGATGCACAGGGAAGGAGGTATAGTGCCTGCAAATGAGAAATCCATCTCTTCTCTGCTCCAGCCCTCTGCCTTGGGGACTGCAGAAGGCCCTTCTCCTGACCAAGGGCCTCCAAGTCAGAAAGAAGAGCTCTCCTTGCAAAACATGGTTCTTTGCAACTGCCCAGGACGCTTAGTGCGTGTGGTCTGGAGGCTTCCTCTAACTGTGAATCCACTGACCTTGGAAGAGGGGACCCCTGTGGTGGGCAGATTCTAAAATGACCCCAAGATTCCTGACCCTGCATGTAGACACCCATATAATCTCTTTCACTGGGCTATGGGCAGGGCCCGTGAATATGCCGCGGAATCACCCTTGTCATCAGGTTACTGTATTTGACAAAGGGGCCTGGGAAGATAGAATTAAAGTCCTTGATCACTTGGCTTTGATTTAATAAAAAGGGAGATTATGCTAGGTGGGCCTGACTTTATTAGGTGAGGCCTTAAAGGGGACACCTCCAAAGCTTTCCTGCTGGCCTGGGAGAAAGCAAGCAGCCACACCTGTGGAGGGGACCACAGGGCCAGGGACTGCCTGCCGGATCTCTAGCAGCTGAGTGTGGCCTCTGGTCGACAGTCCTCAAGGAAGCAGGTACTTAAGTCCTACCACCACAAGGTGCTGGATTCTGCCAACCACTGGAATGAACCAGCCAGCTTCCATCATGATTTCAGCCCAGGGTGACCCTGGCCAGAGGACCTCACCCACCTGCACCTGGAATCTTGGACCCTGGAAACCGAGATGACAGGTTTGCATTGTTTTAATCCACTAAGCTTTGTAGCCATCCCAAACTAACATGGCCCTCTCCACCCCCAGGTTCCTCCTCCTGATAAATCTCTCAGAGCTCAGCCTGGCATGACAGTGGGCAGGGATATATCTCAGTTCAAGCATGTTTGATAGGAAAAGTTAATCATCATGCTGATAACATAACATTGAAGCAAAAATAAATCCATTACTATCATGGTTGTGGGACAGGGGTGGGACCAATGAGAGAGGGAGAGGGAGAGAAAGACAGACACAGAGAGAAACAAGGAAAGAAAAAAACACACACAGAAAGAGAGACAGAAAGAGAATGAGACTCAGAGACAGACTCCTTAGCTGTCACAGACACGGTGCTTTTGTTACAAATGCTTTCATCTTGCTTCTGTTTTACTCATTCATTTATTTTTAAACCTTCTCATCCTAATAATGCCAAGAATGAAATAAAGCTTAGTAAATTAATCCTCACTGCTTCTGATTAGAACTTTATTTTTCTTTCTGGGGAATGGCTGGTCCCTGCAGACAAGGGAGCTAGCTCCGGAGGGAGAACAAGCCCAGACGGAGAAGCTCACTGGCTGTGGCCCCGTGTAGCTCAGCAGCAGGCACGGTCCTAGGGCTGCCTGGGTGTGAACACACTTCCCACTCTGTAAAGTGCCCCAGGAGCAATAATTTTGTAGAAGGCAAATATCTCCATTTTGAAGCTGGAAAACAGAAAATAAGGATGGCAGTTGAGTCACTTGCTGTGGTTTCAAGGTGCATCTGTGACCTCATGTATAGTGTTGCCTTTCTTAGGCCTTGGTCAGGGCATTGAAGGGTGACACCGAGCCATAGGCACCAGGAAACTTTCGCAAGGGATCTCCTGGCAGCACTCAGCTCACAGCAGGCCCTTACGGCCAATGGTGCTGCCCCAAGGTACCCAGTCCCCCTCTCCTTCCCAGCACAGAGCAGGTTAGCCTCCTCCGTGAGGAAGGCCCTGTGACTGGTTTTGGCCAGTGGGGTGTGAGTGGGAGTGATGCTAGCTGCCTCCATGATGGAGCATTTAATTATGGATGGGAGCCACTTTATGTCTCCTGCCCCTCTACAATCTGCAAGGGGGACCCACAAACCCCCAGGCCCAGCAGCTTGCATTCTGAGTGAGGACAGTGAGGAGCAGAGTGTCCAGCTGAGCCACTCTGGACAGGCAACCTGAGTGAGGAATAGACCTGTGCTGTTTGGAGCCACTGACATTTCATGGTTGGTTGTTACTGCACACAGCCTAACTCATATTGACCAGTGGAGCCTGTCGGGGCCACTTGGTGCAAGCAAGTGTCCTTACTGGCCAGGTGCCTCAATGACATGTGTACTGACCTGAGCAATGCAGGGGTGCTACCTTGTAGAGTATGATGTGCAGTTAGGAGGTGCGGGACAGATAGGTTTCCTGGTTAATAGAGGAACATTTAAATCTATTAGAACTCTGAAGTTCTTCAATTTTATTTTCTTGTACACAGAAATACTTGAATTTTTATTTACTTGTACACAGACATACTCATAGTATATATGCAGTTATGTTTCCCACTTTTTTGCTCATTTTAAACATTTCTCCTTGTTGCTATAGAATGTGTAAGCATCACTTTTAATGGCTGAGAAAATTCTTCAGGGTGGATTATGAAAGAACTTAATCACCGTTCCCTGTGGTGGGACATTTGGATTGTTTGCAATTCTGTGCTCATATAAGTACCACTGCAATAAACATCTTTGTGCATAAAACTTGTTTTCTGTTTAATATTATTTACTTTGGCAAAGTTCCTAGAAATGGAATACCTGGGCAGAAATGTCATGAAGCCTTGCCTTTTTCAAACATAGGTTTTTAAAGTAAAGCATTCATCCACGCTGATGCCATAGGATGGTAAGTCCGGGGAAAGTAATGCACTCTGTCCTTAATCACGAACACTGAGCCGGGTCTTGACCCCCGACCTGACTGTCTGTTATCACTCTCCAGGGCTTCAGGGATGCAGACCAAGCTCCAGAAACCCAAGCCCACCTGGGAGGTCTGACCCCAGACACCTCCACTGACTCATCGGCCCCCAGGCTGTCTCCTGGTGGTCAGTGGCAGCCCTCCTTCTCCACCTTGAGGTTCCCAAGCACATCTGCGTCTGGCTGCTGACGCCACTTCTGCAGGCCCAGAGCTGCTGCCCTGCCCCAGACTGCGGCCCCTGCCTGCCATGGCTCTTCACTCTGAGTGTCAGTGCCTGCAGCTCACTGGGGTCTCACAGCTGGAGTGCTGCAGGTATATCCTCTGTCCACTGGGAAAATGCCCATGTTGGGCTACACACCAGGATCCCTGGGGTCCAGCTTTTCTCTGCCACCTCTTCTAGATCTTTCCCCTAACCCACAGACCTGGCTTATCTCCCTGGGAACCTGAGAGCGCTCTGAGGGACTCCACAGTGCTTCACTGAAATCATTCTTTCCTTTCAGTGCCCACGCCAACCTGTGCCTCAGGCGAGCCTTTCTCTTCTCAAGGGTGACAAAGACTCTGTCCTTGACAAAATTTTAACCAGGCTCCTCTGAGCCCTCTTTCCACCTAGACTTTGGCCCTGGTCTGTCCTTAGCAGGTCAAGCCCAGTTTTAGCAAAGAATCCTACTAACTCAATTGATGAAAATCTTCCCATCCTTGAGAGCTGATCAAACTCCTCTTCCTCCACCCCTGATTCCTTTCCAAACTCCTCACAGTAATTTTCCATCTACTCCTTCACCCTGCTTTCTGTAAATCCCTGCTTGCCCCTGGTATATTCAAAGTTGAGTTCAATCTCTCTCCCCTACTGCAATAATCCCAAATAAAGTGTTGCTATTTTTAATATGTGTCAGAATAATTCTTTTTAACAGAGGATATTTCTTCCATCCAGGACAACACGAAGTTAGTATGTGGGGTAAAGTTAGCCCTGGGGAATGCCTCCTACCACCCCCCAGCCTACAGCCTTATCTCTCTGATAAAGAACATGATTCTTGGTGCAAATCCAACCCATCACACACACACCAGTGGGTGGGTCAGGAGATGGCCCCTGGAAACTGGAGTGTCATGCAGGACATCTGTGCTGTGAAATTTCTGTGTTGTGTTGGAGAGCTGGGATGCCCTGATAAAGGAATGTTCTGAGCATCTTCCCTTGAGAATGGAGAATCCCATGCCCCTCTACCTAGCATCCCAGCCTCACCTTCACCCCACAGCATTTCCTTTTAGGCCAAGTATCCATTCATTCAGCATACATTGATTGTGTTCCTCCTATATCATCTTGTCTTAAATTATTGGTGGAAACTCAGTATCTTCAGGGTTTTTTCTCCCTTAACTTTTAGTTTTATTTTATTCATTCCGCAAATATTTTTGAGTGGCTGAGCACCTGTGAGGTTCTGAGGACACCACCATGGGGTATGAGACAGACGCAGGCTCTGCCCTTATGCAGCTCCCAGTCTCAGAAAGAAATTGGCCCGAAGCAGAAGTTTTGTGTCTGGCAAGATGATGCCTGATCTCAAGGCTGAGTTGTCAAAGACTGGGTCACAGAGTGGAAAGTCAGGCATCTAGACAATGGCTTCTTTGTGTGCATGTGGTATCAAACATTTCAAGTAGATTGTAATAATTTTCAGGGTGTGATAGGAAAAAAATTATTTGCACCTTTCCCAGTTCCTACTCCCTCTCCTCTTCCTCTCTTCTTTCTCTTCTCCCTCCCTTCTTCCTCTATTGTCCCAGAAGGTCCTTGAGGTAATTCCACTGCAGGCCTGTGCAAACTTGCCCTCACTGCATCCTGGTAGGAAGATGGGGCCTCAGGTACCAGTAGAAGCTCAGGATGGCAGTGGCCGAGCCGTCCTCCAGTCTCCCAGTGGGAACGTCACCTGGGGATCTGGTCCCTCCTCTCTGACCCCCTCCACCCTACCTCCTCTTCCTCACCCCCGAACCTCTGCCCTGCCACTGTGAAATCCTTGCCTGGTCCTCTGAGGAGGAGGCGCCACCACTGCTTCGCTTCCCTGCACGTTTGTGCCTCCTTTGTGGCCCTTGAGCCCAGTGACACTGTGGCTGAGGGTGTTGGCAGATGTCTCTCCTTTATCAGATGGCTTACCCTGGGGATAGAGATCATCTTTCTCTGAGAGCACCTGACACACAGTGGGTGTTCAGAAGATGCGTATTTAGAAGATGAAGGAGAAACCAGTGATCCATTGTGGTTTCCCTCTATAGTGGCCACAGAGGGGGTCTGCCTCCCGTGGCCCCACACACCAGCCCTCCTGCCTCAGTTCAAGGCCTCTCTCAGAGGCCAAGGTTCTCAGAAGAGGTGGTGTCTGGCCAGGTGGTATCTGACCAGGCCCACTTCACCTGGGGCCCATTCGGAGAAGGCCCAACCATGCCATGTTTCTGAGAACTTGTTCTAGAAATGTTTGCATTCCTGAAGCTGTGGGACCACCCTGCAGCGGGTGAGCCTGTCTCCTCTTCCTCGGGGAAGTGCATCCTCATGGCCAGCTGCCTGCATCTCTGGCCCACCGAGATCGCGGTAAAGATATGAGGTCAGCAGTTCAAACCAGGTATCCGTGCAATCCACACAGAAGTGCAGGAATGGACCCAGCATCTACTGTGACCAAGGGTGCTAGCAAACCACCCCCTTCACTTGGGTACCCTGCTCAGGTGAGTAGGGTGTATATGTGCTTTAGAGTTCAGATGAGAAAGAGAGAAAGAAGGGCGCAGGTGTGAGACAGAAAGAGAGAGTGCCACATGGTGACAAAGCAAAGGGCCAGCAACACAGTGGCCAGATGAGGGGGACACATGCCCTTGTGCTCTGCTCAATGAAGCTCTGCAAGGCTGCTGAGTGAAAAGGACCTTTCTGCTTCACCACTGCACCATCCTTGCCTCTGCCTTTAGACGTGTTGCATGGTGCACACTTGCACACACTGCCGCTTCTCTGTGGTTGATTCACTCCCACACAGTTCCTAGCACATGGTTGCCCTAAACACCTCCCTTCTCTCAGGTCCCATCTCCGCCTGCTGTCATGACTGTCTCCTGCCTACTTCCCCCCAGGCATCATGTATATTTGTTCAGAACCTTGCACCTTAGGGTCACCTTTCTGCCCATGGTCACATTAGTCCACACGGCAGCCTCAGAGGTGACACTGCTATTACCATTGCAGACAGTCAGGGTGGCACTCATCAGGCTCAACTCCCAACTGCATGTTTATTTTTGAGGTCAAGGTAGTTCTCCATATTGGATGGACAGGGAAGCTGCCGTGCAAAGGTTGCATAACTATTCCAAGGTCCAACATGGCCCATGAGAAGAGACAGAGAAGATACGGCAGGCTGTCTCTGTGACTGGCTTCTTTCACTTAGCATGACGCATTTGAGGTTCAGTCATATTGCTGCATGGATCAGTAGTTACTTTCTTTTTATTGATGAGTAGCATTTTATTGTTTGATGTACCATGATTTGCTTATTTACTCATGGACATCCATGTGAGTTCCAGTGTTTGGAAATTATAAACAAAGCTACCATAAACATTTGTAAGAAGGTCTTTGCATGGAGTTCCATCTGGGTCCATCTGGGTCCATCTAACCACCGAGCCTCTGTTCCTTAGCCACGAGCTTCCACAGACATAAAATCCAATTGCGAGAGCACTCATCCTGTCAAACGGCTACTTTGGAATACCCTGATAATCGTCACCTTGTTTCTTGGGGTGTGTATATTGTGAGGTTTCCATTTGCTCATCAAATTATCAGAATTGAGAGCCAATTATAGAATACATTAAAAAACTAAAATTCCCAGCACACACAATAGACGAATCAGAAAGACTAAACAGGCATCCTGACCATACAAAGGGCTGGTGGGGATGTGGAGCAGCTGGCGCTCTCCCACACTGTGGGTGGAAGGGGAAACGGCACAGCCACCGTGGTGAGCACCCTGGCAGTGGTGGGATGATCATTGTAGAGTGAGCCATGCACTAGCCACATGACCCAGCAACCCCACTCCTAGGTGTCACCCAAGAGAATGCAAAACGTGACTCCATACAAACGCTCACAAGTGTTTATATCAGCTTCGTTCATAATTACCAAAAGCTGGAATCCATGCAGATTCCATGAGTGAATAACCAAATCATGGTACATCATACAATGAAATTCTATTTATCAATAAACAGGAAAGACTACTGATTCCATGCAGCAGCATGGCCAGATCTCATATGCATTATGCTAAGTGAAAGAAGCCAGTCACAAAAACAACACACTGTCTGATTCTATTTATATGACGTTCTGAAGAAGGCAATGCTATAGAAACAGGGAGATTCAGGTTAGGGGAGAGGTTTGACTACAGTGGGGCATGTTCAGGAAATATTCTATATGGACATAGATGATGAAATATTATTCCAAATATAATAGGTGGAAATACTCTATCTTGATTATGGTGGTGATCACATGGCTATATATATTTGCCATAATTCATGGAAAAGTACATCTAAAAGGATAAACGTTATTGTATGTAAAATTATACCTTAATAAATCTGAGTTACAAAAACTACCTAGTTCAGCAGATGCTCTTTGAGAGTGAGTGAGCCCAAACTTCACCCTTGTAGGTTATGTAAATGCATAAACCTCTGTGAAAACAGTGATTCCTGTATGTGGCTGCAAGTTACCAAGCTGAAGGTGAGGAGAGGTGCAAGGTGTAGCAGGAGAAATTGTGCCAGAGCCCAGAGAGGAAGGTGGGGAGGGATCCAGGTCAGAAAGGAGTTAAGGTGCAGCAGGGCTCAGAGCCCTGCACCTCTGCAGTGATTGTGGCCTGCCTAGAAGAAGCAGTAACCGGGTGGTGATGGAAGCAGAATCCCTGGAGAGAGGGGCAGGTAGGGGCAAGACAGGGGTCGAGGCCCTGGCTGGGGTTCAGGGAAGACCCAAGCTTGCCAATGCAGCAAGAATAGCAGATCTCAGGGGCGGAGGCTGTAGCACAGTTGGGCTCATGGCCCTCGGTGAGACCTGCACACAAGCACTCAGGTCCGGGGAACTGGGCTAGGCAGTACTGGGCGCCAGATGAGGTGCTGTCCACTCAGGAGCCCAGGTTGTCCTCCCCACTGTGAGGGTGAGAATGTCATGCAAGAGGGCAAGGGCCCGCAGCTGTTACTTTACCCAGGACACAGTACAGGGCTGTAGCCCATGCTCTGCCCTGTGTGCTACAGTCCATAGCTTCTCTCATGCCCACGCTGGCCCTGTGCAGCCCTATCTCAGGCAGCAAGATACATTCCGGGCCCCAGGTGGTGTCCCTGTGGCACCTCGTTGTAGCCCCCTCCAGGCAAAGTAACCCAGACACAGGGGTGTGGCTGGTGGACAGAGAGGTGCTGGCCTCTGCAGCCATCTGACTCCAGTATAGTGAGGTGGTGACATCTGTCACCCCTCTGCAGCCTCTGGCCCTGGTTTTCCAGCTGCACCTCTTGCGGATGCTGCAGAGTCATGAGGTCAAAGACGTTATCCTTTCCCTCTGAAGTGAGCACTTGGAAAGTCCACATTTGCTGGAGAGCAGGGGAGGCCTCTGCAGGATGGTTACACCACCTGTCACCAAAGGGTCCAACCCAGCCTCAGTAGCGGTGTAGGAAGAGCAATTTGCTCCCTTTGAATGTCTAGGTCTGTGGCCTGCAGTAGCTCGGGAGTGGCCCAACGGGGTTTCTCTAGTTAAGTCCTGCCAGTTCATCACCCCAGACTCAATACGCACCTGGCATTAGGCACAAGTGGTGAGCCCAAAGAGGCATAAAGCAAGGCCAAGGCCCATAAGCAGACTTACCCACTGGCTGGAGATAAAACATACTGATGATCCAGCTGCCTGGTGCCCATCCCTGGGAGGGGCAGGTGGCTATATCTCTGAGAGCGGTGGGCTGCTGCACTGCTGATGAGTTTAGAAGACATGGCCCCTCAGGTGCTGGGAGCGCTTCCTATGTTCCTTCCTCTTCTTGCGGCTTGTCCTGCGCCTGCACCTCCGGAGGCTTCATTTTCATTGCATTTCATTGCTGGGCTCTGCTCTAGGGAGGGGCCTGTTTAAAAGGCGCCTGTTCCTTGGCACCAAAATTGTCCTGGGCCCACTCATGTGGTATCCACCTCATTGTGTACTCCCTGGGGGTCGTTCTGCCCCCGACTTTGTCCCTCACCCTGACTCCTCTGTGTGAGGCCCTCTGCCCTCCAACCACAGAGGGGCTACCCCGGTTTGCCCCTGGCTCCTTGGCTCCAGGGAGAGGCTGTGCTTTGCATGTTGAGTGATTCCTTTGGCCTTGCTGGAACGTCATGTACCCGTCCTGGCGGGATTTCATGATCCCGAAATGTGAGGTCTTTTTTGGCTGCGGAGCCCCGTATAATGAAACAAGCCTGGGAAATATAACCTGTGATAGGCTAGGACTTCTCCAAACCTGGACTGTCCCTCAGACAAAACTACAAAGCCAATTGTGAAGTCCTGGCAGTTTGTGGTCATGGCTGCTCTGTTTGCCACATACAGCTGTACCTTCAGAGCTGCAGGCAGATGGGCGGAGGGACCAGTGCTGACTCTTGCAACTAGTTTTCATCACGGCAGTGTGCTCCAGATCTCTGGGCATCTGGAACTAATGTGTGAGGAGTGAGGAAAGGGAACTGCGGTCTTTGTCAGCTCCCTCTGCCCAGGTGGTGGGTTGGGGAGGCCCAGCGGTGCCAGGTCCTGAGGATAACTTCTCTGCTGCTAGACTCTGATTATGTCAGAGTCTCCTGGCCAGACTCCCTATGTGAGAAATGGGGCAGGGATGTCATGGGACAAGTCCAGCCACCGAGCCCTCTAGGTCCAGGGTCTGCCCACATGGGGGGACACCTGGAGGCCAGATGTGTGCTCACAGGGCACCTGGTGAGGTGAGAGGTTGAACAGAATCTCTTTCTTGTGTGAACTATGTCCTCTGAGTGGGGCAACCCCCCATCCAAGCCTCTTCAAATATTTACATGTCTACCTAGGCTTAGACAGCTGTTTGGCAAGGGAGGCAGCTGGTCAACCTCCATATGCTTTCTAACTTGAAATAGTGCAGATGAGCTGGTCCTTGCTAAATGAATTAGGCTCTGACCATTTGAGTCCAAAACCTGTCTGGCTCAAGATATCTGGTCCTTCACTCCCAGACACTTGAAGATCTGTGCAGTGTTTCCGTACCCTCAGCCATTCAGCGCCAATGTCCAGCCTTCTATGATTTACTTAATAGTTTCTTTAAATTGATCCACTCATACTGCCTGCATAAATAGAATTTAAAAGGAAACTTTATACCACAAGTATAAATAGGAAACTATTAATACTTGCCATAAGTAGAAGGGAACTATATTTTAAAATACAATGAAAATAAAGCAAGTTTATTAAATTCTAGCAGGACACTGTTTTGCCAAGTTTCTCAGACTGAAACTGTTCTCTCTTTGTTAAACAGTGAAATTATCATGTGTTAGAGCAGTGTTCAGACATGCCTTTGAGAATCTAAAGAGAACTAGAAAGAGAATCACATTCACATTACAAAAGTCAGTGTTATTTTATTGACTCACTTATTAAATCCCAGCAAGTGGTTGAGTGGAGTGGATGGTTCTTAGGACCACAAAGGCCAAATTAAATATAAAATAGGAAAGTCTGTTTCCTTGTAGAACTTATGATCTAGCAGAGAAGACAGACAAGGAATAAGCAAATAAATTTTTAAAAATCTATTTCAGTTTGTGGGAAGAAAAGAAAGCAAAGCATGTGCATAGAGAGGAGTATATTTTGAGTAGGTATGTGTTGCAATGTGGGGACTGCACCTACAGTGACCATCATACTGAGTTTGAGACTCCAAATGGATATTTGAATGGTGACTTGAACTGGGTCTATGTGAAAGGCTGGGGCTGAAATGATAAATTTAGGGATACCAGTAGCATAGACTGTGTTCGAAGCCACAGGCCCAAATGTGGTTACCTAGGGGGCACACGTGCGTGAAGAGTGGGATCTGAGGGCTGAGCCCTTGATCCCCCATCTTAAGGAGTCAGGAAGGAAAGAAGGAGCCAGCCAGGGAGATGAAGGCAGACAGACCCCTGTGGTCCTCTGTGGTTCCGTGGAAACACAATGAGAGTGCTTGGGAAGGATGGAGTGATCGACTGAAAAACGTTGCTGAGGCATTGAGTCGGATGAGGAACCCTGGGTTTGACAAGATGGCAGCAGTTTTGGTGGGACAGTAAGAGTGAACACCTCATCGGAGCGGGTTAAAGACAGGACAGGGAGCGAGGAAAGGGAGACAGGGAGCACAGGTTTCTCTTGACTTTTTCAAGGAACGGTGCTGGTGTTGAAGAACTCATCTGTGCAGCTGAGTCTGCAACAGCTCACGAAACACCTGAAATCAAACTGTGGATCACACGGCCTGAAAATCCACCCTGGACACCAGACCCCTGAGACTGGTAACACCCCTAGGAAGGTGCCTTCTAGGTTAGTTTTCCCCTAGGAGGGGTCTTTACTCTCTGGGAGCTGGGGACCCAGGAGCCCACACTCAACACAGACGTGTATAGAAGCAGGGCAGGCCCATGCCAGGGCCACACGGCTGCACACAGCCCGGGCCCTTATCCCAGAGCACAGCGAGGCGCCGGGCCAGTCATGCTGCAGCATGGATATTTATTGATCTTGATTCACACGATCCAAGAAAAGCTTGGCCACAGAGCCTCTGGTTCAATCACAAGGATATGGGGGCTGGGCATGGGTGAAAGAGAAGGAAATGGAATTTAAAGAAATCTGTCTTTAAGAAAATAACTCTTTGTAAACCTGATTTCTGGGAGCCTGTGCACGCAATAGTGAAATGCTCTGTTACTCCTCAGAGGTGGCGTGAATAGGGGCTCTGTTAGGCACTGGCGGGACCTCCAGAAGCAAAACATGCCAGGGGGATGGAAGAGCGGCCTTCCTGGAGTCAATCTCTAGCAGGGCCTGCGAGGAAGTGGGCCTTCCTCCTCCAGCCCTGGGCCGGCAGCCTGGGAGACAGGAGAGCGCTCAACATTGATGTGCATTTTTATTTTGAATGAACAGAGCAGTTAAAGTGCACCAGGGCCAGATTTAAGTTTTCTCCTTGGGCTGTTCCGAGGCTGCCTTCAGTCTGACCTCATCTGCACCCACACATTTTCTTTTATAAATATATGGCCACAGACTTTTTTTTTTTTTTTTTTTTTTTTTTTTTTTTGAGAAGGTGACTCACTCTGTCACCTAGCTGGAGTTCAGTGGCACAATCGTAGTTCACTGCATCCTCAACCTCCTGGGCTCAAGCGATTCTCCCTCCTCAGCCTCCCAAGTAGCTGGGATTACAGGTGCATGCCGCCATGCCCAGCTAATTTTTTAAAAATTTTGGAGAGATTGGGGGGGGGGGTCTCACTATCTTGCCCAGGCTGGTCTAGAACTCTTGGCCTCAAGATATCCTCCTGCCTCTGCCTCCCGAAGTGCTGGGATTATAGGCATGAGCCACCACACTGGTCAGCCACAGAAATTAAGGAAGGTCTGCACTAGCCATCAGAAAGAAAGTTGGAATCGTTTGACTTATTTTGCGGGGGAAGAAAAACCAAAACAACTGCTGAGGGCCCAGCGTGTTCCAGGTATCTGGTGTCTGCCTTCTTCCTTAATCTTCACCAACACCCTGTTTTATAGATAGGAAGCTAAGGCTGAGCAAGGGAAAGGGCTTGCCTAAGAGCACAGTGTGACAGAGAGGCATGCACCCTCTGATAAATGGCCTCTTCTGATGTTCTCCCAGCTGTCTGACTTCTGGGCAGCCAGTGGAGATTTCCATCCTTGGCCATGGACTTTTCATAATTGCACACAATATAATGTGATGGGCACTGTTGTCCAGAGGTTGCATCCTGGCTCCTCAGGGCTGCCTGCTCTGGTTAGCGTGCATGGTCAGTGTGGTTCCTTCTGGTAGGGTGATGGTATTTGTGCCCTCTCCCCACCCTCCTTCCCCATGACTTCACTCCCTATTTCTACCCATAGGTGGGCTCTCACTCCTTCACCTACTTGGCTCATGTAAGCATTGGCCTTGTGACCCCTGTCTAGCACTCTATCCACTCACACATGGGTTTTCTCATGAAATCCTTGTCATAAGTCCCATTTATTCAGATAAAGCAGCTGAGGCCCAGAGAGGTTCAGCAACTTGCCTAAAGTCACAAAGCTAAGACTCAAACCTAGGTCTCAGAGTTTCAGACTCCCAAACTAACGATCTTTCCCTGATCCGCATATACCACTGTGTGAACTCTTAAAGCCCCACCTCGACTCCCTTCATCAGGACTAAGGCTTAATAGTCAAATTGGAAAATAGAGTCACCTACAATTGACTCAGCTAGCCAACTCACAGGGCTGCAGAACTGTACTCATCTGCTAACAGCCCTATAATAACATCCTCTATGAAACACTTTTTGTGTTTTCTTGTACCTTTCCAATTACCAGAGGTTGATTTTGCTATACCCATTTTACAGAGGAAGAAACTGAGGTACACGGACTTGCCTAAGGTCACATGACCACTAAGGGGGAGATTCAGGATGCAAACCCAGACTCACCTGGCTCCCAAGTCCACCAGCTTGGTACCATATTTGGCAGCTGCCCTTTGGGCCCATGGCTAGGGTACAATTGAGAGCGGTTCCCAGCACCTTGCATTTGCCTTGTTGATGCACGTTTCCCTCTTTACACAGACGCTTTGTATCTGCTACAAAGCCAAGGAGAAGATCTGAACAGACCCTAAGCAGCACATTCCATACTTTTGCTGCAATGCCCCACTTGGAAGGGATGTGCAGCCTGCTTTGTCCTGGGGGTGGTCTAGCTGCCCCTCCCTCTTATCTTTCTCGTGCATGGCTCTCCAGAAAAACCGTGTTGCCTTCCCTTCTTCCTCCAGGCTGGTAACACTAAGATGGGAAGGGCTGAGTTCAGATCCTCACTCATGTCCCTCTTCCCTGAATCTCAGCAGCTGTGGATAGTATGTGTTGACAGTCTGGAGGCTGATTCAACCTGTTAACTCTGGGGCCATTACACTCCTCTCTTCTTGCTCCAGATGCTATGCAACACCTCAAAATGAAAGGCAAAGCCATCAGTTCTGGGCTCAAAGCTTCATTTCAACTACCCCCAAAGACCATGACTGATGAGCTCCTTCAGGGCTATGAGATTCTGTCCTAACACTGCTGTGCTCTAAGGAAAGCTGTAATGAATGAGCATGAAATATGCGGAGGCCAAGGATGAGAAGGCTTCAAGTGGCCCAATGAAAGCCTCTCCTCTGAAACTGCATCTGGTCAGGGATGAGGACACTTTCTCTGAGGCTGAGCTTTCACTCAAGCCTTCTGGCTTCAAGGGTACAGACCCAACATGAACCTTTGGAGATGCCAATTCATTTACTCTTGGCAAAACCCGGCTTCCTCTCTCAATACAAATGAAAGCATGGGAGGCTTGTAAAGTTGACTCCAAATGCATTGTGCATATCTACAAACCCTTAAAACCCAACATTTGGATGAGCTGCTAGGAGATGGATCAGAAACACATGGAGTGGATTTTCTGTAAATTGCACTGTGCGCCTCTGAAATTAAAGGGAAAGAGCTTGGCATAGTCCATTTGGGAGGTACAGATCTCCCAGCACTTGAAGCATCAGTGAATGTTCCCCAGGCGGAAGATTCTTTGGCTCACTTCCACAGACTCTCATTTTCCTCCCAGCAGAACCTGTTAAGGGGGAAAGGAAATGAGAAATCGAAGAGGAAGCGAGAGGCTATTGAGAAGGCCTTCAGGAAGATGGGCTGCGAAGTCGGGGACTGTAAAGCATGTGGACAATTTGGGAAGTGTGGGATGAAGCCAGTTCTTAAAATCTGTATCTGTAACCAGGTTCTCTTGGCTTCTCCCTCAGTGATTCAGGCAGAGATTTTTCTGGGCTGGCCATGGACCTTGCAAATGAGTATGCACATCATTTAGAAACTATTCACATCCTGGAGTGGCCAGAGCACGTAGAGTGATTAGAACCATGTGGACCATTTCCATGAAGCCTGGTGACACATAGGTCATACTGTCATGTGCTACTACTCTGCTGGTGTTTGAAGGCATGATCTGTTATTTTCCACCTGTTTACTTTTAAAACAAAGCCCTGTTGACTAAGTGCATTCTATTTTAAATACTTCAAATGAATGATACTTTGAGACCAAGTCAACTGTTGACATTCAGCCAAGACTATATCCCATATGTTCAAGGTTAATGACCATCTGGCCTAGAAAAGGCCAGAAGGATCACACGATGTGTGGAAAGCACATTGCAGACAATCTCTGACTTTCCGAAGCACTTACAGACCCACCCAAGAGCTGACAGCCCCTCACCGAAGCCACCACCATGTGAGCCACCCTGCTGTGCAATAACCTGTCTACATGTCAGTCCCCAGCACTGGGCACTGAGTCCCATCAGAATAATCTCATTCTTGTTTGTTGTTGGGTGGGAATCATTGCAGAGCAATGGGCATGTGTTTAGGCATCGGACTGGCCTAGCATTTAATCTCAGCTCAGTCAGCCTTCCAGCTCTGGGAGAGTCCACCACTCACTGTTTTCCTACCCTGCTCTTTGTGACATGCGGCCCGTCAGAGGTCTGCGTTTACACATCTTCGTTGAGCCTGTGGGTTTAAAAATCAGAGTTCTCAGTGTCTATCCCAGCCAAACATCTGCAGCATGAAAGCTGTTCTGTGCACTGAATGTGTCATGAAATTTATCTCACATTACCCTTTTCCAGGATCTTATCAGTAGGAGGGTGGAGCTGTCAGGGACAGATGCACAGGCATTGGGGACTTTGGAACAGGGGCTCATGGGCGTTAGACACGAATCTCCAGAATGAGTAGGTTCCTAGCATATGTTCTGCCTAGCTCTGCACCATCCACTGCTCCTGGGCACAGCTTCAGCAGGTGGGAGGTGTCTCCCCCGCCCCCAGGGGTATCCCTTGCATGGAGAGACAGGTAATTACAGAAAAACTGAAATGCACACTGGCATTAGCAGAGTTGTAGGGCAGGTCCCTTCTGAAACGCATGCATTCCTGTACTTTCTGTTTTATAATAAGCACATAGCCCTTTGGAAATTAGAACAAAGGGACTAAGGGTCTAAACAAGGACAATGTGGTACACAAAACAATGAGACATAGGAAGGGAGAGACGTAAGATATGACAGCAGAGTGAGGGATTTGGCTCTGCTGAGGTCAGGAGAGGCTTAAGAAAGAAAAGAGGATGATCACGGCTTCTTGGGCAGCCAGGAGGAAAATGCTTCCTGGCAGGCACCTGGACACCAGCAGCATAGTCCCCACGCAGGAGACAGGGCGGCACGGGCTGGGAACTAGGATTAGCTCAGGGTTGCTGAAATGCCAAGGGACGCAGGGCAGGAAGTGAGGAAGAAGAGATCAGAGCCTCATCAGAGAAGTCCTATGTGCCAGCTTCAATTTGTATCCCGAAGGGAGTAATAAAAGGTAATTAAGCCAGGGCCTGACCCAAGGGTCTGCATTTGCATTTCAAAATTTCTTCAGGGCATGTGGAAGGTGTTTGGAGACAGGCAGGGCTAGGATCAAGAAACAAAGCCAATTAGGGTTTATTTTTCACCTGCTTATGAAGGCTATCAGTAAGACAGCCAATTTTGCTAAGGGTCTGAGCAAGAAGGAATTGCGGATGCAGCCGCCAGCTGGCATCTGCCCCCTAAGGCTCTGCACAGTCCCTCTTCCCACAGTGGGGAAGGGGGCCCAGTGGGGGTTCCCTGGGCCATCAATCTTCATTAAGTCCATCATTGTCCTCAAGAGGCGGGCACTGCTTGGAAGGGCTGCTTGATGGAAGCACTGTGACCCCAAAGTATTTAGAAATAAAGGCTAATTGACCATAGGAAAATCAAACAGATACCATCACTGGTGTTTCAGCTTCTGGGCTCTTGGACACGTCTCCCAGTCACACTTCTACCTCGTCCCCAACAATGGAGATGCCTGTGAGGCACTCGCCGACCCTCCCAGCAGTGGAACTACCCAGGGACATGATGAATGGCTCTTCACTGGGCACGTTGGAGACAGGGTGGGAGTAGCAAGTGGGACAGAAGGCAGCTCAAACGCCAGGCAGAGCAGGCCTTTTGCAGCCACTCCAGCCCAGCGTGACACACTGTCCCATCATTTTGGAGACTTTTTTATTAAGATATAATGGACAAATGAAAATTGCATATATTTATCATGTATGACTTGGTGTTGATATACATATACACTGTGAAATAATCTCTACAATCAAGTTAATAAATTCATTACTTTATATAGTTACCATTTCCTTCCTTCCTTCCTTCCTTCCTTCCTTCCTTCCTTCCTTCCTTCCTTCCTTCCTTCCTTCCTTCCTTCCCTTCCTTCCTTTCCTCCCTCCTTCCCTCCCTTCCTTCTTTCCTTTTCTCTCTCTCTCTCCCCTCTCCTCTCTTTCTCTCTCTCTCTCTTTCTTGGAGTGAGAATACTTAAGATCGACCCTCAGCAAATTTCAAGCACAACTATGCTTTCTTATCAGAGTAAAAATCCTACTGCTAGAAGGAATTCAATGGCAGAACCATGTTTGTGTTGTACTATTCTCAGCTGGATATTTGATAGGATTTAATTGTTACAGAAATTGACCATTAGCAATGTGCTTTCCCACATATCATTAAGTAAATTTTCAGTGGGCTGGGACTGGTGGTTCAGAGGTGAAGATCTGCCTCTAGGCAGCTAGTGTGTGCATGCTGTATGTGCCTGTGAGTCTGTGTGCTGTGTGTGATTCTGTGTATGAGTGTGTGGGAAGTGCTTTAAAGCACAAGAGTCACCAAGGAAACCCAAGGTTTCTAAGGAAAGCACAGCACAGGGAGGGTTAGAGAGCATAGATAGGGTCAGCTAACTAGGCGAGGACTTTTACAACATCAGGCTTGCAAATGGCCACCCTCTTGCTATGTCCTCACATGGCAGAAAGAGAGAGAGGGAGGGATGGTGTCTCATTGTCTTTTATGAGGACACCAGTTCTATCAGATCAAGTCTCCAACCTTATAACCTCATTTTACCCCCACCGGACGTGGAACCCTGTCAGAACTTTGGTCTTAGATGTTCCAGCCTCCAGGCTGTGAGAAAGGAGATTTCTGTTGCTGCACGCCTGTGATGTTTTGTTGTGGCAGCCCGTGACTAATGCAAGCACCCTCCAACCGAGTAGCAGTTCCTCAGCGTGAGGAGTCGATTAAACACCCAGGCCATTAAAAGGCTTCACAACCAGGGGTTGGCCTTTTCTCTTGAATCCCTCACTCACCCTCGTTAATGCGATAGACATGGTCCCATGGGGTTTGAGAAAGGGAATCCTGTCATTAAAAAGACGACTTTCTGTTGCCTGCAAA
Organism: Papio anubis; assembly: GCF_008728515.1. NCBI lineage: Eukaryota > Metazoa > Chordata > Mammalia > Primates > Cercopithecidae > Papio > Papio anubis. Next base: position 84,442,854 of record NC_044986.1, read on the forward strand.
TTTAATCGAAAGATACATGATTCAAACGTTGTCCTGTTTCTTGGTTGACACATTGTGGGTCAGGGTTTTCCAAGCCAATGTTTTCCACATAGAACCAGGGGACTTAACACACAGACTAATGTTCAACTGGCCGCCACTTGGGGTAACATAATGATTACGTTGGTTTGTTGATGAATTTCATTGCATTTCAATGACATTTAATGTATTCAATGTAACTTGTTTATGAACAAAAACTACATAAGGTCAACAAAGAGTTTTGCTTTTGAATCATGGGCCAAACTCGCAAACGTGAACCATGAGCCAGGAAGAATTATCTCTTGACAGAATATGACCTTAAATGTTTCCAGCAGTGATACTGGTTCAAAATCATTGACTGGTATCTATCTATCTATCTATCTATCTATCTATCATCTATCAATCCACCTACCTATCTTTGATGTTCCCTGAATTTCTAATGATAAAAAAAGAACACAGAAATGAAAAATGTCATAACAGCAGTGAGAATAAGAAGAGAGGACATATCAGCATAGGGCTGTGCCTGACTCTTTAATCATAATCATATTTAATCATAATTTATTCATAAATAGGGCCATACAGCCAAAGATATTCAGATTCTTGAGGGAAACATCTACAAAACTAAATACACTGTTAATAAACCCTGTCTGCAGCCCCTTCTCACTCTCCCCTCGCACCAAGGTGAACTAAGGGGCTCCAGTTTGCAGCTGTGGGTGTTCAGGGGTGGGTTGGATTGCTCAGACATTTGCCATTTGAGGTTTGGGATTCTGCTCATCCACTTACCGTTTATCCTTCTCCTTTTTAGCTTACAACATTTTGTTGGTATTAACTACTCTCCTGTCTCCTTTTTATAAAAAAGTTTGTGCTTTTAAAAATCACTTTACTGACATTTCAGTGGGGCTTGGTGGGGGAGCAGAGAAAATGAACACGTTCAGTTATCTCTAGATCTGTAAAAATACACTTTCTTCCCACTCTTCTAAGAAAAATGACTTGAGGATGTACTACAAAACAACGAAGAAGGGATCAATTCCAAAAGAGAAAATGTATGCTTTCCACAAAATGAAGATGCAAATGGTGCTCAGTACTGGGAGAATCTAAGGACAGCAGCTATGTGGCAGGTCTAGAAACCAACTGGTCCAACCAGAAAGTCCCTAGAAGAACGTTCGAAGACAAATGTGGAATTTTTACAACACATATTTTGATTTAGGATCCAAACAATTTTGTGATAAGGTGAATACAAAATATTATTTTTAATGCTAAAATATATACACAGACAGTCTAGGAAAGAAACATAAAATCAGAGCTTAACATGAAGAACATTAAAATGGTGCATGATTTAGGACAAATTTAGGCTGTAAAAAAAGAATCTTTTTGACATCTAACCATTCCATGTGGGTAGCACTGGTTTAGTGACAAAAGCTTATATCCCTCTTCGATGATCCTAATCCATTCTACTGAAATATTACACAACGATATCATAAAAGTAGTTTATTTTTATTTTTAGAATTTACCTACAAAGTACAGGAGACTAATTATCTTTTATAAAATCTAACAGCACTCCCCCCCTCACATTTTAGCCTACTTGAAAATGGGATGTATTCTGTAATCAATAAAGTATCATTGACAGCATTTTTTTAATTTAATGAAACAAACAATTATGCGGCATATTAGATTTGATAAAATATGGTATACCGACAGAGGAGAATGAAAATATTATAAACCTTACAGCTTGAGATAAGAACAGAATTGACAGATGATGAGATGGAGAGGGAAGGGGAAGAACAGGAAAACAAAGGTTTTAATTCCTTCAATGTACATGGTGGAGAGTCAAAGGTGCCCTGTAAATAGAGATCAAGAAATAGCTTTGACATATTTTAAAGTCATAGAACAAAAGAACTAAAAGAGAACCAAAATAATCACACATATATAAATAAAGTTTGGGCTGAGTAAAATTTGATGTATGTAATTTAATTTTTTTTTAATGGAGAGGAGCCAAGAGACACTGTTGAGAGTTGGCAGATCAAGAAGTAGGGCCCTGAACATATTATTTAGAGCTATGAAAACCAGGGCCAGAAAAAGTAAAAGCAGCAACTTTGGAAAGTTATTACCCTTGGCAAGAAGGGTGGGAGGGAGAGGGAGGGTTTTATTCTATAGTTACAGCATTGTTTGGATTTTTACTACTAAGGGTATTACTGTTAAAAAAATAATTCATTCATTTGGAATGGAGCAATTCCCACAAATTAAGAAAAGCAAAAATATTAATGCACTCAAGAAATATATTGTAGAACTTACAATTACCACTTCTCTAAAACTTATTTGTTAATTATCTTATACCATTCACAGCTAAGGTGGCTACATCATTGCCTGGTATGGAGAATGTAGGTAATATGAACACATGCATCTTCTAGGTGGAGGATGAAGTGTGCCATCTCTAGCTGTGACTCAAACAGCTAAGCGTTGTAGCTCTGCCTTATTTCAAAGTAAGACCAACTAGTCTCAAATTCAAGTTATGGTTTTGTAGACAATCCTCATCCCAAGAGGTTTATAAACAAAGATTTGTTTAAATAAATCATTTCACTAAAAATTTGCTTTCTCAAGTTCAAATGTGAGGTGCTTTCTGGAGAGTCTTTTTGATAGGGATGCTTAACTGATTTCACTTGCTCTGAACATTCCCAAAACTAAAATGATTGTGTTCATTTAGTAAGGAGTGCAAATGTTAGAGCTCTGGTCATCCGTCATAGTTTGTGTTTTCTGGTGGATCCAAAATCATTTTCTACGGAGGATTGTGGAACACATACACACACACCCCTGAACAAGGACTCAGGCCTAAGTCATTGTTAGGCATCTTCGTTTCCTCAGGAGGCAACCAACACTTCCTCCACTCAACTTCTTGCCAAAGTTTATGGGTCTGCATTTAATCAGCAACAGAGAACAGCTGCCCATCCTGTAGCTGTTGGAGAGGACAGCCTTTAATTTGTTGACATGTGATAGGGATGATTTCTTTAAAGTTCATCAGCTATTTCATGCTTCCCAGTATTGTGAAACCAACATCTATATCAAGTCAGCTCAGCAAGCAGTCGGGGACCTGGAGTGCACAGAGAATCACTTTCACTAGTTGCTTGATGCTGTTTTTCCAAGCTGAGAGATTACCTCATGGAAGAAACTGATAGAATTGCCCTGGGACTTCATTCACAATCTTACATCACAATCTCTGTACAAAGACCAGGAGGTGAAAACATTTGAAACTTACTCTTAGTGAATTTGAAATGTATAATGCATTATTATTATGTTTACTATGCTCACCACAAAAATGATTTTTGAGATAGATACAGTAATTATCTTGATTTAATTATTTTACCTTGTACAGTTGAGACTTGAACAATATGGGGGTTAGGGGTACAAATCCCCAGGCAGTGGAAAATCTGTGTATAATTTTTGACTTCCCCCAAAACTTAACTACTAATAGCCTACTCTTGACCTGAAGCCTTACTGATATCATAAACAGTTAACATATATTTTGTATATTTTATGTATTATGTACTGCATCCTTAGACTAAAGCAGAGAAAAGAAAATGTTATAAAGAAAATCATACGGAAGAGAAAATACATTTACTATTCATTAAAAGGAAGTGGATCATCATCAGAAAGGTCTTCACCCTTGTCGTCCTCATGTTGTGTAGATTGAGGAGAAGGAAGAGGAAGTGTTGGCTATGCTGTCTCAAAGTGGCAGGGACAGAAGGAAATTTGCATATAAGTGGACCCATACAGTTCAAACCCACTGTTCCAGCAAACGAACACCATACCGATAAATTGGCAATTGTTCAGCCATCAAATAATAAAATACATACAACATAAATTGTATGTATTTGTACCCCATAAATACATACAAATGCAATTTGTCAATTTATAATTAAATAAAATTAAATAAGACTACCAGGCTTATTTTCCACCTCATCCTGGTATCAAGAACAGTTGAGATTCTTGTGGGGACCTGGTCTGCTTGATCCTATGACCTCCATGAACTGCAGAGCGTGCAGGGCCCCGTTCTGATGCGGGTAAGAATCCTTACAGATAAAAATGTTCTGGCCGGGTGCGGTGGCTTACACCTGTAATTCAGCACTTTGGGAGGCGGAAGCGGGTGGATCACGAGGTCAGGAGTTCAAGACCAGCCTGGCCAAGATGGTGAAACCCTGCCTCTACTAAAAATACAAACAAATTAGCCAGGCGTGGTCGCGGGTGCCTGCAATCCCAGGTACTCGGAAGGCTGAGGCAGAGAATTGCTTGAACCTGGGACGCGGAGGTTGCAGTGAACCGTGATAAAGCCACCGGCACTCTAGTCCGGGCAACAGAGCAAGACTTCGTCTCAAAAAAAAATGTTCTTTACTCTCAGAAAATGAAGTATTATTATGGCACGTGGTTTTTAGTTATTACTGAATTCATTTTTTGTTCTCTTACTTATCTTCCTTCTTTTATTCTTCTGCCACTTTAATCTACTTTATGTATCTATAAGTCACCTTCACCTTATTGTAAATAAGGACCCATAAATAACTAACCCTCGCACCAAATCCTTAAGGTTGGTGTCCTTGTTCCTATTTCACAGGTAAGAAAACTGAGACTGAAAATGAGTCAGCCAAGAAGGTGCCACTGAAACCATTACTCTCTGATCCCAAAGTTCATTGCTCTCAGCACCCTTTCCTGTCATATAAGAGCCTCTGTAAAATTCTTAGGAGCAATACTGCTTTCTAGAGATTGCAAGGAAATTAATAATGCAGGGCATGTTATATTGTAAAGAATATTTGTTTATAAGACTCTGAAGCTAAGTTACAAACCTGGTAACTATATGTGACCAACATCCAGGCGTGACAGTTCACAGGCCAGTTGTTCACCCCCGCCACAGCTTGATGGAGCTGCGCTGTTCTTCCTGGTGAGGCTTCTTCCAGGTCAAACATGGTGGAGCTGGCTCAGATTTCCAGTGGCAGAAGCACCGGCTTCCTTCAGACAGGGTAATGCTTCTGTGTCAGGAATTGGTTCCTTCCGGTGGATTCTCGCTGACTTCAAAAATGAAGCCGTGGACCCTCATGGTGAGTGTTACAGTTCTTAAAGATGGTGTGTCCAGAGTTTGTTCCTTCAGATGTTCAGATGTGTCCGGAGTTTCTTCCTTCTGGTGGGTTCTTGGTCTCACTGACTTCAGGACTGAAGCCGCAAGTGTTAACAGCTCTTAAAAGTGGCGCATCCGGAGTTGTTAGTTCCTCCCGGTGGGTTCGTGATCTCCCGGCTTCAGGAATGAAGCTGGAGACCTGCGCCGTGAGTATTACAGCTCATAAAGGTAGTGCAAACCCAAAGGCTGAGCAGTAGCAAGATTTATTGTGAACAGGGAAAGAACAAAGCTTCCACAGCATTGAAAGAGGCCCGAACGAGTTGCCGTGGTTGGCTGGGGTGGCCAGCTTTCATTCCCTTATTTGGCCCCACCCACATCCTGCTGATTGGTCCATTTTACAGGGTGCTGATTGGTCCATTTTTACAGAGTGCTGATTGGTGTGTTTACAAACCTTTAGCTAGACACAGAGGGCTGAATGGTGTGCTTACAATCCTTTGGCTAGACAGAAAAGTTCTCCAAGTCCCTACCCGACCCAGAAGCTCAGTTAGCTTCACTTCTCACTTCCATGCTGCCGAGATCCCTGAGACCCCTGGAGCCTCCTTCCTCGGCTCCTCACTGTCCCTCCCCGCCCTACCCCATGAGCTCCCTGAAGCTTTGGGCTGAGGCCAGGCCCTGATCCACTCGTGATGCAGGAAAAGAAAGGAAGAGAACCCAGAAGGCTCCTCCTGGGCTTGCATAAATTCCTCTCTGCTTGGTCTGAAGAGGCGCACACAAGGAGAGTGCACAGGTAACACTGAAGCCCCCTTAGCCAGTGAGCCCTTCCTTCTGGTTGCCACATTCCCCAGTGGCGCCTGGTCTATGACAGCTGTGTCTGTCTCCCCAGGACTCAGGGCAGGTCCTGGGGCACTTCTCCCGCTGGCCCTGGATGAGCCAGCACCTCAGGCGCATGCAGTAGGTGCTCAAGACTCAGATCCCTCCTCTTGTCTAGGCCTCCAGTCGGCCTGGATTGGGGGGGCCCTAGGGGACCCCTCCCTCCCCTTCTGGCTTTCGCTCGCACACACTGGACCTGATAAAACTTCCAGCATGATTTATCAAACACCCTGGCTCCTACAGGCCGAGTCCCTGGGGGATTTTGAAAGGAAACAGGCTCCATGTGCTTCCAATCCACTCCACGCAGCTCATCTCGCTGTTGTTCCATCGAGCGGGGGATGTGCGGGACACCCTGGAACCGTTTGTGGCTCTGTTTAAAGATGTTTTTCTTAGAAGCAGGAAGTTACGTCCTGCCAAGAAGAAATGAAAATAAAGCCCCGAGGGTTCACTCGGGGTTCGCTGGGAGCCGCGCTGAGCTGTTGCAGCGTCTTGGCCTGGCCGGGGAGGAAGTTTAAAGGGGCCTCTGTCTAGAGCTCTGAAGGTGGGCAAGGCGGCCTGGCAGTGACCATGGGGCAAGTCAGAGACACACACAAACCCTCTGCCCCTGGGGCCCCAGGGCGGCTTCACAGGGCACTGCAGAGCCCTCCTCTGCCATCACCCTGCACTCGGATTGGCTGATCCTTCCCATTCGTTCCTCTGAATCTCTGCAGAGGCCGGGGGCATATGGGAAGGGCCCAGGAAAACCTCAGGTCCAAATCTTGGCTCCTTGTATGATGGACGTGTATCCTGCACAAATTAATTGACCTCTCTGGGCAGCATATCTCGTGCTGTGAACTCTGGGGCTGCTCTTCCCCCTGCCCCAGGCTTTCTTACACCCCTCCTACTAGCCCCCAGCCTCCCAGGGCCAGGTTCAGACAAAACTGTCTATGAAAGTCATTGCCTGGGTGAGTGTGACTGAATAAAACCAACAGCCCAGCCTGGTAATGCCAAGAGGCTCCAGGCCTCCCAGGGAGGGAGGGAATCCTCCCTGGCTGTGGGTGCAGGTGTTCTTCTGGGGTTCCCAGGGCAAGCCGGGCAGGAGTACTGCAGAGCCCTATGGAAGGATACATGAGCACAATTGCTCTTTCTTGTCTCTGAGGAAACTTCTTGGCAGACAGTGTAGAATTCATTTCTACCTCTTTTCGTTAATTCAACAAATACTGAGAGCCTTCCACTTCCATTTGCTTAATAAGAAAAAGGGGCTAGGACTTTGAAAGCCAAAACTGTTTCAGTCATTTACTGACTTTGTGATCTTGGGAAACTATGCATAAGTCTCAGTTTCTAACTATATAATGGGAATAAACGTGTCTACCTTTTAGGTCCTCATAAAGATCAAGCACTCTTGGATGTCCCCTGCACCGCAGGGAAACCTGGCTGCTTCCCCCTCTGGTTGCCTGCAGCTCTTTGCATAGAGTTCACCTTAGCCCTGGTGATTTGTGAGTGCCTGCTTGCCACCAACACGTGTTTCTGAGTCCTGCAGGGCAGGGGCTCCACTTTATGCCTCAATCTGTACCCAGATTCTGGAAGAGTCCCCTGCTCACTTGAGGGTGGGTTGAATGAATAGCAAACTGATTTATTTCCTCCATCATATCCTGAGAGAATACCTGGGCTGCAAAGATAAACATGCCTGAGGTCTACCAGATCTGGGCAGCATGGTGGGATAGAGGCACAACTGAAGGCTCATGTCATGGTCACCTCCCAGCCAGCTGAAGGGCTGTTGGGGCACTGACAGTAGACAAGACATCTAAAGCCAGCTAGTAAGACTCCAGGGCTTACAAATACTGTCCAGTTCCTGAAAGTGGCATCCTGCAGGCACAGGAGAGCACACTGTCCAAGTCATAGTTGGAGGCACATTGAAGGCACCAGCACCATCTGGCCCTCTACCCCAGAACTTGGAACCAGCGGGAATTACAGGACTATAGGTTTCAGCTCAGCCAAAGAAAGGAGTTCTCAACAGTCAAAACTGTGTGACTATAGAATGAGCTGCCGAGGTGGTGAGTTTCCCAGCCCTGAGAGTTTTTATGTAAGGCACCCACAGCTATATTCTAGGAATGTCTTATTGGTGTGGTGAGTCATGAGCCACTGGAGGCTTGATTGTGTTCCGAAGTGTGGCGCATGCACGACTGGTGGTCCATGTGCTGATTTTACAAAGCACACAGACCATTTTTTAAAAAACTGTGTTTTCTTTCAGTTAAATTATATAGATTTTGTAGTTATTCCCTATTTTATGAGAAGTGAGATCTGTTTTTCATTTATGGAACAACATGAAGTTTTATTTTAAACAAATATATCAAATACAATACCATTTATAATTGCTCAAAAATAAGATATTTAGATGTGAATCTAACAAAATGTGCATAGGACTTGCATGCTGAAAATTACAAATACTGATGAAAGAAATCAAAGAAGATCTAAGCAAATGGAAAGACATACCATAGGCTGGAAGATGCAGTAGACTGAAGATGTCGGTTCTCCCCAGATTGACACACAGGTTTAAGGCAATACTATCAAAACCTCAGCAAGATTTATATATATATATATTTTTGGTCAGGGGAAAAGTATTCCAAAATTTAAATGAAAAGGCACAAAAACTTGAATAACTAAATTTAAAAATTTAAAGAGCAATCAAGTGAGAAGAATCAGTCTATCTGATTTCAAGACTTATTGTATACCTATAGTAACTGAGGTTGTGTGGTATTGGTGGAAGGCTAGACACATAGATAGATCAATACAATAGGATAAATAACCAAGAAACAGATCCAGAAAAATATGCTTATCTAATCTTTGACAGAAATGTGAAAGCCAGCCATTGGAGAAAAGAGCCTTTTTAATAGATGATGCTAAAGTAATTAGATATTCATAGGCAAAAAAAAAAAAAAAAACCCTCAACCTGTCTTACACCCTTTGCAAAAGTTAACTCAAAATACATCATGGGCCAGGCACAGTGGCTCACACCTGTAATCCCAGCACCTTGGGAGGCCAAGGCGGGTGGATCACCTAAGGTCAGGAGTTCGAGACCAGCCTGGCCAACAGGGTGAAACCTCATCTCTACTAAAATACAAAAATTAGGTGGGCATGGTGGCACGTGCCTGTAATCCCAGCTACTCAAGAGGCTGAGGCGAGAATTGCTTGAACCCAGGAGGTGGAGTTTGAAGTGAACCTAAATCACGGCTCTGCACTCCAGCCTGGGTGACAGAGCAAGACTCCCTCTAAAAATAAATAAATAAATAAAGAACTTAAATATACAACATGAAACTACAAGACTTAAAAGAAAATAGAAGGAAATCATCAGGATATGGGATGAGATAAAGGATTCTTAGACTTGATACCAAAAGCACAACCCATAAATTGAAAAACTGATCAATTGGACTTCTTAAATATAAAAACTTTTGCTCTTCAAAAAGCCTATTGATAATTTTTGAAAAGCCACAGACTGAAAGAAAATATTTGCAAACATCATGTATGACAACATCATAGTATATAGAATATATAAGAAAGTCTTAAAATTCAACAGTAAAAAATCCAATCAAATAAGAAAACGGGAAGAAATCATGAGATATTTTACCAAGGAAGATATACATTTATCAAATAAACACATCAAGAGATGTTCAAGATTGTTAGCCATTAGTGAGATGCAAATTAAAACCACCATGGTATATCATTACACACCTATCCAAAATGGCCAAAAAAAAAAAAAAAATTTTATGACCATACAAATGCTGGCAAGCACCTGGTGAAATGGGGTCACTCACACATTGCTGATGGAAATATAAAACACTACCACCACTCTTGAAAAGTGTTTGTCAATTTTTTAAAAAAACTAAACATCCAACTACCATGCAACCAATCACTGTCCTGGACATTTCTCCCAGATAAAAGGAAGCAAATCGACACAAAATCTTGGACACAGATGTGTATAATAGCTTTATTTTTAATAGCCAAAAACTGGTAGCAACCCAGATGTCTTTTAATGGTGAATAGGAAGACAATGGAATACCATCACCAAATACTACTCAGCAATGAAAAAGAAGTTTATTTAACTTTTATTTCTAACATACAACAGTCTGGATGAATCTCCAGAGAGTGATGATGAATGAAGAAAGCCAATCTCAAAAGGTTATTAGACATACTGAGTGATTTTGTTTATGTAACATTCTTTAAATGACAAACTTATAGAAATGGAGAGCAAATTAGTGTTGCCAAGGATAAGGAGGGTCTGGTAGTGCTAGGGAAGTGGGTGTGGCCACAAAAGGGCAATAAGAACAAGCTTGTGGTGATGCAATTTTATGTATCTTGACTGTATCAATGTCAATGCCCTGGTGCTAATAGTACTATAGTTTTGTGAGTTGTTACCATTGGGGAAAGCTGGGATACAAAGATCTCTAGGTATTATTTCTTACAACTGCATGTGAAACTGCAGTTATCTCAAAATAAAAAAGCTTAACTAAAATCTAATAAATACACCGAAGTTAAAATGCACCTATGTAAAGAAAATAAAGTAAATAAAGTGACAGGGGCAAGTGGTATGTAGAAATGGCAAAACTTTTGAAGGCGTCACTCTAGTAACTGGCACATAGGAAGCACTGACCCCGAGGATCCCCAGGTAGGATGGTAGGGGGTGTTTGAAGTTAGAAGTCCTGGCTTGAGTTCTGCCGTCCACACACAACAGTGTCACGTTGCTGGGCAAGTCATTTAAGTCCTTTGCCCTATTCTCCTCACTGTCAGATAGGAATGAAAATGAACTTGTATGACTGCTTCACAATACCTTCATGAGAGTCAGACAAAGAAAAGTCAGTATGAAAAAGCAGCTATGAATATCAAGGTCTCTTCCCAATCTGAGATTTTATGAATTTGTGTTAAATTAAAGAAGTCCTAACAACATTATTTATGTAGTTATCACATTAAAAATGCTGTGTGTGGGTCCCGGTGGGGTCTTCCCTCCTCACGCCTTCCCTTCCTCCCTCCATCCTGTCTTCCTTCCAAAAATGTATATTGAAGACCTACTGCATGTCAGCTCCTTTGCTGTAAGCATGAGCTACAGAGACAAATGAACATATTCCATACTTTGAGGATCTAGCATGTAGTCTGGTGGGGATAACAGACAGACCCTAAGTTATTACATGGGGGGGTCATTTCCATTCTACGAAAACCAAAAACATAGCCCCTGAGTCATCCTGGTGGATTGAAAGGGATGTTGAAAGTGCATTTAAAGGGCTGAGAAAAAAGAGGAGGAGGAGGGGACTGGGTTTCCTGTCTTTCATTGTCCAGAAGTTTCCCTAGACTTAATTGCATGGCAGGAGGGCTCTAAGAGCAGCAAGGGGGAAAGTGAGTGAGGAAGAGAGTCGCTGCTTGTGCCACATTTGCTACTATCCCATTAGCCAAAGCAAGTCACAGGCCAGCCCAGATCCTAGGGGATTGAGAGAGATTCCAACTCCATGGGAGGAGCTGTAAGCTCTGTAGCCATTGGTGATCTATCATAGAAAACGAGCTTGATAAATATAGCTCCATTTATACAGCTTGTCTGACTGGAGGTAGGAGCCTTCCATGGGTCCCCGGGGACCATGGCCCATGTTAAGGAACATGGCCTGCACCCTCTCCAGCGGAACCCACTTCCTGCCTCATCCCTCTGCCAGGGAAGTATATTCAATCCTTGGAAAACACAGTTCACAGCGGGGGCCTGGATGCCAGGGATCAGCACAAGAAACTCCCAGGACACTCAGCTGAGCCCATTGATGGACACATTTCCCCTTGCGCTCTCCGGTCCCTCAGCATCCTGTCCTCACCTCCCCCAGGGGAGAGGACAGTCATCTGCCACCTGCACATTTTCTTACCAATACTTCTGCTTCTTGGAAAACTCCCAGGGCACTCTAGCACAACACTAAGAAGGTAGTATTGGAATGCCTCCCTTTCCAACACATCCTAATACTAAGATTCTGGCTTCAAACAACACCAGCTTACAAGTAGCACTCCTCAGCCAGGGACGTAGAGGCTTCCCGGGGTGGTCGCCTGGTTGCTGATGTGGCTGTGGCACAGAAAGCTGCTTTTCCTGTAACTTATTTAGAGAATTAAAGAGCAGGTTTTGCCAAAGTCCTGTTGACAGCAACTTAAGAAACTGTGGGATGAAGGATCCAGGATGCTCCCTGATTCTGTTAGCAGCGTCCCCCGAGGGTACCAAAATGTGATCTTTAGACAAACAGAGCCTCATTAGAACACAGACCTCTGCCAGAGAATCCTGCCGGCCAGCTGAGGCCCAGGGAGTGCTCAACTGATACAGAACAGATTGCTCTGGAAGTCAGAGGTCCCTTGCAGGACTGGCCAGCACCGGGGCGGCATGCCCAGACCTAGAAAAATCTTGATTTACTAATGTGCCCAGGTAAGGATGTGTCACCCTTCCAGCTCTAATCCAGCAGCAAGCACTGGGCAATTGCAAAAATGTTTTGTTAACGTAATGGGATGTACTGCAGAAAGGGAGTGATTAAAAGCAGATGAAGGCAGGAGCCAGTGATTGGGCTCCACCGGGGGTGCATTCCACTCTGGGCAGAGGGGCCCGCCAGGCTGGTGTGGGGAGGTCTCTGAGTCTCCAGCACCGCCTCCAGATTGGCCAGATTCATGGGAAATGTTCCTACGTGTGGAGGAACATGCTGAGCACAGGACAGAGAGTTCTGATGCTGAAGTTCACCAAACATTCAGATGCCCCAGCTGCAGATTTTACATTGGCCGGGGTGGGTGACTGCCGGGTCCCCCTGGAACCATCCAGTGGTCACAGATTGGCTGAGTCCCACCCACTGGATGAAAGACTTCCTTTTAGAGAACTAAAATAAAGACACCTGGCTGATACCTGACCAAAGGGAGCCTCTTCTGCTGTTCTCTTTACCTGACAAGCTCTTATTTACTTCTCAAAACCCTGTCACCACCCTTGGGCCACCTCCTGCAAGAAGTCATCCCTCCCAGCCCTGCAGGCTTCATCACACTGCCTGTGTCACATGGCATCAGCACAGATGATTAAGGTGTTTCTTTGCCCATCTGGGGCATTCCCTGTGGGCAGGCCATGTTGATTCTGTGTATCCACTGCCTAATTTGGGTTCTGGCATAAAATAGTGCTAACTAAACACATTTGATCCATAAATAAGTATTCTTGCCTTGATTACTTTGACTTCAAAATAGTAGTGGCAACTCATGAGCTTGGTGTACAAAAAAAGTCTCATTGCTTTTAATATTTAAATTTAAAAATAGCATGTGTTCATACTCCTCTTTTCCTCCCCAAGTAGCATACTCCACACCCCTGGGGTTGGATCATCCAAAAACTCTTCAAAGTCTGGCCCAGGCACCAAGGCAGGACAATTACTTTCACCAGCATCTACCATGGTGCCACTCTCTTCTGAGCATCTCTCCTGCTGTTAAACACTATTTGGGAAGCCCTGGTCAGATGTAGAAAGTTCTGGGTGCATGGCAACAGTGATTCAGGACCCGAGACAGAGGGACTCTCTGACCTGCTTAGTGATGCTCAGCACTGGTGGATCCCCGGGGAATGCGCCTGGGCTCCCAGTGTTAAATTACTCGGGTAGATGGCTACTTTAACTTACCTACCCGCACATGCAGTAGGTATGTATAAGGAGACACCCTTACACTCACACATGTTCGTGAGACATGCCCATAGAGACTGGGTAGGAGGTTCGTCAGCTTCAGCCACATCTTCTTGTGGCCACCTAGGTCCTTAGTTGAGCCAGGATGGCCAGTCTCTCTCTCTCTGTTTCCACGGCACATATGCCATGAGGGATTCACTCCCCTGTTCTTTCTCATCATCTTTCCCCAATAGGATCCTTCTTAATCCACTCCCTAACATTGAACCTCAAAGTGGGAGGGCTTGAGATATTGACTTCTTCCCAGAAATCATGAGGAATATTGGAAAACGTGGCTTTCTCAATGCAGAACAGTAAATATATGCTGTAAATGCTACAGGCACTTGCTTGCTGACATCTAGTTACACAAAGGGTCCTGGCTAACATCTAGTTATCAAAGAACATCTACTCCAAGGTAATGTGATGTTTTCACTGATAATCAGCATTTAATCTTACCAAAATAATTTGAAGTTCAACCTCCGTGGACACCACCTCCATACAGTCATAACACACAATCACATAGATGGTTGAACATTACGGCATATGTGCAAAGGGGATGGTGCTTATGAACTTCAAATCAGGAAAGACATTGCTTCATTCTTGTTGTTAAGACCATTGACAAAATGAAGAGAAAGACCAAATGCATGAGTATCTATTTGCTTCATTATTTCTGTTCAATTCTAGCATAGGATCTTAGTAGGAGTTTTATAGATTGAATTGCGTCCTCCTAAAATTTATACACTGAAGCCCTAACTTCCAATGTGGCTGTATTTGGAGGTAGAATCTTTGGAAGAAATAAAGTTAAATGAAGTCAAAAGGGTAGGCCCTAATCCAATTTGACTAGTAGCTTGTAAGACGAGGGTGAGACACTGAGGGTATGCATACAGGCAAAACGCCATGTGAGGACAGCAGGGAGGCAGCCACCTGCAAGCCACGGAGAGAGAGTATGGGAGAAACCAAGCCTGCTACTGCATTCATCTCAGACTCCCAACATCCAGAACTGTGAGAAATTAATTTATGTTCTTTAAGTCACTCAGTCTGTGCTATTTTGTTATGGCAGCTTAAGCAGACTAATACAGGCACAAAACCTAGACATCCTGCCCAAAGAAGATGATGCCTGAGATGCCCAGTGAAAAAGTAGGAGGTAAAGAAAACAGATGCAAGGATATTTGAGGTGGAATCATGTTGTCTGATGTTTGGAGTGTTTTCTGCCAGCCTCTTATGGGCTCAGAGGATGGTGATGGAGCTACAATGCAGAGAGAAAGAAAAGATCAACACTTGACCTTCACATTTCAAAATAGTCTTGTGAAACTCATCAAAGTGACGATAAGGTGGTTCAGAAAAGTTATTTTAGGGATATATTTAAGATGTTGAAAAGCTAGAGCTACACTCACAAACAAAATAAGCATCAGCAGTGACAAGAGACAGAATGTGGACTCACATGGCCCAAGGCTAAAGCTGCAGAAACGGTTGCTGGTCCCACAAAGCCAACTGCCACTGGAAACCGGGCCCAAGCTCACTATTGGGGAGTGGTCCAGAACCAGCTTCCGTGTGTGAAACCTACAAGTTCATTGGGTTTCTGGGCACACAGACACGAATTCAAGCCTGAGATGGTTTTCCTGTGGCTGTAGATGATGATGAACTTTTCCCTGGGGTAGCGGGAGGGAAAGGTGGTATCCATTCATCCTCTGGAAGCCATGAAAAGCTGTGCTTTGGCCTGGTCACAGGATCAGTGATATCTCTATGGGTGCAAACCGTGGGTCACAAATATGAGAGCATTGATGGTGCAGAAAACCCAGGGACTGGGTAAAGGCAACAACAAAACCACCAGGCAGGAGAAGTGAATGCAGGGACAAGAAAAGGCAACTAAAACAAAAACCAATACCACACCATGGGCACAGTAGGAAATTCGTAGCACACGAGGAAAGCTACCACTATAACAATCATCCAACAGACAAAACAACCAAAAGGATTCACTCAGAGGAAATGAAGATAACATAGACCAATCCATTCACTGACCAATTCAATAGGAGTGTTGGGAAGCTACACATTTACAGTGCCGGGTACTGTTCTAGGTACCGAAGATGCATGGACAAGCGGACAGAAGTCCTTGCCTGGCTCAGGGGAAGGAGATAGCCAAACTAACTTAGATAGTACACTAAGAATTAGTAAGTGCAACAGAGAAAAATGAAGCAAAGTCAAGTCAATTCAGAATATGGGGCTGGGAAAGAATGGCTTACAATTTAAGTTGGATTTAAAAATAAAGATATTAAGCAGTTCTCCAAGAAATAGTGAAAGAAATACTATCGATCAAAACACCAGTTGATTATAAAACAAAAATTGGTGAAAATGAATAAAAAACAAGTGGACATAGAAAAAATAATAAGAAGCAGCCCATGAAATGAAAAATATAATCTTTAAAGTAAAAGACTGAAAGTTCAGTAGATGGGATGAAAATAAATAAACCAGACACAGTAAAAGATACAATTAATAAAATGGAAAATAACATTGGAAAATTTACGCATAATTCCACACAGAGATATATAGCAAGGAGACTATTAAACAAAGTTGGATAAAGCCAAATGTTGATTAGGATCAAATTTTCATTAGGATATAAGGATGTAGGAACCTCATACATAGCTAGTGGAAGTAAAGGCTATTACTATTCTGAAAGGCAATCTTGCACTAGTTAAATTAGGTATGTTCCTGGAGATAGGTAGAGACATAGATGGATACAGAGAGAGAGAGATGGATAGACAGATATGTGTATAGAGGTAGGAATAGGGATATCTCAAAGAAATGTTCTAAATCCAGTCAGAGGACAAATACAAGTGGGATTTATCTGTAGTGTCAAGGCTATAGAGAAGATTGGATGCTATCATTGGGAAATGAATTAGTAACACTTGGTTGGAGTACACCAAGCATTAATATGCAGCAATTAGAGGTAATGAACTTGACATGCACACAACAATATGTGTGTCTCTTACAAAATACAGTGTGACATATATAATTGTTTCCATAAATTAAAAATACATGTTCAGAAAACAATACATGTTTTAATATCACATATGAACAAAATAATACACATTAAACACACAGGAGTGGTTCTTCTGTGGGAGAGGGGAAATAAATAAATCATGGTAAAATAAAATAAACACATAGATAAAACAAGTGAGGGACCTTGTTATACACTAGTTGTCATGAAGTGAAGTGTGTGATTAACACAACCCTCAGTATCTGAGCTCCATGAAAAGGAAAAAAATAATTAAAAGCATAGTTATTTAAAGAGAAGTTAAAAGATATGAAAAATGATTGAGAACTTATAACATCAATCTAATGCAACTTTCAGAAGTAACAAGTAGAAGGGAAGGAGGAGGGACAATATTAGGAATGACAATGGGTGATAATTTTCAAGAGTTAACAAAGAATGGGAACTTTTTATTGAAATCATATGCTGAGAATAATAAGTTTATACATGAATATTAATCATAAATAAAATATAACAGCTCAAAATTAAAGAGGAATTATCCAAGTCTACCTAAGAGATTGTCTACCGCTATGGTCTGAATTTTTGTTTCCCCCTGAAATTCCTATGTTGAAATTCTAACCCCCAAGGTGATAGTATTAAGAGGTGGGCTCTTCGGGAGATGATTAGGTCATGAATATGGAGCCTTCATGAATGAGATCATAATGCTTTCATTTTTATTCATTTATTTATTTTTTTTGAGACAGAGTCTCACTCTGTTGCCCAAGCTGTAGTGCAGTGATACAATCTCAGCTTACTGCAACCTCTGCCTTCCAGGTTCAAATTATTCTCATGCCTCAGCCTCCTGAGTAGCTGGGATTACAGGTGAGTGCCACCATGCCTGGCTAATTTTTATGTTTGTAGTAGAGATGGGATTTCACCATGTTGCCCAGGCTGGTCTCGAACTCCTGACCACACGTAATATGCCTGCCTCAGCCTCCCAAAATATTGAGATTATAGGCATGAGTCACCATGCCCAGCCCATAATGCTTTTATAAAGTAAACCCCAAAAAGATCCCTTGACATACTACGTGAGAACACAGTGAGAAGGTGCCATCTGTGAACCTGGAAACAGGCTTTTACCAGACACTGAATCTTCCATAGCTTTAATCTTGTACTTCACAGCCTCTGTAACTGTGAGAAGTAAATTTCTGTTGTTTATAAGCCACCCAGCCTGTAAGATTATTTTATAGTAGCCTAAACAGACTAAGACTTCTACAAAAGAATTATACCCAGACTGACAGCAGACTTCCAATCAACCACAATAGAGGTGAGAAGAAAATGGAAAGTCATCTTCAAAGGAGCTGTGAGCCTAAATTCTGCACCCAGTTAACTGTCATTCCAGAGTATTTGAATTAAGGACATTTTCAGACATACAAGAATAAGAGAGTTTATACCTCCACTGAAAGAACCATTAAAAGATAAATTTTAGCAAGAAGGAAACTAAATTCAGAGGAGTAGAATACAACAAGAAATGGTGATTAAAGGAACTGGTAAACTATGTTGGTAGATGCAATGAATTCTTGATAGAAAAAATAAATATGGGCCTTGTGGCCGACGTGCACCGAGGACAGGAAGATGTCACCCAAGCGCATAGCTAAAAGAAGGTCCCCCCTAGCAGATGCCATCCCCAAAAGCAAGAAGGTGAAGGATGCGAGGGCTGCTGCCTCCCGCCACGTTCCTGGTGCCCGCTCCTGCCAAGTCTCACACAGGTCCCACAGCACAGAACCCGGCTTGGTGCTGACACTAGGCCAGGGCGATGTGGGCCAGCTGGGGCTGGGTGAGAATGTGATGGAGAGGAAGAAGCCAGCCCTGGTATCCATTCCAGAGGATGTTGTGCAGGCTGAGGCTGGGGGCATGCACACCGTGTGTCTAAGCAAAAGTAGCCAGGTCTATTCCTTCGGCTGCAATGATGAGGGTGCCCTGGGAAGGGACACATCAGTGAAGGGCTCGGAGATGATCCCTGGGAAAGTGGAGCTGCAAGAGAAGGTGGTACAGGTGTCAGCAGGAGACAGTCACACAGCAGCCCTCACGGAGGATGGCCGTGTCTTCCTCTGGGGCTCCTTCCAGGACAATAATGGTGTGATTGGGCTGTTGGAGCCCATGAAGAAGAGCATGGTGCCTGTGCAGGTGCAGCTGGACGTACCTGTGGTAAAGGTGGCCTCAGGAAACGACCACTTGGTGATGCTGACAGCTGATGGTGACCTCTACACTTTGGGCTGCGGGGAACAGGGCCAGCTAGCCTGTGTACCTGAGTTATTTGCCAACTGTGGTGGCCGGCAAAGTCTTGAATGACTCCTGGTCTTCAAGTGTGTGATGCTGAAATCCAGGGGAAGCCGGGGCCACGTGAGATTCCAGGATGCCTTTTGTGGTGCCTATTTCACCTTTGCCATCTCCCACGAGGGCCACGTGTACGGCTTTGGCCTCTCCAACTACCATCAGCTTGGAACTCCGGACACAGAATTTTGCTTCATACTCCAGAACCTAACATCCTTCAAGAATTCCACCAAGTCCTGGGTGGGCTTCTCTGGTGGCCAGCACCATACAGTCTGCATGGATTCAGAAGGAAAAGCATACAGCCTGGGCCAGGCTGAGTATGGGCGGCTGGGCCTTGGGGAGGGTGCTGAGGAGAAGAGCATACCCACCCTCATCTCCAGGCTGCCTGCTGTCTCCTCAGTGGCTTGTGGGGCCTCTGTGGGGTATGCTGTGACCAAGGATGGTTGTGTTTTCGCCTGGGGCATGGGCACCAACTACCAGCTGGGCACAGGGCAGGATGAGGATGCCTGGAGCCCTGTGGAGATGAGGGGCAAACAACTGGAGAACCATGTGGTCTTATCTGTGTCCAGCGGGGGCCAGCATGCAGTCCTATTAGTCAAGGACAAGGAACAGAGCTGATGAAGCCTCTGAGGGCCTGGCTTCTGTCCCACTCAACCTCCCTCACAGAACAGGGAAGCAGTGACAGCTGCAGATGGCAGCGGGCCTCTCCTCAGCCCTGAGCACTATGTCAGCTCCTGCCTTTTCCCATCAGCAGAACAGAATCCTTTTCCTATTTTTCTTCCTCCTCTTTGGAATTCTCCTGGGACCTACAGAATAAAGGAGGGAATGGACAGGGGATTTTCAGAAGGAACATGGCTCGCTCCAGAGCTATATGGTTAGACGTTTCTCCCCTTTTCCCTATCTTCCATGGTCCTGGTTGGCCCGGGCTTTACCTACTAGAAAACCAAAACCTCCCCCTTGGGGTTTGGTGCCCACTCTCTGAGAAGTTGGGTTCCATCAAGCCCCATTCTAGTCATGTGCCCCTTTCCTGTCCCTAACAGTCTACAGGCAAACCAATGGTACAGGCATAAGACCCGTCTGTCATGGACCCATGCCCAGAGAAACGTGCAGAAAAAGCAGAGCTGCATGGCTGTGGGCAACTCTAAGCCAAATATTTGGCTCAGAACAGGTGTCCATGGGACAAAAAAGAATGATCCTCCACTTGACCAAGAGAAAAATGATTCTCCCAGAAGCACAAAGCGTACTCTTGCCCCTCAGGCATTGCCTTTGTCCATCGCACCCATCCATTCATCTTTACCTGCAGCCAAGGGCCTGGAATCGCAAAGAGAAGCCACGCTGGGCTGGGCAGAGCAGAGCAGGGTATGGGGTGGGGAGAGAGGGTGGAGGGTTTTATAAACAAACTTAACAGCAATAATAAAAGGGGAGGGATTGAAGGAGGGACAGAGTGTTGGAGGGCCAGAGACTAGTCCTGAGATGGAAACAGCAACTTGTACAGTGGCTGAGAAAATAGGATATAGTTTTGGTTTTTTTTAATTGTAAAATATTTTGGAGGGAGAACAAAATCTTTTAACATTTTGAATAAATTTAGAGTTTTATTTAAAAAAGGAAAAAATCAATATGGAACTAAAGTTTTAGAGCAATAACACAGATGATGGAGCAGGGGTGTGTGAAGGGCATTTGAAGCATGCTAAGAGCAGTGTCATATTTGGATTGAAGACAGATATGCTGAATAATTTTAGATACTGCTTGAAAATATAAATGTGATTTTGTAAAGTGAAAATCCTAGGGGACAATCCATTCCACCAAATTGTAATAGAATCTCCAACTTCCAAAGCAAATAATAGGAAAAAGGAAGACATCTAGCATTGTTAATCCGTCAGAAGGAAGAAAAGAAGGTAGAAAACGGCAGCAAAAAAAGAAAAAAAAAAACACAAGAAATGGAACACATTAAAAAGCAGAAATAATAATAAACCTAAATGAATTACATTATCTCACTAGAAAACACAATCAAATTCAATTTTTAAAATTTTAGTATAAGCTGCCTGCAAAAGAGTTACCCAAATAAAACTAAACACAACGTTTGAAAATAAAAGTGTGTGTGCTGAGGGAGGGGAGGGGTTAAAAAGAAATAATCTAAGCAAAATCTGGCTCTACACTAGAATTAAGATAATCAAAAACTTGCAGACACCTAGCAACATACCTTCAATGAGTATTTATTGAGTATGCACTTATAAATACATACCTATATATGTGACTATGTGTATGTGTCTGTGCACACATAACTATATATATATATAGGCATATGTGCACATACACATACAATGAATTACAAGGGGAATTTGAAAAACTAATAGCTGCAGTGGGGGATTTTAAGAATGCTTTTCTCAGACGCTGGTTAAGGTCTAGGAGAAAATAACCTTCCTCAAAGGACAAGAAGGAAACCCTCAGCTGGTGGTGTGGCATGCACATGCTTTAGAGTTGGCCTATAGAATCTGACCCTCTTCTGATCACCTTGGACTCTTCATTCTTCTGCCCACCCACTCACAGCAAGACATGCTTACTGAGTGGCCAGTCAGCATCCGGCATGGGGCAGGGGATAGAAGTGAGCAGGGCCCAGCTTCTGTCTGCAAGGAGCCCACAGATCCTCAAACAGATGGTCCTATTAGAGACAACCATGACATTCTGGCAGGCAGAGAATAAGAGGATTCCGGGATCCTGGAAGTGTTCCTGGAGGAAAAATCATCTTAGGTAAATCTTGGAGACAGTTAGGAATTGGCTAAGTGAGGAAGGTGGATGGGGTTGTAAGAGAGAGGGATAGACCCAGAGGTATGAGAGAGCACGGTGTGTCAGGAACCTTGGCTGAGTATCCTAGAACATAGCAGGTGGCGGGGGGTAGGAGGAGAGCAGTAGAAGAGGTGGCAACTCAGCCATGAAGAGACAGAGTCAGGTTGCCTTGATGAGGAATCTGGACTGTATCCTGAAGGTGATGGGCCAAGAACATAATGGGGCTAGTACCAGATTTCAGCAAGACCAAGGTCTCAGCATTGCAGAGGGGAAGAGACTGCAGGCCAGGTGGGAGCTTTTCTTATGTCTTATGAGGATATTGTGTCATTCAAGTAATTACTCATTCAGTTGGTTTTTCCCTTCAACCTTTTATTAGAACCTTCATGTGCTATTCCTTTTCTCTCCACCAGGGAAATGAAAACAATCAGACCTGGTCTGTTCTCTGTGGGTTAATAGTTTAGGTGAGGTGGTTGCTGTACTATGCAATGAAAGCTGCAACAAAAACTGATGGCATGCAAGGTTTCTGGAATGATTGAGAATGACCTGCTTATTCTGCTTGGGGGAACCAGGGAGGGCTTCTTTGGGGAGGTGGCATATCTGTTGAGTTCTGAAAGATGATGAAGGTCTCGTGGAACACAGTTGGCAGAGGAACTCTCACACAAACGCACAAACTTTTGAGCATGTCAGGTTGTGGGTGGGTTATAAGCGTTAAATGATGGAGGTGGTTTCATCATTCATATTTTTCACGTGTGGAAATTGAGAACTGGAGAGATTATGTTGCTCGTCAAAGATCAGTCATTGCGGACTCCAGGTCATTGCTCTTTTTACTATTCTGCCTACATCGCTTTCTTTATTGTTGTCTTAATTTTATTCAAAGAAATGATAATGGAAACGTGGTTTTTGGAGGAAAGCATTTGGGCCATGTGTATTGGTGTATGTGCCTAAACATGTGTGTAGGTGTGTGTGTAAATTTGTTGCAAATGAGTATGATTCTATGTACTCTGTGAGTCAGATATCCATTAATCAACCTCTAAAACCATGCCTTTGTGGGTGACAGATGTTTGGATTCAATTATAATGATGGGAAAGTTGCTTTTCCTTCCAAGGAAAGAAGGTATTATTTGAGGGTGAAAGTCAGCCATATATAACATTGGTGATGAATATTGTTCATTGTGGAAACACTCTGAAAGTGGCCTGTTTAAAAGAGGGTAATGCATTCAGAAGCTTTTAACCCACTGGATTTAATTGCAACCGAGTGCCAAAATAAACCCCCTGTTAACAAACCTCCAGCTTTCCACTGATTTCTCGCACTTGCTCCCAGCTGTGAGTGAAGAATGGAAGTCAGATGCTTGGATTGCTTGCAATGTGTATAAAGAATTCACATGTGAATCTTTGGCTGCTCTACAAACAGGAAAGTATCCTTTCATAAAAAGGATATTCAGGCCAGGGGCAGAGGGAAACCCAGGGCCACGTTGTTATCTGTTGACTAACTCCTGTCCATTACACATAATCAAGACTTAGCTAAATAACTACCATTAACTGAACTGAATATGAATAATTTTCGGTTCATCTAAGACTGATTAAGGGTAAGTATTTTTCGTAAGTCATCCAGAATAATATAATCCACTATTGCTCCAAAGTTGTCCCAAAGGGCTTCACTTTGGTTCAACTCAATACAAGTACATTTTGTTCATTTGAACAGATATTAAATAATACCTAGTAGATGCCAGACACTGTGAGTAGCCCAGTGCTCCTCCTCAGAGAGAATTGTCAAGAATCGGAACAGGCAAATGTAGCAAAATCTTTTGTTGCCAACTTCCGTTCATTAATTAAATGAAATTTTAAACCCTAAGAGTATACAAAAACAAAAAAAGGAGAGAGAGAAAGGAAGCAGTCAGTTGTCACTGTCCTTCCGATGGCCCACAGGCCACAGGGGCTGCTATCTCAAGGGTGGCATTCAACACTCTCTGTGGTCCATCCCCAGGTCCTTGTGCAACTTCTCTGCTATCTCTCATCTCTGCCATCTTCTAACCCTCCAATTATACACAGTATGTGTCTTTGTGAATGTCATTTCTCCTGCCTAGAAGCTGACACATTTGTCTTCCTCAACGAAGCACCTTCAACACACAGGAAAATGTGACCTTTGGATAATCACTATTGCCTTCCCAGTACTTACCACAGATGCCCAGTAAATATTAGCTGAAGGAATGAATGTTCATGTCGTATATACTGTGGGCTCTAGGGCCATTACAATATCCAAAAAGTAAACATCAGCTATATAGGTTTTATATTCAAAATTGGCATACATCTGTAAGACTAAGAACATGCACAAGAAGAGATCATTAGTGTGTCTTTATCACCAGGTACAAGAGATGTGAAGTCCTTCCTCACCTGCATGCTCTAGCAATTGTGTGAGGTGGATGTTTTGTCCCCATGGTACAAAGCAAGCTTAAGGAAGTTCACTAACTTAATCAGAATTACCCAACAAAAAAATGGTGAGATGGAGAATTGATCTTACAGCCATCTGCCTGATTCGACCATACCACCCTGAATCTGCACCTGGTTGACCGACCCAGTCATGCTCATTCCTAGGGGCCTGTCTGCCATGTGGGAGCAGATGGGACTCTACCATGCACTCAGTGTTGGGGTCACTGCTTTGCTCATGGGGGCTCATACTGTGAGTGAGCATCATGTGGTACACTTGATGCTGTGGCTGAGATGAGCTTCCAGAAGCCCATAAAAGGTGCTTGGCTGCCCACGTGTTTTCAGCCCTTCTCCAGTTTGAACAGTAAAGAGTGGTGGTAGGAGGCTCATATGTCATACCCAGATGCTCTGCTGGCTCTCCTGGGTGACTTGGGCTGCTCTCACAGGGCCATCCTGAGGCCTCATGCAGACCTAACAAATCTAGCCCAACCCAACCAGACGTCTACATTCCTCCCCTTGGTGGCTGCAGCAGCTCTCTCTACTGGTTCTCCTCCTGCTTCTCTGGCTGGTGCTTCTCAGTCTCCTTTACTGGTTGTTCTTGTTCTGCCCACAGCTTGATTGCTGGTCATCCCAAGGACTCTATGTACTCAATGCCATAGATGCTGGGGATACAAAGACAAATGATACCAGGGAGACTGTCCATTTTTTTCAACAACCTGTGGTCCTGTAGAGGAAAAAGGTAATGCAAGATTAGATTGTTCTGGAGACTCTAATGGGAACCAAATGTGTTCTGTTTGGGACATAGAGGAGAGTCATAACTGGAGCCTGGAACCTTTTCTGTAGAGAGAGAAGAGAACAGTGGAGCTGAGTAATAAGAGATGAGCAGGTTTTAACAGTAGAGGGGACATGAGGGAAGCAGAGGGCAATTCATGCAAGTGCAGACAGCACTAGGAAATGTGTGGATGTCTGAACAGTTTGTCAGGTCAGAGGCACTGTGAGTAGCTCCCAGTGCCTGGAGCATTGGGTGCAAAATGGGTGTTGTGGATGATGGAAGAAGGCTGGAGCAGTCAGTCTGGTCTGGATTTGGAAGATCCAAGGGTCCTAGCCTTTCCCTTGAAGTTAGTAGACATTCACTGAAGGAATTTTACAAGGAGGGACTCTGATCCTGTTTGTATTTTAGGAATATTATTCATGATCTGAAGAGGACATGCCTATGGGTTTGGATAAGAGAGAAAAGAGAAAGACAAGACTGGAAGCAGGAAGATCAGTGAGGAGTTGTTGCTTCAGTGGAGGGGGA
Organism: Papio anubis; assembly: GCF_008728515.1. Classification (NCBI taxonomy): domain Eukaryota; kingdom Metazoa; phylum Chordata; class Mammalia; order Primates; family Cercopithecidae; genus Papio; species Papio anubis. The sequence continues at coordinate 84,468,301 of NC_044986.1, forward strand.
ATATGAGGATGCCCTGCACCAAGGAGGACCAGTGGAAATTGATGGGTGGCATTTTGGACGACATGATCTAGAGGTAGAGTCCACAGGGCTTCATCTGAAATTGAGTCAAAAAATGAAGTGAATGAGAAGAAGTAGCCCAGCTAACTACTCTATCTCCTGTATTTCTGGATCGGACATCTGAAAGAAGGGTATTGGTGTTGTTTTTGTTGTTGTTGTTGTTGTTGTTGTTGTTTTTGTCATTTAAAAAAATAAACTCTTAAATTTTAGATTTACAGAAAAGTTTCAAATATAGTACAGAGCATCCCCATCTTTCCCACACCTAGTTTTCTCTGTTCCTTCTAATGAACCAATATTGATACATTATCTTTAACTCAAGTCCACACCTTGTTCAGATTTCATTAGTTTTTGTCCAGTGTCCTTTTTCTGTTTCAGAATTCCATTCAGGATTCGTGACCTTTAGTTGTCACATCTCTTTAGGCTCCTTTTGGCTGTGATGTTTTCTCAGACTTGAAAAGTACCAATCAGGCATTTGTTTATTTTTCCTTTCAGGTCTATCATTTTTTTGCTTCATGTGCTATAGTGCTCTGTTGTTTGAACATTAAACATTTAGGATTACTATGTCTTCTTGGTTGATTTATTATATAATATCCCTACTATCTCTAGTAATTTTCTTAGCTTTGAAATCTATCTGAGCTTAATATAGCTACTCCTGCTTTCTTTAATGTTTGCCTGTTATATGGTTTCCATCCTTTTATTTTCAGCCCATCTACATTGTTATGTTGAAGGCAAGTTTTCTGCAAATAGCATATAGTTGAGTAGCGCTTTGTAATTCGCTATGCCAGTGTCTTTTAATTGATATATTTAGACCCATTTATATTTCATGAAATGATTGATATTTTAGGGCTTTACATCTGCCTTTTTAATTTTTTTGTTTTCTGTTTTACATTTCTTAGTTTTCTTTTGTTCCTGCCTACCTATGGGCTACTTAAGCATTTTTAGAATTATATTTTGATTATATTTAGATTTTGTGTATCGTTTTGTATAGCTTTTCTTAGTGGTTGCTCTAAGTATTACTAGATGTATATAGATATGTGTACATATACACACATAACTTATCATGATGTACTTAATGTCATCTTACTAGTTTGCATAAAGTATAGAAAAAATACCTTCTTTTAGATTAATTTATCTCTCTCTTTTCTTAATATAAATGTCTTACATATTTTCTCTGCATGTATTTAGAGCCACATCAGTTATATAATTTTTGCTTTAGTCAGCCAAAATAATTTAGAAAACTCAAGAGAAAAAGGAAAGTCAATTGTATTTGCTAATATTTTTGCTTATCATGTTCCTTTTTCCTTTCTTATTTCCAAAGTCCCTTCTTTTATTATTATTTTATTTCTGTTCAGAGAACTTTCTTCAACTATTCTTTCAGGATATATCTGCTGTCAATAAATTCTCTATTTGTTCTTTGTCTGAGAGTATATTTATTTCTCCTTCATTTCTGAAGGATATTTTCACTTCTGAAGTATATTATCACTTATATGTGGAATTCCAGGTTGAAAATTTTTTTCCTTCAACACTTGAAAAATGTAATGTCACTTCCTTCTGGTCTCAATGGTTTCTGATGAAAAATCCATGGTCATTCCAATTGTTTTTCCCCTATATCTCAGGTGTTATCTCTCCTTGACTGCTTTCAATTTTCTTTGTCTTTGGTTTTCAAAAGGCTGATTATGACGTGCTTTGATATGGATTTCTATGGCTCATCCTGCTGAGGTCACTCAACTTTAAAAATCTGTAGATTTATATCTTTTACCAAATTTGAGAAGTTTTGGGACATTCTATCCCTGAGTACTTTTCCAGCCCTATTCTTTTTCTCATCTTCTTCTACGACTCCAACAACACAAATGTTAGATCTTTTGTTATCGTCCTACAGGTGCTTCAGGCTTTGCTATTTTTGCTTAGTCTATTTTCTCTGTGTTGTTCAAATTGGGCCTAGGCAGAGTCCTCAAGAGGCCCAACAATTAAACTGTGGGCAGAATAAGAAAAGCCATAGAGGAAACTGGGAACTAACAGCCAGAGAAGCAGGAAGAGAACCAGTAGAGAGATGCTGCAGAAACTAAAAGGAAGATATTGCAAGAAAAGGGCAGTTGGCAGGGCTGGATACCAGAGAGGCCAGAGAGGTGAGAACTGAACAGAGCCTTTGGGATTTGACATGAAGCAGTCATTGTAAAGGCAAAAGATTGATTGCTATGGCTTAAAGGCTGAACAAAAAAAGGAGTTATTACTTCCATTTTACAGACTAGAAAACTGAGGTTTGGGAAGATTATCTAGGTAATGTATCCAATGTCATTCAGTTAGTAAAATGACTCAACAGGGACATAAATCCAGATCTTCCAAAGCCAAGGCCAGGCTTTTCCTCTATAGTACTGGAAGAAAAGGAAAGAGGGTCAGTGATGAAGCAGCCCATCTGTAGGGTGACCAGGGATCCAAGCGAATTCCAGTTTCGGCCTGTTATTTTGATATACCTATTGGCATTGAGGTACAGACAGAGAAACATAGATATCTGGATCTCCTTTTTCTCTCTCTGTGTGTTCCTCTTTGTCTCTGTTTTTCTGTCTTTCTCTGTCTCTCTTCCAACCTCACTTCACTGTCAAACTGCTCCAGGTTGAAGGATAAATTACATGGTCACACTAGTCACTACTCATCACCCACCTCCCAGTTTGACCTCTAGCCATAAATTGTCTAGACATCCCCATGCCTGTCTCACCACTTATAAACCACCTCAAATTTAGTGGTGCAAAACAAAAGTCGATTTGTTATAGTCATGGATGTTGTGGGTCAGGAATTTGAATGACATGGAGGAGATGGTTTGTCTCTGCTCTCTGGTATCTGGGACTCAGCTGGAGGCTAGAATCTTCAGATGACTTCTTCACTCATCTGTCTGCCTGAGCTGAGAATACTGCAAGTCTGGACTTAGCCAGATGTCTTGTTGACACCCAAGCCACTCTCTTGGGTGTGGACTTAGCATGGCAGCTGAGTTGCAAGAGGAAGTATCCCACAAGGGAACCAACAAAGTCTCTTCTGACCCAACCAGAATCATGTAGCATCACTTCCAATGCATTCTGTTGGTTACAAGCAAGTGGCTACACCCTGCCAAGATTCACAGTGGAGGGGTCTGGTCTCCCCGTCCTGTGGGCAGAGTGGCAAAGTCTCATTGCAGAAGAACATGTGGGAAGGAGATGCTGCTGGTGCAATCTTTAGAAAATGCACTCAGCCACAATGGCCCATTCCTTTCTGCTCCCAGACTGGAGCAGAAAATGAAGAGGGAGCCAGGGAGTCTGGCTAGTATGAACTGTAGATGAACCACAAAAGGACCTTGCTGTCAGGTGTATACACATCTTAACAGCAAAACTGTCATGGGGCAGGTGAGAAATGCAGTTATGTGAAGGCACTCCAAAGCAAGCTCCCCCACCTGACTGCTCCAAGTCTGCTCTGTAGTGCTGGAGCAATGAGCGCACAGTGTCTGCTAAGGTTTGAATATGTCCCCAAAAAGCATGTGTTGGGAACTTAAATCCCCAACGCATCACTGTTGGGAGGTGGCGCTTACTGCAAGATGTTTAGGTCATGAGAGCTGTGCCCTCATAAAAGGATTAATGCTGATTATAAAAAGGCTTGAGGCTGCGAGTTTGATCTTTTTTTCTCTCTCGCCCTCTCTTTTCCCTTCTGCCTTGCTATGACAGAGCAAGAGGGCCCTCACAAGATGCCAGGCCATCAATCTTAGACTTCCCAGCCTCCAGAACCATGATCCAATAAATGTTTATTATATATTACCCAGTTTTGGGAATTCTGTTATAGCAGCATAAAAAGGAATAAGATAGTGTCCCAGGGAGGACTCTTCTCTGGAAAGTGAATTCATTTCATGGAAAACATTTTAAAGCATATAAAGTTAACTTGCAATTTGGCAAACATGTAGCAAGTCACCTGATTAAAGCAGACACTTACTGAATGTGGATAAGACAGTATTACACAACAGGCTCTGTGGGAGTTGCTCATTCAGGGACATCACCACTGCCTTGTCGGGGAGGAAATAGAAACTTTGTCATTCACCCAGGTATCATTCTAGGGATGGCAGAGCTGAACTGTGAACCAGGGCCCTCCATGCACAACCGTCACTCTTCTGGTTAACTCCTGCTGTTTCCCAGAAAAACAAAACAAAACAAAACAAACAAAAACCCCAGCTGTGTAGGCTCCAGGGGCCTGTGGGACGGCAATGGGTTTCTGGGTGTCTCCAACCCATGTGTGTGTATGTTGGTGGCGGGGGCTTAGTGTGAATGTGCACACAGGTTCCATAGCCTTTCCTCATTTCAAAAGCCCCATCACACAATCAGCACATTCAAAGAGAATACACATTTTGGGCTTCAGCAGGGACTTCAAAGGGCTTTACAAAGCTCTATTACTTGGTTTATAGGTCTCCAAGGCTTCAAGCGTTTTTGGTTTTTTTGCACCAAGTGGTGAAGAACGTAATTAAATGTGAACATTAAAATGTCAGGTAGTAATTAACAAAGAAAAAGGGCCTGTGTTGCCTGCCAGGGGTCCTCCTCCATTAGGCAGGCAGGCCCAAGCCAGCAAGCGGGGCAGGGCCAGCAGGAGTCCAGGCAAGGGCTGGACCTCCCAACTACCATTCCAGTCCCAGAGGAGGGGATGAGAGAGCTCACAGCACTGGGACTAAAAGATCACCACTTCTATTAGGAGATGGTCATCCCCACATGCCTGCTCTGTGATAGAACCTGGGTTGGGCCTGGGGACATTGAGGCCCTGAATATGGCCCCTGACACAGGCACCCAGACATACCAGGGCGTCACCATGGCTTCATGAAAACCTCACTAGAACCTCATGAGGGCCTCACTAGGCCTCCCCAGGGCCTCACCAGGACTGTACTAGGGCCTCACCAAGGCCTCACCATGGCTGTACCAGGCCTCACTAGAGCCTCACGAGTGCTCATCACAGCTTCATCAGGGCCTCACCAGGTCTCACCAGGGCCTCACCAGGACCTCACCAGGCCTTGCCAGGCCCTCAACTGGGCCTCACCAGGGCCTGGCTTCTCTCCGGCTTCCCCCCTGCCACCCCAGAGTACCATGCCGCAGTCCCCCTGCACTGTTCTCTGCCTCCCCAGGGCACATGTGCCCTACCTGTTCAGAGGCTTGTCCTGCAATTGTCCAAGCACCTAGAAGACCTCTCCTCACTCTTTACCTGAACAACTCCTATGGGCTTCTCAGGATTCGGTTTCAAAGCAACCTCTGGGGGACGTCTTCTCTGACTTGCTTTTAGTAAGTCCTCACTCCTTTTTCTCTAAAGGCACTTGCTTCCGTTCTTTTCCCCTCTGACCACAGTGTGTCATTACATTTTTCTGTGTGTGTTTATTCTTCAGCCCAGCCCCATGTGGGTTCCTTAGGATGAGGACTGAATCTCATTCTCCCTGAGAGAGTGCCCAGTGCCCACTACCAGTGTGTGCCTGATGAGTACATATAATAGTGAATGAGGGGCCTGGTCAGGGGAGACCCCCCACGCCTGGATGGTGGCAACACAGAGGGAAGAAGAACCCAGCTGAAGGCCCCTGGGGAGTTACTGAAGCACTCGGGACCCAACCAGTCTGTGGGTCTCTGGAGTTTTCCAAAAGGGATAGGAACTAATCCCCGACACTGACAGCCTTTCCTCTTCACCATGAGGGTGATCGCCCTGCTTGTTGCCGTCCTCCAGAGCCTGAGGCCAATGGATGGAGCAAGAGGTGGGGGGACCCATGGCTATCTGTGACCACTGCAGGCCCTGCTGTTGTGTGAGCTTCACCCTGAGGGGGTGGTGGATTTAGGCTGGCAGCAGGCTGGGCTCCATCTCATCTGTCTGTCCCTGCTGAACCCCCCACCCGTAGACTACCTTCATTCAGGCTGGCCTCCCTTGGCTGGTGTGTGACTACAGCCTCCTTCTCTCCTCCAGCCCCAGGGCCCCCTGCCTTCTGACTCTCCTCTGGAAGAACTCCCTATCCTTCCTGCAGCGGGCAACCTGGTGGAAGCCCCTTAGCAGCTCACACTCTGCCCTGCCCTGTAGCCTAAGCTTTTCCTCCCAGCACTTCCCATAAAGACCACCAACTACTGGGTCCTGAACATGCCGCACCTGTCCCCAGGCTTCCACACTTTCACCTGCACCCCCTCCCCACTATGCTTCTCCATGGCCACCTGGAGAGCACTTCATGTTTTAAGACAGAGCTTGATCCTCAAACACCTTCTTCAGGCAGCCTGAGCTGCCCCTGCTCTCCCCACAGAGCGGGCTGTGGGAGTGTAGGTCTTCCAAGCTGGCTTGAACAAATGGAGCTGAAGGGGCCGAAAGTAGGTCTGGCCCATCCTGGCACTTTGGTTTTGGGACCAGAGCACTGGGTTGTGATTCAGAACCCACTTCAAGGAAGAGATGGGGCATAACTCAGTGGTTGTAACTCCCACTGTCACAGCTATGTGTGCTCTGTCTGCATTTCCAAGAGTGTGTGCAATCCCAGCCCAGCCACAGCCCAAGGGTGTCCACTGATCACCACAACCCCGACCCAGGAGGCCTCATTCAGCAGCCTTCTGCCCCCCTTTCTGTTCCTGACACAAATCAGGGAGCCTCAGGCCTTCTCTGGATGCCGTGAATCCAGAATGTAACCAGAAAGAAGAACACAAAGAGGCATGGACTCTCTGCCCTCTCCACTTCACATGGTAGGTGTAATACACAAAAGCTGCTCTTTTAGGGTGACAGAGAGCCACAGAATCTCAGTGCTAAGTCAGCTACCATGGACTCGATATTCCAGAGTCAACCCCTTCCTGGGCTACAGAGGCTCTTGCCTCTTCTAGTAGGGAAAAGAGGCAGATACGAATTCAGGGAAAGGCCTTCTCTCAAAATAAAAAAAGTGCTGCTGTGGCAAAGGCCCTGAAAGAGTGGCCTGTGGTGTGCACACACATCGACGCATGCTAGAGCTTGTATTTGTCCATTATTGAACTGCTATAAAGAAGTACCTGAGACTGGGTAATTTATAAAGGGAAGAAGTTTAATTTGCTCCTGGTTCTGCAGGCCGTACAGGAAGCATAGTGGCTTCTGCTTCTGGGGAGGCCTCAGGAAACTTACAATCATGGCAGAAGATAGAGAAGAAGCAGGTATCTCACATGGCAGAAGCAGGAGCGAGAAACAGGTGGGAGATGCCACACACTTTGAAACAACCAGATCTCATGAGAACTCTATTAGGAGAACAGCACCGAGGGGATGGTGCTAAACCATTTGTGAAGGATCCACCTCTATGATCCAAATGCCTCCCACCAGGCCCCACCTCCAACATTGGGGATTACAATTAGACATGAGATTTGGGTTGGGGACACAGATCCAAATCATATCAGAGCTATTTTCTCACTGGGAAGACCAAGTACCTGAAGGAGAGAGGAAGCCCTGGGAAGAGGAGAGGGGAGAGGAACTGAGGCACAGAGTGCATGCAGGAAGGCCCTGGTGTGGGCGGGAGTGTGGGGTGAGGACATGGTGGGGAGGAGGCTTGGGAAACAGAGGGACTGGATGGGGAGGAGGCAGGAGAGGAAAACAGGGCAGTCTGCATGTGGACTCTGGCCAGGGGGAGGGATTTTCTCCATCCCACAAGCAAGAATAAATCCAGATGCAGGTGAGCAATGGACAGCCCCTGCAGATGCAAGTGTGGCTGCTGAATGGGAAAGGGATGTGGGCCCAAGACAGGGGATGGATTTGGGCAAGATGGACGTGGTGAACACAAAGTGAGGTGAGTGGGTTTGGAGGGTATAGGAGGTGGTGAAATTGTGAGTCTGGAATGGGTTGGGTACAAGACGCGGTAGAGCAAGATGCCAGGGAAGCCCCTGGTCCCCGACCTCTGCACCTGCTCATGGTTGCTGGTGCCTCTGTGGATCTCAGATGAGTTTCTTTTCAGCCTGGGCCCATCTCTCATCAGCAGTAAAGACTCCTAAACCCTGATGACAGAGAATCTCTGCCATCTCTCCCTTCCCTCCTTGTCTACTTCCTCTGCCCCCAGGGCACCAACCACCTGGCCTCCCACCTCCTGTCAGTCCATTCTCCCAGAACAGCCCTTTGGGGAGCCATCACTGTCTCACTTGGCAAATGAGGAAACTGAGGCTTAGCAAGGTTTGTGGCCTCTGTTGAGTCTAGGCAGCAGCAGCTCGGCAGCTCCTGCCCCATGGCATGTACCTGAGGACGCATGGAGGACCCGCATGAAAACAAGTCCTTCTTGCTCCTGACACTGAAGACAGTTGCAGACCTCTGAGCCTGCTGAGTAGTGGCTTGGTCACTTATTGGCCCAATTCTGGCAGCTGAGGGTGGCCCTCTGGCCCTCACATATGCTTAATGAGTCAGGCTGAGTGGCTGGGGATCTCATGCCCACACCACCAGGGCAATTTGGGATTCTCATTGGTTGAGAATTGAAAAGGGAATTATTATTTCTGGGGCATTGTTTAGCAACTATGCCCTCTTCCAAGGCACTGTCAGAGTTACACAGTTACACGGCTCTCCTGTTCTATGTGAAGTCTGCCTTCTTTGCCTGCCCTGTCTTTCATGTGTTGACACCACAAAGATAAAACTGTCTAGCAAGTGCAGATGGCCAGCAGCTAACCTCAACAGGGCCTCCCAAATTCCCGGTGAGGGAAGCTGATGCGCAGCTTGGCTCTCACACTGCAGGTAAAATGTCCCACAGCACTTAACCCTCACTCCCTTCTGTTTTATTATCACATTATTCACCTGAGATGGCTTTTGAATCATGTGCACTTCAACGGCTTCCTGCATCTGGAGAGTGTCAGGGGAGAATTTCAAACATGAAATATGTCAGGTTTAAAATGCGCCACATCCTCGCACCTTCAAACCCTCCCACAGCTCATGGCATCTTGCCCTGAAAGGCCTTTTCCCAAGTCTTCCAGGCTGGGGCTCCCTCTGCTCTGATGCCAGGTTCCAGGAGAGGAAGGGGTTGCAGAGCCTGAGAGGACAAGCCACTCAATAGCCAGTGTGTGGATGCTAGAAGCTGACATTTGGGTTCGAGCCCACTCATGGCTCTGTGCCTCAGTTGTCTCATCTGTAAAATGGAGATAACCACACTGCCGGCCTCACAGGAACACAGTGAGGTGAACCAAGTTAATGTATGTAGGGCACCAGGAACAGAGCCTGGCATGTGCTCAAACCAAATCCACACATGAGTTGCTATTGTCACAAATATTTCTCAAACACCTGCTAGGTGTCAAGCCCTGTGTAATTTACTTTCCATTCGTATCCTGGCTGGAGACCCACAGGTCTCACTAGGGGATGGGAGGCAGGAAAAACAGGCAGAGGTCAGGGTAGTACCTGGCCCTGCTCTCCCCAGTGGGAAATGCTTCTGGGTAGGACACAGGAAAGAAAGGCCACAGATTCTTGCTCTCAGATTTTGCCAGTGAGAGGTGAGGCCAGCTGGACTTCCTGGGTCGAGCGGGGACCTGGGGAACTTTTGTCTTACAAGAGAATTGTAAAACGCAGGAACTTTCCTGTCTTACAAGAGGAAGAGGACTGTAAAACGCATCAATCAGCACTCTGTAAAACGCACCAATCAGCAGGATTCTAAAAGTAGCCAGTCACAGGGAGGATTGAAAAAACGTCACTCTGATAGGACAGAAACAGAACATGGGAGGGGACAATAAGGGAATAAAAGCTGGCCACACCCCGCCCCCCCCAGCCGGCAGCAGCAATGGCTGGGGTTCACTTGCAGGCTGTGGGACCCTTGTACTTTTGATCTTCACAATAAACCATGCTACTGCTCACTCTTTGGGTCCGTGCCATCTTTAAGAGCTGTGACACTCACTGCGAAAGTCCGCAGCTTCATTCTTTTTTTTGAGACGAAATCTTGCTCTTGTCACCCAGGCCAGAGTGGTGCAGTGGCACGATCTTGGCTCACTGCAACCTCCACATCCCGGGTTGAAGCAATTCTCCTGCCTCAGCCTCCTGAGTAGCTGGCGTTACAGGCACCTGCCACCACGCCTGGCTAATTTTGTATTTTTAGTAGAGATGGAGTTTCGCCATGTTGGCCAGGCTGATTTTGAACTCCTGGCCTCGTGATCCGCCTCGGCCTCCCAAAGTGCTGGGATTATAGGCGTGAGCCACCCTGCCTGGCCCGTGGCTTCACTCTTGAAGTCAGCGAGACCACGAACCCACTGGCAAGAACCAACTCCAGACACACCAGGATCACAGGGACTCCTTTTACCGAGGGCCTGAGGTGGGCTGTCACTTGCCCACAGCTACACGTGCTGGATCCCAGGCCTCATTTCCTCGTGCTGGGCCTGTTCAGCTGTAAACGCCATCCCAGTGTCTGGCCTCTGCATCTGACCATACCTCTTCCTGGTCCTTGTTGCCTTTTCCTCTTTCATTGAAGTCAAGGGCACAGAAAAGTGCTTGACCAGCCCTGCAGGGCCCTGGGTGCCCTCTGACCCTGCCTGTGACCATGACAAACATCATGACCCAGAAATTCTGCTAACTCAGAAACACAGTTGCAGGCTTTCTCCTGAGCTTGGGTTAATAATTGCATTTGTATTTCTCTTTCTTTCTCTCGCTCTCTTTTTATTTAGTTAGTTATTTATCTGTTGGGTCAGGAATAGCAATATGTCAACCCAAAATGTTTTAAAAAATCACTGAGTTATTATTATAAGCTACAGCACTGTGGGGTGGGATAGGCTCTTGTGTTACTCAAACTTGCATTACAGAATAAACTTTCCTATGAAATATGGTGAGCTCTTTTTGGAACTCAAGCAGCTCATGAGAGAGTTGCTTTAGGAGCTGTGTTGTTTGTTTTGATGGCCTCCTTGGAAGGGCACATCAGTGGGGTTTGGGTCCTGGACACATAAGAGGCTGTGAGCAGGAAGCTTGGGCTCACTGAGTCTCAGCCTCCCTCTGTCTCCAGGAGAGCAGGGTCCCTGATCGGGGCATGAGGAGACAGTCATTGAGCAATTGTGCTTGAACTAGCTGGACAAACATGGAAGGAAGGGAGTCTTATATGTACAACATGCCCCCATTGTGCATGGTCTCTTCCAAGTACCTTTATCATCATCCTCACGGCTCTGATTTTCTTCATCTAATTAAGACACAAAGGTATCATTTACTTGTGAAAGGCACCTAGTTAGCAGATTGAAGAGCTTGAATTCAAACCTAGATTTTCCCAAAAAACTGTGCCCTCATAAAGAAAGAGCCACTGGTTGGTTGGAGCAAGTGGGAGCGGCAGAGAGAACAAGTTAAGTAAAACATTTTTTTTTCTGGATAAGTGAGGGAACAAACCAAGTATGATTATGGGACTGGGGGTGGTGCCAGCTTTGGACATCCTTAGCTCCTCTTCCAGAAGGGCCAAGGTTGGGGATTTGGGGGAGAGAGACAGGAGAGGTGATGGGGAAGGAATGAGAATCAGGGCTACTACCTTGCTGTGCCCTGGAACCTGGGTGGTCTGGCAGGGCCAAGAGGAGAAGCAGTCTCCTGCCTGTTCTCCTACCTGATTCCCTGGTCATGAGGCAGATTCCAGGAGAAGCTAGAATCCGTATTAGTGGGTGCTGACTTTACAACATCCCAGATCCCAGATCCCCAGCCTTCCATGAGGATCTTACCTCAAGAGACTGTGCGGCTTCCCTGAAGAAGTCAGAGGAATTGGTTTCTTGGCCTTTCATCTCACGTCTTGGAGAATCTCTAAGCCCACCTGAAACCACAGGTAATGGGGAGGGGGCAGAGCACTTTGTGTCCACAAGAGCTCCCAGGAGGCACTTGAAGTGACACTCTCCATGGATCCATGGACTCCTGTGCTTGCTCACAGGTGTCCCAGGGAAATCAGAGAGGAGCTAGTTCCCTTTTGAGGTCCAGGCTGTCAGACTCACCCAGGTCTTGGAAATTTTTAAGCAAATCCTGTAGACCTGACTGCAACTATCCCCACAGAAATTGTGCAGGGACAGACATTTGCTCTCATGGATGCCAATATCAGCCTGAATGAAGCTCCCAGCAGTGTCTGGCCTAAGGTCAGTGTCTGTAGCAATACTAAACATCCATGAGTTTAGTATGACTCCTAAGCCTTCAACTCTCCTCTGAATCTTTCTCTTCTGGGCCCCCCAAAATGTCTGAGTTTCCTTGGGATTGTCTGTCTTGAAAGAGGTCTTTGTTCTAAGCTATGAGAATCAATACAATCATAGGACTAAGGTGTGGGAGGATGCTTATCAAGTGTAAATAGCGTGCATACGTGGCCAGGAACCCTACAGCTAAGGAGTCAGGCTGGACCAAGGGTGAGGTGGGGTCTGCTGGCACTCTGCTCTTGTTGCCCAGAGTTTTGGAGGTTAGTTAGCTTTTTTGGGAATATAGAATCTAGGGAATTAGTCTCACTGACTTTTTATTATAATGAAAGGACCTGAATCAGGGGCTGAATCACTTCCCTGGGAAGATAAGTGAGGCCACTGGACAGAACCTCAGGTCTTGGATGACAGCAGTGAAGAAACAGACCAAAAAGAGGGTCAACTTCTAGTCCTCTCTTTACCCCCACCAGAGCCCTGAACCATGGGACCAGGGGATAAGGGTCCTGGAATATTCAGTGACTCCAGAAGCCAGTTAACCACAGAGAATCAAACGAAAAACCTCAGTCAGCTAATGTGGCTCCACTCCATATCCGCCTTGAGCGCAAGGGGCATGGGGAGCGGGGCTGCTAAGTGAAGCAGTGTCACTTCCAGGCCTTGGCAACCTCATTGCAGCTGAAGTCCATGGAAGCTGCAGTGCTGAGGCCAGCAGACAGTCTGCCAAGCTTGAGATGCCTGATGGGCAATAACAAGAAAGGGGAGCTCCAGCCTGGCTTGGTGTTGAGTCTCTGGGAAGAAAACCAAACAAATCCAGGATGGGTTAGCTTTCTCCTGTGGTTGTACTCTCTCTCCTGCAGTCAGGAGAAAGAAAAGAAAGATTGAAAGAACAGAAAGAGAGAGAGAGAGAGAAAGAGAAAGAAAGAAAAGAAGGAAGGAAGGAAGGAAGGAAGGAAGGAAGGAAGAAAGAAAGAAAGAAAGAAAGAAAGAAAGAAAGAAAGAAAGAAAGAAAGAAAAGAAAGAAAGAGAAAGAAAGGAAGGAAGAAAGAGAGAGAGGGAGGGAGGGAGGGAAAGAAAGAGAAAGAGAGAAAGAGAAAAAGAAGGAAGGGAAGGAAGGAGGGAGAAAAATGAACGAAAGAGAAAAAAAGAAAGAAAGAAAAGAAAAGAAAAGAAAGGAAGAAGAAAAAGAGAAAGAAAGAGAGAAGAAAAGAGGCAGGAACGAGGAGGCCCTGACACTTGTGACTGAGCCCTGCAGAAGGGTCTGTGATGAGGACCTCAGGAAGTAAAGACCTCACCTAGACCCTGAAGCTCACTTCCGGGTGTTCTGCTGTGATGCCAGGACTGGACACCAGAGCATCCTCTATGACATGGGCTCTACTCTCCAGGTCACCTGAAGGTATCAGGGATTTCTGACCTGGAGACAAGCAAACCCAGTGGGAGGTGCTGTTGCCTTGTGACATCTGAGGGGCTAATGTGGAGGGGGGACAGGCTTCTTCCTTATGACACCCAGAGCTCAAGCTGGGGCCCAGAAGGGCCATTCAAAAGGAACTCAATTTCAGTGCAATCTGAGTGCATCAATTGGGGTTTACCAAAAGAAGCAGACCCAGTAAGAGATAGATGATTTGTTGTTGGACATTGAGCTAACGCCATCCTGGGGGTGGTTTTTTAAGCAGTCTCTGCAAGGTTATGGTCTCCAGAGCTGATGCTGGAGCTTGAAGTCTGTGAGATAGGCCATCAGGAAGGGAAGGGCGTGAGCAAGTTGAAACCTGGAAGCAGGAGGGAGAGTGGGGACCGTGCCCATTCTTGTTGCCTCTGACTATGGTGACAAGGGTGTCCTGTAGAAGCAGGGACCCTCCCTCACAGTGTTAAACACAGGCACCTGGGCCAAGAGGCAGAGAAGGTGGCCTGGCTGTGGCTTCATGCCATTGGGGTGAATTACCAGGCCAGCAATAATAGGTATGTGCTGCTATTTCTCCATTGACTTTCCAGTCTCCCAAGACTTTTCTGTGTGACTGACCCTAACCATAAACAGCTGATGGTGAGCACCAGGAAATGTAGTCCTGGCCAGCCAACCTGACATCAGAAGGCCAGTGCAGCAAGAAGGGCCTGTCTCACACTCAGAGCTGTCTTGAGTGGGATGGGCTGTTCTGGGGGAAGGCTGTCCCCTCAGTAGCTCCATCCAAGTGGCAGCTGCACAGTTATCCAATGGGGATGCTGTGCTTTGGCTCTGCAACCATGAGGTGCTTTTGCAGCCTTGGGATTCTATGAGTGGGAGGCAGGAGGATGGGATAGCTGTGCAATTCCACAGGAACAGTCACAGGGAACCCCACCCACTGCCTTCTGCACCCATCCTGGAGGAAACCTGGTGCTCTGGTCAGGGAGGGGCTGGTCTGCAGGTGAGACGTGTAGAGCCTGAGGGACATGGTGGGAGGTGGCCTTTCCTTCACCTGGCCTGGGACTCACTGTAAATGTCACCCCTTTGGGCTGACCCACAGTGACATGAAATTGCCCTCATAAATGCTGCCCTGAAGAGGTCTCTGGGTGTGGGACTGATAGGGGGCTCTAGGAATGGACAGTCAGGGAGAGCAGTTGGTCTCTGCCAGCCCTCACCATAAGGATTGGCCTGGTAGAGTGGATCATTCAGCCCAGGTCCTAGCCCTGATGTGTGGGTGTGACAGCAGCTCTGAGCACCCAGGATGGCAGCCTGAGTGCAGGCCCTGGAATCCAGGCTTGACTCACCACCCCAGTGGGTAGGTCAGCTGGCTCCATCCTCTCCCCTCCCCAGGACCAGCTGACCCTAACTCAGTAGGCTGGGTGCTGGCCAGTCCCAGAGTTTCACTCCTAGGTGGGAGGTACCGAGAAGTCCATTGCTGTTGGAAAAAAGGTCTCAAAAAACCCACAGCAGGGACCACAGAAAGGGTCTCTACTAGTGAGGACATCAAGGAAAAATGTGGAAATTACTTAGGCATTTCCCAAAAACTCACATATGGCACTTGGCCACCTCTATGTGCAATAAAAAGATGATCAGCCAACCTGGCCCTCGCCTGGTTCTGCTACTTCCCCACTTCTGCTGCTTCCCCATTGCAGGAAGATGGCAGCTCTCTAAACCTCAGATTCTCCATCTGCCAATCAGGAAAAAAGGCTAACGGCCAGTGCCCCATACACAGGACTGACTACATAATGTACTATGTACAGCCTAATGCAAAATCAAAATATGATCCCTTTGCTCAAAAATTAAGAATTTCAAAAACCACAATAACAGCGTGTTACACCAAGCACAGGGCTCTTCTAAACAGAGTGCAGTGGGATTTCACAGGGAACGTCAAGTGTGAGGCAAGCCCTGCCCACACACTCTCTGGTGCCTCTGCCATGTGTCTAAAGCGTGTGTATGTATTTATCGCGAGAATGGAGGTATATATCCTGCAGCTCATGCTGTACTGTAGACATGCCGGTGGGGGTGGGAATATATTTAGTCTCTGGAAGAATTTTGATTCAAGATTCCTGGGTGACCAAGGACCCAAGTTGGAGGCACCCTAGTTGGGGCCCTGACTAATGAAACTAAAATCTTATTTAAACAAAATGTCCTTCAAATGCAAGCTATTATCACAAAAGATCGTTTTTAAAAACTGTGAACATAAGGCCACAGAGTTACTAAATGTCCACAGAATATGCATATCCTGAAAATATGTTTGTGAACTTAATGGGGATCGGTAGACTCTGGCCAGCAGGGCCATGGCCATACTCCCCAACCTCCACTTGGGGCTGTAAACCAAAAGTAAAATTCAAAGATCCCCCCTAACCCGGCAACCATCTGAATGTACTTCCTCCTTAGCCGAGGCACTCTAAAATGTAACTTAGGCCGTGACCGAAAGTGGGGATTGGACATGCCTCATTGTAACCCTCCCCCAGCATTAACATCAACACAGGCCTTAAGCCTAATAAGAAACATTTACTGTCTTCTCTCTAAAGCCTGCTACTTGGAGGCTTCATCTGCACAAAACCCACGTCTCCACAATCTCTTGCCGTAACCCAGACATTTCCTTTCTATTGATGATGACTCTTTCAACCAATTGCCAATCAGAATATTTTGAAATCTATAAATCTATGTACGACCTGGAAATCCCTGCTTCGAGTTGTCCCGCCTTTCCAGATGGAACCAATGTAAATCTTATATGTACTGATTAATGTATTATTTCTCCCTAAAATGTATAACAGCAAGCTGCACCCTGACCACCTTGGGCACGTGTCATCAAGACCCCCTTATCCTGTGTCATGGGCACGTCCTTCACCTTGGCAAAATAAACTTTCTTAATGGACTGAGACCTGTCTCAGATATTTGGGGCTCACATGGCCTCCACTCTTGCCCCTGGCCTCATCTACACCATGCCTTGCTCCAGTTCTACCAAACCACAGGGGCTTCCCTGAAGACTGTGTGTTGCCTCCTGTCTCTGGACCTCTGCACATACTGTTCGCCTGCCTGGAATGCCCTCGCCATTCGGAAACAGCACCCAAAAACATCACTGTTTCCCTTCACAATTCAACTCCCACATCTCCTTTGGGAAGTTTCCTGGATTTCCTGGGGATGGTTGTAAATAATAATAATAAATATATGATGTTTATTCAGTATTAATTATGTTTTAGTCACTATTTATAAGTAATTTACATGCATTAACTCATCTATACTTCACAGAAACCCTCAGCTAAATATACTATATCTTATCATTTTATTTAATATTAATTCCCATTTTACTGCAGCTGACAAGACCCAAAGAAGTACAGCAGCTTAGCCAAGCTCACACTTCCAGGCAGTCTTGCTCCAGAATGCATGTTCTTGTCTGCTCCATGATCCTGCCCCTCTCAGTTAGTTGCTCTTTGTATCTCATATTTACCTCCTCCATGCACATATCCCACTGGATTGTGACCATTTGCTTATATGGTTTTTTTCTTGAGTGCAGGGACTTTGTTCTATTCACTGTTGTCTTTCCTATACCTATCAGAATGACTGATGCTAAAAGGCTTTCAACGAGTATTACCAAAATGGAAGAGCTTCCACCCAAATGCTGATGCATCCTTTACATACTTCCAGGCCTCCTCCAAGCCATGGCAGATTGCACACCATCAGCTGACCCATCCTGCACGAGCAAGAGACAAGGCCAAATCCCCAGGGTTCTCTGTAAGCCTCCTTCTAAACCAGACACCAGACACAGATCCTTGGAGGGCCCCCACCGTTTGGTTTTAACAGAAGGACTGTGGCTTGCCCCCAAAGCCTTCTCATGGTGATCAGACCTAGGTAGATGTCCCTGTCCAGTGAGCTGAGCAGGACTTTTCTGAATCTGGAGAGAGATTTGTACCTATGAGAGAACATGCCAGGGAGTATGCTGCCTCCAAACATCAGGACATGCACCTGCTGTGAAGGCAGTTCTTGTGGGGGCGGTCCAAGAGTCTCCTCTTACACTCCTGCTTCTTGACCTGTGAACTTAAACTTTCCTTCAACACCTTACTCAAAACTCCTCCTTCTGTAACAGTCGGATTCCTAATCAACTTCCTTGATTCCTTTTCCACCTGCCTCCTCACATTGTGAGGCCATGGTTCCCAGCTGTGCTGAGGTAAATTATGAGGTCAGTTAAAAGTGAGACCTTGCAAATGACTATAACCTTGCTTGATTTACAAACATAAGCAAAGCTTAACTTGAGCTATTTCTTGTAAATGCCTATTTTAAAGAAAACTGAGGCCAGGCATGGTGGCTCATGCCTGTAATCCCAGTGCTTTGGAAGGCCAAGGTAGGAGGATTACTTGAGGCCAGGAGTTCAAGATCAGCCTGGACAACAAAGCAAGACCCAATTCCTACAATAAATAAATAAATAAATAAAAGAGAAAGAAGAAGAAGAAAAAGAAAGAAAAATGAAACTTAAGTTTAATCAGTCAGAACTCTCAACTCAGTGACAATTATATAATGAGGAACTTTCCAACAGGATAAATCAAATAAAGCAACTCTATAATTGTAACATATCAACTTGTATATGTATAACTTGTATGTGTATGACTGTAACAAATCAAACATTTCCTTTGCTTTACTTCTTCAGTCACCCTTTAAAAAAGTCTTTTGCTTGCATCTCCTCAGTGCAGCCTGAAACCACCTTTGGATTAGCACTTCCAAATTCATGAATTGCTGCTTGCTCCATTGAACTCTTTAAAATTGTACCATGCTGTAGCTTACCTTTTAACAGCCCCATTCCTGTTAGAAACTCCTTAGGAGTGTTTTATAAATACTAATATCCATGTTTCACCCTAGACAAGCTCACTCAGACTGACATTTTGTTAAAGCCCCAAGGTGATGCCAACGTGAAGACAGGGTTGAGGACCTCTATGCTGGAGTGACCCATGCTAGGACGTCCTTGTACTGACCACCCCTGCCCTATGAGGGAATTAACGGCCTTGTTAGTAAGTGCACAAAAGGAGTGCTCAAAAAATGGTATTGAAATGAAAGTGATTGGAATTATGAATACTCAGTTTCTCCTTATTGATAAATCCTTTACTATTTGAGAAGCTTGAATGCATGGGAAAATAATAGTCTCACAATTATACTTTGATAATGTCCAATTATTCATTGTATAAAGATATCAAATAGCATTTCTTTGAATATTAAATAAGCATCCCTCCAAGTATTCAGCTCACACTACAAATACATCATTTAACAATTTAAATTTCCCTAGGCATTGAAATATGGCAATTATAAATATTTTGTATCATGAAATTAAAATCAAAAGTTTAATATGACAGATTTTTTGAAGGAAAACTTTGTGTTTTCTTTTGTTCATTTGTTTTATTTTTGAGACAGAGTCTCGCTCTGTCACCCAGGCTGGAGTGCAGTGGCACAATCTCAGCTCACTGCACCCTCTGCCTCTCGGGTTCAAGCGATTCTTCTGCCGCAGCCTCCCAAGTAGCTGGCACTACAGGTCTGTGCCACCATGCCTGGCTAATTTTTGTATTTTTAGTAGGGACGGGGATTTCACCATGTTAGCCAGGAAGGTCTCAATCGATCTCTTGACCTCGTGATCTGCTCACCTAGGCCTCCCAAAGTGCTGGGATTACAGGCGTGAGCCGCCACGCCCGGCCTGGAAATCTTTAAAAAAAAAAAAACAAAACAAAAACAAAAAAACAAAAAAGAAACTTACAAAATATTACGATGGTTACATATTGATTAATGGTCTTGTGCAAAAGGACCCAGTTAGAAAAAGGTTAACCCAAGGATTTCAATGCATGCTTTCTTATCTCTATTATCATTTTAGTTTTTAAGTTCTATTATTTTAGTTTTTAAGTTCTTATTCTTACTCTTTCCCTGGGTAGCAGATCCTAGCCCTTGCCCTGTCTCAAGTTGCTCAGACTCTTTTCTTTTTAAGATTTGATCGTTCTTGAATAATTATAGGACTATTCCAATTGTATATTTATTATTTGTTGCATTTTGACAGTTTGTGGTTTTTGAGAAAGTGGTTTATTCTTTTAAGTTGTGAAATTTATGAGAGCAAAGTTGTTCATAATATTTCCTTATTATTATTTTAGTGGCTGCAAGATATGCAGTGATATTCCTCTTTTATTTCTAATATTGGTGATTTATGCCTTTTTTCCTGTTAGAGGTTTATCAATTTTATTGAATTTTCTCAAAGAATTCCCTTTTTGTTTCATTGATTTTCCTTTGTTGTTGTTTTTTTTAATTTTCAGTATTACTGATTTCTGCTCTTACCTTTATTTCCTTTCTTCAGCTTGCTGTGGGTTTATTTGGATCCTTTTCTCATTCCTTGAGGTAGGAACTTAGATTATTAACTTGAGACCTTTATTTTCCTGATGTAAGGATTTAGTGCTGTAAATTTTCCTTTCAGCACTGCTTTAGCTGTGTCTCATATATTTTAACATACTTTAAAATTTTTCCATTCAGTTCTATGTATTTTTTTAGTTTCTTTTGAGACTTTTTCTTTGATTCATGGATTATTTAATTTCTAAATGTTTAGAGTTTCCTTTTTTTCTTTCTGTTACTTATTTCTAGTTGATTGTATTGTGATCAGAGAATATCCTCTGGATGACTTCTTTTAAATTTGTTGAGGGCATTTTATGGGCCAGAGAATAATCTATCTTAGTGAATTTTCCATGAATACTTATGTTTTTAAAAAAAGTATATTCTGCTGCTATTGGGTAAAGAGTTCTATGTATGCCAAGTAGATATTACTGGCTGATTGTGTTCAGATCATCAGTATACTTACTGCTTTTCTATTTAGTAGTTCAGTTGCTAAAAGGAGGGTGTTGCAGTTTTTAATTATAATTGTGAATTTGTCTCTTTATTCTTTCATTTCCATCAATATTTGTTTCATGTATTTTCAGGCTCTGTTGTTTGGTACATGTAGATGTAAGATGTTATATTTTCCTGGATTAATTCTTTTATCATTATTTTATCATAATGTGCTTCTTTGTTTTTAGTAATTCTCTTTGCTCTAGAGTTTACTTTATCTGATGTAGATATAGCCAGTCCTGCCTTTTTTCTAGTTGATGTTTGCAGGGTGTACATATTCCCATTCTTTTACTTTCAACCTACAAAAGCCATTGAATTCGAAGTGTATTTCTTATAAACAGCAGATGGTTAGGTCATGCTTTTTATTCCACTCTACAAATCTTTGCTTTCTAATTTGTGTATTAAGACTATTTACATTTCAAACCATTATATGTTAGAGCTCAAGTCTACCATTTTATTATTTGTTTTTTTCTGTTTCTCTTTTCTTGTCTTCTGATAGGTTACTTGAACATTTTTATGATTCTGTCCTGATTTATTTATAGTGCTTTTATGTGCATCTCTATTTATAGTTTTCTTAGTTCAGGATATTGCAATATACTAATACATGTCTTACTCTAGTCTACTAGTAATATTTTATCACTTTAAATGAAGCATTAAAACCTAACTTTTATTCAATTGCTTTACTTTCCCCCACATTTAAATATTATTATCTTGAGTACTAGATAGTGTTGCAGCTTTTATTTCAATCATTGAATATAACTGATAAAACTCATGAGGACAGTCTGTCGTATGCACTCATATTTCTGCTTTTTCTCTTGTTCTACCTTTCTGATGCTCCAATATTTCTTTCTTTATTATTTACTTTCTATTTAAAGAACTTCAGCCATTCTTTACAGGTAAGTCTGTTGATGACAAATTCTTCTAGATTTTTCTTTGTCTGGGAATATCTTTGTTTCCCTTTCTTTCTGAAGGATAGTTTCTCTGGATATAGAATTACTAGCTGACAGTTCTTTTATTTCTATGCTTGAAAAATGTCATGTCACTTCCTTCTGCCCCCATCATTCCAGATGAGAATCCCACTGTTACTCAAATTGGTGGTCACCTTCAGGTCATGTATTGTTTCGTCCTGGCTGCTTTTAACTTTCTTTTCCTTTGGTTTTCCAATGTTTAATTATGATGTGTCTTGGCATGAATTTCTTTAGGTTTATCAAATATTGAGTTGGATCACCTTCTTGAATCTGCTAAATCTGGAAGCTTTTCAGCCATTATTTCTTCAAATACTCTTTCATTCTATATTTATTTCTTCTTTCTTTCTGGAATTTCAATGATGTAAATTTTATAACATTTATAATTGTCCCACAGGTCTCTGAGTCTCTGTTCATTCCTCTTTTTTTAGTCTGTTTTATTTCTGTTCTTCAGATTGAGTAAATTCTTTCAAGCTGTCTTCAAGTTCATTGATTCTACTGTCATCTCCACTGAGTTCATTCAGCACATTTTAAAAATTGTTGTTATTGTATTTCTCAATTCCACAATTTTTAGTTGATTATTTTAAATAATTTCTATTGTTTTGCTGAAATGTTTTATTAGTCCATTTGTTTCAAGCAAATCCATAATTGAAGGTTGAAGCATTTTTAGAGTAGGTGCTTTTCAGATAATTCCAACATCTGATTCATTTCAATGTGCAGGGTCAGTTGATTGCCTTTTCTCATTCAAGTTGTAATTTTTCAGATTCTTAGTATGATGGATAATTTCAGTTATATCCTGAAAAATTTGACTATTCTAACACTCTAGATTCTACTTAAACATCTTATTTTAACAGCCAGGGGCCCCGTTTAGGATTAGTCCACAGATCTGTCCTACTTTTGTCAGCTGTGGTTCCAATGACAATGTAATTTCCGAGACCTGTGTGGTGTTATTTTGGTTTGCTTGGTTTATCTCATTTTCCCACTGCTTCCTGCTGGTGCTGCCTGAGGGGACGGATGACATTGAGCCACCTGACAGCACCCAGTGGGGGAAGGAAGTTTCCGGACTGTCTTTTGGCAGAATCTCCCTTGCTTTTGAAAGGATAGAGAGGGCTTTCTGGTTGGCCACTTGCAAAAGGTTCCCCTTGCCTATGCTGTTTTGCTACTGGGTGTCTGTCATGTGGGAGAGGAGCCTTGGGCCTAAGGAGACAAAGAGACTTCCTGAGTTGGGAGCATGGAGTTGCAGGGCCTCTACCCTAGCATTGCCTTCTGTGGTCTCTTGGGAGAGGAGAGTCTCACAGGCAGCAGGGAAGGAGAGTGCTTTCCCTGCCTACCTATTGTTGGTAGGGCTCCTGACTGATCCCATATGAAGTGCCACTGGGCTCGCCTGCTGTGGCCATCAGAAGGACTCCCATTCAATCTGGGGACCTTCCTACCTGGGCTGCCTTCTGTTGCTGAGCTGGGGTTTCAGAAATACTATGCCTGAATCTCCTTCTTCTTCTTTTGGGTCACAGGAAATTGCAAGACACCCTGACTCTATGTTGTCCCTCCAACCCTTAGGTTTCTAATCAGTTTACCTTCCTCTTACCACCTTTCAGAGTTCTCTTCATTATTTTCAGGGTTTACTGTTGTACTTGGTGGGGAGGAGTAGGGAAAAACAGGTATATTTCATCTTGTCCAGGCCAGAGTATCTAGTTTTTTTCTGTTATAGATTTCTAGCTTAATTTTCTTATAATAAGAGAACTTTCATAAAGCAAAGATTTTATAGATTCAGTATGATGGCATCAAGTCCATAAGTAGACTTCGTTATTGATAGAAAAAATGAAACGCCAGTGACAAGATAGAGATGTGTGACCTCCTGACTATTGTAGCAGTGGCAGAAGGAAGGCAGACAGAAGATGGTTATCATGGTAATATGAAAAATGGGAGCATTTATGAGAATGTAAGAGCATTTTTACTTAAGAAATTACTCTAATGAGGAGGAAAGACAGTGATTTTTTGTGGTGTCTGAAATGATGCTACCTAATAGATATGGCCAACTAGAGGCAGAAAAGCATTGGCTTTGGAATCCTAAAACTGCCCTCAAATTTTTCTTCCTATTCTGCTATCTGAGAGCTTATGAAAACATGCATAAACCTGTTAAAACAGGAATTTGAGTCAGCTTTTAGCCTTGACATATAATCTACAAATGTCATAGCTGTTGCATACTTTTCTCTATAAACGAACCTCTTTCTATAACCTTGTATTAACAGTGTTTGTAAACTAGATGGTGTGAGACTGGCAAAACAAGGCTTATCTACCCCAAATAACAGATATTCTCAGGAGTGCCAATCAGGGACATGTCCATGAAATTCATGTTCTTATAACCAGGAAGTGGGGGCTTTGTGGACAGGTACTACTAAAATAATTAGGCCAAAGCTAACATTTAAGGTTCGTTTTCCAAACACCCTCAAATCTTTTCATTTCTCACTGTGTGGTTTGCAGTTTACTCTGGCTCTTTTTGGTGGAAAAATTTGCTCACTAACATATGAATCTCACATCTCACATATTAATAGATTTGGCCTTTCAGTGATCCTTCTGTCATACATGCAATGTAAAATTTAAAGACAATTACAGATGGTAGAAAGAGCTTCTTGAACTAATACATAAATGAATTAAAATTTGTATGGAATTATAATCATTAGTTAATTTAAGAATGTTCCAAGAGTAATAAGAAGCCAAAGAAAGCACACAGTCTTGATTTTCTGACAAAAGTTTAAACTTTGTACATTCGACGTATCTTTGTACATTGGCTAAAATGTAACTTCATGGCCCTAAAAGTAAAATCTTTGCTAGAAAAGATGGAGTTGAACTAGGCTGACTGAGCTTATTAGTTATGAGAGTTTTAAGAAGAAAGCATGAACCACATGTCTAAGAGACAAATGGCCATTTTAAAGGCATGATGGTTCTTGGCAAAAGCACATGTGACTATTAGGTGTTGCCAAATAAAAGTGTGGCTGAAATGGCCCAAGCTGGTTTGGTGAAACTTGCAAAGAGACCGTGTAGCCATTAGGGTCATTCACAAATCTTCCAACTTTACACGCACCCCTCCCCCAAGTGTATTCTAAAATTTGCTTCCCTGCTCCTTTAAAGTTATGTGCAGCTAAATCCAGCTTGGCCAATGAAATGTGCAAAACCCCTTAAGATCCAGCAAAAGAGTGCATTGTTCCTTTCCCTGTCTCACTGATAATAAAAGTACATATAGAGACACCTCCTGGTAACCTGCCATCCCTGAGAAATTGCAATGAGCAAAACCCCTTTCTTTGCTGGCATGGTGGCTCATGCCTGTAATCCCAGCACTTTGGGAGGCTGAGGCAGGAGGATCCCTTGAGTCCAGGAGTTCAAGACCAGCCTGGGTGATGTAGGGAGACCTTGTCTCTAAATAAAATAAATAAATAAATAACTCCCTTCCCTAAATTTGACATGTAGCATGAGTGAGAAGCAAACTTGCATGTTGTCTTAGTCTGTTTGGGCTGCTACAATAGAATATCATCAACTTGGTAGTTTATAAACAACATAAACTTATCTCTCACAGTTCTAGAGGCTGGGAAATCCAAGATCAAAATGCTGGCAGATTCAGTATCTGGTGGGGGCCCATTTTCTGGTTCATAGATGTCCATCTTCTTGCTACAGCCTGACATGACAGAAAAGAAGAGGGAGCTTTCTGGTGTCTCTCTTATAGACTCTCTGCTCTTATTACACAATCATCTCCCAAAGGCCTTATATCCTAATACCATCACCTTGGGGTTTAGGATTTCAATATAAGAATTTTGGAGGAACACAAACATACAGACCATAGCATTCTGTCCCCTAGCCCCCTGAAGTTCATGTCCTTCTTGCATAAAAAATACATTCATTTTATCCTAACATCCCCAAAGTCTTTACTTGTTGCAGCATCAACTCGAAAGTCTAAAGTCCAAGGTCTCATCTAAATACCATCTAAGTCAGTTATGGGTGATCCTTAAGATACAATTCATTCTGAGACAAATTGCTCTCCAGCTGTGAACCCGCAAAAATCAAACATGCTATGTGATTTCAAAATATCATGGTGAGAGAGGCATAGGATAGACATTGCATTTCCAAAAGGGGAGATAAGAAAGAAGAAAAGAGTGACAGCCCAAAACCCAATTAGACAAATGCCTTTCAATCTTAAGTCTTCAGAATCATCATCTTTGGCTTGATGCTCTGTCCTCCAGGCCTGCTGGGGCAGAGGTCCTACCTTCTAGACTTACTGGGTGGGGCTCTGTATTCAGGACCCACTAGGATGGGTTCCTGCCTCTGCGGCTCTTCCAAATAGGAGTCAAGCTCCCAGTTTTCTAGGCAGCTCCACCTCAGCGGCAGCTCTGTGCCTGAGCCCTGCTCCTGTGGGAGTCCTCTGCCTAGGCCCTACAGCTCTCCAGTGTTGGGGTTCCAAGCTCTTGGCTCTGCCAGCAGACCCTCTTCTTTGAAGTCTAGGTGAAGATATCCATGACCCCTGGCTCTATGGGCACAGCCCACACCAAACCAGGGCTCACCAAAGCTACACCTGGAGTAGCCAAGAAGTGCAGTTCCAGAGTGTTAGGAGCACATCTGCAGTGGAGCCTGCTATGTGAGGCAGTGCTGGGTAGGACACTGAGGTCCTGAGGGTGCCAGTGGCCCCTCATTTGCATATTTTCATTGTCTTTAACAATAGCTCCTGTCTTCTGTTGAGACAGCTGACTAATCTCCTTACTTGGCAGTCATTTGACCCCATCCTTAGTGTTCTCTTCTGACCATGCTTTCTCATTTTTACAACATGGGTTGGCTGAGAATTTTCCAAATCTTTGAATTCTGCTTCCCTTTTGATGAACAATTTTGTCTTTAAATTATTTTCCTCTTCTTGCATTTTACTATAACCAATCAAGAGAACCCAGGCTGATCCTCAAACACTTTGCTTAGACATTTCCTCAGCCAAATATCCAGTTTCATTGTTCACAAGTTTACTCTCCACAGAACACTAAGATATGAACACAATCCAGCAAAGTCCTTTGCCACTTTATGATATGTTCCTCTTCTCTGTCTGAGATCTCTTCAGATGGCTTTTATCATCCATATTTCTATGAACATTTTGTTCAGGATTATTTACATATTCTCTAAGAAGACTAAAGCTTTCTTTATAGTTCTCCTTTCTTTCGGAGCCCTCACCAGGATCACCTTTAAAGGTTCATTCACAGCAATTAATAAAACTTTCTGGGATGATGGAAATGCTCTATATCTGGATTTAGGTCGTTGGTTATGCAGGTTTGTCAGTACTCCTCATTTATATGCTTAAGATCTGTATATTTCACTACATACAATTTTAAAATATTTTTACTAGGATAATTTGTCTTTTTAGATATCATGAATCATGATATCCGGCTGAAGGCTTTTTTCTAGCATTCACTTCAAAACTCTTCCAGCCCCCACCCATTACCCAGTTCCAAAATCCCTTCCACATTTTTAAGTATTTGTTACAGCAGCACCCCTACTTTCAGTAACAATTTTCTGTTTTAGTCTATTTGAGCTGCTATAACCAAATACCATAAACTGGACTTATAAACAACAAACACTTATTTCTTGCATTTCTGGAGGCTAAGAAAGCCAGATCGAGGTGCCAGCATATTCGGTGTCGGGCAAGGGCCTGCCTCCTAGTTCATAGACAGCTATCTTCTTGCTATAACCTCACATGGTGGAAAGAGGGAGTGAGTTCTGTGGGGCCTCTTTTATAAGGGCACAGATGCCATTCATGAGGGTCCTGCCATCTTGACTTGGTCACCTCCCAAAAGCCCAACCTCCTAATACTATCATCTTGTTAGGCTTTCAATATATGAATTTGAGGGAGGCACACATATTCAGTGCATAGCAGTTGTGTTAAATCTCCTAGATTTGGGATTATTTGTTACTGAAATGTAAGCTAGACCACATTGACTGATATGAAGTTTATTCAACAGTCTTGGTGAAGAAAACTGTTATCTGTTGAGTACCAAGAAAAAAATTCAGTGTCTCAGAAAATTAGTAGTTAATTAAGCCCTATCTTCAATAATTTATTTACTGCTTCAAATTTGTAATAATTCAAACATTTGATCCCTTTAAATGTTTGAGAATTTGTAATAGGTCTAATACTGTAGGTCTAATAGCTCTAATATATTCAAGTAGGAAACT
Organism: Papio anubis; assembly: GCF_008728515.1. Lineage (NCBI taxonomy): Eukaryota > Metazoa > Chordata > Mammalia > Primates > Cercopithecidae > Papio > Papio anubis. The sequence continues at coordinate 84,495,843 of NC_044986.1, forward strand.
GGCAAGTAACATCCACAGCCATTACTTCTCCCACATCCAAGAGTCAGTTGGTCACCCATGCTTGAGGAGGCTAATGATCCCCCAGTTGTTGGTAGGGACAAAATGAAACCCCCCAGGACAGGCAGTGAACACCAAGTGATAGCACTCAGACACAGATTTGTCATTGGTGCGGACTTTCAGGCCCCACCTGAGTCCCAGAATCTTAAATTTCCTCTTCCCAATCTCCAGTACCACTTGACTATTAAACAGAGCATTATTCTATTCTCACAAAGCATGTGCAAGTTTAAAGCACTTAGAAAAATTCCTGGTATGGGGAGAGCATGCTATGGTTATCTCTCGGCATCAACATTATTATTATTATTATTGTTATTGCCTCCGTTTTTAGATGAGAAAACTGGAACTTAGAGTGATTAATTGGTCCAAAGTCCTGAGATTATAAGTGACTGAGCTAGGATTTGAATGAAGGTTCAAATTAAATGTTCTTTACACACCATCAGCTACCTCTTCAGTAGTTTATGCTTGAGCTGGAAAGTGACTTCTCCCAAAAACAAATGTCAAGGAGCCAAAACTGAAAGGCAGGTAGAAATGGCTATACAAAAAATAAATTATTGAGACCTTAAACTAAAGATTGGTCCAGATTTATGCTTCTGGTCATCACAGAGGAACGGGCTCCAGACTTGTCCTTCTGCGGAAAATAACTATAAAACTGGATGAATTTTCAAGTATTAAATAAAGAAAACACAGGCTTGTGATTTTGAAGAGAAAAGAATCACATGAAGTGAGCTTCAGTTTCACTCAGGTTTTTTGCCTGGAGGCAGCTTCAAGCTGCCATGCAGGGAAGTGGAAGCAGAGCTCAAGCAGAGGATGACGAACTGTGTGAGGAGGCAAAAATCCCAAGTATAGGAGACATAAGCTGCTGAAGTGGCCGGAATCTGTGAGACAGAGTACTGGAGAAAAGGGGTCTCCAAGAGATCCCCAGAAGTCTGCACAGGTTTTCTGCAGGTCTTTTGTGAGGGATGGACTACAAATGGCCAAGGTGAGACATCCTAAGGCCTGGACGCGATCGTGTGCTTCGGAGCTGAAAGCTTGATACAGATACCAAGGGTGTGTAATGCTGGGAGACGCCTGAGTTCCTGCTGAGTGGGACAGCAGGAATAGCTGACTGCATCAGAGATTCACTGGCACCCCAGAAAAGCCATGTCTAGGGGCAAGGACCACCCTAGAGTAAAGGACTTGCCCTAGTGCTAAGTTAAGACACCAGGTTAGGGGGAGGGGGGAGGGATTGCATTGGGAGTTATACCTGATGTAAATGACGAGTTGATGGGTGCAGCACACCAACAAGGCACAAGTATACATATGTAACAAACCTGCACGTTATGCATATGTACCCTACAACTTACAGTATAATAATAATAATAAAATTTAAAAAAAAAAGACACCAGGTTAAAAATCTAAACAAGCAAGCAACAAACAAATAAACAAACTACACTTACACCTTCCTAAGAGAGTCAGAAGCCAAGCCTGGCAGACAGAAAATGATCTAGTGGCAACTGAATTGCCTGCCAAACAAAACTCAATGCCCTATGAGGAAAATGACACAATTTGGATACCCTATAATATGTCAGATAAAGTGTTTAATATTCAGTAAAAAAAAAAAAAAAAAAAAAAATTAGACATGTGAAGAAGCTAGAAAATATGACCTTTTATCAAAGAAGCAGAAAAATGTGACCCATAATGGAAACAAATAAGGAGTCACTAGAAACTGAACTCAAGGTGGTTCAGATGTTGAATAACAGGCAAAGTTGTTAAAGTATCTGTGATAAATACGTTAAAGCCCTTAAAAATGCGGTCATACTGAAACAAATATGAGTTCTAAAAATGAAAAGAAAAATGTTGATATTGATAAATTCACTGATAGGAATAACAGCTCACAAAAGGCTGCTGAAGAATGAGTTAGTGACTGTGATGCAGATGAATTGACATTTTCAAATCCAAAGAGAAAAAAAATCTGAAAAATAAGAGTAGCTCCTCTGTCACCTGTGGGATCATACCAACCAGTCTAACATAGGTATAATTAGAATCCCAGAAAAATAGAACAGAGAATGTGGCAGAAAAATACATTTGAAGAAATAATACCTCTATTTTTCCAAATTTAGTGAAAAGCAAACATACAGCTTTAAGAAGCTAAGCAAACCACAGGCAAGATATATACAAAGAAATCCACATGTAGTCATATCATAGTCAAAATGCAAAAAACTAAAGATAATGTGAAAATCTTGAAAGCAATTAAAGAAAAAAGCCATGTTACATCGAGAGAAAAAATGTTTCAAATTAGGGCTAAATTTAGTCTTGTAAATTATGGAAACCAGAAGACAATGGAACACCTTTTAAATTCTGGTGAAGAAAAGAAGTGTCAATCCACAATTCTATATCCAATAGAGCTATTTTTTAAATGAAGGATATTTACATATAAATGAAAACTGATAGAATGTGTAATCAGGAGAGTTGTCTTATAAGAATTGCTAAAAAAAAATATTCTTCAGGCTGAAGGGAAATTACACCAGATAGACACTTGTATTTGGGAGTGGAGAGTAACAAAAATGGTATATATGTGGGTAAATATAAAAGAATAATGTTTTCTTCAGTATATATGCAGACCTTACCAGAATGGAAAATAAAACATACCTACCTATATGTTGATTACAAGAGATGGACTTGAAATATAAAGGCACCAGAGAGTTTGAAAATAAAAAGAGGAAGGAAGATTCATCATGAAAACAGGAAACATAAGAAAGCAGGTATGTGCATATTAAAACCAGAAAGAGGAGACTTCAAGCAGAAAGTATTTTCAGAGATGCAGAGGTCTAATTTTATAATAATAAAAGGATCAACTCATTAATAAGGCATAACAATTCCAAAATAATATGCATCTTATAATTGTTCAAAATATATAAATTAAAAATTGACAAATAGAGAAGTAAAAAACTGTACAATTTTAGTTGGAGATTTTAACACCCCTTTTTAAATAATTTATAAGACTACATATACATACATGTCTCCCCAAAAATCCTAGCGTGATATAGAAGGTTCAAGCTAAATTAACAACCAACTTGGCGTAACTGATATTACAGAATACTATACCAAAAAACTGCAGCACATACATTTCTTTAAAGTGCATTTGGAATATTCACAAGACAGATCATATCTGGCTATAAATGCCTATAAAATGCCTCAATAAACTTAAAAGGATTAAAATGTAACAAAATATATTTTCTGACTACAGTGACATCAGAAATCAATAACAATAAATGCAAAAATCTCAAATATATGAAAATCAAGAGGTATACTTCAAAATAATCTACCTCTGGGGAAGAATGAAAAGTTAGAATTTAGAAAGTATTTTTAACCAAATGATACTTTAAAATGCAACATATCAAAATTTGTGGAATGCAATTAAGCAATGCTTAATGAGTAATTTATAACTTTAAATGCTAATATTACAAAGAAGGAAGAATTAAAAATCAATGATCTAAGTTTTCACCTAAAGAAGCTCAAAAAAGGAGAAAAGGTAAATAAAAGGAAATCTTGAATGAACACTTTTGAAAAGAAGTTGAAAATGGTTATAACCACTTTGGAATCCATTTTGAAGTTTCTTCTAAGATTAACTAATAGTGGCTGAGCAATTAGACTCATGGGTATTTACCTAAAAAAATGAAAAAATAAGTTCATAGAAGGACTTGGAAAAGAATGTTCATAGCACCTTTTTTCAACTTTATTCAAAAAAGCATGATACTAAAAATAATCCATATGTTTACCAACAGGAAAATGGATGAATTATCCTATATTCATAAAATGAACTACTGAACCATATGACAACATGAATGAATCTTACAGACATACTGTTAAACAAATAAAACCAGGTATGACAGAATATATGCTGTATTATTTCATTTTTCCGAAGTTCAAAGACAAAACTAATCCATGGTAATCATATTAGTTAGTTATTGTCACATAACAAATTATGCCCAAACTATTTGGCTTAAAAGAGCAAATGTATTATCTCAAAGTTTTTGAGTCAGGAGTCAGGGCACAGTTTAGCTGGATGCTTTGGATTCAGATCTCCAGCAAGGCTACTTCAAGGCTCTGGGGGGAGCTGTGGTCATCTCAAGCCTTCCTTGGGGGACCATGTGCTCCCAAGCTTACTCACATAGCTGTTGACTGGAGACATCAGTTATTTGCCATGTGGTGCTCTTCTTATGGGTCTCTCCCATGGCAGTTGGCTTCCACTAGAGCTGGAGCTCCAGAAGAGAGTGCAAGAAATGATGAGAAAGACAGAAGTCACAGTGTCTTTGTAACCTAACCTAAGAAGGGATAGCAAGTTACTTGGCACCGCACGCACTCTGGTGGAGGGTATTGCACTAGGGTATGAATGCCAAGACAAGGATCACTAAGGCCATCTTAGCAGCTGCCCACCATGGTGACAGAAATCAGAACAGCAGTTACTTATACATAATGGGAATTGACTGGAAAGGGAACAAGTAAACCTTCTGGGATGATGAAAATGCTCTCTATCTGGATTTAGGTTGTTGGTTATGCAGGTATATATGTTTGTCAAGACTCCTCAGTTTATACACTTAAGATCTGTATATTTCACTGCATATAATTTAAAAATATTTTTGAAATGATAATTTGTCATTTTAGATATCATGAGAGTGAATGCAGACCCTTCTACAGCAGACCAAACAGAGGTAACCACAGAAAACACACTCATTTATCATGCTACACTGCAAGTATATAAACTTAATAAAGTCAAAGGAACACAAACGTTGTATTTTTACAAGGCTCTATTTACTCTCCTCTGGGAAGGGTGTTCAGGATTTTCAGCCAAACCTCTAAGACTTGGTTGGGGATCTGAAGACAACCAACCACAGTTTCTTCTTTTAAAGTCTCTGTCTAGTTCCCAAAAAGGGAAGAGACAGGCAACCTTCCTTAGGACTCAGATCCCTCCAAAAAGATGAGAAATGGAGCTAAGATCAGGGTTGGGGCTGAGGACAATTGACCATAATCAATTCCCTGTCTCAGGATTCAGTACTTCTAACAGGGCTCACATGGATTTTTGGACAACAAACAGCTCATAGAAAAGAGTATTTTGACAAATCAAGTATAAGTGACTCAGAAACAGGCAGCTCACATTTCTCTTAAAACAGACCAGGATTTTAAAACTAAGAACAATCTTGCTTGACCAAGTACCTCTGAAGTTTTCCAGATCTGAAACATATAGAAAAGCAGTTTTACCTACTTTCAAAACCCAAAGTGCATGCAGATTGTCATCTTTTGGAAGTGGATCCACTGGAGGTGAACCATTTTGCTATTTATCCCTTTACAATTTGGACGGTGACAGCAGCTAGTTCTCTTATGATGGGCAAATTATTTTCCTTTCAGTTGCTGACAGTTACTCACATGCTGAACTCCATGCTAGGCACAGGGAAAGCCGACTGGTGGCTCTCCCACTGCATAGGACAGGCTTAGCCAAAGGAGAGGGTTTGAACCCTCCTCCCGAAGATCTGGTTGGCTGAACATGCAGTCAGTTCCCATGGTAGCCTTGAGATCTTTTCTTTGGTTGATGGGGTTTTAGCAGGAGAGGCACTGGCCTCCAGTAACCAATGACCCTCGGAATTTGCAGTGCCAAGATCAAATATTTCCAGGATTATCGAACCCATGAGGCCAAAAATCAGAGAGGAAATGTGCAAAGGCTATATGTGTATGTAACTCTTCATCTGGTCTCCATCTTCTTCCTCTGAAGCAGTGGGGGAGGCTGCCCGACAATGATGCAAACTCAAAGTGAAGCGTGGTTTTGGAAAATCACATCCAATAACAGTGTAACACAACCCCGGACTGTTTCAAATCCAGAGAGTTCTAAGTGAAGGAGAGTGGCCTCTGTCAATCTCTGTAGTGTAAAATGAACTGCAAGAATCACAGATAGGTCTGCCTGTACACACGCAGAGCCCAGTCTCTGGCATCTGCTGAGGACTCAGCCAGTCCAGCCATTATAGCAGACATGGGACAATCTGGAGGCAGTCTGGCCCCAACCAGTCTCTTCTCACCAACCCCTCTCCCCATAAACATCCACACACACAGAAAAATGTGAGGAATCCATTTTCATTTGATTTGAGAAATACTTTCAATGCCAATCTTCAAGGATCCAGCTGGGGTATAGCAGTGTAGCAGGAAAATGTATGAGCTTTGGGCCATTCTTCACTGAATTTCCTTAAGCAAGTGATTTACATTCTCTGAGCCTCAGATAGTGGTACCTGCAAGAGGTGAAAGACAATCGAAAATAAATATCAAGATTGGAAATGGGCCAGCATCAGGACCACCTTCTTGCACACTTCTAAGGTGCTATCTTAACATCATATTTCATGTAAATGGTGCCCCTGGAGTCATACAACTTGGTGCTTCTGACTGCCACTCACAGGTTCAGGGACCGAGACTGGCGGTTCCCAAGGGGAAAGATCCCTGAGTCCTTTTACAAGACTTTGTTCTGAGATGTAGACCACAGGAAGCCTGGCCGAATCTGGAAAGCCACCATACAATAACAAGATAATTTGCAAAGAAAATATTTAAAGTAACAACCACAAAAATAAAACCCAAAGCAAGATGGGCTCAAAAGCCAGAAGTTGAAACAAACAAAAATGTGTAATACTATGAATGACTATTAACAAATCCAGTAAATGGAATAATTCATTTCCAGAAAAAATGATAATAATAAAGTAATCTTAAAAGGACTTTAAAATTGGTCATCTTAAAATTCCTAAAGAGACAAAGGAAGTAATGTATTCATAAAATAAGAATAGGAGATTGTGAATCAAATATTAGATATTATGAACTACAACAGGAGCACACAAAAACAGAAATCTAGAAGTGAAAAGTCTACTCATTTGAAAATAAAAACAAATGATGACAGAAGAGAGAAACAGGAGACTGAACAGAGTCAAGAAGTGATGACTTACAAAATGAAATCTCTTATAACCTAGTTAGTAAAGACAGCAAAAACAAAAAAGACATTATCTTTTTCCTATTCCCAAATCCCCTGTTTCCCTCCACCAGCCTCATATATCCTACAACTCTTTCCCCTCAGAAATGAATCACTGAACACGAGGTTCAGGTTGCAGGAGGAACATTTTGGCAGAACTGTTCTTGCCAGCTGCCATCTTCCTCTCTGCTGGAGTTTCTGCAGTCGGTCTCTAGATGAGCCAGTCTCTAGCCAGCTTGACCATTTTATTCTAGGTATCCTCACCAAAGGCTTATCCAGTCCCTGCTGGAACATTCCAGTGATAGGGGACCATTTAGTGCCTCTACCTAGTAGGGGAAAGAATTTCCCCAACATAGAGGCACACTCAATCTACAACCCAATTCTACTTAATTTCTATTAGAAAATCTCATGTTACTGAAGTTAGGAAAAAATTGAATTCAGTTCATTGTGATCCCCTCTTTCCTCCCCAGGGATGTGAGTATGTTCTAGAGGGGACTTAGGTAGAGAAAGCACCTAGCTCTTGAGTCCTCTGTCCACTCAGTTGTCTGCCAAGATGAGCACAGTGTCATCTGGTCCTTGACCTTGGATCCCAGGGTCTCTACTTGGGGCCCCTTGTCCCCACAGCTGTGGTTCCAGCAGATCCCGAGCTGGCACCAGCCCACCTATGCCGTTCCTGGGCTGGTGGTGGGGTGGTCACAGGAGTCTGCCTGTGTCTTTGAGGGGTGTGCTGGGGCACTGGAAGTCTGGTGAGACTCTCAGTGGTGAGGCCATCAAACAGTCAGTGACTCCCGAGGGCCTCCCTGCCTCCTGGAGGCTCCACCACAGCCTGCAGGAGAAGTGGGGCATCTCCTCTCTGCTCATGTATCTCATCTCTTTTCCACACTTGCCCCCTCCAACACCCACCTCACCACCCCAACTTTTTTCCAGCCTCTGGAAGAAGTTCCTCCCTTCCTAATGGCTATGATCTTTCTCTCAGAGGTACAGGATATTGTTTCATAACAAACTCATGTTTCTGGAAACACAAAAATCAGGGAAGGCCATTTCCCCATCACTCTCCAAAATGGAAGCTGAGAAGGAAAGGGGAAATACTAGAGAAAGTAGACAGTAATGGTGTAAAATGCAAATATTTACTCCACTACCCTTACATCAAACTGAATGCCCCTCTCTGTAGCTCCCTCCCAGGGATGTTAGCTCCTGGCCGGGACTCAGGGCGCATGGCCTCCAGAGTCTTCTCTTCTCTGAGGGGAGCATCCCCAGCTCCTTCAACCATGTGACAGCTCTGTGGTTCTCCACCAGGTTGGAAAATCTTTCTGAGAAAGTTGAATGACCTTGGAAAATTTCCTTCACCTTTCTTTGCCCTGATAGCTTTCTCTGTACAATGGGGCTAAGAATAGGCCAGGCCTCCCGGGCTGCAGCAGCTCTGTGATTGGTATTGTGTGGGGCTGGGAGGCTAAGGCTGGCTTCTCTCCTCAGCTCTGCCCCTGCCACATCCCCATAAGCGACATGGATTAACTCACTCAACCTTTGCAAAAAGCCTTAAGGGTTAGGCTATTATGATGCCCTCCATTTCACAGAAGGGAACAGGCACAAGAATAAGATAGGTAACTTGCTGAAGAGAAGTGAAGCTGTGACATTCAAATGCAGCAGTCGGCTCCCAAGCCAAACACTGTTCTGTTCACTTTCTCAAAGCGTGGTGCCATGGCCTCAAACCCTTAAATTGTTCTCTATGTTTCATCAGCCTTTTCCATTTCTAAGCTTGTCAGTTTCTATATTCTCTCTTTTTTTTGCTGTTAAAAATATTTTCCATAGCTTACCGATTTGGTGAATTTATTTTTTAAGGAATTAACCCATATCATGTAGCCTGTTTTTTCTCTTTCCAGTTTATTTCTCTATGCTGTTTGTATTTCTTTCCTCCGCTCATGTTCTCTGAGCCAGCATCTTTCTTTATTAACTGTTTAGATCATTAAAGCTCACTTAGCATTTTTAATAAAATTGCCATTTAAAGAATTACTTTCACTCTGAGAATGGTTTGGCCTGAGTCCATAGACTATCTGTGTTTTAATTGTTTTCTTAAACGTTCCTAACTTTCTTTGAATTTCCTCCTTGCCTGGTTGGTCCTTGGGAGACTACTTTTAGATTTTGTGTGGTTAGGCACTTTTTTTTTTTTTTTAAGATGGAGTTTCGCTCTTGTTGCCCAGGCTAGAATGCAATGGTGTGATCTCAGCACACCACAACCTCCACCTCCTGGGTTCAAGCTATTCTCTTGCCTCAGCCTCCCAAGCAGCTAGGATTACAGGCGTGTGCTACCAGCCCGGGCTAATTTTGTATTTTTAGTTGTGGTGGGGTTTCTCCATGTTGGTCAGGCTGGTCTTGAACTCCTGACCTCAGGTGATCTGCCTACCTCTGCCTCCCAAAGTGCTGGGATTATAGGCATGAGCCACTGCACCCAGCCATGGTTAGGTACTTTTATATCTTGCTTCTTCTGGTTATTTCTAATTTATTGTCTGAGGCACAGAATGTAGTGCATATGATGAAGGGACTTTTTGATGTTTCTATTCTTTTCTTTTCTTTTCTTTTTTTTTTTTTTTTTTTTTTTTGCATGCTCTGAGAACTCCTTGGCTGCCCAGAAGGTTCCACTGAGCACACTTAATCCTTTGCAGAGTCTTGCTTAGACATCGATGGCCTTAACCATGGTGGTTGGTGAAGGTCCCATTCCCCGTGGGTTTCTCCCAATTGCATTGAGGTCACTGATGAAGCGGGTAGGACAAACTCAGGCATGAAGAGCTGGTAGCAGTTGGGGAGTTAGGGCTGGACACAGAAAGGCCATCATAAAAAACAGCCAGGGCACCCACCACTGGGGAGGATGAGGCCACATGCAGTGGCCATAGACACAGCAACCTGGATCCCTCTGTGGTCTGTGGGGAAGCACCTGGGTCAACTGTAATATGGGCAACAAGTAAGTAGATTCTAGGTGAGTCAAATGTCAGAAACTGATGGGGACCCAGCTTACATGAGCCTCACATCAAGCAGGTGGGCATGCTTTGAATTAGTGGAGATGAACAAGGGCACAGAGAATTTGGCCTTTAGCCAATTGCATGTTTTCTCATTTATTTAATGAGACAAATTGTATTTATGTATCTATTTATTCAACTAATATCTGTAGAAGGTCTACTGTGCACCTTTCTGGTCTCTGCTAAAACACTGCCTTCATTCCACTGGGAAGTAGACCACGTAAGTCTCAGGACCTTCTGCGGTTTCACTCACTCCTCCAACAATGAAATATCCTTTCTATATTTTGATTTCTGATTTCTAAGTTTTGGGGTGCTTCAGTGGCACAGTAGAAAAAAGGTAGGGCCCACCTTTATTCTGTGTGCTACCCTGTGCAAATCATTAGACTTCCTGGATCCTGTTTTTCCATCTGTGAACAAGGAGTGAGGGGCTGCTTTTTAGGACAATCATAGACACTAAACTGGAGAAGCCTAAAGAGCAAGTAGACTGTGAAGCACCCATAACCACCGGCGACAGTGGTGGTGGGAGGAGGTGAGGTGGCAGTTAAAGCAGTGAAGCCCCTCGTCAGACTTAACCATGCTGCAGCAGGTGGCACAAAGTCTGAAATCCATGCTGCTTCCCCCAAGTATGCCTTTCCTGCAAGGATTTCACATACAAGTAAGAGGAGTGGTTCTTCTGTTGGCTCTGATATCCTTTCCAAATAGTCAAGCCTTTAAGTAACAGCCACACTCAAGCAAGAAGAAACACTGAACAAGGGAATGCCTAGCCTCCCTCAGCCTGCCTTTTCTTCTCCTCATTCACACACCAGTCTAGATTTGAGACTGGGGCATTTAAACAGCCTCAACCCCTCACATGGGCTGAGTTTAGGTTACATCCGCTGCTGGTTCACTTCCAGTAATTTCTGCCTTGCTCCTAGGGTTGATTCCCAACCCAGCTCTGCTCCCCTGGAGCTAGAGCTACTTATGCTCAAGAGAGTAATCGCCACTCATATCCCAAGACTGGAGGCCTAACCCTAAACCTGCCTTGGAGTCTACAGCCAGCCTGGCACTGGCCAGTTTTCTGGAAGTCTGAATACCTCCATACCTGCCATCCTGTGTGTAACCACCATGCCCCAGGAAGACTCTCTCACGGTTTGGGTGCAGGACTGCCCCCTGTGGTCTGTCTTGTGCTACCCATGCCAAAGGTCTCATGCCACCTGGATATGTTGTTTATTTCACCTGTTAGCCCAGATTCCTTCCCCGACTCCAATCCCCTCCTTGTCTCCCCATCAATGTTTGGCAGGTTGAATTACAGATCTAGGACATTTCTACCTTAGCCCGTTCCTCCATGCCCAACCAGTAAAGGAATTTTCTCCACCTATGTTTCAAGGGGAGCCTGGTAGTAGCCATTAGACAAATCCTTGAGAATTCCAAACACGATAGCTCAAACAGCAAATGCCATAGCTGATTTACAAATGAAGAAATGGTTTACAGCAGTCTAACGGCTAAACTAGGAAATTCTAGGGCCACACTAGAAAGGAAGAGGCAAAGAAGGAGTGGGCTTACTTCCATGAGTTTTTTGTTGTTAGAAAATGAAAGTGAAAGGTCATTGAGCATACCTTCATTCTTTCTTTTGACAACCATGTAACTGACCACCAACCATATTTCAGGTTCTGAGGTGGATTCAACAGGGAACAATACGAACAAGGCCCTGCAGAGCTTTTTGGAGTCATATATCAGCTGGTTTCATCCAAAAAGGAAGACCAGAAAGAAGAGGTGATTCACATGTGGGAATAAAACCAAAGCCAAGCCTGAAGCCAATCACTCAGAGAGCCCAAGTCACAAACCAACAACTCTGAATCAGCTCACTGAGTCCCTGACGTGTTTATGGTATTCACCTCCACCCCTAGGACACCAGGTCCTTTCCTGGAGAAGCTTCTCCCATTCATCTGATTGCTTCCAACTAGACTGAGAATCATCTCAGCAACACACAAGACATCTGCACCTCCCAGGAGATGCAGACCAAGTCAAAGGCACTGCCCAGCCCTGCCCTGTCTTCTGATCCAATTCTGAACCCATCTAGAAACACAAAGCTAGGGGGATTTTCCAGGTTTCTGATTTCACTGCAAAAGTGCCTGTGTGCCTCAGTTGAATTGTGCTGGTAATTTGACTTTAAGATGGCTTTTTGAAAGAATAAATCAGTGACACTTACCCAATAATTTCTTTAAAGGGATGTGGAATCTAAAAGAACCAAAATATAGTATTAGCCAAAGAAGGCACTCCTCAGCCAAGCCTTCCATTTGGGGTTCTGACCCTTTCTCAGACCTTGGGACATCAGAGACTGCTCATTCTAAGTTCAGTGCAGCCTCCTGTCCTGAGAAAGCAAACATCAAAACATTCAATCACTCTTGTAGAACAACTGCAGTGACTTAAGGAGTAAATGGATTGGAAACAAAAGGCTTGCATTTTCCTTGACATACAAAGGGGCTTAAAAATTAAGAGGAAGCCTGTAGGGAAGGGTTTTTGCTGAATCTAATGCATTTTTCAAAACAGTCTAAAAAGAGCTATGGGCCCAGAGCCAGCTGAGCTAAATCTCCTGAATTTTATTTTAAGCAGATCAAGCTTGTAGGTTATACTATTTATACTATTTGCCATGTTTTCCATTTAGACAAAAATCCCCTAGAATCTACAGGAAAGGAAAAGGAAGCAGCATTTTATGGCCCATGCTTGCAATGGCTAACTGGTTTATAGAAAGTCTGTGAAGGCATTTGGCTTCAAACGACAACTCTTGGGAGTCCAGGGTCAGCAAGGTTCCTGGAGGGTGCTGGGCTGCTCTGGGCACTGGCATGAAGAGAAGCCACAGTCAGCCAACTCTGCCTTCTCTTAGGCTGAACATGAGGACAGAGCCAGAAAGCCCCTTGGAGCAGACTATGTCCCATCTCCTTGAGGCCTGCAAGAATCTGGCTTAGTCTGTTTTGTGCTGCTATAATAGAATACACAGAGTGGGTAATTTATAAAGAACAGATTTATTTCTTACAGGTCTGCAGACTGGGAAGTCCAGGATCAAGGGGCCCACACCTGGAAAAGGACTTCCTGCTGCATCATCCCATGGTGAAAGGCAGAAGGGCAAGAGGAGCCAAACTCGCTTTTATAACAACCCACTCCCAGAATAAGGACACGAATCCATTCATGAGGGCAGAGCCCTTATGACCTAATCACTTCTTCAGGGTTCCACTTGCAACACCGTTGTATTGGGGATGAAGGTTCCAACCCATGAACTCTATGGTTTGAATGTGGCCCCTCATGAGAAAACGATGAGAAAACCAAGGCCCGGGAGGGAAGGAACTTTCCACTGTTAGAGTCTGTTAGTCCTGGAGCTGGACTTAAATTTGCTTGTGTCCAGAAGGAAGCACCTATCCCAAGAGCATCACTTGGAGGACTTTGTGTGGGAGCTGTGACTGGTCCTGGGGGTGCCAGGAGAAGAATCAGAAGGACTGGGCTTGATTCCCAGCCCCACCAACAATAAAGGCTCAGGCACTTTATTAACATCTTTGAGCCCTTTCCTCATCAGTAGAAAAAGAAAGATAGCATATGCAGAGTTTGTGTGATGATAAAGGAGACAAGGGATACAAAGCAGGTTTGCCCAGACAGTGCCCAGCACAGAGTGGTGGTCTGCTGCTGTGTGTGCCGTCAACCCACTGGGGCCCTGTGGCCTTGGTCCCTCCAAAGGAAGCTCCGTGCTCAGACTTTCCCACCTGGTCTTAAACAACAGCTAAATCACTTTGATTTCATGTTGAAGGCAGCAAGAAAAACAAAATGTCTGCCTAGCTTCTGGCTTCCTTGTGACATTAGCCTTCTAATTAAGTATATATAAAAATCACACAGTTTAACCACAAACAAGCCTCCATAAACCAGTCCACATATCCTGAACAAAAGTGCTTTCAAATGACAGAGGCATGGTTAAAAAGCTTACTGAGAATAACCACACTTCATAGAAAGCAAAATCCATGACTCAACCCCACTGACAGAGTGGGGATGGGGACAGAGGTGGACATCAGTGACCATAGAGTGATCGAATCTCCCATTATTCCAAATAGGCAGAACCCAGGGAACTCAGGTTGGGACAAAGAGCCCATTAGAGGGAAGGGGCTTGGAAGAGAGGTCGGCACAGAGGTAGGGAGCAGAGACGCTTGGCCTGGGACACTCACAGGGGAGCCCACAGATCCTGCTGGACGCCGGTCACAGGAAGCATCAGGGAACATGACATACGACACCGGGCTTTACAGAGTCCTGCTGAGGAGCTGGAGAATTGTGGCTACAGCAGAAGGACACATTTGGGACCCAGAAAATTCTTTTTATGATGCCAATTTTAAGAGTATGGGGAGTCCATAAAACATGTGGGGGGCTCTGGTTTCTGACTCCGCTGTGCATACAAGTGTGAAAAAGAACAGTGTTTTGTGCTAGGCGGAGAAAACTGCATGTTCAGTCCACATGTCTTGGCTCATAAGTCGTTTCTGTAGGATCACCCAACCTGCTGCATCTCTAGCCTACAAGGCCTTGCGCTCTCATTTCTAAAGCTTGTTTAAATGAAATCCATAGATTCCCAAGTAGTGTCTCTTGTTCCTGCCTTAGACAGGTATAGTTTGCATCCATTGTGTTAAGCAACTTGGCTGTACTTACATCATCTCAAGGACCTGTGAGGTGTTATCACTGCCCCATTTCTCAAATAGGGAAATCATGTCCGCAGGAGGAGGGCCTTCCTGAGGTTCACAGCTAGTCAAGGATGGGGAGCAGGCCTGTTAACTCAGCTGTGCCCACCTCTGAAGGCAGCTCTCCTTCTGCCGATGTTCCAAATGGGACAGGTGTGGTGACACAAGGACCATAGAAGGCCAGGTCTGTCTCCTGAGATGCCTTGTGGAGAGGCATGCTGAGTGGCTCTGGCTTCAGGGGCAGAGTCATTATGCCCCAGTTTTAGTAGAGGGATGCATCAACCCGTCCCCATCTGGTAATTTGATGATACACAGAAAACCAAAGTAAAGTCAGAAAGTTGTCAAAACAGCCAATGCTTCTGCATCCTGGGTCTAAATTTACATCTGCCCCAGGAACCTCCTAGATGGTGACGCATGGCCAGCATCATCTGCTACCCAGCGTTCTCAGCTCCAGGTGTGGCCCATGGGCCAGCAGCCTGAGCAGCGTGTGAAGCTTGTTAGACTGCAGACCCCCAGGCCTGTGCAGAGCTGCTGAATAAAGCCCCCAGGGGATTTGTGAGCACTGTGAAGGGTGAGAAGCACTGCCCAGGTGGCACAAAGAAGTAGAATGCCAGTTTTGTCCCCTGAGATACTTCCTGTCTGGGCCTCCCTGGTTGGGCTTCTCCGTTGCAGCTGGCTACATGGATTCAAGTTCGAGGAAGGCCAGTGAGACTGCAGAGAAGTTACTCAACCACGCAGGACACATTTCCTATACTGTAAATGAGAACAATAGTGGAGCCTATGCGCGTGGATTCTTGGGAGGAATGAATCAGGACAGGGCCTGACGTAGCCAGCACAGTGTGAATGCTCGGTGCCCTTCTGACTGGGACATGTGTTTTGCTGACACATGCAGCTTGGTTAAAGTCACAGCTTACTGACTTGAAAGTCTTTAAAATAATTTTATAATCTCTGCTATGAACTCAATAGGAGTTAATTATAAACATTTCATCCATTTATATTTCCCCCATTGCCAATCCCTTGTGGTAACTGTTATGAACTGACCAGGTTTTACACCAACTCATGTGCCTTCTGGTGCTTGCATGTGTTCATGAAGCTACTCATTCAGGTACAGATGCTTACAGAGGACTCTACGGTGTGTGAGTTCCTAGAACTCAGAATTAATGAGGAAACTCCCTTTACCCTCATGATCCAATCAATGATAGAGAGTGATGCGGTGCAGGATTAAAGAAGCTCTGGTCTCCCAGGGGATAAAGAAGCTCCCAGCCTAACCCAGTTGGGAGAGGGCACCCCAGAGGGGCTACACTCAGCTGTGGTCTTCCGGAGCTGAAGGGTGTGTTTAACCCCGGGGGATGGAAGGGGGGGAACTGCTGGGGACCATGTCCTTCCTCCACCCCTATTTCTTGCTAAGAGAAACCCAGTCTCGTACATCAAGCCGAGAATGGGGATACATTCATTTGTTGGAGAATTTAAAGAACAAGATGTTGTATTTGGACAAAAAGAAATGGCTGTTTTTTGAGGAAAGAAATCTGACACAGGCCACCACATGGATGAACCTTGAGGACATCATGCTTAGTGAAATAAGCTAGTCAGAAAAGGACAATTCTGCATGATTCCACTTATATGAAGGTCCTAGGGGAATTAAAATTATAGATACAGAAAGGAGAATGGTGGTTGCCAGGGGCTGGGGAGAGGCAGGAATGTGAAGTGACCGTTTAATGGGTTCAGAGCTTCAGTTTTGCAAGATGAAAAGAGTTCTGGAGATGGACAGTAGTGAAGGTTGCACAGCAACAAGGGTGTACTTAATGCCACTGAATTGTTCACTTAAAATGGTTGAGAAGGTCAATTTTATGTTATGTGTATTTTATAATTTAAAAACTGGGAAAAAGAAATGACTGCCTGTGATATATCAAAGTGAAAAAAAGAGAGAGAAGGGGGAGTAAAAGATAAGTGTTCTTATTCTGAGCACTCAATTAAGTGAAATAGTATAAATCCTCAATTTAAGGTAAAAGTTACTCCTTAGCTTTGTAAAGAGTGTCAGACTCTGAGACAGACAGAACTAGCTTCCTGTCTTGCTCTTACAGTTACTGGCTCGATGGACTTTATCTTTAGAACCCTCCGTCTCTTCATCTATAAAATGCAAAACAATAATACACAGGTTTTTGAAACCTTCAGTAAGATCTCATTAAACACTCTCTGCAGCCTGGTGCATCCTGCAAACTGCAGAGAAAGAGGTTTATAAACCTGGATGACAGAGCAGGCTCTGGGCATTGCAGAGGAGTTATCTGGAACTCTCAGTGAATCCCACAACTCATAAATAATATTATGACACAAACTCTTTTTCAGTCATTCTAAAAATGTGCTGCTACCAGAGGTGTTATTATAATTTTTTTTAACTTGGATGTCCAAGAGGGAACGGGCAGTTCTTAATGTTATCCTTTAATGCCTTAGACTGGCCAGGATGGTGGGACACCCTTGCTCAGTGTTGGAGGCTACCATGTGACAGTACAGGTTGAGGCTGACACGTCCCCATATGGACTCGTGTCTGCTATTAAATGCTGTCCGCAACTTTAACCTTTCTCTTAGATGAGCTTTGAGTTATCTATTGCTGCATAAAAAAATTACTCCAAGGCATTAGTGGCTTAAAACAATACTTATTTTGCTCATGAATCTGAAAGACAATGTGACTCATCTGTGCCTTATGCGGTGTAAGTTGGGTTGGAGGGTCTATTTCCAGGTTGGCTCATTCACTTGGCTGGCAAGAGGCCACTGGCTGTGGGCCAGGAGTTCAGCTGGGGCTGGGCACTTGGGATCAGTTCTTCTACACATGGGCCCCTCCACAGGTTGCTTGGGCTTTCTTACAGTGTGGTGATAGGGTTCCAAAAGTAACTGCACCCAGAGGACCTAGCAGAAATGCATGACAATGTTATGACCTAGCCTAGCCTTGGATGTCACACGGTGTCACTTCCTCCATATTCTATTACTCAAAGCAGTCACCCAGGCCTGGGTTCAGGGGAAAGGTCGTAGTTGCCACTTCTAGATGAGGGAAGTGGTAAGAACGTGGAAAGGCACGTGGGACAGAACATACTGTTATGGCCATCTTTGAAAAATACAATCTGCCACAAGTTCCGTCCTCAGCTGGGAAGAGTGCCACCCCTGTTTGCAAGCTCTTCGAGTTTCCCTAACTTAACTTTGCTAGGAGGAAGGGCCTGTTTGGCCAAATCCCTAATGCCTTCCTCCCCCTCTCAGAGGGATGTGAATAACTTTCCTGCTATCCCCCAAATCTTATTTCTGCTGAGAATCAGGAGTGCAGCTTCCCGTTAGTATCACTTTGCCACCATCTCCATTAAACATTCCTCTCGCTTGGTAATAAGTTTTCCAGCTGCAGCACCTCTGAGGTCACTGCAGAAATCATGCCCTCTGCTCCCAGTGTGGGGACCTGTGCTAATCTGAGGCGGGTCCTGAAGCAGCACCTCTTGGACGTGCTTCTCAGACACTCCATCAGAAGCAAGACACAGTGCCTCCCACTCTGGCAGCTCACTCAAATGAAAGGCCCCTCTCCCTTCATCTAACACGGCCTGGCCCTTGTCAGATCTCAGCCATCACCACTCCCCATGGAGCCAGAGCTGATAGAAGTACCAGTCCATAAGCCATTCAGAAACGCAGACAGACACAGGCCTGGGAAGCTGGACTTCTCAAGTCAGTGACGAAAGCACTGGTGAACACAGCTGAGGAGGTGCTATCATGACTCCCTCCCATCCTGCAGAAGAGGAAATCAAGGCCTAGGGAGGGTTAATGATGTGTTCATGGTTACACAGCTAGAACATTTCAACCAAAAATTTTTTAAATTGTGTCCAGAATGTTTCCTATAACATTCTGACTTTCCAGAAAAAAATGTAATTGCTATATTTCTCATAGTGTTTATCTTATGCATCAAAGTATGATGTAAGAGTAATAAAAAAGGAATTAACTATTGATATATACAACAACATGAATGAATCTTAAAATAATTATGCTGAGTAAAAGAAGCTGTATAAAAAAGAGTGCACACTTGTCCATCCATAGAAAACTCAAGAAAATGCAAACTAGTGAATAGTAACAAAACAGATCAATGCTTGCCTGAGAATGGGGGCATAGGGGTGGGAGAGAAGGATTATATAGGGGTGCAAGGAAACTAGGAAATGACGAATGTCTTTGTTATCTTGATGTGGTGGTGATTTCATATGAGTCACAATGTTTCAAATTGTGCACTTTAAATGAGCAATTTATTGTATGTCTACTATACCTCAAAAAAGCTATTAAACATGAATAAAAATTATTATGTGAAACAGGGCTAAAGTTATTTTACAGTCGTGAAAAAATCAGGATTCCTTTCTATAAATATGTTTGAATAATTTTAATCTTCTAAATATTTGTACTAATTTCTTAGAGAAAGGAAAACACAAATAAATGATGAAAATATAAATAAATTATTTCTGCTAAAAGGAGAAATTCATATCCCAGGAGTTTGGCTGTCTCTTACTCAATAAAAAAGAAACATGTCATTGTGATTTTGCCCTAAATTAAATTGAAAATGTCATTTTGTTTCATCATCAAGACTATCATCCAAGGGAGATGTTTTTGCTATTCTGATTTTGCAGATTAAAAAATAGAGTCTCAGAAAGTTCTAGGACATCTCTGTGGCAAAGGTGGGATTGGACCAAGGTCTCTGTGCCTGGCTGTAAAACTCACTCTTTCATTCATAGCACGCCAACTCTTTTCAAATAAAGAGAAAGAGGGAAGGAATGGAATGGATGGAGATATGGGGGCCCTTTTCTTCCAGGTGCCCCAGGAAGGGAATGTTGGAATCCACTGAAATACCATCCTGGGAAATGGAGATGCAGAGGGGTTGCACCATCCTTGTCTTCCATGGTGACTCTCCTACAGATACCTCCTTTTGGCTCCAGAAGGAGCCTTCCTCAGTTGGCCTGAATGCAGCTTTCTAGTGGGAGTGATGAAAGGCTGTGACATGCCCTCTCCTCCTTCCTCATTTTGGTGGCAAGAATAGAGAGGAACATTAGAGCTAAAGGATGTCTTCTTACTGCAAGGCTGCTTTGATTATGGAGGAGCCAAAATGTGCCCCAAAGACAAGATGCTGACCATCCCAAAGGTGTTCAGCCTGGAGAGGCAGGAATTTCAGCAGGGAGGTTTTGGGTAAACATTAGCAATGCAGGGCCAGTGGATGGAAGCCAGGCAGCAACTCAGGGCTGATCTCTATAGGGATGAGGAGGTCACAGGTGTCCACAGTGACGTGAGTGTGAGCTGCACGCTGCCATTAAGTCTTCCCCAGGGCAGACAGAGTCTCAGGCATCTCTGGGCAGGGACTTTGCCTGCTTAAGTCTTTGTTTCAGGTTCGATGGCCAAGAGATGGAAGAGTCTTTCTAGACCCTCCTGCCAACTGGAAAGGGTTCAGAAGTGGGGCTGGGTATGAGAGGAGCAGAACCTTTAGGGACAGCACCCAAGGAACCAGGGTGGCCTCTAAAGAGCACCCCCAAACCCTCTTCCTTACAGCTTCGTTACAGCTTCCTTACAGCTCCACACTCCTAAGCTGTAACAGTTTGCTGAAAAGAAAGGGATGCGGTGTGATTAAAATATATTTGTGAAAATTGGGTTAAACAATGTTAAGCAAGCTTCCTTACATCATACATGCCCATGAGAGGCATGTGATGCACAGCACTGGAGTGGCTGCTGTGATGCTTCCACCACCACCACCTTTATCACCTTCAGGACCAAAAGCTCCAAGCTGCTGAGGGAGCTACTGGCAGTCAGCCCCCTGTACTGGCCGTCACAGAATGGTTTCAGCTAAGAGACTGCCTTGAGAGTCACCTTGGCCCTTGCTCTATCTCTTCTGGGAAACTCATGTCCAGTGATTGGCCAATGCAGGGCATGAAGTCCTGTGTCCTCACCTCACCTGCCAATGCTGTGGGGCCATCCAGCTTCAGAGCTCTCTGGGGGATTAGCAAGGCCTCTGTTGGAACTGCCTGAAGCCCCATTTCTCCCTCTGGTTCTGTTCCTTTCACAGTTGCTGATCTGAGAGCGTCCCCAGAAGATTTCCTGTCTTGAATCTTGGTCTCAGATTTTCCTTCCAGGGAGACCAGCCTGCAGCCATCCTGATACCCAATTTGGAGAAAGTGCTCTAATATTTGACTGTGAGGTGATTTGGGCTGATGTTTCTAGATAAATATTGCTACTTACATGAGAAAGTTACTTCCCATCTGGTATTCTTGTAGCAGGAGCTGAAACTGAATTTTAGCAAAGGCCTTTTGGCAGCTAGCAAGGAGGTCATGGGCCTCCCTTTCCTGGAACCTATTGCTATGAAAGTATGAAACGGATATGGCATAGCCTTCCTTTCCTTTGCCCAGAGAGTTGTCCTTTGCAATAGAAGAAACAATGTCCTTAGTTCAAGTGGACAGTGGAGAGTTGTCTCAGCAGAAGATAGAGAAGGTCCCCACGGGCAGCAACAGCCACTGCCAGAGCTCTCATTTCCCATTCCTTGGGCCTGAGTTCAGCCTCCAGCAGAATCCCCACCCAGGCTTCTGACCATTGAGAGGATTGTGGCCCACCAACACGCTGGAGCGAGGCACTGTTTTGAGAGGCAGCTTTCTGGTTCTACAGAATGTCAAAACTTACCCTCACAAAATGACTGGGACCCAAGGCAACTGCCTGCCCAGCCTGGCCTCTGAATCTCTGCTCTTCACTGCATGGGCTGCAGGGAACCCCTGAGAGCCTGCCCTGTGACCCTGGAAATGTAACTTCAGCCCATCCACATACTGTGCAGAGTGTCGTGCTTTGTAAAGCATTTCATCTTTTCAGCTAAAATTAATACACCTTTTATTTAAGTGGATAGAAAGGATTTAGTTGGCTTTTTCCAAAACCACAAAGAGGAGGAGTGAAGTCCTCTGGGGGGTGGGGCCAGGGCCTACAGACTGGGAGAAGTTGGGGAACACTCTTACTGCCCCACCTGTGTAGCAAAAAAGCCCTGACTCAGGGAGGTGATCTCATTGGCTGGAAATCAAACTGATGGACTTGAAATTTGAACTCAGGACATTTAAATCTATAACACCCCTAAAGTTGACAATTGTGCATTAGGTATCCAGAACTGTCTGAGTCTGTTCTAGCTGCTATAACCAAACTCCTTATATAGTACTAGTTGATTTTTAAACAACGTAGATTTATTTTTCACAGTTCCAGAGGCTGGGAACTCCAAGATCCAGGCACTGGCATATTTGGTGTCTGGTGAGGGCCTGTCTCTTATAGACAGCGCCTTCTATTTGTCCTCCCATGACGGAAAGGGAGGCCAACTCCCTCAAGCCTATTTCATAAGGGCACTAACCTCATTCATGAGGACTCCACCCTCATAACCTAATCACATCCCAAAGGCCCCATCTAATACCAACACATTGGGGATTAGATTTCAACATCTGCATTTTGGAGGGACACAAAAATTCAGATAACAACAAATACATATATATCAAAAAGATACAGATATTTTGGAAGTTTATTTTTTCCTGTAAAGTATTCCTTTTTATTATGGTATACCAATTTGTTAACATAGAGTTATAGTTTTCTCTTTTACTTCTAAAAACAATCTCGTTTCTAATTGTCTGTGTTTGTACAATTCTTCCCTGTGCCTGTTGACTTCCTTGCTTAGACTTACCAGTTATGCTCTCTTTGCTGCTGGTTTTCAAAGAATTGGGCTGGGGCAGTATTGACTTCTCCCTGTGCCCAGGGCCTAGAATGGTGCTCAGCACAAAATGTTCTGGTAAAGCTACTGGAGTAAAGGAATGAATGGATGGGGCAGCTTGGAGGGAAATGGAGGTTTCTGGCTGTCTTGGTTACCACATTGCCTAGGAAAGTGTTTCTCTCAGCTCCCAGCATCATGGCTGGAGAAACATCTTACAGGTTCCACAACTGGCTCTGTCTTTCTCTCAGATGGAAGGTCTGAACCAGCCAGGGCCTGGGTCTTGGTCTTTAGAGGTAAAATGTTCTGTCTTACAACCTAGAGTCTCAGGGGTTATGGTCCCAAATGCTGTGGGCAGGGAGGGAAAGGACTTCTGTGCGGGGCAAGGATGCTGGACTCTAGCCTGCTACCTTGCTGTTACCAAATGTGCTCCTTTGTCATTTTGGGCCCCATCTGAAGGGTTCCCAAGCCTCATGCAGCACCCAGCCAGGATTTAGATAAGACGAAGACGATGTGTGGAAGGAAGCCCAGGGGTGGGCTGCTGGAGATCCTAGGCACTTCAGGACAATGGGCATCTCCTGAGAGACAGCGCACTCATGAGAAGAGGGTCCACACATCCACTTGTGAAAGACTTTCAGAACCATGGTGGCCCAACAAGAGGGGCCTTGGATCACCTCACTGGTGCCAGGAAGGAGGAAAGGGGAGGACATGACAATCTACTTTCCATAGCAAAAAGCATCCCCAGAGCCCCACACAATGCTTCATGCGTCTGTCTTCTTTACTACTCCTGGCTGCAGTGAAGGTGAGAAAATGTAGTCTCTTAGCTGGGCACATCACCGGACCAGATAAAAATGGGGGTGCTGTTAGGAAGCAAGAGGCAGGCACCGACAGAGCAGCCTCTGCCGCCTCCACTTTTTCAGCTGCCGAACATTCACACAGACTCTTCCTACCCACCGAACACACGCTTCACGTCCTCCAGGGATACCGCCCCCAAGCGCCATCAGCTGCCACAGCCAACCCAAAGGCCTGATGTGGGAGATGGGAGGCCCCTCCCTCAGGCGTCATGTGGCCACCTTCTGCAGCTCACCTGGTGGCCTTGTGAGCTACACACCTAATGACAAGTCATCTCACCGAGCACCCTCCATATAAAGGACAGGGAAGGGACAGGACAACCCCAACAAAAACTCTCAGGAAACCTTCTGAACCGCTGCTGTCCATAGCAATGATCAAATCCTGCTTGTCGGAAATAGGAATCCCTTCTCTGGCACTGGAGTCAATTCCAGGTTAAATGGCAAGGTGGGGTCACCCTCATCCACTGTCTTTGTGATCTCTGGCACTTTCCTCTCCATGGGCTCTTCTGAAATGGGGAGTCCCCTTCTCCTTTTAGGAACGTGCTCACCTCCTGTTGGTGCAGTTCGGGGACCTGAAAACGACTTTAGGGGATGAGGATCCAAAGTCCCCATGTTCCCGTTTAGCAGATGGTGCTCTAGTGTGTCGCAGGTTGGGTCTGAGCCCCCTCTCCCTGCCTCTGACCATGGGGCCTCTTTCTCGGCTCCTGTGAGCTTCTGGGCACTGCTAAGGCTGGTACTGGCCATGCAATGTGGGATCAGATTGAACCATGTGAAAGTACCTTTCAGTAGGACAAAAATGGTCAAATGGCAATAAGTTCCAATGATTTGACCTAGTACAAATGTTACCTATTGCTGAGGGGGCTTCATTTGACACTGGATTTGACATGAGGAGTAAATACAAGTCAAATATTTAAACAGTGGCTGACATATTGCAAGCAATCAATGAATGGTGACTCTATTATTGATATCGTCATTGAATACACAACATTAACCAACGTTAGTTATTTGGGAATGTTTAACTGGAATTGGTGAAAGGTATTTTGGACTCCACATTGTCCTGGTTAGTATTTCCTCTCCGCTATGTCCAGGGTTAAACAGTGCCACATTTACCCACAGTCTATAGCCACACTCAATAGCCGCGGTCTATCGAGACTGCACAAATTGAACTCTCTTATCTCAGACTTTGTCACATTTTTTCCTAGTTCATTCTGGCTGAATGTTAGACTCATTTGGGGGTAATTTTTAAATGTTGAATCAGAGTCTTGGAGGTGAGGCATGGATGTTAGTGTGATTCTAGTAGAGGACAAGAGTTAAGAACCACAGACCTAGCTGATATGTAGAATCTATTATTCTTTTGTCTGGTCTGTCGATGCCAGTGGAGGGCAGAGATGCATTAGCCAGAGCATCCAGGAGCACTCAGCAGGAGAGGTGGGGATGGGCGCTAGCTAAGGTGAGGGTGACTCCTCCCTGGTTCTGCAAGAAGTTACCCCTGGGAGGGAACTATGGGCTAATGCAACAGGTGACAGCAAGGCTATTCAGCACTCATTATATGAGTGTGTCTCATTTATCCATTCTATCGTTGACGACATTGGGATCATTTCCAGTTTGGAACAATTGCATGAAACTACTATCCTTGTCTATTTTTGTAGATACGAGCAAAATGTTTTATTACTACAGATTCATAGATTTGTTTTTTCATTATTATACTTCTTGATACTTAAATTATCTGAAATATGGTCAATGGGACCGCCTTAAAGCTGGCTTCTGTATTCTTTTGATGTATTTCCAGTATTCTTCAATCACTTCCTTACTTTCTGACATAATAAGGTGTTCCAGACTTACCTGATCATTTTCTGTCTCCAGACCTGTAATTATCCATTTCTCCAATAATATCTGATTCATTTTAGTGAAAAATAATATTTAGAAACCAATATTTGGGTTACTGGATAGATCCATTGCTACTGGTAATTGTCCTTTTAGTAGACAGAACTTGGAAAGATGGATGGATGAATGAAAGGGATATACCTAAAATCATAAATTTATAGTGATATTTCTAATTCAAATTTAATAAAATAGGGTTCTTCCTTTATTTTAGTTTTTACTTGTACCTTCTCTTCCTTATAGTGAAAATCTTAGTTCTCAATATTAGTGTATTTACCCATTTGTTTTCTCTTATAATATCCATAATGTTTCTTGCTCCATAAAATAAATATAATCAGTATCTTGTGATTCCTCACTAACTATGTAATTCGGTGCCCCTGAACTTCTTTGTACCTCTCCTAAACATACCATGCTATTTAGATTTTGAAAATTTTATCATTTATACTTTGCTCTGCAAATACAATTCTGACTTTTGTGATTTATTTATTTGTTGATTCTGAAAATCAAACACCAATGACTAGCATTTTTGATAGTGTGATTATGTGTTAAGTTGAATCACATGAAAATTATGGCAATTTCCTATGGTATAATTAGGCATTTTTATTACAGAAACGCGCTTAAAAACAAGAGTATTTCCCTAGGTCAGTGAATGTTTGCTGTTCTATTGATAATATTCCAAAGTTTAAAGTCAGATCTATTCCCTTCTTAAATGCTATTGATTACAGAAGATTATACCAAGTTTAGCTTGTTTTGTATTTGTACCATGACTTTCTTTTAGAGTTTTCTGTTTTGTCTGGAGAATCTGATTACCTTTTCATTTTTCTTTATAGCAGAGGGATCACTTGCCTTCTAAACCATATTTATAAGACATTTGAGCTTTTAATCATATTTTTGTTGAGTGCATTGATGTTTTAGCCAGGCACGGTGGTTCACGCCTGTAATCCCAGCACCAGCACTTTGGGAGGCCGAAGGGGGTAGATCACTTGAGGTCAGGAGTTCGAGACCAGTCTGGCCAACACAGTAAAACCTCATCTCTACTAAAAATACAAAAATTAGCCCAGCATGGTGGCGCACACCACACCTGTATTCCCAGCTACTCAGGAGGCTCACGTGGGAGGATAGCTTGAACGGGGGAGGCAGAGGTTACAGTGAGCCAAGATTGCACCAGTGCACTTCAGCCTGGGTGACAGAGTAAGATCTTGTCTCAAAATAATAATAATAATAATCATAATAATAATCCAATGAGGACCTGATATCCACCAGTCATTTAAGAATTTCTGCTCATTATGCTCCGGGGTGCACTTTGCTGTTTCCTGGAATTAATGCTTATGTTTTCTTGATTTTTTTTTTCTGAAGATGCCCTTATAAAATTTAGTGTTCTTTTTTTCAGATAGGATGCACATTTTGCTAAGTTCTTGTAGAATTAAAACTATCTGCCTTCTCACTGTCATATCTAATTGAGATTTATGACTAGGCATGAGAAGAAAACAGTATTTTCTTAGAACATTGAAGACCTTTCTGCATTTAATTCCAGTTTTTACTTATGCTGGCAAGAAACCCAATGCCAGTTTGATTCTGATTCCTCATAGTTGTCTTATTTGTTCGCTCTGGAAGCTATTAGGATTTCCCCTGCATTTCTTTTCCTGCCTTTTCCTGTTTACCAGTTAGCGTTTCCTTTCAGTCTGGAGAGTTACATTTACGTTAGCCCGTGAATACGCTGCTCTATTATCTCTTCAGTTACGTCCCCTTCTCCATTTTCTCTGTTCTTACTTTTTGGAACTTCTCTTAGGTGGATATTGATTCTTCTGCATTTCATTCTCCAGTCCACTTCCCTCTTACTAATATGTTTGCATCTTCCTTATATTGTTGTTCCATGTCCTTGGAGATTTTTCTCTACATTTTCTTCTACGCCTTATGCTGAATTTGAAGGTTTGGGGCTAACACTTTGTTGACTTCTGTGTATGCTTTCATGTTCTCTGCTAACAGGCAAAGAAGGTTTTCAGAAGAGTTTCTTGGTCATGTTGTGTAGATGCACTCTCATAATATTTTCTTTTGAGTGTTTTCAAGAATAATAATCAGAATTTCACACAGCATACAGCTAAAAGAAAAACTATAGACATATAAGAAATACTTATACAAAAGTAGATAAAAGTATTAGGGGAAAGATAGTGGATTAAGACAATACAACATGGGGAAAAAATAATGTCTCCGGGAATCACAAAATAGGAACAAAAATATAAGCAGTTGAAGATATAAATTTAAAAATCTGAAAAAAAAGAAAACATTAACCTGCATTTTTAAAGCACATATCATATAGAATACAAAGTAGTTGCAAATCTAGATAGATCGTGGTTAAGAGACTGAATATAAAGGATAAATACAGAATATGTCAGGCCAAAAAACAAACAAAAAAAAGACAAATCGTGGATACTACATTCTTACAGTTACAGTAACTGTTGGAAGACAATAGAGCAATTTCTGGAAAGTGCTGGGAGAAATGAATATATCCACCAAACTAGCGTAGGTAACTAAGTTGTAATTAAACTATAAGGACAATAAGAAGACTTTTTTTTTTTTTTTTTTTTTTTAAGACGGAGTCTCGCTCTGTCGCCCAGGCTGGGGTGCAGTGGCCAGATCTCAGCTCACTGCAAGCTCCGCCTCCCGGGTTCACGCCATTCTCCTGCCTCAGCCTCCCGAGTAGCTGGGACTACAGGCGCCCACAACCGCGCCCGGCTAATTTTTTGTATTTTTTAGTAGAGACGGGGTTTCACCGTGTTAGCCAGGATGGTCTCGATCTCCTGACCTCGTGATCCGCCCGTCTCAGCCTCCCAAAGTGCTGGGATTACAGGCTTGAGCCACCGCGCCCGGCCAAGAAGACATTCTTAAATGTAAACCAACTCAGAGGATTTGGAACACAATATTTCTTAAAAGATAAAAAGCAATAAAAACAAAACTATCTCAGTGGCAGAATTCAGAGAACCTAGAAACAAACAATAGACTGAAAAAATCACAAATGTGCAGTCAACTACAACTTAGTGTCCACACTGTCCGTCACTGTTAATGGGATTCTGGGGGAGCAGGAACCTGCTTAACATACAAGCTCTTTTTCCCCAAAAAACTGAATGAAAAAACAAAACCAGCACGTTTTAAGCCAATGGCCACATGGAAAACACTGTATACCACTGCCCATTCATTTAAAAAACAAATTCATAACCATGGTATAAAGGTGAGAATATGTGCCTTTTACCTTTCTGATGATGGACTTTTTTTTTTTTTATTCAATAGGAGAATCATCTCCACTTTCTCTGCACAACCAGGAACAAGGCACAGAAGATAGTGAGGAGACAGCATCAACACTGATAGCTGCTTGGTTTCTCGTTTCTCTTTGAGTGTCCTTCCCAGTGTGGGTCATAGCAAACCTCCCCAGGACACTCCTGGTCTTCGCACTCACTTCCCTTCCTTCTCCATTACTTTTATCAGCGCTGTCGTGAAGGCCACATCATGGTCACTGTAAGCATTTTTTGTCATAGTGATCATAACCTAAAGAGCCATAATTTGAAGATCAGTGTGTCTGGTATGCTGATGTCACCAGCCCTGGATCATTGCCGTGCCTGGCTAACCATTTCCTGTTGCTGCAGACAGCA
The DNA here is from genome assembly GCF_008728515.1 of Papio anubis. Lineage (NCBI taxonomy): Eukaryota > Metazoa > Chordata > Mammalia > Primates > Cercopithecidae > Papio > Papio anubis. Next base: position 84,524,665 of record NC_044986.1, read on the forward strand.
ACCTGACTTCCCTTCCCATTCTGGCAACCGTCCTCATTTCTATTCCCCATGGCCATCCTCTCAACTTTACAAACATTGCTAGAAGAAAAGACTAGACCCTCTTGGTCTGGAGAATGAAAAGATAAAAGACCATGAAAAAGAAATAAACTGTTAAGAGTTCCTTGATGATCACTGAATCCTTGTAAATACAAGAACAAGTCTAAAAAATTACGGGAAATTACATAGCATCAATTTTGACAATATAAAAATAACAATAAAATGAAAATTAGGAAGCAGACAAGATGAGAGTAATTTTAAAAAATTCATTTCATCCTTTTCTTTAGTCTGAAGTTAAGAGAATAACTAGATACTGTTTAAGGTGGAATCTTGTGAATAGCAAATTGTTTAAAGGTATACATTCAACAACCAGAATAAGCAAGTACACACATGTACAATCATACACAAATACTAAACAATATCTGCTGGTATTAAACTTTTTCTAAAAGAAACTACAAGAAACTATTAACAATGATAATATTCGAAGACAGGAAAATCAGGGGTAAGGAAGGGGAGATATTCACTTTCATTGTTGGATGTTTCTAAATTGACTTTACACCAGTGTATGACAGGTATTACATTAGATGAACATCTGCACACTTGTATGTATGTGGATATATTTACAGATGTTCATCAACTTATGGTCAGGTTATGTCCCAGTAAACCCATTGTAAATTGAAAACATCTTAAGTCAAAGATGTGTTTCGACTTACAATATTTTTAGTTTATGATGGGTTTATCTAGACATGTCCCATTGTAAGTCAAGGAGCAAACTGAATGCACATGGCTTTCACACCATCATAAAATCAAAAATCAAAAGTCAAGCCATTGTTAAGTTGGTGACAGCACGTGTGTGTATGTGTATATATACACACACATAGATATTTATATAGTACTAAATATATACACACACATTAATGAATACGCAGGCACTCATGTGGGCATGTATCTGTGTGTGCACATACTATGTGTGGGTATGTGCCTGTGTGTATGTATATATCTGTTTGTCTACGAACCCTCTATCACCTCTTTCCAGTCTTCTTCCCAGTAAGAATATAAATAAATGTGCGTCTATCTAAAGGGGTGTGGTTCATATAATTTTAGGTTGTCTTAAATTTTCTCTTTTAAACTTCTCTGTAACAAAATAAATAACTACTATATAAAAATAAATGCAAAATAAAGAAGACAAATGACTGGAAGAAAATATAACACAATGTTAGAAGGGGTTAGAAGTGGTGGAATTATGAATTATTTTTATGCCTTTATGTATTTATCCAATTTCCATAATTAATTTATATAACAAGAAACGATATAAACTAGCATTAAAATAATGGTCTCTGGATCTAAATTTCACAGTTTTGAATGCTGAACTGCCGGTTGGGTGAGTTAACTGCCTTCTGTTTGCCTGTGTTCTTATCTGTGAAATGGGGTGCATAGTGGTAGACACCTCCACAGGGCTATGGTGAGAATTGAATGAAGTAGCTCATATCTGAGTGCCTAGAACAGGGCCTGGTATAAAGGAAGTGTTCAATAAGTATTAAGTAGAAGATGTGCTTGATAGGAATCTCTTCCTTCTTCTTGGATTGCATTTTCTTTCAGAATCCCTTTTTCATCTGTTTTTTGAAAACTTCATTTCCTCCTTTCTCTCTTTACATCCTCCCTTCTTTCTCTCAATTTTTATCCCTTTTGCTAAGTATGTTTGCATAATAGCTGTGCCATTTTTGAATCCTGCCCCTGCTTAATATGGGCAGCTTTGTCTAGATCTTCTATTTGTTTTGACACAGTATAGGTAAAATCTCCCTGATACTTTTTTCCTGCATAATTTCAAGTCTGTTTTCTTCCCCTCTAAGCTACAGTTCTAGGGGTTGGGTTTTCTCTACATTTACAAAGGGAACCGTGTAGCTGGGCTGGTGTGCAGGCTTCAAAGAGAAAGCAGCCAGGTTCTCTGATGGTTTTGTTGGGAGTCTGGAGCCTCAGTTTACCCACTTCCTACAGTGTGAGAGAACCCTGGAGCTTCAGCTGTTTCCCCCAATCCAGCGAGGGCTTTGCTGTCATCCAGAGACCTATCCGGGTGGGGGTCCTACCCTCTGATTTCCAAGCAGCTGTCTCACAACCCTCCAAAATGGAGGAAAGCAGCCTGGGTCACAGCCTACCTTGGCCCCATGTCAAGAGTGCACAGAAGAGGAAACACTCTGTGCTATAGGGACATCCTGCACCCTTCTCTCTGCTCCCTGCTGTCGTTGAGAGGAAGGCCTTTGAATTTTCTGTTATGGCTTTGCCTGAGCCCCTCCATCTTGCTAGAGAAATTGAGCTCTGGCATCTCTGCACACCAGAGGTCTCCTTTCAGCCAACAAGAAGCCACCGTGCTGGGATCAGCTGCTTTCCTTCTCTCCTGGGGCGATGCCCTGTTCCCGTGCTGGCTCTGCGTCGGATTCTGCAGCAGATCTTTGTCAGTCTCTTGGTTTAGGCTGTTGCCCTCCCAGCCTCTTCCTTGCCTGTGTTCCTGACTCAGGGATGATCTTCAATTAGGGCATCCCTGCCTATTAGGGCAGCTGCCTTCGTTCTTGGGGCTGAATTGGGGCACCCACTTAGAGTGGTCCACTGGGGACCACCAGACCCCCACTAAACTTTGCAAGTGAGAGGAGCCCTCACAGTGTGTTCAGAGTTGGTTCTTTCCGGTAGGTTCTTGGTCTTGCTGACTTCAAGAATGAAGCTGCCAGGCGTGGTGGCTCACGCCTGTAATCCAGCACTTTGGGAGGCCAAGGCAGGTGGATCACGAGGTCAGGAGATCGAGACCATCCCGCCTAACAGAGTGAAACCCCATCTGTACTAAAAATACAAAACAAAACAAAAAATTAGCCAGGTGTGGTGGGGGGCGCCTGTAGTCTCAGCTACTTGGGAGACTGAGGCAGGAGAATGGTGTGAACCCAGGAGGCAGAGCTTGCAGTGAGCTGAGATCAGGCCACTGTACTCCAGCCTGGGCAACAGAGAGAGATTCTGTCTCAAAAAAAAAAAAAACACACAAAAAAAAACAACAACAAAAAACAGCCAGGGACCTTCACAGTGAGTGTTACAGCTTGGAAGGCAAGTGTTAAAGCTCTTAAACCTGGCATGGACCCAAAGAGTGAGCAACAACAAGATATAGTGTGACAAACTAAACAACAAACCTTCCACAGTGTACAAGGTGACCTGAGTTGCCACTGCCGGCTGGGGTGGCCAGCTTTTATTCCCTTATTTGTCCCCACCCACGTCCTGCTGATTGGTCCATTTTACAGAGTGCTACTTGGTCCATTTTACAGAGTGCTGATTGGTCAGTTTACAATTCTCTAGCTAGATACAGAGTGCTGATTGGTGCATTTTTACAGAGTGCTGATTCGTACATTGATAATCCTTTAGCTAGACACAGAGTGCTGATTGGTGCGTTTACAATCCTCTAGCTAGACAGAAAAGTTCGCCAAGTCCCCACTTGACCTGGGAAGTCCAGCTGGCCTCACCTTTCAACAGCATGAAAGGGAAGAGAGGAGAGAGGGCCAGGACAAGGGGGTTCAAGGTCACCAGCCCCCAGTTATCCCTCCGGAGCCTTCCTGGCTGACTTGAGGGGACCTCTCCACATTCAGCAGCCCGGCACCACCTCTGGTCGCCTGAAATGGAAGCCCCGCCCCTGCCTGATGAAAGACAGAAGTTGCTTCCATCTAAGCTTGCCTCCAAATTCGAAGCTTGGCTCCACAAAATCCTGTTTTGCATTAGAAACTCATCTTTCCTCTCCTGGGAGCCTGGCCTGGCCTGTGTCTTCAGAAAGGGAAATGGAAACACTGGGAGTGAGATCCGAGGTTGATGGAGGGCAGGAGGCTGCCTCCTGAGAGGAAGGCACAGGGCAAACAGGAGAAGGAGCCTGCCTGACTCCTCCATGCTCGGGACCTTGCCTGGTCCAGAACTGACGGGTTGAGGACCCTGTGAGCACCCTTCCTCTCCCCAGGCAGGTGTGACATGGCAGACCCCGTCAGGGATGGCCATCGTCGCCTTGGCCCCTCACCCAGGAACAGAAGGCTTCGCCTGGCTTTGAATATTCTTTCTACAACAAACTGCATCCAATTAGCCTTCTTTCATGGGGCCTTTCGGGAAAAGAGATGACTTGAAAATAACATAATCATAACATGGATAAACTTGGAAATTAAATTTGCTGGGCAGTTGAGTTTGAGAGGAACAACTCATTAGGGGACAGATTTTCCAGTGTGAGTTATTTTGACCACCATCTCCCACATCCACTCATGCATGTCCCTCAGTGTGCACCCCACATGCTCCTCGAACACACGGGCATCAACCCTGGCGATGGGAACTCCCTGGGAGGAGGGGGTGCTGTACAGGTGCCCAGCCAGTGTACAGGTCTTGGGTAGTCCTCACTCTGTGGTTCAAATCCTGTGATTCTACAGCTGGGTTTCCTGCCCTCACTACATTCACTCTCTCTCTCCTGCCTGCTATTTCTGTCCCCCAATCATAGCAGAGGCCACAAACCTCCTCCATGCTGGGTCCTTTCTCTCTTCCTCTGCTGAAGTCCACCCCATGGCCAAGGAGACTATATTTATCAAGTGCCCACCATATCCCAGGCAGTTCCGATACATGGTTTCACATTATTTTATTTAATCTCTATGACAATTATAAGGGGCAAATATCACACCCTGCTTTCTAGATGAGGAGAGAGGTTCAGAGAAATACTTAGTGGTACAAGAACCTGACAGATGCACGTGGTGCGAGAGTGGGGGAAACTAACAAGACCTTGATCTCTCTCTTTCTCTCGTGAAGAGCTGCACTCCTCCCTCTCCAGGGCCCCGACACTGCACAGGTGGGCTTTCTGCTTGTGGTTTCTAACAGGCTGGCCTTTTGTCCTGGCAGGAACCGTTATTTACTTCCCTTAGGGAAACTCATATGGACAGGTCGCAGAAGTGAACTTCCTCCCTGAACAGCATCAGAGCCCAGCCACTCAGGATGGAGATAATCCCTCTCTGAAAGCCTTCTAGATCTTTAGCCTGCCTCCCTGAGACCCATGAGAACCCAGAGGCTCTCCATTGCTTTCTTCCAGGGCCTCCCTGGCAGGTCAAGGTGACATGTGACACACCCATCGATGCTCCTGGGTCTCAGCCATTTCCACAGTGCTAATGGAAATGCCACAGTTTTCTTGCATATGGGGGAAAAATGTTCAACTAAGAATCTTATAATGGTAACAATTTTAGTAAAATCCTCAGCTCCCTCAACAAACCCAGCTAGAAGCATTCAGAAAGCAGTGCTGTTGCCCCAGGTGGAGGCAGACAACTGGTGTTGACCTCCTCAAATCCCCACCAGGCAAAGACTCCTCCATAAAGACATTGAGGTGTTATTGGGAGGAGAAGTGCATGCTAGGCAGGAATAAATACATAAATATGTACTACAGAGACAGACCAGGGTCTCAGCTGGGAGCAGTGTGTAGCGTAGACTGATGTGGGTATGGATGTGGATGGATACAGGATAACTCTTGTGTGTTTTCAATCCTCTCAGATCTTGTAGAGCTGGTGTCGTTACCCTTATCCAACAGGAAAAACATCTCAGGGCTCAACAAGGCGAAGACATCCACACAGCTACACTCTACCATTTATTAACCCAACAGATTTAAAAACTACTGAGTGAATAGAAAATGCATGTTATATGGAGAACTTGAAAATGTATTTTATTTAAAACATTTATTTATATTTTTACTTCTTGAGACTGAGCCTTGCTGTGTTGTCCAGGCTGGAGCACGATGGCATGATCACAGCTCACTTGGGTCTCAACCTCCTGGGCTCAAGCGACCTTCCCACCTCAGCCCCCTGAGATTGCTGGAACCACAGGCACTACTATGGCCACCACTATGGCATGTGCCATAATGCCCAACTAATTTTTCAAAAAATTTTGTAAAGACAGGTTCTCACTTTGTTGCCAGGCTGGTCTCACCAGCCACTCCATACCTGGCTGCTGTGGCCCTCCCATTTGTCAGATTCCTTCACCTCCCTGCTGTCCTGCCCTCTCTGTGATTTCAGTGACAGTTCTTTTCTTTCCTCTGCACAGCTGGCTCCTGAAGTTCAATAAAACTTCAAGGAGGGACTGTTGTATTCAGCCACTCAAGAGGAGCGGCAGCCTTTGAGAGCATCCAGGGACCTGCTGGGCCTTTCTTCACAAACTCTAGTGGGCAAGGTGCTTGGCAAAGCCACAGCCTGAGCTGGAAACAGGAGCCAGGCACCCTGCCAACTGCCCGACTCAGTGTCAGAACCATGTCCAAGTAAGCTTTCCAAGAAACAAGTTGTGGCCCTGGAGGCTTGTCTATTCAGCCCCTTTGAGAGAGGGAGCTGGAGTGAGGGAGGACCCCCAAGTGTGTCTGGGTCTAGGCATCTCTGTGGTTGGGACACAGCTGGCATGTTCCAGGGCCCAGGCAGCAGGACACAGAAATGAGCCGTGACTGATTCCTGCCCACCTCGACAGGGCAAGGAGTGAGGAGCTTTGCGATTGCACAGAGGCCGAGGGTTGTAGGCGCCATGGCATGGCTAGGGGCCTCCCATATGGAGCCAGAGTCACCCAGCCCACCTGGCAGGTACACTCAAGGGCATCAGAGGGCCACCAAGGGAGGCTATCACCTTCTTAGAAGTCCTTGCTCTTCTGATCCCCGAAGCTGGGTCTGCCCCTTCCTCCCAGAGGCTCATGCCTTTTGCCAGGGATGTGAATGTGCTTGAGTGCTCTGCTTGGAGCAGGCCTGGCAGAGCCTCTCAGTCCCCCAGTGCAATGCTCTGGGGTGATAACCTCAATCAATGACCCCAATCAATCAACCCAGTCAATAACTAATTCGGTGACCCCATTGAATGACCCCAATCAGTCAAGCCTGCCCAGAAGCCACAGCCGAACCAAGTGCCTTCCTGGTTTAGATTCTGAACCCTCCACCTCATCCTATTTTATGCCACCTTCACTCCCACCTCAGGGATGCCAAGCCTGGCGGGAAGACCACACATGAAACCTTATTAGTCATTTACATTTCAGTGTGAATTAGATTACCAGTTCCTGTTCTTAGAACATTTAGTCATTTGATAAGCACTTACTAATCCATCTTCTGCATCAGGTTCCATGCTGGGGCAGCAGCAGACAGAGTTGAATAAAGATGAACAAGCCGTGTCCCTGGTTCCACAGAGGCTCTAGAAAGAAGACATGAGCAGCTGCCGCTCCAGGTGCAAGTCATGGTAGAGGCACCAATGCCTGCATGGGGCTCAGGAAAACCAGAGGACCATCACTGGGGAGGTGACATGAGATCAGGCCTGGGAGGATGGACAGCTTCTGTAGGCCGAAGTAGGAGACACCAGGAATATGGGAAGTGTAAGACCCAACGCAGGGAGTAGGAAAGTGCTGGACTCTGAGAAACAGCTGGATGCCCAACTGGTTAAACCCAGGGTAGACCCATGTAGGAGGGAAAGGGAAGATGCTCTTGGGCACAGACTGCAAATGGCCTGAAATGCTAAGCTAAGCTGGGATGTAATCAATTGGGAGTAGCAAGAGGACACGAGGGGTAGGGCACAGCAGAACACAGGAGACCAGCACCTGAGCAGGCAGCCTAGGGTAGGTGGCAGGAGGTCACATAAGTGGGCAGGCAGGCCAAGCGCAGGAAGCAGTCGGTCTCTTGACACCCCTGCATTTCCTTCCTTGCAGCCGGGCAGGGTAGGAAGGAGCCAAGGAATTACTTCTGGGAAGACTGGGTTGGAGCTCTGGGGACCACCCTCCTCCACGGACACCAGCCCCTAAACTTTCATTGCCCTTGATTCTTTGTTTCTGCCATATTCCAGAGCACGTCTGTTAAGGAAAAGGTGAGTGGAGTCTCATTTTGTTTTGGCTTTGCTTGTCTGCTCTGCTTCAATCACCTAAACTCATTAGAGAATGGTCAAGCCCACAGCAGTGATGAGGAAGGCACGCTTGCGTTTTCTGGGCTGTAGTTTCTGGGATGCAGTCATGTCCAAGGCCCAGCCAGTCTCGGGCAAGCCCGCCATGCTGCCTGTGGGGTCTCCCTCTGCCAGGAAGGGCACTTCTACCCCGGACAGTCCCAGCTGCAGCCCCACCACGGGATCCCTCGGCTCTTCACGCTCCACTGAGATTTCTCAATTGACTGTAACTTCCTTTTCAGAAATCCTGTTTGGCTTCAAAGTTACAGAAGATTGTTCTCCTCGGGGACTGCAGAGATGTTCAAAGTATGCCTCCCAGGGATGACCGGAATTTGCTTGAAGTGTTAAAAAAAAAACCCACAAGGCATAATAACACGACTATTGTCCTTGACCCTCAGATGCAAAAATTAAAATCCTCAGTCATAAAGCAATTTTGAAAATCTCATGGAAATATATTCTCTTTAGAGCTGAGGCCAAAAAAAAATTAAAAATTTCCTCCCCCAAAGGAAACTGGTTAGCTTGGAATGAGAGACACAGCAGACACAGACAGTAAGAGAAGATTACCAAGGCCACTCTAGGTCTCTCAACCCCAATTCCAAGACTTCATAACCCCTAACATGGGAGAAGACCAGAGACCCATAAAGGAATGAAGTCTGGAATATAATTTCTAGTGGAAGGGAGTGCTACAAAGAAGGGATTAAAGCCTGACAAGATTGGGGGCTGATATTGTAGGGGTCAACGAGGACACTTTGAGGAGGTCCTATCAGAGAAGAAAGCTAAAGGACATGAGCAAATGCATGGTGCTGGAAAGAGAAGGAAGAGGAAAGATGGAAGATGGGGCTGAGGGAGGAAATGAAGTTGAGGGGAAGGCAGAGTCAAGGTAGTGTAAGGCAGGAGTTTACAAACTGTCTCTGTAAAGAGCTAGGTAGGGAATATTTCAGTTTGGTGGCCATACAGTCTCTGTTATATCTACTCATCTCTGCTGTTGTAGCATGAAAACAGCTACAGGCAATATGTAAATAAATAGGTGGGATTTTGTTCCAATAAAACTTTATTGACAAAGATAGGCAGAGGGCTGGATTTGACTAGAGGGCCATGGTTTGCCAACCTTTGTTCTGGAGCCTTGTAGGCCAGAATGAGAATTTTACTTTTGTTGTTAAAGGAATGGAAGCCATTTGGGGGTTTTAAGCCTAAGAGTAAAGTGATGTGATTTGTGTTTTAGAAGATCATTTTAGCTGTTACATGGAGAAAAGATTGTAAGGCAAGAGCAGAAGCAGGGAGACCAGTTCGAGGCTTTTAAAAGTTCTCTGGGCAAAAGAGGCTAGAGACTGGATCTAACGTGTCTGTGGCAGAAATTCAAGTGCTCACTCGCATCTTTAGATCTCCCCCTTGATCCATGATGGAACCCTTCCTCCCACCCCTGTGAGTTTCCATGTGGCCATGTTATCAGCTCAGCCAATAAAATGCAAGGAGTAGAAGACCCTAAGAACCAGTGCATGATTTGCCTGCCTTTCCCCTACCGTGGTGGTTTATAACTTCTAGGCACTCATCCTGCATATGCACCCTGGAACTTAAAAATAAATTAAGTTAAAAATTTAAAAATAAAATAAATTCTAGAAACTCTGTCACTGTGGGTCCTTGAGTAAGGAACACATGGAGCAGAGCCTCCCTGGCAATTCCATGGACCTGCAGTACACGCAGAGCAAGAGGCAAGAATGAGCTTTGTCATTTTAGCCACTCAGAGTTGGAAGTGTCTGCCACTGAGGCATCTCCCAGCTCACTATGACTGCCACAGTGGCAAGGTTACATTTTCAAGGTAAAGATGATAGGACTTGCTGGTAAGTTCACTGCAGAGTGTTTGAGAAGAGAAATGGAGGATGACTGCCAGGGAATTCGTCCTGAACCACTAGGCAACCAATGGCACCAATTAGTGAGAAACGGAAGGCTGGGGGAGGGCCTTAGGGTCTAATAAAAACTGTCTGGTTTAAATAATGGCTCATTACCTACTAACTTTGTAACATGGGCAACTTAACCAGCCTCTCTTGGTACGTTTGTCTGTACAACGAGGATAAAAATACTATTGGCTTCCTAGGACTGTCAGGAGGACTAAAGGGGATAATTCATGCAGAGTGCTTAGCCCAGGCCCTGGCAAAAGGGAGCTCTGCAAATGGTAGCTATTGTCACTATTCTTATTGTCATCATTATTACTGTTATCATTATCGTATCTCAAGAGCTTGTTCATTTCGAGTCAATCCCTTGTACTCAGCCAGTTCCAGGTACCCTGGAGAGCCAAGTTCTTAGACTTAGCTACCAAAAACTGCCTGGCCTGGCATGATCTTCTCTTGGTTCTCCCTATAGCCTTCCACTGGCCCGACGCTGACCAGAACCCTGTGTGAGCCCCAGCTCCCTGGCTGAGCTTCCCACAGCCAGTGCACAACGGTCATCCAAAGAGAGTCCGACCCTTCTTCCGCCTGCTGTGCCCAACTCCAGATGGCCTGAGCTGTATTTCCACAGTGAGTCCAGAGTAAGGAGACATCCCTGACTGGCATGACACTCACACTGCCTTTTCTCTTTTCTGGACGTGCCCTTACCTGGGGCAAGTGGCATCACGACAGGAGTTCTAGAAAGTGCTAGAACAGTGTCACAAGACAGTTGCATCTATCTGGTCATAAAAAGGACTGAAAACAGGCTGAATTAGATGGTTGCCTTTCCAAGATCAGAGTGCCACATTTGAGGGTTTTTATAGCCCACGATGCCCACTGGGTCAGGTCCCTACCCTCCCAGCTATGTACAGCCACATCCCCTACCAGCCCATGTTCGACAGGGGTTCAGTGCAGGGGCAAAAGGCTCGGTCCCCTGACTCCCTGCCTCCATTTGAGACTACTCCACCGGGCCATGCCTGCTCTCCTTGTGATTGGCCGAGGCACCTGTCAGAAGTGCCCCATGCCCAACTCCTCTCTCTGCTCACACCTTGTCTGCATTTCTTCCCAGGAAATTTCTTGCTTGCATAGCTTAGACCCAGAGCCTGGTTCCCAGGGAATCCTGTCTATAACAGGTTGGTTCCAGCCACACAGGCCAAGGACTTAGGTCAAAGTGGCCTGCCACATGCTGATCCATAGGGAGGGACTCAGGTCTCTTATCACTTTAAAACAAACCTATTTAGAAAAGAAAAATCCTTAGGGTTATCCTGACCACTGTATGCAATTCTTGTCCCGTATGTGCTGATATCTTGAGGAAATTCAGTGTCTGAGGCCACCAGGTGAGGCCAGCCCCATAGTGCAGCAGAGTCACAGGCCCCAGGTTTCCTGTGCAGGCTCTTGGAAAGAGCACGCCCCTCCCACCAGCAACAGTCCCCCTCCACCCATTGGTCTTTATCTTAGCACTGAAATGCACTTCTCAAGTGAAAAGCACTTCCTGCTTGTGGTGCTCTTCACTCCTACATTAGCAGGTGCAGGGTGAGAATGAGGAGCTCCTCCCACTTCCTTCCACAATCTGAGAAGGATTTAGATAGGTGAGTGTGAACCTCTGGAAATGACATGCAAAATTATAACAACAGGGTTTTTTTTAAAAAATTGGAGAGAGTGCTGATTGCTTTTATCAGATTCTCAAAGGCCTGTGAGCCTAAACAGATGAAGAACCATGGCTGCCTTGAGGAAATCACTGAGCTGCAGAGCTGCCTGGCCCCTGGAATAGAAGAGAGAGCCCACCATCTCCAACCTTCAGCAGACCAGTCACCTAGCTGAGAGTATTTACTTTTACAAAAAGTTTTAATCAAAAGTAAACTAAGGTGTTGTTTTTTGTTCGTTCATTTCTTTGTTTGAGATGGAGTTTTACTCTTGTTGCCCAGGCTGGAGTGCAATGGCCCAGTCTTAGCTCACTGCAACCTCCACCTCCTGGGTTCAAGTGATTCTCCTGCCTCAGCCTCCGAGTAGCTGGGATTACAGGTGCCTGCCACCACGCCAAGCTAATTTTTGTATTTTTAGTAGAGACGAGGTTTCACCGTGTCGGTCAGGCTGGTCTCGAACTCTTGACCTCAGGCAATCCACCCGCCTTGGCCTCCCAAAGTGCTGGGATTACAGATGTGAGCCAACGCCCCCAGCCTGGCTTTTTTATTTTTTTATTCTTTTTTTTTTTTTTTTTTGGAGATAGGGTCTGTCTCTGTGGCCCAGGCTGGAAGGCAGTAGCATGATCATAGCTCACTGCAGACTCCAACTCTTGGGCTCAAGTGATCCTCCTCAGCCTCAGCCTCTCGAGTAGCTGAGTGCTTAGAGCACTTAAAATGCAGGACAATGTTTTGTGAATTATGGATAAACACATCAACATGTGACACTTGATAATGCACAGCGTTGGCTCTCCTTATGCGTATGCCCCAAGCATGCCCGGTGCTACTAGACCACCACCCCAGGAGCTCCATCAGGCAGGACTCATGGCCTCCTTCTTCCTAGTGAGAGACTGTGGCTCATTTGGGTGAAGTGGCGTGCACATGGTCACACATCTTACCAGTGAGAGAGTCCAGAGCAGAGCAGCCCTTGGAGAGTTGAAGGCCAGCTCTGGTCCTCAGTGAGGAGGCAGTGGGGTGAGGGAACGCGGATTGGTTTCAGGGTCTAGCCGGGGCTTCCTGCCTGCTTAGCCCAGAGCTAGTAGCTTCAGTCTCATACAATTAAGGGCCTGCTGCCTAATTAAACCAGCTAGTGCCTGTAAGCATAGGGACAAGACTGTGGGCCAGAAAGGTTAGAGCTGGGGCTCCTCTCCTCTGGCCAGGCTGCCTCTATCCCCTGGGATTCTTGATCTCCTGGTGTGTGCAGACCCAAAGCTGCCTCCTTCCAGGCACAGTTGTCAACAGCCACTGTCTAGACAGGCTTGGAAATGTCCACAGCACAGTGCAGATGGTATTCTCCAAAGATGATGACGGTGTTGCCCAACCACATGCTCTTCTGCAATGTGACCTTCCACTGCCCCATGGGAGACAGGGTCTATGGCTCCTCCTCTCAAATCTGAGCTGGTCTCTGTGGCTCACTTGTAACCCACAGTATGTGGCAGCAGTGATAGTGAGTGACTCCCAAGGTAGCTCAGTGAGGCCAAGTGGCTCCCACTTGTTCTCTTGGGATGTTGGCTTCCTGGGTATTGTCTCAGGAGGCTCCCTCTAGAACACCGTAGTCCAGACCCATGGAAAGTTACCCGAGTTACCCGGTTGACAATCCCACTCTATGTCCAGGCTTGTGGTCATTCCAGACCAGGTGCTGGAGCTAGGAGTGAAGAGCCTCTAGCCAAGTCTGGCCCTCAGCCCTTCAAGTCATGTCCAGCTTTTTGTGTCTCTCAGCCACATGTCTCATGGAGCAGAGACAAAACTGTTGTTCCCTGTCCAATTCCTGGCCACACAATTCGAGAGCATATTGAAATGGTTGTTGATTTATGCTAATCAGTTTGAGGTGCTTTGTCACAAGAGTGGAGCATGAAGCACTTGGTAGCCCACCTCCCCACTCCTCCCTCCACTCACTCTGAAAGCTGCTGGTGAATGCAGAGGTAGCCTTTCCTCTCCACCTGTGGTGGCTCCAGGAAGACCCAAGGCCCAAGCCATGAGGTGCTCACATGCTCAGATGGAAATGGCATATGGGGTGGTCCAAGACCCCAGCCAGCCAGGCAGACCAAGATGCGCAGCCCCAGAGGCTACTTGTCTGCAACCTGTCCTGTCAGGAGCTGCAGGGGCTGCCTCCAGCCACCCAGTGTGTGGTGTGTAAGAAGAGAGACCAGTCCTGTAACCCACCTCAAACCACACCATGGACCAGCTCTAAACATCTGACTGGAGGGCAGGAGACGCAGGGCATCCTCCATGCATCTTATTTTCCCTTCCTTCTGGACCCCCACCTTCAGAATGCAAGGCCCCCTCTCACAGGGTAAAGGGGGTAGGAGCCGACCTGAAGGAACCTCGCAGGAAGGAAGGGTGTGTTCACATACAAGGACAGTGGCCTGGCTGCTTTACTTGCAATGATGGCCTGTGCCCAGGAGGTCTGGAGCTAACGCAGGGAAATTTGTGAATAAGCTAGATCTGAGATCACATTGTGATGTTATTTTTCTTAGGTGCGATAATGATGTTGTGGTTATAATGGGAAGATATCCTTATTTTTAGAAACTGAGAGCTGAGGTATCTAAGGGTGAAGGCGTGATGTGCAAAACTTTCCAATGGTTCAATAAAAATAAAGAAGTATACAGACAGGCAGACAGACGCACAGGTCACTGTGGCCGAAGGTAAATAATTGTTGAATCTGGGTCGAAAGCCTTCAAGTATTTATTGTACTATTCTTTTAACTTTGTGTATGTTTGCAATGTTTATAAAAATGTTGGGAGAAAAACAAAACATGTCTAAAGTTGATGGATAGCACATCATGGTGTCGCTTGGAGATTCCCACTGTTATCTCCGCCTTGCTTAAAACAGGAAGAGGAAAGCATTAAAAATGAAGGCAGACCCATGGGAAGGCCCAGAGCATAAATATTTTTAGTGGATGATTGAAAGGGAACCCCTCTGTGTGTGTGGTTGCATATATGTGTGTATGTGTTTGCACATCAGAGGTAATTTGGAATTACTCACAACAGCTTATGAAACCAAAGCTCTTCACACACATTATTACATGAGGGACCTTCTCCGAGCCCCACCTGGGCTTTAGAAACTCCCTTCTTCCCCCACCCACAACCACTGTCCCAACTTACTCTGGCTGAATGAATATCCTCACATAGTTTTATTCATTTGGTGTCTGATCCAATGACCTTAATAAGATATATTTCAGTGTTAATCAAAGCTGTTATGAGATAGTTATTAGCGTGTGCCTATAGTAATTTTCCTAGTAATTTGAATTTCCATGAGCACTGAATGGTTATGAAATACAATATTTAAAAAATATATATCAATGAAGGCTGCAATGTCCACAGGTTTTAACTCAGCCGCTTTATTAGGAGAGATGAATCAAGAAAGACTGGGTTGAAAGACCGAAGAGGGCAAACGATGACAGCCTGCGTGAAGGACAGGGGAGTTTGTGCGCGTGAGCGTCTATGTTATGCAAACACAGGGCGTTCGTCAGTAATTAGGTGTATGGAGTGTAGACCTTCTTGTTTCTGATGTGCAAGTGAATATTAAAATGCAAGAAAAGTGCTCTTACCACAGAGTTCTATTAGGAGATGTAAGTAACATGAAAGACACATATGGCACTCCCTTTCTCAAGCATTAAAGGGGAAGACTACACTCAGACCTGGAGAAGTCATGAGAAACCTAAACCCCTCAATCATCTTAAGAAACTGGGGGTGGGCCAGGCATGGTGGTTCACATCTGTAATCCCAGCACTTTGAGAGGCCGAGTGGGTGGATGACCTGAGTTCAAGAATTCAAGACCAACCTGGCCAACATGGTGAAACCCCATCTCCACTAAAAATACAAAAATAGCCAGGTGCTGTGGCACACACCTGTAATCCCAGCTACTCAGGAGGCTGAGGCAGGAGAATCGCTTGAACCCAGGAGGCAGAGGTTGCAGTGAGCTGAGATAACACAACTGCACTCCAGCCTGGGTGACAGACTGAAACTCGGCTTCAAAAACAAAATGAAACAAAATGAAATAAACAAAAAACTGGGAGTGTGTTGTTTTAGAATTCAGGTTATTCAGGCTGCTTGTCTCCAAGCCATCCCATCAGGACCTTCAGGGACTATCTCCAGCCACCTAGTGTGTGGTGTGTAAGAAAGCATATCCTGTAGCCAGCCTCGAATCCCAGCTTTTGGGATGCAAGGCCCAATGTCTCACAGGGTGGAGGGGGCAGGAACTAACCGAATGGAACCTGGCAGGAAGGGAGTCCTTCCTGGATGGGCTGGCTTTGTCCCTCTAAGATCTGCTTTCTGCTTCCCAAATTTGGTCTTCGGAGTCTGGCTTGCTACCCACTGAAAAGCCTGCCTATGGTCACAGAGACGTCTTTACGGGCCCAGGTCTTTATAGGCCCCTGGGCCCAGAGCACGAGGCTTTTCATGACAGGTATCTTAGACAGAAGAGGTATAATTCCCTTTCTGGATGTCAGGCCATCCTTGTCTTCATCCTTTCGTCCAGCTGGCCAGAATTTGGGACCACCTTTTTCAGGGTCCCCTATCCCCTGATGCCCCTCACCATACAGCCTGAGCTGTCTTCTTTTGGAGCATTCTCAAAGTATTTACTACATAAAGACATGCATGCAACATGCATACACATACACACACAGACACACACACACATACACACACACAAAGATTAGGAGTAAAGAAAGGATTAGAAGCCCAAGTGTGTCCAGAATTTATTCCTTCAGGTGGGTTCTGGGTCTTGGTGACTTCAAGAATGAAGCTGCAGACCCTCACGGTGAGTGTTACAGCTCTTAAAGGTGGTGCATCTGGGGTTTGTTCCTTCCGATGTTCAGATGTCTGGGGAGTTTCTTCCTTCCGGTGGGTTGGTGGTCTCCCCAACTTCAGGAGTGAAGCCTCAGACCTTCACAGTGAGTATTACAGCTCTTAAAGGTGGTGCATCCGGAGTTGTTTGTTCCTGGTTCCTCTCGGTGGGTTCATGGTCTCGCTGACTTCAGGAATGAAGCTGCAGACCCTCATGGTGAGTATTACAACTCATAAAGGTAGTGCAACCCCAAAGAGTGAGCGGCAATAAAATTTATTGTGAAAAGCAAAAGAACAAACCTTCCACAGTGTGGAAGGGGACCCGAGGGGGTGGCCACTGCTGACTCAGGTGGCCTGCTTTCATTCGCTTATTTGGCCCCACCCACATCCTGCTGATTGGTCCATTTTACAGAGTGCTGATTGGTCCGTTTTTACAGAGTGCTGATCGGTGCATTTACAAACCTTTCACTAGACACAGAGCGCTGATTGGTGCATCTACAATCCTTTAGCTAGACAGAAAAGTTTCCCAAGTTCCCACCTGACCCAGAAGCCCAGTTGGTTTCACCTCTCACAAGTAGGGTGGGGGCTTTGGTTCTGGCCCCGCTGCATTTTAACTGTTCACCTCATGATCACCCAGGGGTTTTCACCTCCCTAAGCCTTGGTTTCCTCTTCCAAAAAG
The DNA here is from genome assembly GCF_008728515.1 of Papio anubis. Classification (NCBI taxonomy): domain Eukaryota; kingdom Metazoa; phylum Chordata; class Mammalia; order Primates; family Cercopithecidae; genus Papio; species Papio anubis. Next base: position 84,541,690 of record NC_044986.1, read on the forward strand.
TGGCGAGGAAGCCATACTTGCTGCGTGTGGTTGTTATGAAAGTTAGCCGATGTGAAGAAGCTCTGGCCCTGCCTGGTCTGGCGTAAGCCCTGACTAGCACCCGTATGGAGGTGTCATGTCGCAGATGCGACAGTCCACAGACCTTGGTTGTAAAAGCAAAGGAAGATGTTTTACTCTCTGTAATGGTTGTTAGAGCAGAGATCTTCAGATGGATTTGAGATCCATAAATGTAATAGTACCAAGTCAAAGTAACTTAGTCACTTGCAGTTTAAGACTCCACTCTTCCATGTTAATATAGCTGCAGTACTGACATAAAAAACACCCTTGTACTGCCATAAAAAACATCTGAAGGCTGAGGCAGGAGGATCGCTTGAGGCCAGGAGTTTGAGACCAGCCTGACCAGTATGGTGAAACCCTGTGTCTACAAAAAATACCAATACTAGCCGGGTGTGGTGGCACATATCTGTAATCCCACTACTTGGGAGGCTGAGGCACGAGAGTCACTTGAACCCGGGAGCTGGAGGATGCAGTGAACTGAGATCAAGCCACTGCACTCCAGCTTGGGCAACAGAGCAAGACTCCTTCTCAGAAAAAAAAAAGAAAGAAAGAAATGAAATGAAATGAAATGAAACACCTGAAACTGAGTAATGTATAAGAAGAGAGGTTTAATTGGTTCACAGTTCTGCAGGCTGTGCAGGAAGTATGGCGGCATCTGCTTCTGGGGAGGCCTTGGAAAGCTTCCAGTCATGGTGGAAGGCAGTGATGGGGCAGGCACATCACACGGTGAGAGCAGAAGCAAGAGAAAGAAGGGTCGAGGTAGGTGCCGCATGCTTTTAAACAACCAGATCTCCTGTGAACTCAGAGCAAGAGCTCACTCATCACCGAGGAGATGGCCCAAGCCACTCATGAGGGATCCGCCCCATGATCCAGACACCTCCCATGACCCCCACCTCCAACACTGGGGATTACAAGTTAACATGAAATTTGGAGGGGACAAATACTGAAACCATATCAACATCTTTGGTTAAAATCCAGAGATTCTTTCTCTTTCTCTCTGTTCTCCTTCCTCTCTGACTCCCAAGCAAGGGCAGGGCACTGGGATCTCTTCCTGTCTGGCTTCCTACCCCTAGTGGGATGAGTCCCTGATCTCACCTTCTTCTTGCTCCTTGGATGCTTCCTCTATGTGGGTGGCCTGTGGGGTTTGTCCTGGGGCCACTAAGAGACCCCTTGTCCACCAGCTCACTGGCATGAAAGAATGCAAGAGCCTCTGGCGGTGACCATCCTCCACATGGGAGGGGTGTTGTGTGTCCCCTACCTCTGAGCTAGGACTTAGCCTGTTTCGCAATAAATCTGTGGGACACCAGGACTGGCCTTATGTGTGGGTAACCAGCACAGGCCACAGATCCTGCTCTCAGAAGGGCACTGAATTTGGGGCTTAATGCACTGCAACTGCTGAGTGCCCTCAGGAAATTCTTCCCGATCTTTGCGTCTGTGTTTCCTAAGTGAAATCAGATGGACGATAGAGCATACACGGAGGCACGCAGCCTCGGTTCACACACAGCCTCACTGCCCATTGCCTTTCCCTGCCTCCTAGGAGAGGTTCTTGGCCATCTGGTCACCTGCCCCAGCATTTCGGATCCTTCCCAGACACCCCTTTCCCACTTCCGACCAGCAACAGCTACCAACCTCTGCTCCTAGGGGAGGCTGAGGCATGGGGGAGGGCTAAGGTCTGGTGTGGGTGGCCCAGAGCACCTTAGGGTGGGGTCCGGCAGTGACACATTCCAGCTGGGCAGCACTATAGTGTGTTCAGGAGGTGACCTGGCAGGTGCAAACCTCTCACTGTCACCCCAGTTCAGGAACTAACACACCCTGTTGTGAAGACTGCAACATCCTGGGGTCTCCTACCCACTGTGAATTGGGGGGCAGGCTTACGGGGAGAGAAGACATCGGGCTCAATGTACCCATGCCTGGCTGGGGCATGGTGCATCAGTTCTGTGGCTGGTGGGAGTGGGAGCAAGCTGGGAGGATCTGCACTCACTCCGATTGTCCCCACGCCTAAGGGAGCAGGAGATTCAGTAACAAATAGAAAACGTCATAAAGGGAAAAAGAGAGAGGCCATAAAAGAGAAAACTTTTCACATTTTTTGTTCCTTTAATGGCCCTTTTTCTGCTTTTTGAACAAGAGGTCTGCATTTTCATTTTGCCCTGCCCCCCCTCCCTCGTTCTATTGCTGGCCCTCTAGTAAACCTTTGAAACCCTCTTCGTCTCTCAGGTGCCATGGGAATTCAGGGTTGAGGGGAGATGTGGCCCTACATTCCCTGACTGCAGCTGCTTTTGTAAACAGTCGGAAAGGTCCTCAAAAAGTTATACATGCAGTTACCATATGACCAGGAGTTTCAGTCCCAGGTGTATACCCAAGAGAAGTGACAAAAAATGTCCGCACAAAAACTCGTACATGAGTGTTAATAGCAACACTATTTATAATGTAAAAAAGTGGGAAAAACTTAAATGTAGATCAACTGGTGAACGGATAAATGATTTGTGGTCCATCCATCCAGTGGAATATTATTCAGCCATTAAAAAAAAGGAACAGAGTACTGACATATTCTACAACACGGATGAACCTTACAATTGTCAGGCTAAGTGAAAGAAGCAGACACAAAAGCCTATGTATTGCGTGGTTTTATTTGTATGAAATGTCTGGAGTCAGCAAATCTATAGAAACAGAAAGCAGATAAGTGGTTTCCTACAGCTGGGGCTTGCCGGATTATAGCTAAGGGGTGCAGGGTTCAGGTGATGAAAATATTCTGAAATTGACAGTGTTGATGGTTGCACAATGCTGAATACACCAAAACCCACTGAATTGTACACTTTAAGTGGGTGAATTGCATAGTAAGTAAGCGGATATATTGCGTAGTGAGTCATACCTTAAAAAGCTGTCTTTCAAAAAGATACGTGCAGTTTTACTTGACAAGCCTGTTGCATTATCTCCCCAGCAGCCCTGCTGCTAAAGGGCTTATGTGCTTAGGAAAAAACTAGACACGAAGCTCTGACCTCCCCATGCCCTTACCACCCCCAGCCCTCGAAGTCTCTGTCAGTATGATTGCTTTTGTGTTGATTCTTTCTGCTTCCTGGAAATCTAGCCAAGCCCACCCCCCACTGGCAGAGGCCCAGTGTGATGGGGTGTGAGTCTGTTTAGAGGCTAGGGCTTGCCAGTTGCCCTAGGACATGTCTGACCCCAAGGTGTGAGAGGAGCCTGTCTGGAGCCCACTCACACTGCTCTGGCCCATGTGCACTGCTCAAGGTCACACTTCCATGCCTAAGGTCACACACTCAGGCCCCTAATGCCAGCAAAGCAGAGGAGGATCAGCGTCCTGTTCAGCAGACTCCTGGCGGTTCAGACCACATGATGAGGGAAGGCCCAGAGGACAGTGCCAAGGCCCCAGAGTAATGAGAGGTGAGGCCAGCTGGACTTCTGGGTTGAGGGGGGACTTGAAGAACTTTTCTGTCTTAAAAGAGGATTGTAAAACGCACCAAGGAGCACTCTGTAGCTGGATTGTAAAACGCACCAATCAGCTCTGTAAAATGCACCAATCAGCATTCTGTAAAATGCACCAATCGGCAGGATCCTAAAAGTAGCCAATCACAGGGAGGCTTGGAAAAAGCGCACTCTGATAGGACAGAAACGGAATATGGGCGGTAACAAATAAGACAATAAAAGCTGGCCACCCCCCAGCCAGCAGGGGGCAACCATCTTGGTGCGCTTCCATGTTATGGAAGCTTTGTTCTTTCACTCTTCACAATAAAAGTTGCCACTGCTTACTCTTTGGGTCCGTGCCATCTTTAAGAGCTGTCACACTCTCACCTTGAAGGTCTGCAGCTCCATTCTTGAAGTCAGCCAGGCCGGGAACCTACTGACAGGAACCAACTCTGGACACAGTAAGATGGTCCCTCATTCTCAGGAAAGGATACAGGGTCCCTCTGGAGGTTCAGGGCCACACCCTCCCATCTCTGTGGTTGGTACAGTGGTTTGCAGACTGTGTGGAATAAATAAATGCTTGCTGACTTCCAGGGAAGCTGGGCTCCAGACCCTTATCTCTCAATTACCAATGCGAGTCTGGGTTTCCCCTCTTGGGAATCCTTACCCTGTCCCTGCTTCGTCACAACCTTCTGTGATAAGTGATGAGGCACCAAGCAGGGAGTACTGGACAGAGCCATCAGAGCAGCACACTAGACGCCATGCAAGGGACATCACCCAGGCAATCCCTGAAGGCAGAAAGGGAGGCTTCTCTCAACTGCAGTGGGTGAAATAATCTCCCCCACAGACCCCGCCAAATTTGCATTCTTCTTGGAACCTCAGAATGTGACTTCATTTGTAAATATGATGGTTGTAGTATAATTAGTAAAGCTGAGGGCATAGTGGAGTATAGTGGGTCCTTAATCCATTACGACTGGTGTGCTCACGAGAAAACGAAAAGAGGCAGAAACAGACACACAGGGAGAATGCCAAGTGACAGCAGACGCAGAGACGAGAGCGATGTGTCTACAAGCCAAGGAACGTCAAGGATCGCCGGCAACACCAGTAGCTGAGAGGTGAGGAAGGGTCCTCCCCTAGAGACTTCGGATGGCCCGGCTGCTGCTGACATCTTGATTTCGGACTTCTGGCCTCCACATTGTGCAAGAACAAATTCCCATTTTTTAAGCCTCCCAGTTTGTGGATATTTGTTATAGCAGCCCAAGGAAATTAATACAACAGTCTTCATTCCTGAAGCAATTAAATGAGCGCAGACAGCAGCAATTATTGATTCAGCTGACATTGATGGAACACGCAAGCATCAGGCTCTGGGCTGGGTGCTGAGAAAAGAGGTGAACAAAAGACGTGATGTTTCTCTCCTAACAATGCCCACAATAGTCGTACAGATTATTAAAAACTGTGATAAGACCCATGACGTAACATCATGGGGAAGTGTGGTTGGGGTGTGGGAGGCCAGAAAACCTCCCGGAGGAAACGTCATTTATTCCACTGAGACCTGGAGAGGGAGGAGACAGGGTGGGAGGGAGACTTACTGAGCAACACGCATGTTTGTGTCACGTTAGGATTTTCTGACCTTGCCCTTGAGGTAGATACAGTAAAACACTAAGGGAGGCGTTAACCAGGTCAAATATCGGGGAAATGCACTGTAAAGAAGGAGCTGTGTGTGCCAGTTCCTCAAATCAAAAAGGAGTGGAGTGCAGCTGCAGAAGTGAGAACTGGAGAGTCTAGCGAGGGAGCCGGCAGCGGAGGGGACAGGACCTGTGCGGGGGCTGCAGAGGCGGTTAGTGGATCTGGTAAATGTAACAGGACAGGATCGTTTCCACTGTCCATTTCCCTTCCATCCTATACTTAGAGGTTCAACATGGGCACAGTTCATCAGCACCGGACTCTTCAAGCTGATATGTCCAGATCCACACGAGTCAGTGTGAGCACCAGGGCCCTGCTGGCACTTCTTCCTCCCAGCCTCACACGCAGCCACCTGGAGTAAAGGCTTGGGTTCCTTTTAACTCTGCTATGCAGTAGTTCATGGTTGCTTTAACACAGTGTACCAAGTCTGAAAAGTTTAATGGAGCCATCTTCGTTAACATGTGTCTCTGCCCTACTGTTACTTGGTAAGTAGTGCGTTCTCCAATTCACAAAAGCTGAATTTGAAATTGTCAAGTCCCCAGATTACAGCTGCCAAACTGCCTCCATTGATGTTATCACTCTCCAACCTGTCTGGAGAGACTCGGGCTGAAAGCAGGAACACCTTCATCCTTGCTCAGTGCACAGTATACACAATGCCACAAGGCCTCCTCATCCCCTTGTCCTGCTTTAACACACAGCAGGCATTTACATCTTTCCTTCTGCTTCAGTTAAGCAGTGTCTACTCTGTGGGTCCCCTAGAAGCTAGCACTGACCTGTTGTGACTTAACATGACCCAGTAGTTCCAAGTAGACAGCAGCTGAAACACACTTTCCATCTTAGAAATCATAATATGCTCCTTGTTTCCTGGAAAGGGATGGTGTTAGCTGGTTACTCCTTGCTCCATCTTCCAAGAAAACTACACATGCAAACTCTGCTATGTCCTGTTGAGAGGCCCCGCATTAGGGGCAGATGGGAGCTTCGCCTGAGGTTATATTATGATTAAACTATTGCGGGTAACCAATCCATGTCTATTGAGACCATGAACAACAGAAATGAATTTATAAAACAAACAATGCCTTCCCAAACCCTGTATATAAATGTCACACATCAATCTCCCCATTAATCTCCCCCCAGGCTTCTGGGACGTTGAAAGGAGTTCTCAGAGGAAATAATGTTTTTGCCCTTTCCTTTTAGATGGAAAATCAAAACCAAGCCGGGTTCGAATGACTAGCCTTTGAAGGAAAGAAACAGTGTTTCACCAGTGTGGCTTGAACCTCCCATGCAAAAAGTGTGCAAGCCTCTTCTCCCTGGTTTTCCCTTCCATTTCCATGTTGTGACTGCCTACAAACAAAACAAAGCTCCATGCTCAGGGGAGGAGCTTCTGGAGGCCCAGACCCCATGGACACTCAGGTGGTTGTTTTAAACGGTAAGAAGTGATAAAGAGGAGACAGGCACTGGGGAGACCCTAAAGGACATGAGCCAGCTTTGTAAGTGGTGGTATATCCTGGCTGCAGTAAGGGTAAGAGTCACAGCAGCTATAGGTTAAGAAGCAGGCAGTGATATAGAAATAAGAGCCAAAGATGCACGGCCTTTTCTTTTTTCTGTTGTTGTTGTTCTATGTCTTCTATTAATTTGGCCCTGAAAGGGGAAAAATCAAGATCAGATTCGTATTTGAAGAGAAAGCTTAGGGTTGCAGGGTTGCAGGAGTAAGTGAAGGAATATAATTCTCGGCCAGGGGGGAGGCTTCAGGAAGGAGAGAAGGAAACTGCACCAAGAAGAGAGTGCAATGGGCTCACCCCACTAGGAAGAGGAGGCATCACCCTCAGAGACTGGAGGCCAGTAAAGACAGAGAAGCTCGAAAGCCTCTGAGGTCTGGGGAGGATGTAAGCACATTCTTGAAGCTCAAATTGATGGGTACAAATATTGACCAGTTGTCACATTCAGTCACCACGCTCAAACGCCTTCCACTTCACATTGAATTCATCTCTGGTCTTTCCATTATCTCTCACAGTGAGAAATAAAGAATAAATAAGAAGAAAAGAATTCTTTTCACAACAAATATAACAAAGGATTAATATTCTTAATATACAGTCTCCATAAAATTTAGTATGAAAAAAGGAATCTAAAAGGAAATGCATGAATTACTAAAAAAAAAAAAAAAAAGGAGAACTTCCAGTTTCAGCTCCAATCATAAAAGGCCTGGAAATCATCTCTCCCATCCTTACAACAAGAAAAAGCTGGAACACTGAAAATCAACCAATGTTTCAGGACCTGTCGGAGATTCAAGGGCTCAGTGCAAACCTCCACCTGGAAACCTGGAGAGTTCAGCAGGTCTGGAGTCCTAGATGGGCTCTGCTCACCTTGAGCAGAAGCCACTAGAACCATAAACTGGTGGGAACACTTAGGTGGTATTTTGAGGAAGAGTTGCTGGGAACTGAGTGTGGAGTAGAAAAAAGTGAGAAACTTTAGGGGGCTGCAGTCTTAGAGGGGTCCTCACTTTCATGGGCCTTAAGTCTAGGAACCCCACAAGGTGGCCATGGTGAAGATCTGAGAAAGATCCCCTTGTACATCTTGCAGAGGACAGGGAAGTGACTTTCTACAAAAAATACAGGATGGTAAAGGATTTCTTTTTAAAGAGTAACTTTACAATGGAGAAACCTGACAAACACTACCTGGACCAGGTGGTCAAGGTCACTGTCAACAGTGATAAGTCATGTGGATAGCATGTTCCCTCTATATGGTGGGATGAGAATGGCACTTTACTTTTGTGGGCTTCCTCCCAACAACCCAGACCCTAGCACAATCATGAGAAAAACATCGGACAAATCCCAACTGTGGGACATTCTACAAAATTCCTGATCAGCACTCCTTAAAACTATCAAGGTCATCAAAAATAAGGAAAACCTAAGAAACTGTCACAGCCAAGAGGCGCCTAAAGAGACATGAAGAGAAAATGAAATGTGATGTCCTGGATAGGATGGGAACTTGGAACAGAAAAGAGACATTAAATGAAAATTAAGGAAATCTGAATCAAGTGTAGACTTGAGTTAATGGTAATGCATCACTGCTGGTTCATTAGTTGTAGAAAATGTGGCACACTAATGTAAGTTGTTAACAGTAGGAAAAACAGGGTATAGGGTACATAGGAACTCGGTACCAACTTCACAATAATTCCATAAATCTAGAACTGTTATAAAATTAAACGTTTATTTCTGAAAGTAAGAAAAACATGCAGCATCTGAATAATCAAACAAATACAAATTGAAAGTATGAGGTATAACTTTTCTTCATCAACACATTCATCAAAACTTGAAGTTTAATAGTAATCAATCCTGGCTTAGGTGCAATAAAACATACTTTTCTGGATTGCTGTCAATTAGTATAATGATTTAGAAAGCCAACTCTGCAACACAGATCAAAAACACACTAACTCAGTAATTCCATTCATAAGCATCTATTTTAATAAAATAGAAAGCAGGTAAATGATTATTTATAAAATTTTGCATATTTGCATCATTAAAAATAGTAAAAATAGGTAAAACTTAAAAAATAGGAAAGGTACGTAATAGTAATTGGTATGGGAGATACTGCCCCCCTGGGAATCATATACAAGCTGGGCTGAATGCAGAAAACAACTGCTTCCTGGCTTTGGACAGCAGACACCCCCTGGTATGGTCTCTGAAAGAAGAGCACACCTGAGTAGGTACCACGTCCAGGTTGGCTTTCCCCAGGGATGCCCTTCAAAGTGTAACCCGTGGAGATAGAGCCAGGGAGAGAGTCTGCTTGATCACCATGCAGGGTTCAAAATTGTTCAATATTTGAAAATCTGTCAGGGAAATGTTTTCAATTAGCAAGTTAAAGAAGAAAATTCATAGGATCATTTTTAAAGATGTAGGAAATGCATTTGAAAAAAATCAAAACCCATTTATAATAATAACTTTGAGCTGAACAAGAATGGAAGGGAAATTCTTTAGGGATGGGTATATGCTGAAGACTCTATCAAATAATGCACTGAAAGGTAAATGGTTGCTATGTTACACTAAAGGAAGAAGGAAGGAAAGGAATGTCTCTCCCCATCACCACCATTAAATACTTAACATATATTGAAATGTTCATCAAGGCAATATCACCAGAAATGTTTACAAGAGATATGATATTGGAGCAAAAGATCTAACCCCGACATCATTAGCAGATAATACCATTACCTAGGAAGTCCAAGAGATTTGTCTTTATAACATAATATAACCAATGAGACGTTCAGTAACATTTCCAGTAACACCTGTGTAAATAAAATTACAAGACTTCAATTAAAAAAGGAAACCCAAATAAATAGATGTGCTGTGTTTCTAAAGGAAAGACTTGATATTGTGAAGATATACATTCTCCCACAATTAACTCACACGTTTTGAGCCATTCCAATAAAAATCCAAACATGATATCTACAGTATATGAGAAGCTAACCCAAATTTCACTTGAGTGTGTAAATGAAACAGGATTACATCAAATTCTAGAGCAGGGGAGTCAATCATGGGGCACCACATCACTAGATATCAAAATATAAACCACAAGAATCAAACCAGAACAGAGTTAGCCAAGGAAAAGACAAATCAGTGAAATAGAATACAGAGCCCAGAAAAAAAAATTCAATTCAATGACTAAAGAATAATGAAATAGATGGCATGGGCATAACTGGGTATCCACCTGTGTGGCAGATTAAAGATGGCTCCAGAGTCTAGATATGCCTGCCATCGAGAGGTGGGGTCTCTGCCTCCTCCCTTTGAATCTGGGCTGGATTTTAGTTGCTTTAGAGTATGTTGGAAGTGATACTGTGCCAGCTCCAGTCCAAGCCTTTAAGGGAACAGCAGATTCTGCTTCCTTTGTCTGGTAGCCCTGTGCTGTCCTGTGGGAAGTTTGATTTTCCTGAATTGGCCATGCTGTGAGGAAGTCCAGATTTGCCATCGAAGGAGGCCGTGGGTAGGGGAAGAGGGGAAGTTAATGGGCTAGCCCGTGACTCCTTCCTGCTCCATCCCAGCTGAGTGCCCCAACATTGTGGACCAAAAGCAAGTCATTGCTGCTGTGCCCTGTCCCAATTCTTAATCCACAGAACCATGTGATGTAGTGGTTGTAAATTATTGGTTTGAGGGCAAACCAAACTTGAGGATAGTTTGACATGCAGTAACAGCTAACCAGAGCAACTTAGGGGAAAAATAAGTTAGACTCTCTTTCTACACTATAAATAAGTTCCAAAGGGATTTAAATATATAACTTATAAAGCAATAAAGTACCAGAATAAAACTAAGAAGACTGATAGTTTGCATTGCTAGGAGGTGCAGAAAAGGCTAATTTAATACATTGCTAGTGGTAGTGCGAATTGCTACAACTTTTTGGAGAGTGATACACAATATCTATTAAAATTATCAATTCTGAGAATCTAGCTATGGAAACCAAGTTCAAGTTCTTATCAATATGTAAAACTGTCTGTAAGAAGATGCCTATCACAACATAGTTATAAAAAAAAAAAAAAAAGAATGAGACAGTTTGGATAGTGGAATCAATTGCATCCTGTCCACACAATGGAACGTTACAAAGCTATTAAAAACAAAAAGGCTACATCTGTGCTTATGAACCTGGAGGGCTTTTGTCTTATTCAGTTTGGGCTGCTTTAACAAATATTCCCCATAGATGGGTAGTTTAAACAACACAGACTTATTTCTCACAGTTCTAGAAGCTGGAAAGTCTGAGATCAAGGTGCTGGTAGATCTAGTGTCTGGTGAGGTTAGACAGACACTTTCTCATTGTATCCTCATGTGGCCAAGAAAAAAAATCTCTCTTCTTATAAGGGTCCTAATCCTATTCGTGATGGCTCAACCTTCATGATCTAACTACTTCCCCAAAGCCCCACCTCCTGAGACCATCACACTGGAAGTTGGAATTTCAACATATGAATTTTGGGGAGATACAAACATTTAGTCAAAAACAGATCTCTAAAAATAATTTAAAAGTAGTTTCACACTCTGGAAGATGGTTTGGCAATTTGTTAACAAATAAACATGCAATCATCATATGACCCAGAAATTTCATTCCTGAATTTTTTTTCCTGAGAGAAATAAAACTTGTGTTATCATAAAAACTTGTACACAAAGGTTCATAGAAGCTTTATCAAAATAGCCCAAAAATGAAAGCCAGGATAGATGTCCTTTAACAGGAGAATACTAAACAAACTGGTGAATCCATGGAAAGTTACTAAACAATGAAAAGGAAGGAAATATTGATACACACAATAAAGAACCTGGATGAGTCACCAAAGAATTGTGCTGAATGAAAAAAGCCAGTGCCAAAAGATTATATACTGTATGCTCCATCTGCACAACATTTTGAAATAACAAAGTTGTAGAAATAGAGAACAGATTAATTCTTGTTGGGGATTAGCGCTTGGAGGAAGGTGGACAAATATGTGTGTGAGGAAGGGGACAAGAAGAATGTGGGGAGTAATGAAAAGGCAACAAGAGGGTCCCTATGGTGATGATATGTTCTGTATCTTGACTGTGGTGGTGGCTACAGGAACCTACACATGTAATGAAGTAGTGCAGAAATACACACGCGTACACGTGTGCACAGACACACACAAGAGTACAAGTAAACCCAGGGATAAAATCAGTGGATTGCATCACCATCACTATCCTAGACGTGATATTCTACTACAGTTTCACACAATGTTATCCTTGGAGGAAACTAGGTAAAGATACGCAAGAACTCTGTTTATTATTTTTCACAACTTGGAAGTGAATTATAGTTAACCAAATAAAAATCTAAATTAAAAACCTTTTAAAAACATTATAACAAAATCTATAATACAGTAAAAAAAAAAAGTAACTTTCAGAGGTATTTAAATATCATCTTCCCATTTTGGTAAAACAAGACAAAATGAAACTTTGTATATTTGAATGAGCACAAGGTGTGATAGATAGAGCTCAAACTATTAACACTGGTTACCTATGGAAGCCAGGATGGAGGAGAAAAGAGATGACATTATCAAGTTATCAAGATGACATTATCAACATATTCTATGTTGACATTTTATTTTTTTGCTACATTAGGATACATTTTTATAATAAAAATAAATACTGGAAAGAGCTAAATGAAAAAACAAAGCCATAAAAGTGATAGGGAAAATAATATATTATTTTTACAAGTTTAGGGTGGAGATTCTCTTTCCAAGGAAGGAAGATTCAACACCCAGAAGCCATAAAGGAAACAACTAACAGATTCATCTCATAAAAAAATAAAACTCTCACAGATCAAAACACATCATAAAGAAAGTTTAAAAACGAGTAACCTGTGGAATTTTCTAACAAACGGAAATATTAATAGCCAAAAATTGTTCTTACAAATCACAAAGAGAAAACAATGAAATAGAAAAAGGGGTGAAGACTTTGGCCGGACCATTAAGATAAGGCAATAATGTTGACTGCTAAATCAGGAATCTTTCAGCCTTGATTTGGCCTGAGACTCTGAAGGTCAAGCACAAGGCAGTAGGTGCCAACTAGCCCCAGTGTCTACATGCTGGACTCCGATGCAAGACCCGCTCAGAGGATGATTTAACTCTCCATCTCTTACCCAAAGGAGAGGCAGAGGGAGACAAGGTTTCTTGTGAAAAGTTGGCAGTGGTCCCCGAGCTTCCTTGGAGATGCACACGGGCACACATATGCATGCACACTGAGACACACACAGAGGAGGAAGGTGATCTGCCCCTCAGCCCATGCCAGAGGACAGTCATACTGTGAGAGGAACTCCAAGATGGGTCACCAGGAGAATGTGACATGCATCCCTCCAAAGACTGAAGGTGAGGGGATGTGGCTACGTCTGCTCTGTGCAAGCTGGCACACGGGGAAGCAAAGGACAGTGACGAGAGGGGAAGGAACTAGGGCATCTAGGCCCCAAATTAAAGGTGATGGTGGCACTACGAGTGGCCCCAGTGAAAGGCCTTCCCTCTGTCAAGAAAAGGACAATCTGGGCCCACAGTGGATTGGGCCTTCATAAGCCCCCAAAGCATTATTCAGAGAGAGCATCAGAAATTGCACCCAGAAGCCTGAAAAACCCCAAGCTGTATGACATCAGCCACTCTCTGGCCTTTTCTCCTAATCCTTTCTCCTTCCTGCTTAAGAAGGATAATAAGCAATTCCTGCTGGGTTGGGGGAAAAGAAGGGTGAGAACAGCTGAGCTTCTCCAGGCAGCTCCTGCTGGAGGCTGGGGAAGCTTTCACTGGGATGAGAGCCCAGAGTCAGATTTATGTTGGTCCTGACTGTGCTGTGCGATCCTAGACTGACCGACTAGACTGAGCCACTGCAAATTCAGTGAGAATTGCCCCAGATTTTATTCAACAGCAGGGAAGGAAAACCAGGAGAGCAGAATGGAAAGGGTGATAGTGAAAACTACAGAAGCGGTCCTCCACTTGGCCCCTGGTGAAGTCCCCTGGATCCTGTCCAGAAAGGTCCTCCTCACCAGCAATCATAAAAACACAAATTGAGACAAAAATATGTTTCTCTCGATTCAGAGGGGCAAATATGCAACATACCAATGTGGTCTCAGGATGGTGAGGAAATTGCTCGTGCATCACTGAAGAGCCTCAGAATGCAAGAACTCCTTCCAGAAGGCAAAAGGCAGATTTGCTGAAATTAAACTTACACTTTACAAAAATCCCACTTCTAGGAATATGTTCTAAAACATCTCTCATATGTGCATAAAGTTGAATATAGATTCATTGCCTCATTAGAAAAGTGCAAATTTAGAACAACCTACTATTCCATCAATAAGGGTGGCTAAACAATCATATGAAGAAATCTCAACGTAACTGATCATTAGAGAAATGCAAATCAAAACCACAAAGAGGTACCATCTCACACCAGTCAGAATGGCTATTATTAAAAGCTCAAAAGATAACAGATGCTGGCTAGGTTGTGGGGAAAAAGGAACGCTCATACACTGTTGGTGGGAGTATAAATTAGTTCAACCAATTTGGAAGATAATGTGGCAATTCCTCAAAGACCTAAACACAGAAATACCATTCAACCCAGCAATCTCATTACTGGGTGTATGACCAGAGCAATCTAAATAATTCTGTTATAAAGGCACATGCACGTGTATATTCATTGCAGCACTATCCACAATAGCAAAAATATGGAATCAATCTAAATGGCCATCAAATGGTAGACTGGATAAAGAAAATGTGGTACATATACACCATGAAATACTTTGAAGCCATTAACAAAAAGGAAATCATGTCCTTTGCAGGGACATAGATGGAGCTGGAGGTCATTATCCTTAGCAAACTAATGCAGAAACAGAAAACCAAATACCGCATGTTCTCACTTATAAATGGGAGATAAATGACGAGAACACATGGACCTATAGAAGGGAACAATACACACTAGGCCTGTCGGAGGGTCAGAGGGGAGAGGGAGAGGATCAGGAAACATAACTAATGGATACTAGGCTTAATACAAGGGTAATGAAATGATCTGTACAACAAACCCCCATGATACATGTTTACCTATGTAACAAACCTGTACATCCTGCACTTGTACTCCTGAACTTAAAATAAAAGTTAATAATACACACACACACAAAACAAAACACTAATACTGCATACACACACAGAATAAGATGCAGGTAGTAAAAAGAACGGCTCTATGTTCTGATACAAAAAATCTCCAAGATGCAGGAAGTGCCAAAAGCAAATCACAGAATTGTATCCAATGTATGACACTCCTTACATTAGAAAGCAAATATAGGCCGGGCGCGGTGGCTCATGCCTGTAATCCAAGCACTTTGGGAGGCCAAGGCGGGTGGATCACGAGGTCAGGAGATCGAGACCATCCTGGCTAACATGGTGAAACACTATCTCTACTAAAAAATATAAAAAATTAGCCGAGCGTGGTGGCGGGCACATGTAGTCCCAGCTACTCAAGAGGCTGAGTCAGGAGAATGGCGTGAACCTGGGAGGCAGAGCTTGCAGTGAGCGGAGATCGTACCACTGCACTCCAGCCTGGGTGACAGAGCGAGACTCCATCTCAAAAAAAAAAAAAAGCAAATATATATGTATGCGTGTGTATATATTTATACATTTGTACATTATAAATAAGTATGTAAAAAATAGAGAATTCTTATCAAAATGTTGCCAGTGGTTACCTCTGAGAAGGTAGTGGGTACCTGTGAGGACAGGATTTTTTGTTTTTGTTTTTGTTTTTGGAGACAGGGTCTCAGTCTGTCACCCAGGCTGGAGCACAGTGGTGTGATCTCAGCTCACTGCAACCTCTGCCTCCTGGGTTGAAATGATTCTCACGCCTCAGTCACCCAAGTAGCTGGGATTACAGGCATGCACCACCATGCTCAGCTCATTTTTTTGTATTTTTAGTAGAGTCAGGGTTTCAGCATGTTGGCCAGGCAGGTCTCGAACTCCCAACCCCAAATGATCCACCCGCCTCAGTCTCCCAAAGTGCTGGTACCACAGGTGTGAGCCATCGCACCCGGCCTCATGTTTTTTACTGAGTAAGCTTCAGTGCTATATGAATCTTTTGTAATGACAATGTATTTATATATGTGTACGGTCAATATTAATAAAGGTTAGAGAAGTTAAAAAAGAACAAAGAGTAGTGTGGAGGATGGAGTGAATGAAGGGAAAAGCCGATCAGAGAAGCACACTAGGGAGCTGTAGCAGTAGTCCAGGGGACACCTGTGGAAGCTGGAATTAGACATGGGCATGGGAGGAGAAGGGAGAGCAGGTGAGCATGAGCTTGGGAGGACAACTGACACAGTTTGTTGACTCTGGACGTGCAGGCTGAGATGAAGAAAATAGATTAATGTGATGACTAATGTAGCTGATGACAACTGTCCCACACTTCAAGCAGGGGCCCAGGGCAAGGAGCAGGGTGAGGAAGGAAGAGTTCATATCCCAGGGGATACGCTTCTGGCCCATCAGACAGTGGAGTGTGTGGGCACACACCTTAGGCGGCAGATCTTGGAGATTCCAATTTGTATTTCTGAACATGTAAGTGGCTTTGAGCATGACCAAGGTGAACAAGAATAGAAATATGGAAGGCACCAACAGATGATGGACAGGTGAGGAAGGAGATGATAATTACAGCAAAAAGGCCAACCACAGGAGAGGCTGCCATTTTTGAGCAAGTGAGATATGCTGTGTGCTGTTCCTGTATTTTACTCAATCATTATAACATTAGGAGATGGGTTTTATCATGATTCCCATTGTATAAATGAGCAAACTGAAGCTTAGAGTCACCAAATAATTTTCCCAACACAGCAAAGAAAGCAAGTGATACATTCACTATTTGAATCCAGCTCTGGCTGACTCCCTGCTCACAGCAACTACACCACTTAGCTTCTGCCGAGGCAATCCTACTTGCACTCCTCCTTTGGGATGGCTGAGAAGCATCACTCTCTATCATAAAGCCCCCTTCTCTCCATCCCTGCTATCTTTGTCCTTGTTTGAGACCTCTTTATCCTTCCCATCCCTACCTTCAGTCTATCCTGCTTCAGACTATCCTGCACAAGACTGACAAAGTCATCTCCCAGAATCACAAGCATGACATATCAGTATTTTACTTAGAATTCTTCAGTAAGTATTCTCTCTACCATCAAGATGCTCGAGAAAGGAACAGACAGATACTATTGTCTGAAACAACCACAAAGACAACAAAACACATGAAATAATGGGGGTTTCTTTTTTATTTGTTTGCTTTTGTTTTTCAGCTTATATTTTAGATTCAGGGACAAAGAAGGATTTTACCCAAAGCCTTAGTGGAAGCATAGACCTTGAGACCTTGAGTTTGGACTTCTAGTCTTCAGAACTGAGATGGAATGTATTTCTGCTGTTTTAAGCCATGCAGTTTATGATTCTTTGTGACAGCAGGCCTAGGAAACTATTACAATAGGTTTATAGATTTCATCAGACTTGGAAAAGATCTGACCATTAGTTCTTCAGTTCTTTTTCTTTCTCACCCTCTCTTTTGCTCCTTTGGGGACTCAAATGATCCGTAAATTAGGCCACGTTAAATTGTCCCACAGCTCACTGATGCTCTGGGAGTTTTTTAAAGACTTTTTTTTTTTTTTTTTAGATGGAGTGTCACTTTTGTTGCCCAGGCTGGCGTGCGGTGGTACAATCACGGCTCACTGCAACCTCCGTCTCCCAGGTTCAAGTGACTCTCTTGCCTCAACCTCCCAAGTAGCTAGGATTACAGGCATCTGTCACCACGCCCAGTTAATTTTTGTGTTTTTAGTAGAGACGGGGATTTCACCATGTTGGCCAGGCTAATCTTGAACTCCTGACCTCAAGTGATCCACAACCCTTGGCCTCCCAAAGTGCTGGGATTACAGGCATGAGCCACCGCGCCCAGCCTAAAGACATTTAAAATTTTTCTCTCTGTGATTTCTATTGCTACGTCTTCAAGATCACCAAACTCTTGTGATGCCTAATTTGATATTAACTCCATCCTGTGTATTTTAAATCTTATATATTGTCTTTTGTTTGGATCTTTTAAATATCTTCCATGTCTGTACTAAACTTTTTTAACATGTGGAATGCAGTTATAACAACAATTTTACTGTCCATGTTTACTAATTGTAACATCCATGTCAGTTTTGCATCAGTTTCAATTGATTAACTGTCTCTCGTTATGGGTTGCATTTTTTTGCTTCTTTTTTTATTGACTGCTAGACATTTTGAATTTTACCTTGTTTGGTGCTGGTTACTTTTGTATTCCTATAAATATTCTTGAACTTTTTTTATGCAGTTGAATTAGCTGAAAATTGTTTGATCCCTTCAAGTCTTGCTTTCAAATTTTATTAGGCAGGACAAGAGCTGGGTTTAATGTAGGACTAATGATAGCCCGCTAATGAGGCAAGAACTTCTGAGTACTCAATGCCCATGAATTGGGAAATTCTCCAGTCTGGCTGGTGGAGACAGGTGTTGTTCCTGGCAGCGCTCCACTCTCTGCCTTTGTCATCACATGATGTTTGTCTCCTCTTCTTTTGTATAAGAACACCAGTCATATCAAATTAGAGTTCTGCCTAATGACCTCATCTTAAGTGGAGAAACCTTAACTGATTGCTTTCTGCAACCAACCAGAGGTACCTTCAATTTTCCATCTGCCACGGAGAAAAGGGGAGGGGATTTGCGAGGGGAGCAGCCTTGAGTCCTTTTGTTACTGAGGCATGGAAAGTTGGGGTTTTCCTCTCAGTTTAATTTTAAGAAGTCAGCATGAATTGATCTTAGATTCCCCACCTCCAGACCCTGTTCTCCTGCCTCAATAGGAGAGAAAAGCTACAACAATAAGTGAATTCGCCCAGGAGGTCCATGATTGGAAAACAAAGTTTTAGAAAAGAGAACAGAGAAAGTATATGGAGTGGGGGTCAGTAATTAAAGAAAACAATAAAATAAAATGTATCAGGTTTTGCGTAATGATCATCAGTCTCTAGTGTGAAAAGACCCACTGAATAACCCCTAAGTGAAATGAGATCCACACCACACCAGAGCACTCTCGGGATAAAAGAGAAAATATTGAAAGATTTCAGAGAGGCATCTGGCCTCCTATGAAAGAAGAGGGATGAGAATGGCATCTGACTTCTGGTGGCAGCTCTGTGAGCCAGAAGCTAGTGACCACGCCTTCAAAATCTGGGTCAAAAATCTATGACCAAGCTGTCAATCAAACATGAAGGTAGAATAACTAATTTTTGCACATACAAGCTCTCAAAACATTTCCCAGCACAAAACATTCTTCAGGAAGCTATAGAGAGGGAAAAAACAAGAGAGGACTCATCTTTCAGCAACTAGAGACCCAACGCAGGGAAGGCAAAGGGGACTCCCAGAACCCCAAGACAACAGCTGACCACCGCATGTGCTGGGTGCGGGCGGAGGGGGTGCCTGGGAGGATGTCAGTAGGAGAGGAAGCCCAGCCATGATGCATCTGCACCACTGCAAAGAGAGCCCCCTTCTGGCCCAGAGTCTAGGGATGAATGGGAAGAGAGCACTAAACCAAGGGAAATCTTGGCAACTGTTTATTCCAAGTAAAACAAAAAGTTGTACAAAATAGGAAATGTGCACTGCATGGTTTAGCTGTGAATAATACGAACATAGTCATAACTATGTAAATACCAAATACTGATTTGGCCAAAAATTAGGCTGTAACTACCATGACGGGCCTGAGACGAAGAGAAGAGACAGCACGTATGCACAGGAGGATGGTGTTTTTAAAGAGTGACATCCTCCTCTTCCATGGTGGAAGTTCATCCCATGACATTTAAACTGGAAAATCAAGAAACGGCCTTCTAAACTTGTTATTTTAAAGTCAGGAGGAAAGCACCAGAAGAAACGGCAGGAATTCAAAGTGATTGCCTCTGGGGAACGGGAATCTGGAGTGGGAAGAGGAACGCTGTTTCTCATTACAAGCCTTGAAGAACCACTTAAGTTTTAAAACTATGTACATGTATGACTCTGATAAACATACATTTTTAAAACTACCTACGAAACAACAAGGAAAAGATTAAGATGGGTGAAGGTTGCACATTTCAGACTGTTTCAGTGACTTACCTCCAAATGAGTAAATACATAATTCAGTCATTTGGGGCATATACCTAAGGGGGTGGCTCCAGAAATTTCTTCAAAGTCTTACTTATTATCTTTAAAATTCAGGCAGAAGTTTTTACTCTCTTTCATAATACATCCCTATTTGTTTTTATACTATGTGGCATATCTGGCAGAAGGTTTTTGTTTTTTTTTTCCTTTTCCTCTCCTTTTGCCTTCTTTCTCTTTCCTGAGACACACATCAGGCTGGGATGACAGAGAAAGACACTCTTTCAGTAGAATAAGGTGTAGGGGGTGCCCCTAGGATTAACTGGGGAGGGTGAAACAGCTGATCATCTTTCAGTCACTATGGACTAGCACTGCCAAGGCCCCTTATCCCATCTGCTCACCCCACCGTCTAAGCCTGGTGCCTCTCAGCAGGGAACTCAGGGAGGTTAAAGACTGGACCCCCAGCACAAAGCCAGGGTGGGGACCCTCCTGGGATCAGGCGGCAGACAAAGCCCTGGAGGAGGGGAAGGAGATGGAGTCCAAGAAGGAAAAGACATCTCAGTCTTAGCATCAGAAAGACTGTGGGGGTGCTCCCAAAGGGTTAGACCTAAAGTTCCACAGCAGAGAAGGAATCTGGGAAGGTGGGCTTCGAGGAAGAAAGTGGAGAATCCCATCCCAAGTCTCCAACTCCTCTTGTGAATTCTGGAATCAGTACAATTGTTATACTCACAGCAAACATCATTCAGGGTCTTCTTGCACAACAGAGCGTTCAAAAACATGCTATGATTTCAATCAGTTACCTTTATTGACCACTGATATGCAAAGTCTGTCCTGAGGCAGTTCTTCCAAAGACCCTCGGGCCCCAGTCTAAGCAGCATGGAGATGACAAGTGGAAAACAATGACATCACACATGGGACAGATGATGTGATGTTGACAGGATAATTCCCTGATATACGACTTTTGTGGGGTCTCTCCACGTCCTGCCCTGTTGGAGACCGGAAGCCTCTGTGCTCTCTACCTCCTGGGGGTAGAGAGACTCCTGTTTCTGCAGCAGGGCAGAAAACAGAAGCTTCTCAGAGAGTACCCCTGTTCCTAGCTTTTGTACTTCAAAAGTCAGAAAGTGTGATGGGAAGAAGAAAGAAGTCAGCTGCAGAAGCCGGGAGGGAAAGCGGAAAGTTTGTGCAGCCATGGAGGGAGGCAGAGTGCATGGCTCCTGGAGGAGAGACCCTGCCCAGCTAGCTGTCAGTGCTGAGGAAAGCAACTTCTGAAGGCAACTGCTAGAGGAAGGTATGGAATTTCCACTCCTGTGTAGGTTGCTGTGACCTTGGAGTCCAGGTGCACGGTGTCCTTGGCCTTGAGGAAACCAGGTAGGCTGTGTCCTCCACATTGTAGCCTTAACAGGTGGGTTGGAGGACTTGCCTGCTGCTCTTGTGAGACCCCCCCCCCCAAGACTTTCATAAGCCCAGGATGCAAAAGGAACCTCCAATATAGCTGAGATTGAATTATTTCCAGCCAGGCAGAAGTGCCAGAAATTCAGAGTATTTGGGAAGCAAGACATATGCCTGCTGCCTAAGTTATTCTTGTTGTTTTAAGTTATGAACTCCTTTGCTTCAGGTGATGCCCCTTCTGGCCTGGCATCCAAGACAAGCGAGAAATTTCCTCCACCAAGCTGTGCTTGGCCTGGGATGAGGAATTCGACTGGAGGAATTCGCCTGGAATCATACTCACTCCACCTTCCCACATCCGGACATAAGCAGTCACCTTTAGGGTTTTGCCTCTCTCTGTTCCAGCTGTCACAACCAACCCTGACAGCTCTAGGGAGAATTAGCAAGGCAGAGGGAGGGAATCCTTGGACAGAGAGGAGGATAGACAAGGAAGAGAGGAGACTTTAGAGACGGGTACATCCCGCACTCTCTGGTGCTATCATATCCAGCAGACTGACTGAGCCGCACTGAGCCCTGGGCAAAAGTGGGTGATCTCTGAGCTGAGGCTGGGTTTCACTTTTCTTGTCTCTCTGAGCTCAGCCACCAGGTGATACCCAAGTCAGCATATCCCACCCCCACTGTGGCCATGTCCCAGTACTCCAAACGCCACATAGAAGGGAGCTGGTCTCAGACTGCAGAGCTCACATGTGACAGACATAACCAATGGGGAAGAAAGAGTCGCCCCCTCATGAGTCTGAAGTCAGTACCTAAAAGAGAGAGTTGGGAGGCAGCAAGGCCACAGCAGAGGTCGGAAGGAAGAGCTCCCAGGGTTAAAAAGGGAAGACCCGAGACACAGCCACCATTTCCACCACCCGAGCTGGGAGCTACCTTCAGGACCCACCCAAAACTCAGCTAAGGCCAGGGAGGAGGGGCCCTCAAGGACAAGCTGCAGGCACCAAGCTCTGCCTTCAGGCACTGGCCAGACTGGAGTAAGAAGCCCTGTAAGTACATTCTCACTCCTCTACTTGTTGGTCTTGGTTTTATGTGTCAGCCGAGGAAATAGGGCCAGTGTGTGCAATCGTTGCCGGAGACATGGTGGAGGGTGAGCTTCTTCTCCCCAGGCTTTCTGAGACCATGTGGGGTGATCTCTACCACAGTGATGCTGCCTGTCTCCCGCTCCCATCCCCTACTGCTAGTGGTGATGGCATGGTCCACCGTCCTATTTTGGGTAGGACAGAGCCATAGAAAGGCAGCCCCCCACTCTGAAGTCTCATTCCCTTCTCTCTGGGTCACTTTGACAGTCCTGCCTGCTCCAGCATTCTCTTGGGGCTGTCAGAAAAGTGACAGGGAGTAGGCGCAGGGCGAGAGGTAAGCGTGGACCTGCTGCTCCATCGGCAGTGGCCGTGAAGAAGCTGCTGCTCCTTTTCCAGTTCTCTATCTCCTGCGTTTCACTTCTCAGCTGGATGTAAGTGGAGGAGAGGAATAATGGGGTGTCATTTATGAGTCCCTTAAAACCTCAACAACCCAACCATGTGTCAGGCGCAGTGCCTGGAGCTTTGTCAATGCCTCCTGTCATTTTGCGCCATAACTCTCCAGGCGGGAATTATTACCCTGTGCATGTGAGCCTCGGTCTCTGCCATTCCCACCCCTGCACTCTTTCCTCCACACTGCAAAGTCCCTGTGGGTAGGAGTACACTTGTCTCTCAGGGTTTGGGTGAGAAGCCCCAGGGACCTCATTTGGTGGGAAACCCTTGTCAGCTGCAGAGCATCAAGCAAGCCTTGGGCTCTAGATTTTGTTGTGCATCGCATTGCTGAGAATCCAATGGTGTCTTGGCCTCAGCTCCCAAAGTCCACAGATGTGGCAGTGATCATGGCCCTGTTCTCTGCTCTCCTCAGCCCACACGTTCCCCTTAGATGATTTCATCGACCACATGGCTCCAATTACCGGCTCTCTGCTCAGATTTATGTCTCCCGCCCAGGCTGTGTGCGGGGCTCCAGGTGCACACATCCATCCTGTGCACATCTCCCTCAGTCGGCTGACAGCCACCGAAGCTCCCAGGTATACATCCACTTGACATCTGCTTCTCCAGATCTATTCCTCCAGGGTCCTCCAGAACATGGTACTGTCATTAGACACTGGCCCCTCTCTCAGACCCCATGTCCAATCTGAGTCGGGGTAGGTCAAACTGAGAACTCCTGGCCCTGTCCACATCTCTCTCTGCAAAGGCCAACAAGGTTTCTTTGCCTGGGTTATGTACTAGCCCCTAAACTAGTCTTCCATTCTCACCTTGGCCCCATCAAATCCTTTCTGTGTACTGCCCAATATAATAGTATATAATAGTTCTTGGATGCAAATCTGATCGTGTCACAGTCGTTTAAGTCCTTCAAATCCTCCCAAATGCATTTGGAGGGAAACTGGATGGCTGACGGGGGCCCAGGCACTACAGGGCTGTCTTCTGCCCCTTCTTAAGAACTCCAGCCACAGAAGTCTCCTTTTTGTTCTCGGAAGCACTGGCTCTTTCCCATCCAGGCTCCCACACATGTGTCCCTCTGCATGGCCTTTCACTCCCACGCTTTGCTCAGCCAACTGCAGCCACCTTCAGTCTCAGATGGCATTAGATGGCATTTCTTCAGGGAAGCCCATTGCCCTCCAGATTCACCTGAGACCCCGCACTCCCTGGAATACAGGAAGACTGAAAAAACCTTACTGTGATTTGAACTGTAATGTGTTGTTTACACTTGGTAATGACTTTCTTCCTTGAGGGATTATGGTGCCTTGAATACGGAAATCAGGGTAGCCTGTTTCTCAACTGTGTCCTCAGGGCCTTGTGCAGGTCTAGCATGAAGCAGAGGTTAGTAAACATCGATGGAACAGATTCCATGGAAGTGGCTATTAAACTAGGTTGCAAAATACTGGATATATTGGTTTTTTTAGTCAACTATAATTTTAGAGCAACTTTAGGTTCACAGCAAAAGCTACAGAGATTTCCCATATACCCTCTGCCCCACACATGCACCGCCTCCCCCATTATCAACATCTCCTGCCAGAGTGGTGCATTTGTTACAATTGATGAGCCTACAGTGACACACCAGTATACCCCAGAGTCCATGATTAATTCGAGTTCACTCTTGGTGTTGCACATTCTATGGGGTTAACAATGTTGTGTATCCACCATTGTGTTGAGTAAGGGAACAGGGCCAGTGTGTGCCATTGCCTATCATTGGAGGCGTGGTGGAGGATGAGCCTCTTCTTAGGCTTTCTGGGACCACGTGGGGAGACCTCCACCAGAATGACACTGCCTGCCGCCCACCTCCACCCCCACTGCTGGTGGTGACAGCATGGTCCACAGTCCTAGTTTGGGTAGAACAGAGCCATAGAAAGGCAGCAGCTCCCCACCCCGAAATCTCATTCCCTCTTCTCTGGGTCACTTTGACAGTCCTGCCAGCCCCCGCATTCTCTCAATGGTATCCACCATTGTAGTATCACACAGAATAGCTTCATGGCCCTAAAAAACCTCTGTGCTCTGTTGATGCATCCCTCTGTCCCCCCAAATCCTGGCAATCACCGACCTTTTAATTGTCTCCATAGTTTTGCCTTTTCCAGAATGTCACATAGTTAGAATCATACAATGTGTAGCCTTTTCGGAGTGGCCTTTTTCACTTAGCAATATGCATTTAAGTTTCCCCCACGTCTTTCCATGTCTTGACAGCTCATCGCTTTTCAGCACTGAATCATATTCCGTTGTCTGGCTGTGCCACAGTTTATCCATTCACCTACTGAAGGACAATTTGATGCTTCCAAGTTTTGGCAATTATGAAGAAAGCTGCAAAAACAGGGGGTGCTGGTCGTGTGGACATAACTTTTCTACTCTTTGGGGAAAATGCCAAAGAGTGTGACTGCTGGATCATATGGTAAGAGTATGCTTAGTTTTTAAAGAAATGTCAAACTGTCTTCCAAAGGAACTGTACCACATTTCATTCCTACCACAAAATGAAAGCATTGTTGCTTCACATCCTGCCAACATCGGTGTTTCCTGGACTTCGGATTTTGCTCATTGCACTGGTATATAGTTGGATCCTGTTTTAATTTGCAACTCCATAATGACATATGACATTGAGCATCTATTTAAACACTTATTTGCCAACTTGAATCTTCTTTGCTGACATGTCTGTTCACGTCTTTTGTCCATTTTTTGAATCAGGTTGTTCATTTTCTTATTGAGTTTAAGAGTTATTTGTGTATTTTAGGTGACAGCCCTTTGTAAGATGTGTCTTTTTCAAATATTTTCTCCCAGTCTGTGGCTTGTTCTCTCATTATTTTGAATTATATTGACTTTTAAGGACAAAAACAACCCTATTTTAAAGAGTTTGTAATGAGAATGAGTACAGCACCTTCTTCCTCGATCTAGAAGCAGTGCACAGCTGTGGTTTCCTAGGCTTTCCTGGCCATGAGATGTGGGTTTGTCAGGAGCCCACACTGGCCTGCTAAGCTGTGGTCACTTGTCCCTCATCTCCTGGGCTGGCTCTGCTCTTTTGAAGCCACTGCCTAGACTAATGCCTTAGGGTAGAAAGGCCAAAAGTCCTTCCACTAGAGACTCCACCAGGCAGGCCTCCCTCTCCAGGGAAGAGGTGGTGGTGCCTCAAAAAAGAGGAATTCCTACTCTTGGTCATTCTAGCAAGGGACAGGAAATGAGATTAGTGACTGGGTGAGGCACAGGGACTTATTTAGAGCATTCTCAGGGAAGGGGAAGGCGACCCTACTCCCTGACAATGAGGGAGGTAGTGGGAGAGGCAGCCAGGAAGCCCCCTTCTTCCAGTCCAGGAAGCTCACCCCGACAGAGTTAGCTGAGAGTTGCTATGCCTGGGTCGATGACTCTGGCACCCCTTTAATTTAAAGGGTAAAGGTAGGCTGCAGTGCTTTGGGCCAGGCCACTTGGTTTTGTGCTCTTTTCCGTTTTTTTTTTTTTTTTCCACGGGGACACTTGTGCATCTCACAACACTCCACGCGCCTAAGACCACAACTGTGGGTGTATGAGGAAGACAGGTCCCCTCCAACTCTTCCTGCCCCCCGTTGGTGAGACCAGAGCCAGAGCTAGAGCTACAGGAGACATTGGTGCAGTGCTCAGTGCACACCACCCTACCTGACCATTCTGTCGAGAGCTGAGTGACAGCCAGGATCCAGAGGGGCTGGAGGAACAGAACAAGGCTCTGGACGTAGGCTGGCCCAAGCCAAAGAGGAAGTGCTGTGCCTGGTTTCTTTCCACCATCCCTTCTCCTTCTTCCCTGTTAACTGTTCTGCAGGGAGCCTCCG
The DNA here is from genome assembly GCF_008728515.1 of Papio anubis. Classification (NCBI taxonomy): domain Eukaryota; kingdom Metazoa; phylum Chordata; class Mammalia; order Primates; family Cercopithecidae; genus Papio; species Papio anubis. The sequence continues at coordinate 84,568,170 of NC_044986.1, forward strand.
GATCATGGATTAGGAATTGTGGTGGGACCCTGTCAGACTCTCCATGTTGAAGTGGGTCACCAAAGGTCACGCAGTTCCCAAGGCACTGCTCCTTGCAGCCCTGAGATCATGCCCAGGGGCACATCAGGTAGAGTGAAGAGCTGGGATTGGATCCCTTGGCCAGGCTGCTGCTTCTGCAATTGTCCAGCTACCATAGGACAGGAATAAAAGAAGCCACAGAAATCAAAGAGCTGAGGTAAACCGGAATGCAGGGCGAGAAGGGAGGGCCCAAAACAGCCTTTGCTCCTAATGGTGGGAACTGCTGAGTCTTTTGAGGGACTGAAAAGGGGACACAGTAGCAGAGCTGAAGGGCCGTGTCCCCCAGGAATCAGGAAGGAAAGGGAATTAAGGCAGCCAGATTTTATGGGTCAGTGCTGGGCCCCAAAGCCTAACCGAACGAAGGATTTGGCTCCACCTCCAGCAGCCATCTGATGACATGTCCCAGGTTGGGGTCTCCACCAACCCTCCCACTCACTGATGCTCACCCTGCACCCAGAACTACTCAAGAAGCAGCAGGGATGGGATGAGTCTCCAGGAAGCCTGCAGTTGGGGCAGATTCAGGGGTGCAATTCAGGACTGATGTAAGAAGTAGATTTACCTCGAAGCTACTGATGCTTCCAGCACAGGCCTCTCATTTATAGGAGCCCATTCCAAGCCCCCAGGAGAGGCTCCAGCAATGTAAGTAAGAAGATATCTTCTCATTCCACTGGGACCTCCCCTCTGTCCCACATAATGCACTCTGCCCCCATCAAGTGGCACTGGAGTGGCCCCAGGCATATGGGGGATCCGGAGAGGTTCAGCTGAGAATATGTTATTTAATCTATAATCTGGAAGGATGCTTTGAAATGTTGCAATAAAACAAATGAGAAGTTATGGTCTTCCACTTTAGACAGAAATATTATTTTGTCATCCTTAAATTTTTAATTAAGGAACAGAGAAAATTTAGATAATTATTGATGGGGTCAGGCATGGTGGCTCTCACCTTTAATCTCAGCACTTTGGGAGGCTGAGGTGGGAAGATCACTTGAGCTCAGGATGTTGAGGCTACAGTGAGCTATGATCACACCACTGCACTCCAGCCAGGGTGACAGAGCAAGACCCTGTCTCAAAAAAAAAAAAAAAAGAAAAGAAAAGAAAAGAAAAGGAAAAAATAAAGAAAGAAATTACTGTTAATCAAATTACATTTTTAAATGTTCAGATTTTACCATGAAGAGGTAGAAATAAATTCCTAATAAAAATAATAAGCAGGCTCTTGGAATATTTAGTAATCTAATCAAGAAAAGTGAGTCCTATGAAGATATTGGGGAAACATTTAAATTTCTTGATGAATTAATCAAAACTGACAACAACAAAGAATACACTAAACATGAATACCATTAAAATGTGGGTCTAGATGTGTATGTCATCATTCAGAGAGCATTTCAGGTCAATCACCATACAGAAAATTTGACATGCCCTAAAGTCATACAGTGCAGATGGGATAGAAACATGGTTCAAGTCTTTCCTAATTTTTTTCAACAATTTACTATAATGTATATGACATTATCAATTTGTTATGAAGTTGAAATGAATTTTTCTCAACTACCGATTTTTTTCAGAAAATGTTGTTTGACCAGCACTGCCAGAGGAAAGACTGAATTACCTTTCTATTATGACTCTAGAAAATCATTGTCATATGAAGAGGGAAACAGCAAGTACCCAGCCAAAAATACAGGAAGGAAAATATTACAATTACAGCAGTACGTCTGGAAGCCATACTGCTTCCAGTAATTAATATGTTTTTGCAGAGTTTTGTGATGCTTACATTATTTATCAACTTTTAAAAAATGTGTAGTTCATTTTGATTCTTGTATCATTTTGAATAAGTATTCACTTTTATACCTAGTTTTGTACTCACAATTTTGTATCCTTTTTCTTTACAAAGTCCCCTACATTTAATATGGAATCATAGAAACTAGATGGACTGTGACTGAGGTGGTGACCAGGCGTGGGCGCAGACACAAACTCTGCACAGCTTTGGGCACCTTAGCCCAGAAACCACCTCTAGGCCCTGTGACCCAGAGCCAAGCTAAAAACCCACAGGCGTGGAGCCCCACTGGCAGGCGCCAGCTCTGCATCCCTCAACACCTCCCCTGGTTCAGGCGCCCCTGATTCAAATGGGGACAGGACTGGCATCTGGTCACTAGATATCTTGTCCCCAGATTAGCTTTTGAGTCATTTCCAACCCTGTTCTTTTTAAAAGACTGATGGTGTGTACTTTCACATTCCCGGAAAGCAAATAACATGAGTTTCTGGAGGATAAACTGGCAATACATATTCAAAGGTTCATACTCTTTGGCCTGGCAATCCCCCTTACAGGAATCTACGAATAGGAATGATCAGAAAAACAGACAAATATGTAAGCAAAATAAGGTTCCCACAGCATTGCATGACACAATAATGACACAATACCAACAGTGTTAACAGAAAGAAAATCCTTCTGTTATGTCTCTCCCTTGTCACTAGGTATCCACAACCCGAAGAAATTTACCAGCATATTAACTAAAATGCTCTGAGTGGTACGATTTGGAGTGATGGTTGTTTTCTTCTTTATGCATTTGTGTGTGTGTGTGTAACACAGATGACTTTATCAGAAGAAAATGCACCTTTAAAATGAAACAGTCATAGAAGGAAATTAATCAGACACCTAAACTAGGAGGCTGACACAACTGCTCCCAAAGGAATGTCTTAGTACCCATCAGTATTTCTTTAAAATAAATGGCTTCATCAGGCTAAAAAATGGGCCTGCCCACCTCTTTTCTCAGGGTCCCTGGAGCCTTTGCTCAGACAGTTTGATTCAGTAATGCTCATAAATATGGAGCGGCCCTTTGCAAGATTCCTTGCATTTTAACGTGGGGGTAGTTCTCACCTCCTCCATGGATGGGCGATTGCAAGCAGTCTCTTGGTCCTCATTTCTGCAAGAGCCAGTGAGGTGTGTAGACTGGGATGCCTAAGAGGGAGACACATGGAAATGCCCATCTTCTGACCAGGGAGTCCCTTGGACCTTGAAAGCAAAGAGAGCAGAGAAAGAACAGTAGTCCATGCGGATGAACTTACCTCCCCCTTCTGGCCTTGCCGTTGTCTTCCGTCAAGTGGGGAGATGACTCTGAGTCATCTCCGAGGGCTCCCCAATTCTGCACGTGAGCTTCCTACGAGCAGGGAAGTTGACTGGCATGGTGCCTCATGTGAAGGTCACAGGGAGGACAGGGAGTTCACCCCATCCAGCGCGAATGCCCTTCCTTCATCTTAGCTTGGGTGGGGGGTGTCAGTATTTCTCATCCTGAAGTCAAGCTACCTACTCTGGTCTCCTGGAGTCTCTTCTGAAACAAGGCTAAGTTATGTAAATACACAAACTAAACATGCTTTTCAGGCATAATTTTTAAAACAGAGATGAGGAATGGAGAAATAACCAAAAAAATCATGTACCTTCTCTGTGCCTGGTTTATGTCTGATTTCGTAGAATCCAGCAGACTATACACATGGGACAAGCCTGTGAACTTGGCTATCACCTCTGAATTTCAGAGGGTGGGTGACAGACTAGGACAGGCTGGCGCCACCACCCAGCACAGCCTGCAGAGGACACCTACACATGGGGACTCGGTGTGGATCTTGGTGGCACAGGGGAGTCTGCATTGGCCAGGGAGCCCTGGGGCCCAATCTCAGGAAGGGAGGTGCCGCAGGGAAAATGGAGGGCCACAGATCAAGACAGAGATTCGTTTCTGTGTATGGTGCAGAGAGAGGTCCCCAGGGACAAGCCAGGATGTCACAAGTGCAGGGTGGGTACAAGGCATCTCAGAGGCCACCTGCAGAGAAGGATCCCTGCTGACTTGGGCACCTGAACACAATGTGGCCTACAGATCCATCCTCCGCAGAGTCTCTGCACTCACACACTCTCTGATATCCCTCATCTGGACTTTTACACCAAAGGGGTTTTGATGCACCTATCAGCGTACCAAGGCCACTGACAGCCACAGAAATGCGGTAGAGCCAGCCCCATCCAGGCATCAGTCTTTGATCCTATTTATTTTAGACCAGTTTGTGACTTGGTCAATACAGATGCTGCATAGCCAGGAAGCACTGGGTGCAGGCTTCGAGCTCATTCCCACAGATTTAGTGGTCAGGGAAGAAAGGGCAACACCTTGGAGAAGCTTGGGAAATTGAGGCCCAAGAGATGAGGGCCAGGGGGTTAACTCACTCAGCCTCAACTGGCAAAAGCAGATTTGGAAGCAGCTAGAAAACCACATTGTGAATAATGTAGTCTGGCTTGGCCCCCCGCATTTCCTTGTCGTGGGCTTCCAAACCATCCACTTGGAAGTGGCCCATCACCAGCCTCTAATGAAATGCAATTGGTGTTCCCAACCACGTCCCCACCTTCACCAGTCCCAGCAGCCCCTCAGTCCTGGCCGCACACACTTGGGCATGCAGTGCCAGTTGCACCAAGCCAATCTGCTGTGAGATGCCGGGAAACGGTTTGCAAATATTACTTTCCAAATTTATCACACTTGGCCTGGTACCCTGGAAAAAGTTAGTTTTGATTTCAATGTGGATGAGTCTGAGGCCCCAGTCTTTGTCCTACTGGAGCTGGCTTCGGGTGCTGGGGCCGAAGTCTGAGCTCAGAATGGGGCCGGGCATTCTCAAGTGGTTCTACTGCCGAGAAACGTGCCGGCCCCTCCACTGACCACTGGCCACCGTCAGAAGCCCACCCAGCCACACTGGGCCTTTCCCAGCACTTTCCAAGCCAGCGAAGGTGACCTCCCTCTGGCAAACAGAAATCCGCGCTGTTGGGAGACAGAGCAGTAGGCATCTATCTCCACAGAGCCATCTTGAGCACCTGGTATGCGCCATATTGTTAGCACGGAACTCTCTCCCCATCCCTGTCTCAGCAGCTTCCTTGGAGCCAGCCGCAGGCCCGAGGAGGAGGAGAGGGGAGTGGCCATCAAGCCATCCCAACTCAAGAAAGAACCCACAGGCCCCATAGGAGGGACCTGGCTGCCCGTCATAGACACTCAGTCTCTAGCTCTGTGACTCTCAAGTTCCCAATACGTCTGTCTCTCTCTTCTTTTCTGTCTTGATCTGTTTCTTTCTCTGTGTCTTCTTCTCTCTCTGTCTCTGTCTCCCTCTCTGTTTATCCTTCTCTATATCTCTGTCTCTGTCTCTGTTTCTCTCTCCCTCCTCCCCTCCTCTCACTCTCTTTTTCTCTCTCCCTCCTCCCCCTTTTCTTGCATTTCCCTGGGGATGATGGAATTTTCTTCTGCATCACCATGTGGCTAGACAAATCAGCCCTGGCCTTTTCGTTCCTGCATGAGAGGAGAAGGCCCTCCAAAGTCCCACAGGCTCCATGGTGTCTGCTCCAGCCAGGTCCCCTACCCAAACCCTCTGAATCGCTGGCTCTGGGGATGGTGACAGCCCTCTTTGCCTGGTCCTCACACTCAGTCCCAGACTGTGTAGACCAACGACCTTGTGTGTCACATCCCTCATGTCCCCCTCTAGGGAAACTGGCCAGAGTGGGAAATCACAGCCAGATTTCAGGTCATGGGCAAGGGACTGAGGGCTCATGTCTGTGAAGAGAGGGGCCTCGAGGGGCCCAGGCAGGGAATGGCAGTGCTGGGAGCACTGTGGAGAGTGGTGGGGTCTGTAGGAACCTGCCCCTAACTAGATGGGGCAGCTGCTCTCCTGCTGCATGTCTCCTTTCACATCTGTGGCCAGAGTCTCCAACTTTTCAGGAGAAACTGCAGATCTAGATTTTCATATGAAAATGTTGAGACATAATTCAAAGTTTGTTGAGAAGCACTCTGCAAGCCAAATAAAACACATCAGCAAGACGGATCTGGCTAGCACAGCACATTCATGACCTCTGTTTGGTGTCCCCTAACACCCAACCTTGGGCCCCAGCCACCTTCAGGGCTGGTAGGGAGGCCTCTGCTTCCAGGACCCATGCTCCTCCCTCGCCTTCATCCTGGTCATGGGGCTCTGCCTTCCCCAGAGCTGTCCCGGAGCTCAGATGACCCCTGTGCAGGAGCCCACCTGCAGTACAGCCTCCAGGCTGGTCAGCCCGTGTAGACACCTGGTCATTCTCCATGTCCCTTACCTGCCCAGCTGGTCACGAAGCAGAGGTCCAAGCCCCAGGAAGCCCAGGAGCACCGGCTGCAGAGGAGAGAGGGTTGCTGGTGTTTCATGGACCTTCTTTGCTGTTACCAAAGCTCATGTTTAAATGCAATTACTTTCTGCCCCTCTCAGGCAACCCAGTTGGCACACCCTGCCAGAGGCCAAGTCCCATGTCCTTTAAGGAAGCCCTAGCATGGGGCTGCCCATTCCCTAGACGTGAAAGGCATCTAGTAAGTTTGCTACTCATTAGCTGTGGGGCCTGGGAAAATGACTTAGTTTGGCTGGCCTCAGTTTCTTCATCTGTAAAATGGGAACACTATCTCATGCTAGAGAAGGAGAAGGAGACAGGAGAAGGAGAAGGAGAAGGAGAAGGGGAAGGGGAAGGGGAAGGGGAGAGGGAAGGAGAAGGGGAAGGGGAAGGAGTAGGAGAAGGAGAAGGAGAAGGGGAAGGGGAAGGGGAGAGGGAAGGAGAAGGGGAAGGGGAAGGGGAAGGAGTAGGAGAAGGAGAAGGAGGAGAGCAGAAAGGGGAGTTAACATTTATTGAACCTATTATGCATGAGGCACCTTGACAAGGGCTTACAAATGTCATCTCAACTCACCCTGCCAATCACCCTGGTAGGCTATCACCCCACTGTTCACACAGTCCCCATTTCCACTTCACAGATGAAATCCTGAGCTCCAGGGAAGTTGAGCTATTTGTCCCTGGAAGGGCCCAAGATTTGAACCAAGATTCAAATTTGATCGGTCTCAACATCAAACCTAGAAATCCCAGGGCAGGGCGTGGGGCCACCTGGCCAGCTGCAGTGACCCCCCTGCTGAGCCTTCCACCCCTGGCCCTGGACTGACACTCCCTCCCACGGCTCTGGCATGTGTGGGCCCAGGCTCCTGCGCCCTCCTCAGGGGCTGCCCTGCCTCCACTCTTGACAGGATCTGCAGGCCTCCACCACCCAGCCCATGCTTCCTGCCTGTGTCACAGGGGTGCCTAACCCAGTGCTGGCCTCCCCCTCTCGGTGTTGCAGGCAGCCTGCCAAAGCCATTCCTGGGCTCAAGTGGACCCTGTGGACAAGAGAACACTCCCCCAACCACTGCCTTCTTGGCCCAGCCAACTCCTTCTCATCCTTCAGAACCCAGTTCAGACATACCTCGTATTAGGGGCTGTGCCTGGCAACCCCAGCTCCCCAGGCTGGACTGAATGCCTCCCTAGGCCACACCAGCACCCACCTTGGCCTTGGTCTCATGCTTTATCAGTGAGTCCGCTTTGCAATGAGGGGCAACACTAAGTCGAGGTAAGGCGCTCTCCCGGGGCCACTGCCTTAACCTGAGGGTCCCGGCAACTGTCCCCAGGGCCACTGGTCCTTGCCTCTGATGCCACCCTGTGCTGCTGTTACCCACTCTCAAGCAAACCACACCCTGTTGGGAGGCCCTGGAGCTGCAGAGGCTGTGAGGACAGAGCCTGAAGCCTCTGCTGGCGTCCCACCCTGAGCTCTGAGAGAACCCCCAAGTGAGAACCCCCACCCTCTGGGTTGCACTTTGCTTTTCCCATGTGGCCACAGGTCCCAGGCTGGGGACTGGGCCACCTTCCCTTCCTCATGCTTTACTTTCATGCCCAGCTCTGGGTATCTTCTCGTCGGGGACTGTGCATGCCTCTCTCAGGGCTGAGTAGAGCTGAGTGGTCCAGGAGCCCTGGCTACCCCCAGGTGATATCCCGTGGTATTGTTAGCATGGGAGGTGATGTAGTGAAGACGGCTTGTCAGCTAGGATGGGGGCGAGATGGCCATCTAAGCAATGTCAGAGCAGGGCACCCACTCAAAAATGTACAAACGTATCTTCCAATCTTCCAGCTGTTGGGAGAGCTTGGGCCATCCAAGGGCACAGCGCCCCCTGCTGGCCATGCTGATGATGCGCCCTAGCTCACAGGGCTTTCCTCTGCAGCAGCTCCCTGGAAGCCCGGCAGGGCAGTGCTAGGCGGGGTGGGGGCGGGATAGGGGTGTGCATGCATGGGCCATTTCTCATTCTCTCACATACACACGTGCTCTGACATCTCTCTTGAGGACCCCCTGTGCCCACTGGCACCACCAACAAACCAATTACATAGCCAATCAACAAATTCACAAGCACCTGTGGTGTACACACTGGCCCAGACTCACCTTACCTGGATGCTCCCCACCTCCACTCTCTGTGTTCAATTTGCCAGAGTCCTCCTGCCCCACCTCCCGTGGTTCTCACCCCCACAGAACTGCCCCTTGTGCTTTCCTCCTCAGCCAGGTCTTCATGCCCCCAGCAGGACACATATCCAGGGCCTAACCAAGTGGCCTGACTCTGCACTCTCCTGCGCCCATCCATCCCGCACACCACCCACACTCTAGTCCTCTTGCCAAGAACGCTCCAGTGTTCTCACCACCAGCTCCACAACCTCCAGGGCTTCCCAGTCCTTGAGAAAGAGCCCAGGGAAAGCCTTGGGTGATCAGACTCAACCTGCAGATGCAGCCCTGCCTGCCTGACTCCCACTCACACCTGCCCTCTAAGCAAACTGCAGCAGCACAGCACCATTCCCGGAAAGCCCCTTCACAGCAGCCTCCCACACACCTCCACAGCCCCCACCTACACAGGCTCACTCAGCCTCACAGAGCCCCCCTACAGCCCTGAGCCCTCGTTCCTATGGAAGACTCATGCCGAGGCCCTCTTGTCCATTCCCATTGCACATGGACCCACCAGGCCACTCACCTCTTCATCTGAGCCCCCTACATCCAGAAGCACCCATGGCCTGACACCCTCTGTGGTGTCCACCCTCCCGCCCACACTCAGGGTTCTGTACAGAAAAGAGTGACGCAGGGAGCATAGTGAGCATGGGCTCCGACACCCAGTTTCCCCGGAGAAGCCTTTCAGATAAATCATTTTCACATGGCAGATTTGGTCCTCCGGGAGGGCAGCAGCTGAGGAGGGGGCATGACGGGGCAGCCAGCAAGACCATTGTTCACGCCTTGGCTGCTGGAGCCAGGCCCCTACCCCAGTGCCCCTTATCCATTGGAGGAGACCAAAGGAAAACAAGGTCTGGTACCCGAGGGGCCCAGTGACCCATTTGAGCAGCTCCCCTCAAGCGGAAGTTTCCCACATGACCTTCCAGCCGGGCCCTGGGCTTTCCTGCCTCCACAGCAACCGCAGCTCCTCACTTGGCACTGGGTCTTGGCCCAGGGCACAGGGGGAGGGAGGAAACGGGGAGGTGGGGAGAGGATGCACAGGCCTGCCCCAGACTCCCAGCGGGCAACAGCCCTTCCTGTAAGGACTTCTGGGTCCTCTGACCACCTCTTTCCACCACCCAAAACTGGTCATGGCCTGCACGGGTTTGGGGACCCGGTGAGCTACACCCACATCACTGGGACGCTTCAAAACAGCTGTATGACTCCAGGCAAGTGTCAGGACTGTGGGTTCTTCATGCCCTCCTGGCTAAATCAAGCTTGGAGGGCCCATGTGGAGATTCGAGGGAAAATGCGCACTCAGGCCCAGGAGCAGTGTCTGGCACCAGTGAGTGGAGCTCCCTTTTTAACATATTCTTGGGTATTGCCTCCACCCAGGGTCTGTTTGTCCCCAAATTTAAGCTTCCTGGGTTCTGACTATGTTGGGCCCAGTGGTGTGGTCTCTGCCCAGCTGGACGTCAGCCTCCCCTCGGCCTCAAGGGCCTGATGCTACCACCTACGTCTCCTGACCATGAGTCTGAGCAGTGTTGCTCCCTCTCTGAGTCCCAGGAATGGTGCACTTATCTGCCACTGGTATCTCCACTCCCCAAGAACCTTCCTCACCCATCCTACTGGGCCACCCAGGGCTTCCGGCCCTCTTTGGCCTTCTGACAGGCTCTGCTGTAAGCTCAAGCTCTCCACCTCCTCACGCCCAGCCCCTCACAGGACCAATGCACCTCAGTAGGCACTTGACCGAGGGCGGCAGGGCCGTGTTGAATACACAGATTTCCTCTATGAGCCTTTGCGGTGAGGAAGGCAGAGAGCTTGCCAGCAGCCTGGCCTCTTGTCCGGTGCCCTAGGCCCTTTGGAGGGAGCCCCTGCCCTGCCCCTGTGGCCTCCCCACATCTTGCACTGTTGCCTGGCCTTCTGTAGCCAGCACCTCACACCTCCCAAGCCTCAGGCGGAGGCCTGCCACTTACGGGCCACAACTGCCATGTCCTTGGAGCCTTAAGATGCAGGTGCTGAGAGTTCGGTCTTGCCTGCAAAGGCCCCCCTGGAGGGGTCCCTCCCATCAGGCCTGGAGGCTTGGGTCTGTCTACATGCATCTGCATGGGGCATGGCTGGTTTCGAGAACCTCAGAACCCAATCCACCTGCCCACATAGCCCACACCAGCTGACCAATGACAGTGAGGCCAATCACCAGGCTCCTCCTCGCTCTGAGGTCTCCCTGCTGTGACCGTCCTCAACTTTTGATTCCTCCTTCTTACAGCCCAGCTCCCCCACTGGACTCAGTTCTGGGATTTGGGATCTGGCCTTGATCTCCAACTTGCCCCAGACTGTACCTTGGAGTTGGCCCAGTCCATGGTCAGGTGGGCTACCCGGAGCCACTTTGGGCCTCTCAGAGCCCATTTCTTTGGCGGTTGGTGCTGTGGACAGAGAAGGGTCTGGTGGAGAGGGGAGCGGAGACATGCAGGATTCTGGTGCCTGGAATGGCCGGGGTTGGGCCCATTGCTCCCTGGAACCACTGGCTGCCTCCTCTCTGGGGCTTGTGTTTGCCACAGTCTGTGAGCTTGGTGCCCACACCCCGTGGAGCACCATGGCCAGATCCAGGCAGCAAAGGTGAGGCTGGCTCACAGAGAAACCTGCGGAAGCCTCTGGCCCGCATCCCATCCCAGGCTCAACCTGCCTCACAGAAAGCACAGGAGACCCCTGGCACTGGGGCTGGAGCCCAGGGCATCTCTTCCAAGTTCCTCTGGATTATGAAAAATATTTAATGTGATATCTCAGCTCTTTTCAAACAACATGGGGTGACATCTACAGGGCACTTGCCTAATGCTGAACATCTGGGTCAGCAGTAGAAATGCTTCCAGTTATTGGGGTGGCTCCTAATATCCAGATGTCAGGCACCAGGGAACCCAACTTAGGGACTAAGATCCTCACTTGGGAAGGGTCCTGGGGGCTGTTAGAGGGAGGGTCACCACTCGCAGATGAGCGAGTGTGCACATCTGGATTCATTTCGACGACTCAGGATCACCCCAGGCAGCATCAGGGGCTGCAGGGGGATGGGGGTCACAGGCTCCTACCCTCCTCTTGGCCCCGGAAATATGAAGGCCTTCTGTGCCCTCCTCCAGTACCACCTGTGAGTGCCTGGCACACAGTGGGCACTCAGTGAATGCTGGTAAGTGCCTGCTGACCAGAGCTCATATGGGGGAGCGCACCTCCCTGGCAAGCTGGGTCCCATCAGTGTCGGCCCACATGTGCACCAGCCTCATCTCAGCTGGGAGAATCGCATCAGGACAATGGGAAAACTTCTCCCCATTCCTCTGCCAGGTGGGCCCAACGCCAGAGCTGCGATCCAGGGCGTCGCTGCCAAGTTTCCAGGCTCCCGTCAGGCATCACTCCCACCCAGGGGGACCCTGCACAGTGTCACTTCTTTAGAGACAAATCAAATTGGAGAGACTTGGCTTGCATCGAAGACAAGGCTATGTTGTTTACACACATTTTTTGGGAAGAGGGAACAAATTATTTTTCTTCTTGTCCATGGGATGCCGACGATGAGTTCTGGGGGAACCACTCAGAGGCACCTGTTGCGAATTCCCAGGGCAGGGCGAGTGGTGATGGAGCAAACCGCCCACGGCGCAGGCTCCTGATTTAGAAAGAAAAGCACAGCATGGGTCCTCTAAAGTCCAGTGGCAGCAGCTTGCAGGGGACACTGTGGCACTCATGGTGCCCTGAAAGTCGCATGGGATGGAGGCCACAGTGGACGACGCATGCTGATGACACGGCAGGAAGGGCAGGTCTTGACTCAGCCCGAGGGTGCTTCTCCCCGGTGCCACAGTCTTGCACTTCCGGGCTTACTCATCAGGACCAAGGGGAGAGGCAGGCTGATGGCTCTAGGTCTGGGTCCCTCTGACACACCCACACAGTGGTGGAGCCTTGAGGACAGCCTGGGGCCTGCTGCAGGTGTCCCAGGGAAGAGAACATGGGGGATCTCTGCCTGTCCACATTGGAATGCCTCCTCCATGGGAAACACTGCAGGCTGGGCATCTCTGGGGGAAACCACCAGGAGCCTGCACAGAGGCCCTGCCCAATGCACTGGAGCGTGAAGCAAGGACAGTCTGCTTGCCCTAAGCGCACCCCATCTGGAGAGAGTGACTATGGCACTGGCCATCCTGTCAGCTGGGAACCTCAGGGAACAAAGGCAGGGAGAGCCCCCAGAGGAGGTGGCAGCTCAGGTGAGCCTCACATGATCACCTGCAAGGAGGGGATTTCCAGAGGGGCATGAGTTGACTGTGGGATGCAGCTGCTGCTTCTTCTTCTTCTTCTTCTTCTTCTTCTTCTTCCTTCTTCTTCTTCTTCTTCTTCTTCTTCTTCTTCCTCTTCTTCTTCCTTCTCCTTCTCCTTGTCCTTCTCCTTCTCCTTCTCCTTCTCCTTCTTCTTCTTCTTCTTCTTTCTTCTGCAACGGCAAAGAGAAGAATCCCATCAGCTTTACCATCCAGATCACATTTGGCAGAGGCTCAAAGAACCTGCGTGTGGTGCCCTGGGTGGAGGAACGCTCTGGTCCCGACAGCAGTCTCCCTCTTGCTAAGGCCTTCCCTGACTCCCCAACATCTGCTCCCCATTTCCCTTCCCTGGTCTCCCCACTCTGCAGCCTGACCGTCACAGACACAGTGTGGGTGGGACTGTCAGCCCCTCCAGGGCAGCACCTTGCTTTCACAGGGCTCACAGTCGAGCTCTGCCCTGAGTGCCTTCCATGCGCAGTGCTCATTCATTTTGGTTCATTCAGCACCTTCCCATTTTACAGGTGGGGAAACATAGCCCCAGAGAGGCTAAGTGACTTGTCCAAAGCAACCAGCTGGTGTATGGCAGAGCAAGGACTCCATCCAGGCTCCCTGACCCCAGGGTCTGCATAGTTAACCCCTGGCCCATAGTATCTAAAATGGTAATGTTATCTAAGGTCTGGAATTTTTGCAGTTGCAATGTTCCCAGAGCCAAAAACAGTGGGTAGCACATAATGAGATCTTCATAAATGTTTGTGAAATGAATGAATGTAGACCCAGCCCTCCTGACACTGATTTTGCAACCCCCCAACACACATGCATTACAGTGAGAGAACTTTGTCATCTCAGATACACTGAACCACATGGCATTTCAGCTCGGGGTCCCCAGTGTCTGTGTCAGAAGCCTCTGGGGCCTGTGAAAGCAGCACACACCATACCCTCGAGTAAGGGTAAACTACCAGCAAGCAATGTTGGGTGCAGAGAGCATGGCCTTTGGGCCAAGCACCAGGCAGAGAATTGAAGCATCTGCTGGAGTCATTTTCCTGACCCTTTGTTCTTCTGCCCACAGTTCTCTCCCTTTCCCAGCACAGCCTGAAGGTTGGAGGCCTCCGTAGAAGCCTCATTGAGAGAAGACAGTCTATACTAGAAACTCGAGGATTAGAACTAGGATTAAATCCTGCCTTCTCACTCGGAAGTTGTGTGATCTTGGGCAGGTGTTCCAACCTCTCTGAGCTCCAGATACCTCTGGATTGACAAGGTCAGGATTTCTCCCTGAGAAGTAACTTTCTAACACCTTGACATACACACTATCTTGGCCTATGTCCCAGACCGCTGGGCCAGTTTCAACCTCTCTGCTGGAGACGGCAGCAAGGTTCCTGGACAATCCCTATGTTCGAAGTCCACTTGCCACTGCCTCCAGCAGCCTGTCTGCCATTCCCCAGGCCTCAGTGCTATTCTGCGGTGAGCACAGAAGTGTCCTTGCCCAGTCTCAGTTTTTATTTATTTTTTATTGTCAGCCTCAGTTCCTAAAATCTTACCATGTTATTAGAGGAAGGTATATTTTTGACAACTTTATCCACGGTTACTTTAAATCAAGGTGTCATATACACAGTGCCAAGACTGAAGATGTTTTTCAACATAAAAATCCATTTGATGATGAAAAGGCTGTTGAGAATCCCTTTTGAAATTTCATCAGCCAGTACTCAGAGGACTTTTGGATTTGACTAACACAGAGGAATCGCTTCTTGGTAAAGGACCTCAGATCCAGATGTTGTCCCAACGGAAAAAAAAAAAGAAAGGAAAGAAAAGAAAAAAAGAACTTTTTCCAATATTCCTTTATAAGTAAGCAGGTGCTGGGGATATGATGTCCACTTTACTGGGACAAACCAAAGTATCTTGATAAGTATAATTTTTTTCAGCAAATAACCTGCTGTTGGAAATTTTTTAAAAAACAAACACAGTCCTGTAATCTCTGTCAAGTTCAGTGGTAAACTTGTATAAAAAGAACTTAAAGAACTTAAAAAGTCAACTGTCATCTGGGTACCAGTAAACTCAACGTAAGTGGTGATTCGGCAAGGGAGCTCAGGTTTTTAAAATGTACTTTCATTTTTTTTGTTAACAAGATATGAGTTAACTTCTTAATAAAACCCAAATAAAATGTAAAATATAGTATGTATTAAAGGTTGGCATAAAATAATTTCCATGCATGTCAAGTCTGCACCTGTTTTTCTGGGGGACTATCATCTCGCAGAAACCGAAAACCTCCTGACAACTTGAGTGTCTTGCTCTGCGAATTGGGAATGACAGCACCTACCTCTCAGAGTTGTTTGTTCACTTCCCCTGCCCCACATTCCAGGTGAACCCCCGACAGTGGGTGCTTAGTTCCCCAAGCCAGGATTTAGGCCCAGGTGTGTGGCTCCTTACGGAACATCCTAAGTGACAGCATGCAGGCTTTGCCTCTGAAGAACAGCCCTTCCCTCCTTCCCTTCCTCCCTCCCTTTACTCCACACCTCTGCATGAGTATCTAGTGGGCACGGGCCAGGGGCAATGCTCTAGTACTTGATGATACAACAGTGAGCAAAGTCTCTGTCCTCACAGCGCTTACCATGTAGAACAAGAAGAAAGCTGTTAAAGGAACACACAGATGTCTAAAGTTTAATGCAAATAACATAAAAGCGGAGATAGATGAGTCCCAGGCTTTTCCACCCTTCCCCCCTTTAAAA
Source organism: Papio anubis (assembly GCF_008728515.1). Lineage (NCBI taxonomy): Eukaryota > Metazoa > Chordata > Mammalia > Primates > Cercopithecidae > Papio > Papio anubis. The sequence goes on from NC_044986.1 coordinate 84,583,530, forward strand.
CAATCCCCTCTGCTTTGTATGCAGGCTTCTCTCCTTCTACCCCAGCCCAGGTGAGAGCATTCAGAGAGCTCCAGGGAGCATTAAATGGAAGGGGTGGCTCTAGGTCTCGCAGCCTCAGTGGAGACTGGTCACTGCCCCTGTCCAGAGTCCGAGCAAGCTAAGCGGGCTTGGGTCTGATCAGCATCCACCCACGAAGCGGGCAGGAGGGAGGGCAAGTGTGTAGAGGGACAGGCCACACTTCTTCCAAACCCATGCGTGGAGGCAGGCAGGTGCCCTGCTGTGGCTGTGAGACAGGACTCAGGGGATGGACCAGCTCCAGGAATGGGTATGGAACAGATTCACATGGCCCAGGTCGGATTCAGGTCGCAGCCTGGTGGGCAGCTTGACTAGGCCAGCACCAGAGCACAGACCCTGCCATGGAGGCTGGAACCTGCAGGCTGGGCTGCCAGGCTTTGGGCATGCAGAGGAACACACCTGGGGCTTTGTCTACGGCGCTGCCTGGTGGACAGTGAGACTGAATGGGGAGCAGCAGAGCAGTCAGGAATGATGAGGACACGGGGTGGTCCTCAAGCCTGGTCCATCAGCTACGGCAAGCCTAGTTTGGGGATAAGGTGGCTGCACCATCATAGGGTTATTACACGGGTTTTTGGAACCAGTCTTAGGATCAAATCCCACTCCTGCCCCTTCTCAGCTGGGTGACTTTTGGCAAGGTTTCCTCATCTGTAACTTGGGAACAGTGACAGGTGCCTTGCAAAGCTGTCTTGAGAATTGAGATGGTGAAATCTAAACCTCAAGCTAAAGCAAGTGGGGAGACAATGGTCACTGCTGTGAACAGACGTATCAGCAGCGGCCGTGGTGTGTGACAGAGCTGTCCCCCCCCGCAACATCGTTCCGTGAGGCATGGCTGGGTAGGCCGTGTGGGGCCAGCACATTCCCACCCTGCCCACCTACCAAGCCCTGTTTGTGTTAATGTCACAGCTCTGAAGTATTATCATCAGAGGCCATGAGATTTCAAAGGAGCTTCCTTTGCAGAGCCACGTTGCTCTGTCCATAATTAGCGCAAGTTTCCATGAGCATGACGATGAGGCCAGAGGGGCTGCCCTGCGGGCTGGTTTGTTAGTGTAAGACATTCCTGGGACTTCTGCGTAGCCTGGGCTGTGCTGCTCCAGCCCTCACTCTCCGTGGCCCCTGCCCTCAGCAGCCCCCAGGCCCTCATTAAGGGATTAGCGATATGGGCCATGCAATCCCTTGGCCATCTGCTCGAGAACTGCTGGCTCTTTGCTCTGTCCCCACTGAACCTTATCAGTGGTCCTCGCGCAATGTTTGTGCTGCAAAAATCAAAGCGGGTCTTGGGCGGAAATTATAGACCACTGGTGTCATGAGCTAATTAAAGACTACAGGGTCATATACAAGGGAGAGGACACAGATTTCTCTCACTGACTGTCCTTCTGCTAATAGGACATTGACAAGCACAGACCAGGCAGAAGGCTGAGAAAGCCAACAGCCCATGAGAGTGTGATAAAGGGTGACAGTGACAGGTCTTGCTTCACCAAGTACAGATTGGGGGATGCTCATATCAGGGCCCAGCACCCCTGTCACAGAGGGTGTAGCTGCGGGGCCTGGCAGCAGGCTAGGAGCACACCCCCAGCAGCCATCCAGAGCCTGAGGGAGGGGATCTGTGAGGGGACAGTCTCATGTCAATGGCAACACATTTATGACCCAGGAGGAAGTTTAGGACAGTTCTGAATGTCTACATCTCCATCATCAAAACAGATTAAAATTCAAGAACAATCTTGAACAATGGGAAACAGGCAGACAGGGAAAGACCAAAATGTAACCTTGAATAGCTTCTGCTGTTGTTCTCTGTTTACCAGGAGGCTGTGGGCTTCTTGAAGGCATTGCCTCCCTCACATGCGAGGTGGGGGTCTGGGGTGATCTGAGTGAGTGATGGGAGCTCACACCCTTGCACTTGGGATGAGATAACATCCCCAGGTACCATCTAAGTGCTCCAACCCCCTCCACACTCACCTCAGTTCCCAGCTAGAGACTCCACTGCTGAATCTAAAGTAAAGGCTGCAAATGTACGACCACTAGGGTCAATATCTGGTGACTTAGGTCCCAATGATCGCACTTGCCATGGGTTCCTGCACAGAGGGTGATCCTATCCTAGAGGACTGGCTCCATAGCTTCCACAGGCCAGGGAAGGGGTCACAGGAGCACACCCCCACCCAAGCAAGTGTAGTCCCTGCCAAGACTAGCAGTGCTGTAGTACCCTTGCCCACTCTCCTGTGGTTAGGACCCCCAGCGATGGCACATGTCATCCAGTTCGGAAAGATCATCAAGCCTCAAGACTGGGCAGCACCTCCCACTCAATGCACCCATGTGGCCAGCCCCCTCCAGGGACACGCTTCGGCCTGGGTGCGGGGGGTATTCGAGGAAGGACTGCCCTGTCTGTCAGGGAATGCTGGAAGCTGATACAGTACGGTACAATCTAATAATTCTCTGGGGAGACCTTCTGAGCCCCTCCCCCTTCCTTCAGCCATTCTCCATGCCCCCTTTTGTTGAGTATAACCCTCAATTTCTTTATCACTCAATCCAGCCTTCTCTGGCAGAGTAGCACCTACTATTTTCCAGGGGAGGCTTCTCAAACTAAGGCCTGTAGGTGAAATCCAGCCTGCTGTCTATTTTTATTGATAAAGTTTAACTGGAACACAGCCAGCTTAATCTGTTTATGCATTGCCTATGGCTGCTTTCCAGCTACGATGGCAGAGTTGAGTGTTTGCAGCAGAGATCCTATGGCCTGAAAGCCTAAAATATTTACTATCTGACTCTTTATAGAGAAAGTTTACTGTCTCCTATTCTAGGAGGTGTAGAAAAACTATTTTAGTTTAGCCTCATAATGTCCCTGCGCAATAGACCCTGACTTTCATTTGAAGGAAAGCCACTAAGTCTTGGCAAAGTTAAATAGAACCCAGCTGTTAGGGAGGGGAGGTGGGCCTCAAACCCATGTGTACTAACTGTAAAGACTGTCCTTTTGGCGTTTGTCTGGTTGCATCTTTGGCAGAATAAGCTGAGGGTGAAACATTGCCTTGATCCTGTTGCTGGAGCAGGGCTAGAGCTTTTACAACTCCTAAACCTGCAGAATGTCTAGTAACAGCCCCCAGCTTTCCCCATGGAAGTCCTGGTTAAAATGAAAAGATAAATGACCCTCTCCATATTATCCTCCAAGATCCAAAAAAATTACTCATTCAAACAACTCTTTGGTCTTCTCCTTAGGTTTGTGATGTAAAAGTGTATCAACCAGTGAGCCTATTCCTCCTCCCTTTGATCCAGACATTGTGTGTGCATTTGGAGCCTGAGCCAGGTGGGTAAGGTGAACCTGGATGCCCCATGAGGTCCTTTTTGGGGTTGGCAGGTATCCCCTCACTTGGCAGTGGAGACACAGGATGAGGAAGTTGATTTGTGGCTACAGAGAAGCTGTCAGAGACAGAACCTCTGGTTACTCAGTGATGGCCCTCCAGGAGTCAGGAACCCAACAGACATCATCTTTAGTCTGCAGGATTGCCCAGAAAGCAGATGCGCTGGGCATCAGGGTGCCTCTTGTTCTCTCTATTGGTTTTCAAGCCTCTGAACACCCTTAGTGCTTGAAGAACTGGCCCCAGCATGAATGAGTTCTGCAGGATTCAGGACCCAGCTGCTGCTACAGACATGGAGCAGGGCACTCCAGACTCAGCCATATTCCTGCTGCTGCTCCCACCTGCTCCTTACCTGAACTCTGCCATCCAGCGGTGAGCTCTGCCAGGCCTCACAGTGGGGTGGCGGGGTGTGGCCCACACCTCCCCACCACCTACCCCAACCTCCAAGTTGACTTTGGTGGTCAAGTTTGCTTTGATTCCTGCCTGTTCCCCAAGCCTGTGCTCCAGGCTTCTCTGTCAACCACCCCATCAGTACAATAAATTCATTTTCTACTAAAGTCAGCCCACACCTGTGCAGAAACTGAGTTAGAGCAATTAGGTGTCTTGTCCAAAGTGATAATAGATGGGAAAATGCAGAACTGGGATTCAAGTGCAGCTCCTCTGACCCTAACAAGCACAGGCCTCTCTCGCTAGGCTACACCCCTCTCAAGGAGCAACACTGCTCTTTCTAGACCCTCAGAAATGGGCCACCTCCCAGATGCCAGGTGTGAGTGTCCCGACACCCTCCCCTCACCCTCCTCCCCAGCCAGGGCTTCTCTGATGGATTTTCCTGAGTCGGACTATTGAACTACCTGCCTTCCTGGGAAACACCTTCAAATCCGCAGAGGACAAAGTGGGCTCCAGAAATGAAAGTGGAGCGTTTCGCCGTGTGTGGAGCAGTGAGAAAGGGAAGGCGTGATCTTGGAGAGTGCAGTTAGCCTGCAGTGGGCAGCCTGACCTGTCGGGCCCCGGGGGCGGGGAGGGGGTGGCACAGGGGCCTCCAGTCACAGGAGGTCCTTGCGGGGACAAGGCCTAGTTGAGGAAGAGGGCAGAGGGCCGGTTCCCAGCACACCCGTCAGGCCCCACACATGGGGCCTTGGGGTCCCAGAGATTTCTTTGCAATGCCTAAAGCTTTGCTGTCTGAGCCTAAAGACATGTGGACAGGACAGGGCAGGATGGCATAGACCTGACCTCCTTCCCCTTGTCCCCTGAGTCGCACCCTCCAGACATGGACTGGCTGCACAGATGGGCTGGACACTCAGGGGGAAGGTCAGACTCGCCAGTCTGGGACCCTGACTTTGCTGTTCACGGCCAGGTGTCTGTCCTGAGTCAGACTACAGCTGTCAGCTGTGTTCACAGGTGTGTGTCCCCAGAGGAGGTGAGCGGCTATTCCAGTGGGAGTGTTGGGAGAAGGAAGGAGAAGAGTGTTCTATAGGCATCCGTCCTGCTGCGACTGTGTGTGGCTGAGTACCCCATGCTCTGTGCCCAGGGCCACCTGTCTCTCCTGTTACGGGTGAATGTGCTGATAGGGGGAGTCCAGATCTTAGTTCCCCTGGTAGTAAAGGGGACCCTGCAGCTCCATCTCAGGGGTGTGGCTCCCTGAGGCAGGCTTTCACCCATAAGGGACTTGCCCAAGATCAAGACAGCAGAGCACTAAAGCCGAGCTGCCCCTCCAGCCCAGCTCTCACCAACCCCAGGAATCGAGAGGCCCCCCACTTACTTCCTCCTGTGTGCCAGGGCTAAGCATTCAGCTTCATACACACACTTACCTGCATTTAACACCTCCAGTCATCAGCCCTGCTTGAATCAAGTTGCCTATCTGCCAGGGAAGTGGCAGAGGTGACCGCTCCTGACCACAGTCACCTGGCCCCACTGGGCAGGAGCATCTCCCGGCTGGGAGCAGTGGGGGTAGGAAAGCCATTTTCTCAAGCATTGGATGGGGCTGGAGGGAAGCAGCCATGCTCTGTGGTGGGCTTTGGGAACACAGATTCCTTGTTCTGGGTGAGCAGTCATGAGGCAATCTCCATTTCCTCAACTATAAAATGGAAAAAGAACCTGAGAGTGCTGGCTTCATGACCTCACTGTGGGGCACACACAGGGAGGATCAGTCCCATGGTGACTGCTACCCACCAGGGCGGGTGCTCCGGCAGTGACGGGCTCGTCCACAGCTGTGGCAACCCCTGACACCCCCAACTTACCTTGTCATTGTCATCTGCATCCTCCCTGTCATTAACCTCCCCATGCCCCACGCCCTCCCTTTTACATCCTGTCAGGGCTGTCCATGCCAGCTCACCAGCAGCCCATGAAAAGCCTGGACAATGATTGGAGAGAACAGTAATGAATACAAATCATTCTCTGGGCACCGCAGAGCCAATTTCGGGTGATGCGGCCTCTGGGTGCTAACCATCCTTGGTCCTTCCTGGAATGGCTGTCAGGCCACCGAGGCCGCAGGCTTGATGAAGACGGATGATGGCCTGCGCCTGGGTGATGCCGTAGTAACACAGAGCCCAGCGTTTAATCAGAGCTCTGCTCTCTGCCAGAGCCGAGTAATTGGAGGCAGGTGCTAAGCACAATTGAAATAAAATGTGGAGTTAATAAGGACAGTCGACAAGGATGTTGCAAGTCTCCTGTCCAAGTTTTCAACAGGAATTGGAAGGCAACTTGGAGACCTCAGAAACCATGAGTTAATTTCCTACGTTTCTCTTCAAAAACAAGTACAATCAACTTTAGGGTTTTTTTTAAATAAGCTTATTTATTTTCACATTTGCACTTCAAAAATAAGATGGTCAGAAAAGCAGCACATGTCTAAGATACTTACGATGGACTACAGGGGGACACCAGCTCCGTGGAGGCCTGCACACCCCTCTCCCCACCTTCATGCTCCCCACTCAGCCTCAGAGTCCTCCAGTCTGCCTCTCTGGCGGTCCCTTCCTCTTCCAGCCCATTCCTAATGGTCGCTGCACCCCTAATCTTGATTCATCCAGGCATTGCTACCAGTGCAGTCTTACTAGAATGCACAACTCCCTGCAGAAAGTTCTATTCCCTCCCAAGTAGAGCTAAGCCCCAATTCTCCATGGTCTTGCCTGAGCTGGGCCCCAGCCTTATCTCCCCCTGCTCCTGCTCTAGTCATGGTGAAAATCCTCCACCTTCTCAGAGGGTCCCTGACACCTCCACTCTTAATATACTCTCTCCCTGGCCTGAAGGACCTTCCTCCCTTCTTCATTGGCATGCTCAGAGAGTGCCCTAAGAGCTGTCCTGAGCCCCGCACCTGCTTCCTGTGCCCACCCATCCCACGGACAGCACCGTCCATCACATCCTACCCTCCACAGGCTGCTGTCAGTGTCCTGTCTCCCATCCCACTAGACTCTGCAGTGCCCAGGTCAGTCCTGATGCCTGCAGGACTGCACCCCGCATGGCACCTGCACCTCGCAAGGTGTGAGGGAGGCACTGGACCCACCCAAGGCTGTCCTTGTATCATGTGCTGTCACTTACTAGCCAGCACGTTCCCTCAAAGCTGCACGGGCAACTTTGCCATGGTCTGTGCCCACCCTCTTCATCCTCAAAACAGTCCCAGTTTGTGATTTCATTTCATAAATGACTGTCCCCCCCGACCAAGAACCAGAACTATAAGAGGCAGATGAAAGAAAGGAAAACAGATTCAAGCCTGAAACCTCCCTGCCCAGCCAGCAAGGTTGTCTCGAGTACCTCTCGGCTCAGTCTTCAGTGAAGTGACACCTGGTGAGGATGGGCTGTGGATTGTCCCCCTCACCAGCTAATATACCTGGAGTACATAGTCACCTGGAGAATGAGCCTCAGGGTGACCCACCTCAGTGTCAAGGGGACGCGAGGTCCATGAGACCCAGCTCCTATATGAGGGGACCATTCTGCAATCATCCCCAAAGTTGGAGTGCATGGAGCTACCATATGATCCAGCAACCCCACTGCTGAGTCTATACTCAAAAGAAAGAAAATCAGTTTATCAAAGCGATGTCTGCACTGCCATGTTTATTCCTGCAGTATTCACAATAGCCAACATGTGGTCACTGAGCTTGACTGATGCTCAGTGTCCATCAATAACTGAATGGATAAAGAAATCGGTGGATAATGGAATACTATTCATCCACAAAAAAAGAATGGAATTCTGTCATTCATGGCTGCATGGATGAGCCTGGAGGATATCATGATAAGTGCAATAAGCCAAGCACAGAAGGACAAATATCGCATGTCCTCACTCATATGTGGAAGCTTAAAAACTGGGTCTCATGAAGATAGAGAGTGGGTTGATGGTTACCACGGACCAGGAAGGTTAGGGAGAGCAAAGAATAAAGAGAGGTTGATTGACGGGTACAAATATACAGTTAGATAAAAGAAACAAGACCTCATGTTCAATAGATCAATAGGGTGACGATAGTTAAAAAAAAATCTATTGTACATTTCAAAGTAACTAGAAGAGAATAATTAGAATGTTTCTAGCATAAAGAAAAGACAAATGTTTAAGGTGATGAGTATCCCAATTACCTCGATTTAATCTTTACACATTATATGAATATTTCAAATTATCACACATACCCCTAAAATATGTTCAACTATTATGTCTCAATAAAAAAAAACTTGGAGTTCAACTTCCCCCAAGACACTCCAGGGAAGGGGTTTTGTGATGAGCAATAGCTCAGAGATCAGAAAGCCCCCTCTGAGTCTTGCTGACATCCTCCTCTCTCTGTCGGTGAGCTACAGAGCCACGATGGAAGCAAATGCTCCCTTCCTCTACCCTCAAATGGAACAGTCCCTTCTGGACATGGTTCCAGGCCCATCTTTCTCCTGCTCGGCCACAGTGCCTCTTCAGAGGACCTTGGTGGGGTCTGCGCAGCACCGAGGAGGCCTCACTCCATTCGGGCAGTTCTGCCTCTATGGAAGACAGCGGCTCAGAGAGTCAGAGAGTGCCCTCTGGAATCTTTTGCAGCTCTGACTCACACCCAGTCATGGCCTTCCCTCTCCCCACCCAAGTCTCTGACCATGTGAGGGGCTTTGCACACAATGTCCCTGATTCTCTTGCATCCTTGTCCTCAATCCAGAGTGGATTCAGGGAAGTGCAATGATCTGAGGGCTGTGCTTACTTCAGGCCCACTTGGGCCTGCCATCTGCTCTTCCCTGCTGCTCCTGGGGGAGTCCGCCCACCTCCCCAACATCCCCAGCCCCGTCTCCCCTGGCTCCAGGCTCCATGCAATCTGAAAGCTCTACAGGCAGCTCAAACTCAGGTCCCAAACGGAACTCATTATGGATCCCTCCAAACTCACTCCTCCTCCATCCCCTGCTCCAAAGAATGACATCACCACCAGCCGGTCCCCACGCCAGAAACCTGGGAATCATTTGAGATGTCTCTGACCCTCATCTCCACCCCCAGCAATCAGTCAGCATTGCGGCTGCACTGGCCTGAGGTTTCCTGAGCCCAGCCCATCCCCTTGCCCACTGTCATTCCCTGGCTCAGGCTCTCATCTTTTGCCAGGGCTGTTACCGCACCAGCGCCCTCACTGTCTTTCTGATTCTAAGCTGGCTCCCTGCCAGTCCTCCCGCAGCACAGGTCTCAAGATGATCTTTATAAAGGTCCAACATGGTGCGTCATTCCAACTCTAAATCCCTCAAGGGCTCCCCCTACATTGCCAGAACTCAAATGTCTTGACACAGCAAGGGAGAACCTCATGACCTGGCTCAGGCCTGCTCCCTACCTGGGAGCCTTTCCCTCCTGCACACTCAACACTGCTTTTCTCTCACTTTGACCCCTTGTATTTGGACTCCCTTGTCCTCCATCCTCATCCCTGGGCAGTGGCTCTCAAACCTACGTGTGCATCGAAATCACTGTAGGGGCTTGTTCAGGCACATAGAACACTGGGATCCCCTCAGGGTTGCTGACTGGTGAGTTTGGGGTGGGACCTGAGAATTTGCATTTCCAATGTCAAGTTCATACGATGGCGATGCTGCTAATCTGGTGGTGCCACACAGCACCCCCACTAAAAGCCTTCAATAAGGGATTGAAAGGACCCAAAACTGTTAGCTGAATGAAGGAATGAATGAGTGGGATACACTCTGGCCAGCCAAAGTTTTGCAGCCACTCCCTAGGACTCTGTTGACTGGGTCTCACGTATGTGAGTAATCTTGGGTGGAATTTCTGAATAAGTTAAAAGAGACAAAGCTACATGTTGCCTTTATCAGGGTTAGGGGGACCCCTGTGAGTTCCTTTCCGAGGTCAGGTCCCGCTGTGCGCCCTGAGGGTCAGCAACTTTCCCAGACGCGGAGGTGGGAATTGGAGGGCCTGGGCCTGGGACCTCTGAATGCATTCCCGTTACATCATTTGGATTTCTTTATAGACTGAAGAGTTTACAACATCATCAAAACACATGTTTTTGTGATTTTCCAACAGCCCTGATTCCTGCTACTATGTCCTGTTCCCAGGCCACCACTGAGCACAGCAGACAGATGCCAGCAAGCATTTGAGCTCTCAAATGCACACAGCATGTCCCTTCTCATGGGCAGGAGCTTTGGAAAATGGAACACTGGGTGTGAAAGACCCAGAAAGGGCCCTATGAGGCTGCGGAGAAGGGGTGAGGGTGAGGCCAGCCTGCCCAGCCAGGCTGTAACTGTGGAGACTCCGTGAGTTTCCAGAGTCGTGATCAGCATGAAGAAGCCCTTGGGGCCCAGCACAGCCATGATGGCCAGCACAGTCCGCCTGCATCAGCCACTGAGGGCCTGGGCCACGTGGAACTCACTGGGGTAGCGCTTGTGATCCCGCTCCTCAGCGTATCTGGACTAGGAAACCCCGTGGTGGTCAGGACATCCAGGGAGCTGACATCCAGGGGAACTCTCCCCCTCAGACCCACCAGGCTGAAAGGGCAAATTCCAACCCTCCTTCAGAAAGGGAGTTCTCCCTGAGTCCTTGAGATCCACTGCTCTCTTGGGGTGCTGTTACAGGCTAAACTGTGTTTACAAAAATTTCAGATGTTGAAGTCTCAACCCCCAGTACCTCCGAATGTGACTGTATTTGAAGATAGAGTCTTTAAAGGCATGACCGAGTTAAAATGAAATCATTAGGCTGGGCCCTAATCCAGTATGACTGGTGTCTGTATAAGAAGAGGAGATGAGGACAGACACTCAGAGGGAGGACCATGTGAGGACATGGCAGAAGGCGGCATCTACAAAGCAGGGAGAGAGGCCTCAGGAGAACCCGGCCCTGCCGACACCCTGATCTTGGACTCGTAGCCCTGTGGGAACTATATGGGAAACTGAGAAAATGACTTTCTGTGGTTAAGCCCTCTAGTCTGTGATTCTTTGTTTCTGTAGCTCAAGCTGACTAAGACAGACACTCCAGAGCCCTGGCCAATGCGGGCCTCTCTGCTGGGTGAGGAACCAAGCTTAGCGTGCCTCATGAAGGGGTTCAAGGGTGTCCCTGAGGCCTGTGTCCACTGCCTGCTCTGTGTTCCCCCTGGGGAGGGCCCTTCAGCTCTGTCTGCCCTGGGCATCTCAGCCAAGCCCTGGCTTCCCATCCGCACAGGGTGAACTGCTTGAAATGGAGATGTGCTCATTGAGAAAGGGGGGCTTGAGCCAGGTTTCCAGGCAATGCTCTCTTGACTGAGCCCCAGACAGTAGCGCTTTGGGCCCTGTCGCCCAGGCACGGCTTACTCCCCTGGGGCTGCGCAGAGGATGCGGAGCTGTTTCCTGGAGCTGATCCTTGGTGCCATACAGCCCTTTTCTCTCTGGCCTGAGCATTAGCCCTCTCCCCAAGGGGGTCCTGCTTCCTACCCCCAGAGGGATGCGCTTCCCTTTAACTTCTTGCTTCTTCCACGAGGATCTGGAAGCCACCTTGCCTCTGGGTGGGATCTGAACCACACACCCATAGCTGGAGATGCTGCCATGGAGGGGAGAAGGAAGGAGGTGAGGTAAGAGAAGGGGTGGGTGACAATTCTCTGACACCAACCGAGGACCCACAATTCAATTCAATTCTAACACAACTGCCTCTAGCTAGCACAGACCCCACAAGCTAGGGGCTCTGCCCTGCAAGACTGCACCCACTTCTGCACCGAGTCACACTGCTCCCACACTGCCGCCAGGCTGCTGGGATGCCGGGTGGGAGGCTGCAGGGGCAGGCAGGGGCCCTCAGAGTGGTGTTAGGGCACTCCCACCCTATCTTCTAAGTGACAGGGAGAGTTGGGCGGGGTGGCACCCATGAAGAAAGGCTGTTTTGCTGTCCACATGGAGAGTCATACAGGAGATTACAGCGCACAGCCTTGGGAAAGCGCTCACTAAACAATCCTTGAATGGAACTGGGCGGAGCCTGAAGCAGGAGGGTTAAGGGGAGCCTTCCATGTGTCTGAGACCTAAGAACAGGACTAACTTGGTGACCGGCCAGCTGGGTGGGCAGAGCAGGGGCTCCAGGCTTCTGTCTGGGCTGTGAGTGGCCTTGTGGATGCAGGGCAGGGGGGCAGGAAAGAGCGTGGAGTGGCAGCTTCACTGCAGACACACTGAGGATGAGGACACGGGAGCCTGGGCAGGGGTAGCCATCGGACATGAGGACACCTGTGTCTAGAATTCAGAAGTCAGAGCAAGAGACACAGATTTGGGGCTAGCCATACCATGGCTGCCGGGGAGGGCCTGCTGGGGCTGTGATGGAAAAGTCTTCTGTACAGCCCTGTCCCTGACCTCCCATCCCTGGCTCTCTCCCTCTCCCCAGGGCACAGCTTCCCAGGAAAGAAAAGCCGATCCCATGAAGTACCGGTGGTGCAAGCCTGGCAGCATCTGTAATGCTCTCACTGTGCTGTTCCTTGTTGGGTAAGACAGTCCCACGAGCAGGCTTCTCCAAGGACTGGGAGAGGCTCCCCTGTGGAGCACCTGGCCCACAGGTCCGTACGCCCCTCTGCCGTACCCTGGCTGGGGTGGGCACTGGTTATCCCTTCCCCATTGGCCTCAGGATCCGGGTTGCCTGGCTTGTGGAGACTTGTGTCATGTTCTTCTGATTAGCCAACTATGGAGCCTTCCAGAAGTGCAGGGCGACAAGCCTGTCCCCCTGAGCCCCATCAAACCCCCTAGTGCTTCCCTTCCCACTCCAACACCTCTGCATCTGAAGCTCCATCTGAGGCTGGGAGGCTCCTGGCTTCTTCCCAGGGCTCTGGCATGCCTCACCCTGGCAGAATACCCTCAAAATGTTAACACAAGTGTGTTGGGGCACTGACACAATTGATGGGGAGAACCTGGCAGGTGGGGCATCAGGCTGGCAGCTTCTGACCAGCCCTATGACCCCTGGGTGGCCACAGTTCCCTTCTCTGCAAAGAAAAAGGCCATAAGTGACCCCCTCCTCTGGTGGGGTGAAGCTTTGAGGAGATAGGACCCTTGTTTGCCTGGCGCCCAGCTTCCACTGGCACCAGCGGGCATTCAGTGCAGGACTCCCTTCTGCCCTCCCCCTCCCCACCCCCCTATCCAAGTTGACATCCTCACTGCAGTCCCTGTAGGGGGCCCAGAAGGAAGGGCCAGGGCTGGGCAGAGGGCTCACTGGATAGCCCAGGAGCTCAACTCCCCACTTGCTCCACCCACCAACACCTTGTGGGCGAGCACCCCTCAGAGCCCAAGGACCCAGGGCAGCAATCCCTCCTGGAAACTGCTGTGAGGCCTGATGGTGAAGTCAGCGGCAGTGGCCGGGCTCCTGGCTTCCAGAAGAGGCCCGCTGGGAACTCCAGGAAGGGAATGGCGAGTGGAAGGTCCTGATCTTCTTCATGTGTGTGGATGGAAGGGCTCAAGGCAGGTGGACCCCATGAGGAGCCTGGGACACAGGGGCTGGGCCCCAGGGGTGAGAGGTCAGGGGAGGCCGGAGCCAGTATGCGCTGGGTGCAGGTCCAATCCTGCTGAATCCTCACCCTCTTCACGGGAGGTGGGCACTCTCATGAACCCTGTTTTACAGAAGATGAAACTGAGGCTCGAGGAGGGTTAGCTCCCTAGGCTCAAACAGCTGGGGGCAGAGCTGGGATTAAACCAGGTTGGATGGGGCCAGGGACCCTGGGTGAATGCACCACCCACGATGCCCTGCATAACCATGTGGAGATGGGCACAGTGACCGGAGGTGGCCTTGGGGGTCGATGACATTTGCAGGCAATAGTATAGCTCTGGCTCTCTGTAGTATTTCCTGCAGGTAGGCAAAGGGCAGATGGGGTCTCTGCCTCATGGTCCTGCAGGGAATCTGCATCTTAGCGCTGGAGCACCTGTGGGCACCTGATCTTGTCCAGCTGTAGCCGCTGTCATCCCCAGGAGGGGCCAGAGTGGCAGACAGACTTCCGTGTCCCTCCTCAGGAAGCTGAGGGTGACTGGGGCTCACAGGCCTCCACCCAGCCTGGACTCCTCTCTCCCAGGCTTCTGGGAGTTGTCCCAGAGGTAAGGGGGGGCCTAGAGTCCAGCCTGTCCAAGGGACACAGACTTGGATTCCTGCAAGGGCCAGGAAGGATGAGTAAAGGCTCATGATGGGGCTTGGTGGAGGCTCTGGCCACCAACAAGCACCAGCCTCTAAGAAAGGTGCAGTCACTGACTGTGCATCTGTGGGCTACCAGGCTATAGCCTCATATGGACAGGGTCAGACGAGCCCCTACTCACACAGGTCTGGGTTCACAAAGCCCTACAGCCACCCTGCCGCACCATGCAGGGGAGGGAGCAAAGGCCCCTGACTGCAGAAGCCCCACCCCATCTGGCTTCAGTCTTCTCAGTCTTCTGTTTCTGGTCCTGAGGCCCCATATGTTCCCTGCTCTGTGCCCAGCACACCCTCCTCCACCAGACTCCCTCTGAGAGCAGGGCACAGGCAACAGGCTATGGAAGTGAAGGGCTGTAGAGTTAGGCCTGGCTCCCTCCACCTTGCTGCTCTGTGACCCTGGGCAGGTGCTTAACCTCTCTGAGCTTCAGTGTTCTTACTTGACAGATGGGTGTGAAGATCCAAAGCAATAATGTGTGTCAAGTGCTTCACATGGAGCAGATGAAGCCTTCCTTTCCTCCCTGAAATTAACACGTGCAGCGTTGGGAAGTGGGAGTCAGGCATAATATTAAGTCCATGCTCAAATGGGATGTGGGTCTGATGGCAGAGGTTTCCAGCTGGGTCTCATCTGTTAGCCTTGAACTTCTGACCCAGAATAGAGCAGGATATGCAGTTTCAGCAGCTGAGGGTGTGGGTGGGGAGTCAGGGGAAGCTGCTTCCCAGAACCTGCCTCTGGCAAGGTCCTGATTGTTGTGCAGGCGAGCAGCACCACCTAGTGGGCGTGCATAGTGCCATGACTCAGGGTACTGATTGTTCTCACACACGCACATACACACGCACAGAGCTGTGAACACACACCTCAGGCCCCTACCCACACCTTCACCCGCACACAAATGTCTCCTAGCTTCCTACCCCTTGGATCCCATCTTGGAGCTGAGCATCAGCAGCCATAAAACCATGCATCCTTCCTCTTTCCAAAAGCTGATTTGGGGATTGTGTGAGGACAGCCAGGTAGTCTGAAATGGAAATGGGGTGAGGTCACATTTGCTAAGGGCATACTAGTGCATGCCAGGCTCCAAGCCATGAGGGAGGTGTTACTGTCACACTGAAAGGCTAAGAGCTTGCCCAAGCCCACCCGGTGAACACAAGACTGCAAGCCCCAGGGTATGCATCTGGAAGGCCTGGTTCCTACAAGCTCCACAAATTATTCCATCATAAAAAAGGATTTTTCTGGATCCTTTAACTTCTTTCTTGAACTCGGTTTTATTTGAAGTGGAATCAACTTTGCTCATAATTTTATTTAGCGTCCTGAGATGATTTTCTAAGTAACAGCAGAACCTGCATTCTCAGCAGCCATTGTCTAACCTACGTTGTCCTCCTCCTCCTTCTCCTCCCAGCAACAGTGTGTGTGTGTGTGACTGTGTGGTTTATGTGTGCACAAATGTATATGTGCAGGTGTGTGTGGTTGTGTGTATATGTGGTGTGTGTGGTGATGTGTGGTGTGATATGTGTGTGTGGTGTGTAGTGCGTGTGGTATAGTGTGTGTGGTATAGTGTGTGTGGTGTGTGTGTGGAGTATGTGTGGCATGAAGTGTGTGTGGTGTGTGTTTGTGGCATATGTGGGGTGTGTGTGGTGTGTGCATGTGTGGTGTGTGTAATATGTGGTGTATGTGGTGTTTGTGGTGTGGAGTGTGTGTGTGGTGTGTGTTTGTGGCGTGTGGGGGTGGTGTGTGTTATATGTATACATGGTGTGTGTGATGTGTGGTGAGATGTGTGTGTATGTGGCCTAGTGTGTGTGGAGGGTGTGGGGGGTGTGGTGTGTGTGGTGTGTGTGGAGTGTGTGGTGTGTGTGGAGTGTGTAGTGTGCATCTATTTGGTGTATTGTGCATGTGTGGTGTGTGTAATGTGTGGTGTGCGTGATGTTTGTGGTGCACGTGGTGTGTTGTCTGTGGAGTGTGTGGTTTGGGGTGTGTGCAGTGTGTGGTGCATATGGTGTGTTGTTTGGAGTGTGTGGTGTGTTAGTGGAGTGTGTGGTGTGAGGTGTGTGGAGTGTATGGTGTATATGTGTGTGGTGTGTCTGGTGTGCTGTGCATGTGTGGTGTGTGTAATGTGTGTGGTGTGTAATGTGTGATATGTGTGGTGTGAGTGCGTTTGTGGTGAGTGGGGTTCGCGGCACCAACAGGCACTCAGAGTGTGGTTAAACCCCTGCTCTGCACCAGATGTCCTGGGAGTGCTTCTGTGGAACCTGTGCCTGAACTGCAGGCTGCTCCTGGCGCCTTGTTTCTAATGAACAGAACAAGGCAGAAGTCATCGGCCGCCACTTCCAAGAATAGGTTACAAAAAAAACCCTCTGGATTCTGCCCCGGGTGCCTCCTACCCGCTCACTTGCCTGTTTCAGGGAAAGCCGGTGGCCAGGCTGTGGCCTGGAGAGGACCACGCAGCAGAGAACTGAGCCTGGCCTCAGCCAACAGTCTGCAAGTGATCCACCAGCAACTGCCTGAGTGTGCTTGGAAGCAGAGCCTCTGTGTGAGGGGAGCCTGTGGGACACCCTGAGGCAGAAGACCTAGCGAAGCCACCCCAATCCCTGCCCCATAGGAACTGTGTGAGGATAATTGTTGTTGGAAGCCACCAAAGGACGGGCAGTTTGTGACGCTGCCACAGAGAACTAACTCAATGGGCCTTTTCTGTCCCCTTCTGAGTCCCACACTCCCTGCTATAAAGTAGGGATTGGGTCACAGGTCATGCTTGCTTAACATGGTGCTTGGGAGCAAAGACAGACTCAACACAAGTCCCCTTTTTCCTGTCCACACTCAGAGGCAGGCTTGGATCCTGCTCACTCAGCCAGGTGTTATGAAAAACCCTAAGTCAGGCTCCGTCTCACAGCTGGGGGCTGACAAACAGCACCGCTTTGCCAGCCACAGCAGCCGGAGAAGGAGGTCACCAGCACCAGGACTGGAGAGCAGATCTGATGGCGTCAGCTCGGGCTTGCTCCGTCCACGCCGGGCTAGAGTGTGGCCATCGCTCCCAGCCACAGAAGCTCATTGATCTCTGACCTCCGTGGTGGGAACAGGCCTTTCTCCAGGACGGGCCCTGGCACCTGCATTCGGACAATCCGCGGGTACTCTCTAGGCCAGGACCGCCCTGATGGAAGACTGACGCCCTGCCTTTGGCACGGTGAGTCTAGGAAGAGGCACCTAGCCACTGCCCACATCTATGGGAGACACCCCTAGCCAGCTCCTGATTCCCTAGCCTCACTCAGGCACCTCCAAACACTCCGTCCATCTTCCTGACTAAGGGGCAGGAGGCAGCCTCCCACCCCCACAACGCTCGCTGCTGCTCCAGGCTAGCCCAGGGAACGCCATGTGCAGTCCCACGGCATGGACCCCAGGACCCTGACTCTCCAGGGTGGGCCCTGAGAGGAATTTCAGAGCTGCTGTCTCCCAGGGGAGGCTGGCCAAGCCCCTTTTCTCCTGCTCTTCCTCCCGTCAGGCACAGCAGTTCCCTGCTCTGGGAAAGTACAAAGACCTTACCTCTGAGACCCCTCCACCTTCGAAGTTCTAAAACCAGGATTCTCGCATGAGTCACCCTAACAGCAACCCTGATAAGATGTTCTTCCTACTTTCTAGATGAGGAAAGTCAGACTCTAAGGCTCAGAGTTTTTGGCAAGATCACACAGCAAGGGAGGCAGTCTTAAACATGGCCCCAGAATCCCTTGACCTTCCTTCCACTGAGGGGTGGGGTTTATGCCGTCTCTTTGAGCCTGGGCTCTGTGGCTGCTTGGCCAAGGAAACACTGTGGACATGATGCTGAGCCAGTTTCTGGGCTCAGGCTGTAAGAAACCTGGTTTCTCTTGGAACCCAATCATCCTTCTATGAGGGTGTCCAAGTGGCCCAGGGAGAAGAACCTGGCTTGGCCCCCTACTGACAGCCATGCGGTGTGCCATCTTGAAAGCGGACCCTCCACCCCACCTTGCATTGCTCAGGTGATACCATGGGGAGCCATCCCCACGAAGCCCGACCCACACTATGTCATGAGCTAAATAAATGTGTTTTTTTAAACCACGAGGTAATTTTAAAATTCAGTGTAATTTTAAGTAACTGATACAGCAAGAAATGATGAACACAGTTCAGATGATATCCAAGTCCATGGTCTTTTTGATTCCAACCACCGCTGCCTCTCTGATTCTCACTGCATTCGTCTGAATAGCTTATTAGGGAACAGAGGCCTTGAAAAGACCCCCAAACTGAATTCCCCTTCCCCCAGGGACAGCCCCCACCAGGAAATTCCTTTCAGGGCTGTCCTCGCTGCATTTCATCTCTAGCCCTGTGGCAGGGGTAGAATTCTTAGATGACCCCTAATGACTGTCGTCTTTTTTATAATTTTTCTTGAGTGAGTAAATGTGAGTATGAAAATCTATCACTCTCATGATTATGTTACTAATTTGGGGCAAGGACTTTGCAAACGTTATGAAGGTTACTAGTCCGTCAGTTGGCCTTAAGGAGATTTTTTCTGCGTGGGTCTAACCTAATCACAGGAGACCTTTAAGAGTAGAACATTTTTTTTTCTGGTGGTGGGAGATGAGGTAGTCAGAGAGATTTCATGCTTAAAGAGGCTCGTACACTAGGGAGGTTCTCCTCTCCTGAGACAGAGGGGCCATGGGGCTAGGCCCTGAGAGGAGCCTCTAGGAGCTGGAGTGGTCCTCAGATATCAGCCAGCAAGAAAGTGAGGACCTCAGTCCAACAACCACAAGGACATGAATTCTGCCCACAACCTGAATGAGCTTAGAAACATTTTTTTCCCCAAATTGTCCAGAAAAGAATGCAGTCCTACCAACAACTCAATTTCAGTTGTGGGTTTCTGGACGGACAACCCAGTTGAGCCCACCGGGACCTCTGAACTACAGAACTGTGAGATAAGTGAGTTGTTTTAAGTTGCTAACTTTGTAATTTGTTACATAGGAATAACAAAATTAATACGACCCCATTCTTTTTGTTTCCAGACTCTTCCTTCTCCAAAAGTGTCCTTCCTTTTTTTCATTGCAGACCTTGTAAATGGGAGGACATGTAGATCTTCAAGCTGTGGCTGGAGGGTGGGTCTACAGCCGTGGCCAAGGCCCCTGGGCCAGCCCTTGGGAGTAATGTTTCCAGGCGTCGCTGAGGGTTGAGTGTGGGCCCGCAGTGGAATGCCTGAGCGTGCACTAGCTGGGCCTCCATGGCCTGGCAGAGCCTTCCCAGGCTGGACCGGCTGAGTTTCTGAGTCCAGGGGATGCCTCCAACAATCAGGCTCCCAGACTTCCTGTTAGGGTGACTAAGCCCAGCCTTAATTAGGTGGCCTCTGATGATCTGGACTCTCCCGATTTCCTCATTTCTAGGACAATAATGGTTCTCTGTTCATACCAGACTTTCCCCCTAAAGAACCAGCCCCAGACTCTTCACACAGTTTATTCCATCTTCTCCCTGTGTAACCCCAGCCTTTCCCATCTCTTACCTTCTCTGAAACCCAGTCACACTCTTACAGCACATGCTTACACTGCTGTTCAGAGGGGGCTGAGTGTGCCTGACGCCCCTTCACCTCCTCTCCTCACCCCAGTTCTTGGCCACACTCTAGAAGGCAGGCAACACAGGAGTTCCCATGTCCGTCTTTAAAATGAGAAGCCTGAGGCCCAGAGCCCTCAGCACGGAATGGAAGGCTTTGAATGCAAACCTAGAGGATTCCTAGTTACTTTATGTCTCTGCAGTTACTTTCCAGGTTTTTAAAGACAATGATCTTTTTCTTCTACCACCACTGAAGTTATCCCCTTCAGAAAGAAGCACTGGCCTAGATATGCAACAGATTGTTAAAAAAAAAAACTGTCTGATAATTGCAAGGTTGTATATTTACTTATCATATCAAGAAGCAGCATGTGGTTTTGACTCTCCATTTCCTTACTAATCATCTTATCTGTGCTACAACCCTACCATGTTATCTGTGTCCACTCCACGGTTGCGTGTTCACCACATCACTGGAAAATAATGCCACTCCCTGACAGCATACCCCCACAAAGCTCCCTGTCTTCTCAGAGGATGGGGGCCCAGACCCTCAACGCCCTCTTCACTCTGCCCCCTGCCATTGTCTCCAGGATGGGAAAGGAGAGGACACCAACCTCCATGATCTGACTCTGCTGAAACTTTGCTCCCAGGCCCTCTCTGGTGGCCTCTGACTCCACTCTTCTCAGCCACACACAGAAACATCCTCATCTTGGGTTTCTTCATCCCTCAAGAATCAAACCAGCTCCCAGGCCAAGCCCTCTGACATTGCCGTCATTGGCCACAATCTGCCTCCCTTTTCACCTCTCCCCAGGCCTGGTTCACCTGCTTTTTATTTCCATAAGAACATCCCATTCTTTTTTCCTGCAAGTCCCTCCTGAAACCATTTTCAGCTCTATCCTCACACACAGACCAAAACCCTGCAGAGTCCCCCTTTCTGTGGCTGCCTTGTCAGGAACCAACCATGGATAAGCCATCACCTGCCTTCCTGTATCTCCTGGCCAGTGCAACATGGAGGGGAAGCTGTGCAACTGTGTGCCTTGGCTCCTTGACAAGCCAGGGAACCCCCACCAGCCCCCCAGGCTGCTGCACAGCCCAGCTCTTCATCCCTTGCTAGCATCCCAACAGATGTTCCCAATCTCCTTCTTTTTCCCCAGTCCACAAATCCGCCCCCACGTCCCAAACTCATACCAGGTGAATTCACTTTATAATTTATTGAGAATTTCATCCTCTAATGACATTCTCACCTTCTCTCCCCTTCTCCTCAGAATGTCTCTTATCTTTCCCCAGTGTGTCTTTCTCTGAGAAATACCCTTCCTCTTTTTGAAACAAACATTTCCCTCTGGACTCTAAATCTCTCAGCTTCCTGATTCCTTCCTGACCTCCTTCCATTTTTCTGTCTTCCAACTTCTTCCAGTTTTCTGTCTTCTAACTTCTTAAAGTTTTATTTTTTAGCTGTATTGAGATAGAAACGATACACAGAAAATTGCACATATTTAATGTATACATCTTGATGAGTTTGGACATATGCACACACCATCACCACAACTAAGGAACTAAACATAGTCATCACCTCCAAAAATTTGTGTACTTCTGTAAGTCATGTTTTTTTGTAAGAACACTTAACATGAACTCTGTCCTCTTAATGTATTTTAAAATGCACAATATTATATTGTTAACCATAGGTACTATGCTGTACAGCAGATCTCCAGAACTTACTCATCTTGCATAACAGAAACTTTATACCTTGAAAAACAATTCCCCATTTCTTCCCCTCACCAGCCCCGGCAGCCACCATTCTACTGTTTCTATGAGTTTGACTATCTTAGATGCCTTATATAAGTGACATTATTCAGTATTTGTCCTTCTGTGACTGGCTTATTGCTTCGTATGTCTTCTAGGCCCATCCTTTTTGAAGCAAATGGCAGGATTTTCTTCTTTTTAAAGGCTGAACAATATTCCATTGTGTATATGCATGGCAGTTTCTTCATGCATCCATTGATGGACATAGGATGATTTCATATCTTGGCTATTGTGAATAGTGCTGCAATGAATGTGAGAGTGCAGATATCTCTTTGATATACCAGTTTCTTTTCTTTTGGATAGATACCCAGTTGTGGAATGGCTGAGTCATACAGGACTATTTTTAGTTTTTTTGAGGAATCACCATGCTGTTTTCCATAATGACTGTAGTAATTTACATTCCCACCAACGGTGTAAGAATGTTCTCCTTTCTTCACATCTTTGCCAGCATGCTACTTTTTGTCTTCTTGATAATAGCCATTTTAACTGTGACAAGATGATATTGCATTATTTTGATTTGCATTTCTCTGATGATTAGTGACGTTTAGCACTTTTTCATATATCTGTTGGCCATTTGTATGTCTTATTTTGAGAAATGTCTATTCAGTTATTTTTCTCATTTTTTCATTGGATTATTATTATTATTATTATTATTCCTATTAAGTGGTTTGAGTTCCTTACCTATTCTGGTTACTAATCTCTTCTTAGATAGATATTTTGCAAATATTTTCTCTCATTCTGTAGGCTGTCTCTTTGCTTTGTTACTTGTTTCCTTTGCTGTATAGAATTTTTTTAACTTGACATGATCCCATTTGTCCATTTTTGCTTTGATTTCCTCTACTTTTAAGGTATTACCTAGGAACAGTCTTTGCCCATACCAGTGTCCTGAAGCATTTTGAACTGGGACATTTTTGAAAGTGAAGGAGGTGTTATTAATAATTACGTAGGTCAATAGGCATCAAGTAGACTGTCCTGATCATCCTAGCCCCAGGGCTTGCCATAAGTGTATTTGGGATTTGTTTTAATCGGGTATGGTAAGACACACAGGAATTAAAATGACTGTCAGGAAGAAAGAGGCCTCCACACAGATCCCTAGAAACAAGAGGCGTGGTGCCTCAGTCAGAGCCCCACAGGGAAGCACTGGGTTTAGTAAGCACTGGGTTTGGGCAAGGAGAGTGGGAATCTGTGGGCAAGAGCCTTTATTGAGATTTCTGTGAAAAGCAACAGGCAAGGCAAGGTAAACAGGCCTAGGAGAAGCTAATTTGAATAATAGGAGAGGGCTCTGGGCACAGGGGCTGCCCAGGTATCTGGCACCTGGCCCTGGGTGATTAGGGCAGGTGGGTAGTGGTCATGAGTGGGAGTCCCCTGGAGGAGGCTGTTCAGGGTGTAAGCTCTGGACTGGTTGGTCTGTGTCTGAAAAGCATGCGCTTGGGTGACTTGTTCAGTGTCCTTAGGAATTGGCAGCCCTGGGAGGGGCAGCAAGGCCCCAAACTCTCAGCAGCAGAATACAGAAAATAAAAGGGATAGCTAACATAGGGACTATCGCAGTCACCCAAGGGGCTTTTTCATAAAGTACATACTTCCTTTCCACCCCCTCTCCTTTCCCCTCCCCCAGGTAAGAATGACTGCCTGAGTGAGCCAGAGCTACCATGTGCACATGCACACACCAGGTGTGTGCTGGAAAGGGAGGGATCGAGAGCCAGGGCTTTGCCTGCTGCCCCCCCAACCACCCCAACTTATACTGACTTGACACATCTAATACCTCAAGTCTAAGTCTGTGTCCTTCACCTGCTGGACTGGATCCCACCTCCTGCCTGGTACCGTAGTGACTCCTATTTTCTCTTTCACCTGGAACGTCTTCCCCCTCCACCTGTCAAAGACCCAGCTCTCTCAAGGCCCTGCTACAAGGCTATTTCCTGGAAACGCAGCTTAGGCATCTCTCCCTGCCTGAGTCCTGGCCGCAGTTTACACTCCCTCCAAGCCCCTCAGCCTGCCTTCTGCCATGTCTGCCTCTCCTATGAGTGTGCGCTTCCTAAGCAGCTCCTCCTCTGGGGCAGAGAGAGGTATAGACACTCTTAGAATGAACGATGCTGCCCACCTCCAGGGTAAGACATGCGTGCTGATGTGCCAGCACCTTACTCCCTGGCAGCATAGTAAATGGAAGCCTCTGGGAAACACCCTGTCTTAGCCTGGTGTTTCCCATAATAGGTTACAGGGGATGTGCTCTTCCTGGGGTTTGCGGAACTGCAAAACTCACAGATTAGACACTGAGGAGCCTGTGATGAAGCGATTCTCCCTAGGGCATTTGAAAACTTTTTTTTTTTTTTTTGTAATTTATGTACTTGCCCTCTTTCTTCTGAGACTCATGGGACTGGTGGTCCTGAAAAACATAAATGTCTAAGAAAGGTGCTTTCAGGAGACTGTAGGGCCGTGCTTAAGCAGGGGGGTCCTCCTGCAGACTGCAGGTCACGTTGGCTGGATTATCATCTGTTTCACTGGCGATCCCAAACCTCCAATTAAGGTGACTTTGCCTGGTGAAGCTAATATGTCCCATCTGCTCCTTCCCTTTGGTCCCCCAAGGGACATAAACTAAGCCGGCCAATCCCCTTGACCTTGGCTCCAGTCAAGCTAATCCGCTTTCAGTCCCCTGAATGCACCATGCTGCTTCTCACCTCTGCGCCTTTCTCACACTGCCTGCTTCAACCGCAAATCTCTCTCTCTCATATACTATCACCTAATGTAGATATAACCATCTATACAGACATATATATAAAACACATATGTATATATGTATGAAGTTGGACATGCATGTGTATATGTTAGGCTAGAAAGACGATAGATACATGATAGATGATATAGATGATGATGGATAGATAGTAGATGATAGATCAATAGACAATAGGTAGATTATAGATAGATACAGATGATAGATTAGATAGATGATAGATAGACGATAGGAGAGATTGTTTATTAGGCTGCCCCTTTTACTTAGGACATATCTGGAAATATTCACTAAATGAAGAAAGGAAATTAAACTAGAAAGCAAGTGAATGGATGGATGGATGGATGGGTGGAAGGATGCATGGATGGAAGTAGAATTTGTTTTACACATATTGGAGAATTTTAATCTGATAATAAATAGAAGGTGTGGCTCGACAAGGACTCCTTCCTTCCCAGACTTTAGTCAGTCTCCTTTGAGCCCTCTTCTTGACTAGCCTCGGCCTGTTCAACTCATTTTACGGAGACTCCCCCCAACCCTTGATATATAATTAGGTTCCTCTCAGTGATTTTCCACTCACTGATCCCTGACTATACCCCTGCACCTTGGCTCTAAATCCTCAGCTGTCTTTTCTGTATGCAAAGTTGAACTTAGTAGTTCTATACTTGTCTCCCTCCCCTACTGCAAAAACCTTTCTTGCCATTTTTAACAACTGTCCAGTGCAATTTCTCCTCGACAGGCTGTGAATGTGTACATATAGACCCCATTATGGGTTTCACTGGGCTGCTTTGGACAAATCTTAGGCGTTGTAGGTTGTCACCGTCACATTTGTAACATGGGTGTACTGCCCACTGGGCTCTCTGAGGAAAGGCTTCAAGAAAGGGTCAGAAGGCGATTCTCAAATGTAATGTGTGCTTTACAAGTCAGCCTAGATTTGAAGCGGTGTATCAGCACTAAACAAACACTGTGTTCTCCTTCAGCACGCTGGATGAACAGCAAAGTGTTACTCATTCAAGTTTGTCCTCCTAGCCCTAGGGTTGCCAGAATAAAAGATGGCTTCTCTAGAGTCAGAAGGGCAAGATAACTGGGGGAAAGGAAGTGAACACTGGCTCAACTGTTAGTGTGTGCCTGGTTCATGCTCAGCACTCTGTCCATGTGGCCTCACGCAATCTTGCCAGCAACCTCCTCGGGCAGATATCATCACTGTTTCACACCTGGGTGCTCATCCGTGTGGCTTCTCTTCACTTGGCCTCTTGGCATTAGTCTAGTCCTAGCTTCTTTATGGCACGATGGTGGCTTCCCCAGGGTAGCAGAAGCTGCTGATCTTCTTAAGGGCCAGAATCAGGACTGGCTTAAAAATCATCACTTTGTCTACATTTTATTGGTCAGGGAGTGTCAAAGGTTTGCCACCAATTCAAGGGGCAGGAAAAGACTCCACCTCTTGAAAGTAGAGCAATGTTCCTGCATAGGGAGGGGAGGAATTGATGGAGACCATCTACTGCCTGCCCTGACCCGGGACAGGGACCTGGTAGGGGTGCTGCTGTCTAAGGCCAGGAAGCAGGTATTGGACACCCGTGGCATCATGGACCAGAAGTGCATTATACCTACCTGGGCCAGGTACAGGTGCTGATGGACTCAGAAACAGATGCGGGGATTCAGTGCCGAATCCAGGACAAATCCACACTCGCTTACAGTAAGCCTGCATGTCACAAATCCGAGGTGGCCCTGTAGAGGGAGCCACGGCCTTTTCCTGCTAGTTCGGGCTAGCCTTGGGCCACAGCAGCCAGCCCATTGGTCCAGCGGGAGCCCAGAATGTGGGGCGAGGCCCTCTGGGTGCTTGCTGGCAAAGCTGCCTGGGCTGTGTGGCTGTATCACAGTCCTGACCGCACCCTCCCAGCCTTCCCAGAACAGAGCTTCCAAGGCGAAAACACCTCCTGGCTGTTCTCATTCCCCAAATGGCTATGTTTTATGATGTGCTAAGTTTGGGGGGAAAAAAACAAAATTCCTCCAGCTGTGGCGTGATCCCATCAGAAGGCATTCCAGGGATTTGATTTATAATCTCTGGGCATGAGCCACATGCTGGGCTCTGTGAGAGGGGTGCCTGTCCCGGGTGCTGCAGGGCCAGGGCCATTGAGGCCCTCTGGGTGGAGCTGCCTCCTTCGTGGGTTCCCGGCTTCCAGCATGCTGGAGCTGTCTCCAACTCCAAGTTGCGCATGGAACAGGCATGAATATACAATATTCAGTCAGAATGAGCTCACTCTGCTACCACTTTGCATAATATTTATTTATTCACTCATTTAGCAGAGTTTCTGGGGGCTAGAAAATACCTTAGGTACTGATAATACAAAATGAATATGGCAAAGATTGAGATATGTTTGAACCAAGGTTAATATCAGAGGTAGCTATTGAAATTATCAACCCAACAATCAGCTTGTAAAACAGCCATCTGTTTTCTGTCCTTTTTTTTTTTTTTTCAAGGTGGGGTTGACTTATTGCGAGGGTGGTGGTAAAAGGAAGTTCTATATGAATTATTGGAGAATAACAGTTCTGAGAGGAGACATGGCTGTTCTAAGCCCAGCCTGGTGCTGGTCTCCCTGGTGTCTTTCTCTCGAGAAATAAACAAATGAAAGTTGATCTCAGCAACAAGGACCCATCCGGGTACCCACACCTTTCCTTCCCAGCAGCCCTGCAGGGTTGAGGCTTGTTCTCACAGCCTGGAACACAAGAATAGCGTGTGTTCCAGTTGGAGCAGAATGATGCTGGCCTAGGAAAGACATTATACCGAGTGGGTTTCAGATTCTTACTGCTATCCAGGAAAGGACAGACAACCACTTCTACTTACAAGAAATGCCCACAATCCCACTTCCCATCATGGGCGGAACATGCAGAGGACCCTGTGTGCAAGGTGGTGCAAGGCCAACAAAAAATCAAGTCAGGTCAAAGAGGAAAAGTGTCTTAGCCCAACCACAGTATTGAGAAGGGAGCCCTGCACAGTTGAGTCATTATTTTGATTCAAAGACTGTCTATTTCTTTTTGTCCTCCCTTTGTCCCTGTGTTTCCTTGGTTGCGATTGTGCTCGGTGAGTGAACTGTCCCTGGCCTGCTTCCAGGGTCAGCAGGGCCTGAGTCTTATGTCACCTTTGATCATCATTGGCAGCTTCTCCAGTCCCCTGAGACAGACAGGACAGGGGGCTTTAATATCTTTGAGCAACTATACACATAGAGGGCTGAATTCTAGACACAGCTGACATATGCTATGACTTATTTCATTTTTAACTAGTAAGTCTTGGGTCTATCTGTTACTACCAGAATCTTCGAAGCAAAACAGGAATTTCAAAATTCAGGAGGATTAGCTTGACAGATTTCCCAAAACCTTGGACAGCAGCATGAGTTAAAATGTGACCCCCACCACCACTATGCATTAATCATGACTAGCTTGCCTCTGTCAAAAAATGGCCTGGGAGAGAATGGGCTAGAGGTGCTGTTCTATCTGTCAAATGTGATCTATGTAATAATCCTAGTTGGCACTGCAGAATGAAAACTCAAATGCATCTCTTCTCATTCCATGAAAAAGGAAAGCTCCTGAGGGTTCTCTGTGACAACACTTATGCTACTTATTCTTGGTCCTGTGGTGGCACTCAGTTTCTCTAAAAGTGAAAGGACATTATGGGGGCCTTCTTCGCCCCAACACTAGGAGATCACACAGTGAAAGTCAGGTATTTGCATTCATTCACTCCTCCGAAACTATATGCTACTCGAAACTGAGGAGCAGAGACACCCCTGCCCCTACGGGACAGTGTTGGTGAGGATGGGTTTAGAGACAACAAGCAAAATCTGAGTTGCCCCCTGCCCTGATTCAACACCAACTGTCAGCATCAGCTGGCAGAGAGGAGGAAAAGCGGCTTCCAAAGAGGAAAGGAACAACCAAGGCAGCCATTCGAAGATAGTAGAAAAGAAAGCAACAGGTAGCTCAAGAATACACAATAGATGAAAACTATGGCTTCCACACAGGAAAGCTAAAGGAGAGAGGCCCTCAAAAAAAGGTAGCAGAAAGAGTTTAAAAGTGAGTTGACCATTTAAATGATATTGATTCTTCCAATCATGAGCGTGGAATGTTCTTCCATTTGTTTGCATCATCTGTGATTTCTTTCAGCAGTGTAATGTAATTCTCCTTGTAGAGATCTTTCACCTCCTTGGTTAGATGTATTCCTAGACATTTTTTGTGGCTGTTGTCAATAGGATTGTATTCTTGATTCTCAGATTGAACGTTATTGGTGTATAGAAATGTTACTGATATTTGTACATTGATTTTGTCTGATGAAACCTTACAGAAGTTGTTTATCAGTTCTAGGAGCCTTCTGGTGGGGTCTTTAGGGTTTTCTTGGTTTATGATCATATTATCTCTTATTTCTTTTTCTTGCCTGATTGCTCTGGCTAGGACTTCCAGTACTATGTTGAAGAGAAGTTAATGAGTATGGGCATGAACAGACACTTCCCAAACCAAGAGATAAATGCAGCCAACAAACATATGAGAAAATGCTCCATATCACTAATCATCAGAGAAACGCAACCACAATCAGATACCATCTCACACCAATCAGAATCACTATTATTAAAAAGTCAAAAAATAACAGATGCTGATGAGGCTGTGGAGAAAAGGGAATGCTTATACATTGTTGCTGGGAGTGTAATTAGTTCAGCCACTGTTGACAGCAGTTTGGATATTTCTCAAAGAACTTAGAGCTACCATTCAACTCAGCAATCTCATTACTGGGTATATATCCAAAGAAAAATAAATTATTCCACCAAAAAGACACATGCACTTGTTTGTGCATCTCAGCACAATTTACAATAGCAAAGACGTGGAATCAACCTGGATTCCCATCAGTGTGGACTGAATAAAGAAAATGTGGTACATACACACCAGGAAATACTAAACAGCCACACAAAAAGAATGAAATCATGTCCTTTGCAGCAACATGGATGCAGCTGGATACCATTATCCTAAATGAATTAATCGAAGAACAAAAAAAACAAATACTGCATGTCCTCACGTATAAGTGGGAGCTAAACACTGGGTACTCATGGACATAAAGATGGAACCAATAAACACTGGGGACTCCTAGAGTTGGGAGAGAGGGAGGGAGGCAAGAGTTCAAAAATTACCTATTGAGTACTATGCTGACTACCTGGGTGGTGGGATCAGTCATATGCCAAACCTCAGCATCACACAATATACCCATGTAACAAATCTGCACATGTATCCCCTGAATCTAAAAGTTGACATTTTTTAAAAAAGAAAGAAATAACTTAGCATGTCAGTGAAAGACTTTGTATTAATGACAAACTCTAGTGGAATATATGCCTCTTTTCTTCACTTTTACGTAATACAATTTAAAACTTTCAAAAATAAAAAATAAATGAGTCGACAACAGTGCTTGGGGAAAGCAATTCTTGTTTCTTAATGCCCTCCAACCCAGGTCTTCTGCCTTCCCACTGGCAAGTCATTATAAAGCTAAATGAAACAATAAAATGTGCTCACTCTCTCTGGTTATAAGAATTATGTTTCTAACACAATAGATTCCTCCATAACAACACTGAATGAGAAAGAGAAAGTAAGTGAAACAATGTCTACAAAGACCTCCAAGTGAGAAAAGAATGACACATGAATATTATACAGAACCAAAATGTCATGTACATATAAAGAACCTCAAGAAATTGAAAAAATGCCAGAAATCAAGGACAATAGAACTTGTGAGCCCATTTTGGAAAACCTTTTGGAGGATGAACTCTCATCAACCAAGTTATGCATAAGGAAATTTCTATACACTAGCTGAAGAGACAAAACAAATTAGTCACTATATTATGCTCTTCGGATATTTAATTCACTCCTCCTTATCCTTATGTTCCTAATTTCATAACCAAAAGCTGAAGTGATGCCATTTTATCCATGTAAGTTCTTCTCCAGGCTCTTCAGGTACTAATTTGCTTAAATCTCTTCAAATATTTTATAGTGTTTGTTTTCATCGACAATTGGAATATGACCATGTTCCCACCTGTCCTACTTATTAGACAGGTGTGTCACAGGGCAAGTGGCATAGTGCCAGGAGATACACACTTGCACGAATGTCCATGTATCTGGGTGTTGGCAACCAGAGTGCACATGAGCGTGAGAAGGGCTACTTCTGTGACTTTCCTGGACCAATAGTCCCAATAGAGCCAAGCTAGAGCAAAACCACAGCCTCCTCACCCAGAGGCACCTCCCCCAGCACTCATCTATTTAGGACTCCCCAGCCCATCTCCAAGTGTTGTGCAGCACTCTGAAGCTCCTCCTCACCCCCTTGAGGCAGCTGCTCCAGGGGTCCCTGGACTCCTCAAACTCTGATTCCCCTGGCAGAACACCCTCCTGGCTGCAGGTGTGGCTCCTGTCCCAGCCTCAAAGCAGCAGGTTCCTGTGCTCTCATCGTTACAGCAAAGAGTTGAGGGCTCTTTTCTTTTCATTGAAACCCCTGAGGAGCGCCCCCCAACAATGGAATATCCCCAGGCTATCTGTTCTTATCATACTCATAATGTTTTGGCTTTGTCATGCCATTTACCCAGCCTCAACTTGACATACTTTCCCTGAAGGTCTAAATCCAGACAAAAATATGAGCAACCCTTCTCAACATTTGGCCTCCCTAACATTATTACAAACCCCTTATTCATGGTCTTTGGCTCTGTCCAGAGTGTTGGCAGTCTCTTTATGCCTGGGTTATTCTCCCACACAGTATGTGACCTGAGAAGTCAGCAATGGCTATTGTGCTCTAATGTCATAGCAAGTGGCATGCCACCTAGCTCTGGGGGTGGCAGTCAGTGCCAGGGGCCCAGTCATTGTCTTCCCTAGAGGTCATAAGAACTCTCATAGAAACAAGTTGACCCCACAGGTATGCCAGCCCAGACATCCTGGTGAGGCCCCAGCATGCCCCAGTTCTCAACCGCAAGCAGCTCGGGAAGTAACGAAAGGACCCAGGCACCATTTGGTTTTGTAAGGCCATACAGTAAGGCTCAGACTCTTGGAAAGCCAGCCTCAGTCCATTGTTGCTATTGATTGAGTCCTTTGTTGCTATTCGCTTTAATGTTTACTTCATTTTCTGTTTCATGCAGGCAGAATTCCTGGTAAATAAGCCCTTCAGCAACCGCAGTCTTGTGCTCTGCTGGAGATGTATATTCTTGGAGAATGAAATACTGTGCCATACATATTTCAGTCTGGACTGTGAAATGCCTTCTATACATCTGATGTGTAAGAGAGATGGTTCCGATTGCTGACATCTCAGTGGTGATCCTGAGAGAAAGGCTTGACAGAGAATTTTAAAGGTGCTCTATGGAGTGTAATTAACCAAATCCACTCCCTCTCTATATCTGAAAAAATTTTGGCATTGTCACCAGTGAGGAAGATAGCTTCTTTTGCATAAAGGAACTTTTAGTTGTTTCCCTGGGGTTATTATCTCCAAGCCTGGCTGTGTGGTGGACTCGGTTTCCCCAGTTGCACTCCAATCCATTCTTGAGACCAGTCCAAGACAGTACTTGACTTGTAGGACAGAAACAGTGTTTTACCATAAAATGTGCTCCTGTTATAAGTTTGCTGTAGCTATCCCCTAGCAGATTAAGGTAATTCCCTTCTATTCCAAGTTTACAAAAAATTTTTATTTTTAAAATATAGAATGGATATCAAATTTGATTAGAATTTTGTTTCTGCATCTACTGAGGAATGGCTCTTGGGAACAATATTTCCTGAGCTCTTGCATGTTGATTTCAATTTGCACCCAGGGCATCAAGGTCAGTTTTTCTAGATATAACATATTTGGCTCATAAAAATCTTTCCTTGGACATTTTAACTATATTATTCCATCTTCTTTTGTATTAAAGCATTACTCTTAAAAATCTGACAATAATCTAATTTTCTTTTCCTCATATTCTTTTGCACAACCCTCCCCCATTTTCTTTCTTCAAACTACAGCAATTTTATGTAAAAATGTATTAAACCTTGGTATTGGTCATACTCATTTGATGGTTTCAAGTATGTACTATGATATTTCAACATACACTTTTATAACCAATTATTTCAGTAATATTTTCTTTAATTATTATTCTAAATATTTCTTGAATTAGTGAATTTGTTCTGAACCCTTACTTTGGTTTTTCTTCTTTAAACTTTCTATTATCTATCTACTAGTCTTCTTTCCCTATCATTGATTCTTGTTATGCTCTTAAATCCTGTTTTCTTTCTCCATTTTGTTTTGAAATTATTCCTCTTAAGCTTTCTATTTATTGTAAAGCATCAGTTATCAAATTTTTTGTTTTTTCTAGTTTATGGATTTTATTTCTAATTTTTGTTTCTAATTCTTTCTTGATTTTCACACTGCTTTAAAATTTTCTAGTTCTGATTTTTGTTGTTCCATCCTGCTTTATGCAATTTTCCTATTGTCTTTAAGCTCATTTTGAAATAGTAGGATATCGTTTTCTGTGACTTCCTGAACTGCTTGCCATTGAGAACTGTTTTGAGTATATCTTTCTGGTATACCTTCATTGTTTGTAAGGGATGCTATTCAGCTCCTCAGTCTTTGTTTTCTTATGGTAACTTGTATGGGATTTGATCATAATATTTTCTAGTGCTTGTTTCCATGTGAATTTGGTTTTCCTGAAGTAAACTTGGCTTGGACAGACAGCTCTCACAAGTTCACTAAGCTTGCTTTCTGAGGTTTTCTGGCTCTATTCTCAATTACTTTTATAGGACCTTCTCTTTTCTTCAGCCCATTCTCTCCATTCTGCTCAATTTTAATTCTAAGGTTTCTCCTCAGTGTGACTCTGTTCTGGGAAGGAGCCATGGCTGGTCACCTTTAAAGCAGGTAAGAGCTACACTGCTCTAACCCCTTCAGGCCCTACCATGTGCTCCTTGCACTTTTGCACTTTGAAAGTGAGCAATGCCCATCCAGTTTCAGACACCATCCTCAGCTTAGCCCTACCACACCTCCCAGTAAATATCTGTTGGATCTTTTGGCTGTGTTCAAGTCTATCAGTTGGCAAATAAAACTGGTCCTTCACCAGAGTTTGAGAAGCATTGCTGAAGGAATCAGCAGAGGGAGAGATGAGTGTTAGAAGGCTTCATGGAAGAGATAGTTCTTAGGCCAGGCCCTGGAGGGCAATCACGGTCGAAGTGAATGTTGAAGTTCCCCAGCGCTCTGCCCTTGGCCTCCACCTCACTTTCCTTGTGGAGCTCATCCATTCCCATGCCCTCAAACATCACTTTCAAGGCAAGCATTCCTCCATATCTGAGTTTTCAGCTCAGGAATCTTTTTTAACATGAAACTTGTGGAGACACTTGCATAGGTATAACAAATTCAGCATGAACTAAACAAGTGCATGACTTTCTCCCCACATTTTGTCAATGAATCTTACAAGTTTTGTTGCATTTTTATTTTCGTTCAGTTCCAAATATTTTGTAACTTCTAATTTTTTCTCTGACTCATATATTATTTAGAAATATGCTGTTTAATTTCCAAATATTTTGGAATTTAAAAAATATCTTTACATTATTGATTTCTAGTTAATTCCATACTTTATATTGTTACATTCTTCTGAAATATAGTGAGACTATGACCCAAAATATAGTGTTTTTTGGTGAATGTTCTATGTCCACTTGAAAAGAATGTGTATTCTGCTGTAGTTTAGGGTTCTATAAGTATCCGTTAGGTAAAGCAGGTTGGAAGGGTTATTCAAATCTTTTATATATTATTTTCTGTTTACTTGTTCTATCAATTACTTAGAGACAAATGCTGAAATCTCAAACTCTAATTACGGATTTGCCTATTTTTCCAGTTTCACCTTATCTATCAATTTTTGTTTCATGTATTTGAAGCTCTGTATTTGAAATGCTATCCATAGCATAAATTCACAAATATAAACGAGTCTGTAATGCTCAACTCTATTTTGTTCCATTTATCTATCTATATATCCATGTGCCAGAATCAGATTGTTTTCATTACTGTGACTTTAGATAATACTTTGACTATTGCTAAGGCAAGCCTTTTCCCTTTCCTCCAGTTAATTTTTCTTTCTCAAAAATATCTTGGTTCTTTTCATACATCTACTGTTCATTTAGAATGTAAGCATCATCTGGTCACATTCTTGTTAAGTTTAATCTTAAGTATTTCATATATTTTATAAAATATACATTTTATATATGCCTGTTGCACAGAGATATTTTTCCTGTTGAAGATACAGGACAGGGGCTGGCAAACGTTTTCTTTAAAGGGCCAGGTGGTAAAAATTGTAGGCTTTATAAGACACGTGATCTCTGCTGATACTATTCATTCAGCCATTGCCATAATACAAAAGCAGCCATAGACAATATGTAAACAAATGGACATAAAGCTTTATTTACAAAAAAAGGCAAGAAGTCAGATATGGCCTGTGGGCCATAGTTTGCTAGTTGTAGATGAAGAGACAGACTAATAGATGTAGAGAAAGATTAATTTTTACATAGTCATCTTGTATCTTAACTTCCTAAGTTTGCTAATCCTATTTTTGAGTTGAGTCTCTTATCTCTATGTGGACAACATACAAACAAAACATCATTTTGTTCTAGTTTTCCAATATTTACAGCAATTTTTCCACTTTTGTAGTCTTACTGCATCGGCTAGGTAACTCTGGAGCAATACTCAGCTACTGTGCTAACAGGAGGTATTGTTTTGTTAATGGGGGGCTCTATTTTTTCACCTACAAATTTGATGTTGCTGTTGGTTTCTAAAAATTGTTCTTTATCACGTTCAAATATCAAATATGATGCTTGTATTCAATCTTTTAAGATCCCTTCTAATTCAAATTGTTTATTATGAAGTAATTACCAGTTTTTGGTTGTGGCTGTAGACAAATGAGTGTTCCAGTGAGCAATTCATCACCCCCATTGAATACCGATGACTTGTTTTTACTTAATAGAGACTTTCTGAATCTTTTTGTTCAATTACATGAACCTCAAGACAACATAGAAGAAAATGAATTCTTTCCAGGAATTAGAAAAAAATTAAGTAGGAAATAAAAGTTTTTTGCTTTAGACTTTTTAAAGGTGTTTTCCTTTGAGGTTTTTCAATAAAAATAAATCACTAAAATAACTTTTGAGTGCTAAAGGTGAACTTTGCTGAAAATTCAATAATGTTCTAAGGAGATTGGGGGTAAAAGGTCCAAAGGAAGATAAATTACTAACTCTAATATGGAAGAAAAAAAATCTATGATGTTTATTTCTGAAAAGCTTTGGTCTAACATGTAAGCCTCAAGAACACACAACTTTAAAAATACGTATTTAAAGTTGAAAGTTAATAAATGTGTATATGCTTATATTTAAATATTTTAAAACTTCCTTTAAATTAGCATTCATATACTCACAAAGGTGTCAATGAGAGTTTCATATTCATATTGCAGGCAGAAATTGATTCATTACTGATATAAAATTATTTCAATAAGTCAAAAGTTTTCACTTTGGCATTCACCTTCCAAGAATGAAGGGAAAACAAATACAATTAGTATTTCCATATTCACTCCTTTAATTTCCCTGGAAAACTAAAAATTAGTCCAGCTGTAAAAATACGAGGCATACATTAAAGGAGAGACATGTTTAACATTAAGCATTGTGGAATTTTTCTTTACAAGACTATTTCAAGGCCCAGATAAAAATACTTCAGGCAATACATAGTAAATATTTTATTTTAATAATAGCATAGAATTCTTCTGAAGAAAATTGTTATACATTATAGTTATTATTTTACAGTAGCACAGAGAAAATAAAATTAGAGATACAAATATTAAGGATCAATTATCAAAATGAAATTAACACAGACTATTATTCATATGAACAATGTAAACAGAATCATCTATTTGATTTAACATCAAATATATTTTTGGCATATAATTATATTTAAAATGAGAATTATCAATTATTCAATCAATTCAAATATACTCATTCAGCCAAAATAAGAAAGTAAGCCTCTTAGAAATTCAAGATTTATAGATTAACATTAAACATTTTCTCAATAAATAGAATATTCTGATCTCCACTGAGTTAAACTGTATAAACACTCATATCTGTTGTTTTATAGCTTATAATTAGGTATAACTGGTCACCAAAACTCCTTGCCCAAAATATCACTATTAATTGTACGAGGCAAAGTCCTATAATAAAATTAATGTAATAATGGCCCCATCTTTTCAAAAACAGAATATACAAGTTTCCATTTTCATGACTATGAATCTGGTTTTCCAAACTCTGGTTCCCAAATCCAGTTTCTAAATGTTTCAACAGAGGTGAGAAAGTAATGGAAATAAATGATTTAACGGAACTCTGGAAAAAGAACTATCATAGATCTTAGTTTAAAAAATACATCAAACATAAGAGATACCATGAATGACTCAGAATTATATAATAATGCCTACATCAAACTTTATGAGTTAGCTAAAGGGCAAAGAGTAAGAGGCAAGTTAAATGTAATACTTGCTTTTAACAAAGCAGACTAAGTAATATGTTAAGGGCTAGGGTGGGATAGGAAAGAACTCAGGCCTGGCAAAAATCTCCTCTTGGGCTTTCTATATAAACATCTATTTTAGTTTTGGACTGTTCACCAAGAGGAGCTCTCCCCATCCGTGAAATGCTTCCCAGACCAACAGGTCCTTGTCTAGCTGCTGTAGGAAGGCAGCAGTGTGAAAATGCAGGAAATAGAAGCCAATTTGTGTCCAAAGTTAGTCCACCCTAACTGAACTTTTTTTAAACTAGGTTATTCAAATGCCAGCTAGAAGTACAGGCTCTAGCTAAAGAATATGAATAGATATCTGTCTTAAAAATGCCTGGAAGAGGTCATGATGTGATCCTGTAGTTTATTGGCCTTATGTTCTCCCAGAATAAGAGCTTATAAAGTCCTGGAAATCCTCAGCTCTCTCCAGCCACCCTTCCAAATAAAATCTTAATGAATATAGTTTAAATCCTTTATTGGGCTCTGTAATCCCTTCAACCAAATAGCCAAGCTGCAACTGTTTTATGTAACATCTGTTTCACTGGAAAATGTGGGAAGGTATTTTGATATTGTCTAGCAAGATCAATGAGTAAACACTGTTCACCCCAAGCCAAATGATGTTGCCCTTCAGGGAGCTTTTAGAAAGAAAATAAATTGATAAACCAAGAAAGCAGACTGTATGCATAGCAAAGCCCTTCAGCACAGTGCGAACATGTTCTTTAGGAGGAGGCTCAAAGCCACTTGGTAATTTCAAGTGAGAGGCAACAGAAGTCTTTCTTAATCCAAAGTCAGAAGTTTCCGAAGAACTTTAAGCACAATATCGTAACAAAAGTGATACTGCTCCTATATACATATATATAAAAAACAACAGAATGTTAAGTAATTGAATATCTGAACCCACTTTCAAAAAACACATTTGTAATTTTCAGTCACACTGGAAAGTTCCTAAAAAGAGCAAACATTTAACTATAAACACTTAAGAACTTTATGTGAATACATTTTTAAAACTATGAGGAAGATAAATGATCAAAATATAGTCCTTGGCCTAGAACTAGTTACCTTAAGGCTTAACATAACTTTTTTTTTTTATCATTATCCATACTCTATTAATCTACTCTCCCAGTGACTACTAACTAATCTGTGACATAAATAATGTCTTTTTGTGACATCTCAATAACTTTGACAGTTTAGTAGCAAGTAAATATCTCAAACTGCTATGCAGAAATGTTTTAAAAATAACTTTAGATGTTACTTAAATAGTACGGCATTATGGACAAGGCATGTGTTTGGACATGAGGAGACCTCAACTTCAGGCTTGGCTCTTCCCCTTCTATCTGAGTGACCCCGTGAAGCAGGCTTTACTGCTCTGAATTTAAAGTACTTGGTCAGGAATACCAGAGCACCAAAGCAAAACTAATGTCTACCTCAAACAGTAGGAATTCAATGAGATTATGTCAGTAAAAGAACTTTATAAGTGGTAAAGTGTTAGACAATGTTAACCTTTATATTCATTAATCTTATTATTATGTATGTGGTGAAAGCTTACCTTTGTTTGAATCATGCCAGAACGTTGTTCTCTCATTTGGGCCACTATATCCATGATGTTGAACTGTAATAAGATGACAGTAATTTTGTATGATCCACGTAGGGCGAAAAACACAAATTCACAGATTGCAACAAAGAGTAAAAGAGATGTCAAGATTTAACCAGAAAGATTTCGTTTTCACTCACAAGAAAATGTACTATTTTTGACTTACCCAATGGATAAGGAAGACTTATTTTAATAGGTTTTCAGGAGAAAGCAGGAAGCAATCATTCATAATAAGAAATGCTCTCCAAAATAAGTAATAAATTTGTCCTTGTGTGTCCCCGTTTGTTATCCAGAGGCAGAACTTAAAGCAGCACTGTAATTCTGGAAAGGAACAGAAGACTTTCTCTGGCCCCAACAATAGCATATCTGTTTCTTATATGAAAATCTCTGTCAACTCACACGGAGACCTGGAGCAACAGTTGACCCAACACTAGATTCTAGACTGCGTGTGGACACCAGTACAGCTGGATGTGGTCATTGAGTTGGTGCAGGTCTACAAAGGTCTGTTGCTGGTCCACAATAAGTCGAGAAACTGGGAGTAAGTGCTCAGAAACTCTTATGGCAATTTGACACTGGCACGGCACTGAGAAGTGTGCTCAGCTGAACAGGATATAGACCCGCTCAGGTGTTGCTGAACTTGCCTGGAGAGTCACATATGGTACAAGCTGAGTATTAGTCATTTCAGCAAGACATTGTGGACACATGTAAGTTTTGTCAACTGTAACCCCAAAGCATATAAAAATAGAAAACAATAAGCATTCCTTTATTTTCATAGCTTGTCATTTTTATAATTAAAAATTTTAATTAAGCCTTTTTAAAAAACTTCTTGTTTTTTTAGAGACAGGGTCTTGCTCTGTAGTCTTGGCTGATGGAGTGCAGCAGTGTCGTCATATCTCACTGCAATCTCAAACTACAATCCTCCCTCCTCAACCTCCTGAGTAGCAAGAACTATAGGTGCATGCCACCATGCCCAGCTAAATTTTTTATTTTTATTTTTGTAGAGATGGGGGTCTCACTATGTTGCTCAGGCTGGTTTCAGACTCCTGGCCTAAAGTGATCCTCAGCCTTGGCCTCCTAAGGTGCTGGGATTATAGGTGTGAGCCACCATGTCTGCCATTTATTTTATAATATAGACATACAGGAAGTTGTACAGGGTGGCCCTGTGTATCTTTCACCCAGTTTCCCAGATGCTATCATCTTGTTTAACCAGATATAATATCAAAACCAGGAAAGAAACTGACATTGGGACAATCCACAAAGTTTAATTCAGATTTCACCAGTTTTACATGCAACTGTTAGTGAGCATGTGAACTGGGTATGTGTGCATGTGTGCACATACACAGCTCCATGCAATTGTATCATATGTGAAGATTCATGTAACTCTAACCACAGTCCAGATACAGAGCTGTTCCACCACAAGTCTTCCTCCGGCTATCCCTGTAGAGTCACACTCAACCACCTCAGTCTCTAACCCTTGGCAAACAGTAATCTGTTCTCCTTCTCTATGCTTTTGCTATTTCAAGAAGAAATAGCAAAATTCATTATATGAATAAAATCACACAATATCTAACCTTTTGTGATTTACCTTTTTCCCACCTAGAATAACTTGGAGATCCATCCAAGTTGTTGGTGTAACAATAGTTTGCTTCTTTTTATTGCTAAATAATATTCCATGATGTGGATGTGTGCCACTTTAACCATCAATTGGTTGAAGAACATCTGGGTTGTTCCAGTTTTTGGCTATTGTGAATATAATCTGCTATGAACACTTACATACAGCTTTCTGTGTGAACATAAATTTTGATTTCTCTGGGATAAATGCCCCAAGAGTGCTATTGCTGGGTTATATGTCAACTTTAGTTTAGTCAGTTTTTTTCCCCAAGAAACTGCTCAATTGGTTTCCACAGTGGCTGGTACCAGTCTACATTCCCAATGTCTCATACATATGGGTAATACATGAGCAATACAGTTTCTCCAAATCTTCAAATTCTCCAAATCCTCACCAGCATTTCTCCAAATCTTCATCAGCATGGGATGCTGTCACTATTTTTACATAAGCTTTTCTAATAGGTGTGTAATGCTACTCCATCCTGATTTTAATTAGCATTTCCCCAAGGGCTAATGAAGCTGAGCATCTTTTCACATGCTTGTCATTTGTATATTCTCTTTGGTAAATTGTCTGTTCATGTCTTTTACCCATTTCTGTTTTTCTTTTTTTTTTTTAACTATTGATTTTTGAGGGTTCCTTATAAATTCTAGATCCAAGGACTTTGTTGGATATGTGCCCTGCATATAGTTATTCTCTAGCTTTTTTTTAAAACCTCTTCATTGGGTCTTTCACAGAAAATAAAATTTTAGTTTGCTTTCCCTCTAAGATCAGTGATGGCAACAATGCCTGCTCTCACCACTCTTATTCAATGTAGCACTTGACATTTTAGTACAGCAATAAGACCAGAAAATAAGTAGGATGTATACAGATCAAAAAGGAAGAGACAAATCTATATGCACATAGCATGACTGTTTATGTAGAACATACCAAAGAATCTTAAAAAAAACCC
Organism: Papio anubis; assembly: GCF_008728515.1. Classification (NCBI taxonomy): domain Eukaryota; kingdom Metazoa; phylum Chordata; class Mammalia; order Primates; family Cercopithecidae; genus Papio; species Papio anubis. The sequence goes on from NC_044986.1 coordinate 84,624,210, forward strand.
TACAAAACCTCTAAGAATAAGTAAGTTCAACAAGATCACAGCGAACAAGATCAACAAATGAAAATCAATTGAATTTCTACATACTAACAATGAGTATGTGGAAACTGAAAGTTCAAACACAATACCATTTACAATTGCTCCAAAGAGAATGAATAGGGTAAATTTAACAAAACATATACAAGATCTATACACTGAAAATGACAAAATGCTGATGAAAGAATTCAAAGAAAACCTAAATAAATAGAGATACTTATGTTCATGGACTGGAAGATTCAATACAGTAAAGATGTCAGCTCTCTCCAACTAATCTACAGATTTAAAGCAATTTCCATCCAAATCCCGGCAAGTTTTTTTGTAGATGTAGTCAAACTAATTCTAAAATTTATTAGGGAAGGCAAAGACCCCCTAGGATAGCTCAAAGAATTTTGAAAAAGAAGAATAAAGTGGCAGAAATCATTCTATCTGATGTTAAAGCTCACTATATCACTACAATAATCCAAAGGGTGGTACTGGCAGAAGGATAGACACACTGATCAATAGAACAGAATACAGAACCAGAAATAGGACCATACAAATATGCCCAATGATTTTTGACAAAGGTACAACAATAATTAAATGGAGGAATAATAGAATTTTCAATAAATGATATTGAAACAACTAGCCATCAATAGGCCAAAAAATGAATCTTCACCTAAATTTCGTAATTTATTAACTCAAAATGGACTAAGGACTTAAATGTCAAATATGAACTTACAGAATTTTCATAAAAGAACACAAAAAATTATTCAGACCCTCAGCTAAGTGATGGGCTGTTAGACTTGATATCAAAACAGGATCCATAAAAGGAAATACTAATAAAATACAATCTCATCAGAATTAAAAACTATTACTTCTTTAAAAGCTTATTTTTAAAAAAATTATAATTTAAGATTAGGGAAATTATGGAAACACATTAGAATTACTAATTTGTAATCAACTTACTGACTACAAAACAAGCATCACTGGACTGTTTAGTTAGAAAAGACACAGCTTTCCGAATGTGGCTGTAGTGGTTAACCAAATAATGAAGACGGAAGTGACTGCAATGAAATGAAGACCAAGAGTTATATAATTTTCACCTGGAGTTATGATTCCTCATATATTGAGTTTTGTAGTCATTATTGATTGTGAAGCTCTAAAACTACACTTGTGTTATTTGCAAAGATGTATTGGTTAACAAAGCAAAGGAACCATTAAGACTTAATTGTAATTTACATAAAAATTTATTAATTCAAAGATAAAATAATTGTCTTAAAGAGAATTAGATTAAAAAGACAAGAGACAAGAGAGGACTTCCGGTTCCAAAATAATAGTGTAGAAGCAAGCTGGCTTCACTTCTTTACAAAGAAAACCAAAACCAAATATACAGCACTTAAATTATCAACAGCAATATCCCAGAAATCAAGTATGAGGAGAAGACAGTTCCTGGATCCACAGAGATGGGGAAAAAACTCTAAGTAGGCAGTAAGAGAATTGGGTTTCCACATCTGCAATGCCCATTCCTCCAACTTGCCCAGCACCAAGTGTGCAAAAAATCTCCACCTGATTCATGATTTCTATACTAGAAAAGGTGACAGCCAGGTTTCCCACCATCTGGGTTACCTGGCAGGAAACCTGTCCTTACCCAACTCACAGGAAGCACTACACGTGCCTGAAGAAAGAAATATCCTGAGAACAGTCAGAGACAAACAGGTGAGGTGGGACTACCACCCCCTGCCCTTGAAACTCTGGTCTGTAACTCAGCTTGGAGATGCCACACCAGAGTGGTTGTTTAGTAGCACCACATTGCAGAAGGTATGTTGCACAGGACCCCTGGGCATGGATCTCAAGCCACCTTTCCCACACTGCCATGATATCCCCTTTGAGACTTTGCCTAATTGGGATGAGCAGTTCTCTTATTGTTTACTGGAGCCAAGGCAAACTTGGTCGTAAGGTGACATCTAGTGCCAAAAAAAGGCAGCAACTTAGCACCCCACACACCCCCCCGCACCCACACACACAAAAAATCCACAGGTAAATTACAAAGAATCTATAAGCAAATATATTCAATAAAAAAACAAAAATAAGCCAGACAGAGAACACCAGAATAAATAACTAATCCTTCATTCAAAGACATCAATACAAGATATATACTTCTTGCACATCCACAAGAAACTGCAGCCAACAGAAAACCATGACCTCCCCAAATGGATAAAGCAGGAACAAGTGACTGACCCTAATGAGATGGCCATATGAGAGCTCCTTGATCAAGAATTCAAACTAGTATTAATAGCTTTGAGGAAATTCAGAAATCTCCAAGGTAACAGAAAACCAATTCAAAAATTTATTAGACAAATTTAACAAAGAGATTGAAATAATTTAAAAATCAAATAGAAATCTTGGAGCTCAGAAATATATTAGCTGAACTGAAAAATTCATTACAGCCTCACAATAATAGAATGAATTACGCAGAGGAACGAATCAGTGAGCTTGAAAACAGGCTATTTGAAAATATGGTCATAGGTGAAAAAGGAATAAAAAAGAATAAAGATCATCACCAGATATAGACAATTACCTCAAAAGACCAAATCCAAAAATTACTGGTGTTCAAGAGGGAATCGAACAAGAGCAAGGGGTAGAAAGCTTATTCAAAGAAATAATAACGAAACTTTCCAAAATGCAACAGATATAAATATTCAGGTATAAGAGTGTCAGAGAACACCAAACAGATTCAACCCGAATAAGGCCACACCAAAGTATATAATAATAAACTCTCAAAGCTCAAGGATAAAGACAGGATCCTAAAAAGTAGCAGGAGAAAAGAAGCAATTAACATATAAAAGAGTTCCAATTCATCTGACAATTGACTCTCAACAGAAATCATATAGGCCAGGAGAAAGTGGGATAAATTTTCAAAGCGTTGAAAGAAAAACAAAAAAACCTGTTATCCAAGAATACTGTATTCAGCAAAGGTACTTTCAAATATGAAGGAGTGATAAAGTATTTTTCAGATAAACAAAATCTGAGGATTCACCACCACCAGACCTGACTTACAAGAAATGCTAAAGCAAGTTCTTCAGAAGGAAAATAAAAAAAAAAAAATACAAAAAAACCACATACACATTCAAAAAGAAAACTTTTCAAGGCATAAAATCCACTGGTAACATTAACAACATGGACAAAGCCAGAATACTCTATTACTGTAATGATGGTGTGCAATCCATGCCTAACTCTGGTATGAAGCTGAAAGACGAATTCATAAAAAGCCATAATAGCTATAGCAACCTGTTAAGAGAAAGGTAATATAAAAATACATAAATTTAGATAATAAGCAGTTGAAATGTGGTGGGGATGGAGTTAAAGCATAGAGAATTTTTAAAAAATTTTTTCTTTGTTTGTTTCTATTCTTTACTTTGTGATCTAAGATAAGTTGCCACTTCTTTAGAATAGCTTCTTGAGAACCAGTCAAGGCAAAAAGAACTGGGAAGTCCCCACAGATGTCTGCTGGGCAGAAAACCCTAGGCTATGGGTGCCACATCAGCTGTACACCCACAGCAACACCGCCCTGCCTGGAGATCTCACACCCTTGACCTACTGCATCAACAAACCATCTGTAGACACAATTACCTCTGACTCCCAAGCACAGAGGACCAGCAGGCCTCCAGTGTGCTGTGGATCTTTTGGTGACCTAATCTTTGGCTCAGGCTGCCCCAAGGGCGGAGAGAGCACAGGCTGCCAGGGTCCCCCTTGGGGTTAAAGAGATGTGGGCATGGTGCCAGTGACTGGAGGGGGCTCCCCTAAGGCCTGGATATGGACCTGGCAGGGGATCATCGCTACCCCTTCCTACCCCCACTGCTGCAAATACGCTGAAATATAAAAGAGTTGTGTGGCTAAGAATCTATTTGCCGATCATTACTCTCAAGCACCATCTACTGGATTGAAGCCTAAATTACAACATCCAAAACTCTTCCAGTATACACTGCCTGTGAAATCCAGTGCGAGAACTAGCTATAAGTATTAATAAATATTCCATACAGAGCGTTGGCCCCTTGAAAGCACTCAGAAATAAAGCCAATTGACTATACTCAGCTTACGCTACAGTCAAATCCTCAAGTGATATAAAGAATATAAAAACAAAAGCCTCATCAAAATGATAACAAATTCAACATGATAAAAGAACAACTGCCCTCTCAGAAGAGAAAGATGTAGTGCAAGAACTTTGGCAATTCAAAAAGTCAGTGCCTCCTTATCTCCAAAGAATTGTACTAGCTCGCTAGAAATTGTTCTTAACTAAATTGAGATGGTTGAAATGACAAACAAAGAACTCAGAATCTGGGTGGTAAGGAAGCTTAATAAGATTCAGGAGACAGCTGAAACCTAATCCAAGGAATTCGGTAAAATGATCCAAGAGTTAAAAAGCTGACAAAGCCATTTTAAGAAACAAACAAACTGACCTTCTGGAATTGAAAAATTCACTACAGAAATTTCATAATACAGTTGGAAGCATTAAGAACAGAATAGACCAAGATGAGGAAAGAATCTCAGGGCTCAAAGATTGGTCCTTCAAATCAATTCAGACAGACAAAAATAAACAAAAAAGAATTTCAGGCTGGGCATGGTGGCTCATGCCTATGACCCCAGCACTTTGGGAGGCTGAGGCGGGAGGATCACTTGGGGCCAGGAGTTCAAGACCTGCCTGGCCAACACGGTGAAACCCCATCTCTACTAAAAATACAAAAACTAGCAAGGCATGGTGGCATGCGCCTGTAGCCCCAGTTACTCAGGAGGCTGAGGCACGAAAATTGCTTGAACCTGAGAGGTGGAAGTTGTAGTGATCTGAGATAACGCCACTGCACTCCAAACTGGGCGACAGGCAAGACTCTGTCTCAAAAAAATAAATAAATAAATGAAAATTGAAAATGAACAAAACCTCCAAGAAATAAGAGATTGTGTAAAGAGACCAAACCTATGACTCACTGTCGTTTCTGAAAGAGAAGAAGAGTAAACAACTTGGAAAACATATTTGAAAATATAGTGCACAAAACTTTTCCCAGTCTCACTAGAGAAGTCAATAGGCAAATTTAAGAAATTCAGCAAAGTCCTATGAGATACCATACAAAATGATCATCCTCAGGACATATAGTTAACAGATTCACCAAGGTCAATGCCAAAGAAAAAATCTTAAAGGCAGCTAGAGAGAAAGGTCAGTTTACTTACAAAAGGAATCCCATCAGGCTAGGAGTAGACCTATCAGCAGAAACTTACAAGCGAGAAGAAATTGTGGACCTATTTTCGGCATCATTAAATAAAAGAAACTCCAAACAATAATTTGATATTCTGCCAAACTAAGCTTCATAAGCAGAAGAGAAATAAAATCCTTTTCAGACAAGCAAAGTTAAGGAAATTCATGAGTACTAGACCAGTCTTACAAGAAGCCCTTAAGGAAGTGCTAAATGTGGAAATGAAAGAGCAGTACCTGGCACCACAAAAACACAAGTACATGGCCCACAGATACTATAAAGCAAATACACAATCACGTCTACAAAGCATCCAGCTAACAACATGATGGCAGCATCAAAATCTCACATATTGATATAAACCTTGAAGGCAAATGGTCTAAATATCCCACTTAAAAGGCTTAGGATGGCAAATTGGATTTAAAAAACAAGGCCCAACCATCTTCTGTCTTCAAGAGACCCATCTCACATGTAAGAACACCCACAGGTTCAAAGTAAAGGGATGGAGAAAGATCTATAATGCAAATGGAAAACAAAAAGAAAGCAGGAGTCACTATTCTTATATCAGATAAAACAGACTTTGAACCAACAATGATCTAAAAGGACAAAGAAGGGCATTACACAATGACAAAGGGAACAATTCAAAAAGAAGACTTAACTACCTTAAATATACACACAGCTAACATTGGAGCACCCAGATTCTTAAAACAAGTTCCTCTGGACCTAGGAAAAGACTTAGTCCACACAATAATATTGGGAGCCTTCAACACCCAATTGACAGGATTAGAGAGATCATCAAAGCAAAAAATTAATAAAGAAATTCTGGACTTAAATTCAACACTTGACCAATTGGACTCAATAGACATCTATAGACTAGTCCACTCCAAAACCATAGGATATACAGTCTTCTTATCTGTACATGGAATATACTCTAAGAACGACTATATGCTCAGCCCTAAAGCAAATCTGAAAAAATTTAAAAACACTGAAATCATCTCAAGCATACTCTCAGACCATAGTATAATAAAAATAGAAATTACTACCAAGAAGATCTCCCAAAACTATACAATTACTTGGAAATTAAACAACTTGCTCCTAAGTGACTTTTGGGTAAACAAATGAATTCAGAAATCAAAAAAATTCTTTGAAATTAATGAAAACAGAGACAAAACAAATAAAAAATTTTGGGATGCAGCTAAAGCAGTGCTCGGAGTAAAGTCTATAGTGTTAAATGTCTACATCAAAGAAGTTAGGAAGATCTTAAATGAACAATCTGATGTCACACCTAGAGAAACTAGAAAAAAGAATGAATTTAGCAGAAGAAAACAAATAATCAAAATCAGAGGAGAGCTGAATGAAATTAAGATGCAAAAATGCATACAAAAGATCAACAAAACAATTTTTTTTTTTTTTTTGAGACGGAGTCTCGCTCTGTCTCCCAGGCTGGAGTGCAGTGGCACAATCTCGGCTCACTGCAACCTCTACCTCTTGGGTTCAAGCAATTCTCCTGTCTCAGCTTCCCAAGTAGCTGGGACTGCAGGTGCACACCACCACACCTGGCTAATTTTTGTATTTTTAGTAGAGACGGGGTTTTGCCATATTGGTCAGACTGGTCTCGAACTCCTGACCTCAGGTGATCCATCTGCCTCAGTCTCCCAAAGTGCTGGGATCACAGGCATGAGCCACCATGCCTGGTCTGTTTTTTGAAAGAATAAACAAAATTGATAGACTGCTAGCTAAACAACAAAAAAAGAGAAAATCTAAGCACAATCAGAAATGACAAAGATGACATTACAAGTAATCCCATAGAAATATAAAAGATTCTCAGAGATCATTATAAATATCTCTGCACACAAAAATTAGAAAGTCTAGAGGAAATGAGTAAATTCCTGAAAACACATATCCTCCCAAGATTGAACCAGGAAGAAATTGAAAACCTGAACAGACCAATAATGAATTCCAAAAGTGAATCAGTAATAAAAATCCTACCAACCAAAAAAAGTCCTGGACCAGATGGATTCATAGCTAAATTCTACCACATGTACAAAGAAGAACTGGTACCAATCCTACTGAAATGATTCCAAAAAATTCAAGGAGGAGGGACTCCTCCCTAACTCATTCTATGAAGCCATTATCATCTTGATACCAAAATCTGGCGGAGACACAATGAAAAAAAAGTTCAAGCCAATATCCCTGATGAAGATAGATGCAAAAAAAAAAAAAATCTTCAACAAAATACTAGCAAAACAAATGTAACAGCACATCAAAAAGATAATGCACTATGATCAAGTGGGATTTATCCCCAGAATGCAAGTATAATTTGACATATGCAAATCAATAAATGTGATACATCACATCAACAGAATGAATGACAAAAGCCATATGAGAATCTTAATAGATGTAGAAGAAACATTTCATAAAATTCAACATGCTTTCATGATTAAAAAAAAAAAACTCTCAACAAATGAGGCATAGAAGGAACATATCTAAACACAATAAAGACCATATATGACAAACACACAGCTAACATCATACTGAATGGGGAAAAGCTCAAAGCCTTTCTTCTAAGAACTGGAAAACAAGTCAAGAATGCCCAGTTTTACCATTCTTATTCAGCATAATGTTGGATATCCTAGCCATTGCAATTAGTCAAGAGAAAGAAAGAAGGGGCATCCAAATTGGAAAAAGGAAATTAAATTGTCCCTCTTTGCATGTGACATGACTATATATTCACATATTCATATATATATATATACACACACACATATATACACATACATATCCCCCAAAACTAATGACTCTACCAAAACACTTAGAACTAATAAACTAATTCAGTAAAGTTGCAGGATACAAAGTCGACATACAAAAATCAGTGATATTTCTAGATGCCAATAAAGAACTAGCTGAAAGAAAATAAAGAAGGTGATCTTATTTACAATAGCTATAAAAAAAAAACCCTAGGATAAATTTAACCAAAAAAAGTAAAAGACCTCTATGAGGAAAACTATGAAACACTGGTGAAAATCCTATGCTAATGGATTGGAAAAGGGAACACCATGCAGCCATAAAAAAGAGTGACATCCTGTCATTTGCAGCAACATGGATAAGTCTGGAGAACATTGTATTAAGCAAAACAAGGCAGGCACAGAAAGATAAATACTGTATGTTCTCATTTATATATGAGAGCTAAAAAATCGAGCTCATGGAAGTCGCGAGTAGAACTGTGGGTATTAAAGATGATAAGGCAAGGTTGGCTAACAAATACAAAATTACAGCTAGATAGGAGGAATGAGCTCTGGTGTTCTGCATCACTGTAGGGCAAATATGGTTGACTGTAATTTATTGTATATATTCAAAAAGTTAGGAGAGAAGATTTTTGATGTTCACAACACAAAGAAATGATAAATGTTTGAGGTGATGGATACGTTAACTACCTTGATCTGATCACTACACATTGTATACAGATACCTAAATATCACTCTCTCTACCCCACAAATATGTACAATTATTACATGTCAACTAAAAATAAAAGGAAAAACAACACAGATGGAATCTATTTTAACAAATAAAACTTGAGAATAAAAATAATAATAAAGGAAATACTGTAATCATCACATGTCTGGTTCCTGTGTCTATCTCTTAGCTGGTTCCAAATTAAAAAAGAAAAGTAAAGGATTGTGAATTATTGACTCAAACTCAATTATATTATGTTCATTTTGCAAATGAGAAAACTAGGTTTGAGAGAGGTTGAGCAATTTACCCAAAGTCACCAAAATCTAAACTATGTGGCAAAACAGGCAGTCGAACAGGGACCCCTCATTCACTCAGAAGTCTACATTTTTTCTCACATTCTTATGTGCTTATCACTTATATTCATTAAAAACAGGCACACTCCATCAACATTCTCTAGTAAGTCTAAACACCCTGTGTAAGATACAGGGAAGGAAAAGGAAATGGAACTCACATTTTCTGTATATCTATTATGTTCCAGACACTGTCCTAAGCCATTATTTACATTACATACTTTAATTTTCACAAACACCCCCAGGAACCTGCAGCAAGTTCAGTGAGAATCAGGTATCGAAAGCTCATGCGCTTTTGATTTACTAAGTTGCTTTTGAAGACCAAATATTAGTCTTCCAAATGATCAGGCTGTTAAACGTAGTGTGTTTACAACAGCATCAGGGTATCTGCTTGATTCACACACTTACTGAACAGTTCTTTACGATGGCACAGAACACGACATCCACACATAGGAACACCCCTGTCCGGCCTATGCCAGCACTGCAGTGAACAACCATGGGTCCCGTAAGGTGGCTCTTCCTTGCATAACGAACATATTTTATGAAGCTATCTGCTGAGGCAGGAGTGCCATGGTCTGGCCACTTGGTGAACTGCAACTGTTTTACAGAGTGACTAGTTCCTGTCTGTTAGAGAAAGAAACAGAGCGAGAAAGATATTTATTGATTTCTTATATTAGAGAGACCTCACGCCAACTTCTAATATTTAAATGATAATAATAATGGCTACATGGTATTACCTTGGTATTATATAGAACTTTCAAAAAATACTCAAACCTCTTTTTGATGTTTATAAGAATTCTGGAAGTTGCTAGGAATAGAGGTTTTCTCCATTTTACAAAGGAGAGCACAGTAACAACAATAAAAATACCAGTATTAACAGGTAACAAAAGTTAAGCACTTGCTATGTGGCAGGTACTATGCTAGGGGCTTCACATGAATTCTCTCCTTCAATCTTCACATCAATCATGTGAGGTAGGCACCATTTTATCTCCATTTTACAGATGAAAATGTAAGGATGAGGGGGACGAGAGATGTATGCTAGGTCAGAAGGTTCACACATTTAGAGCTGGAACTGTAATGTAGGTGTCTTGAATTCTAATCTAGCATCATTCTTCTGTACCGTGAGGCTGCAGGAAAACCAAGATTTCAAAATGCTTAGAGTGAGAGATGGACTGTCATGTTAGGAATAAGACCAAAAGGCAATGTATTTTAGCTTAGAAATGACATATGAAATTGAATTAAGACATATAGGTGTCTGACAAGAGAGGCGCCAATCTCTTCCAGCGATGAAGACAGGGTAGTCAATGACCACGAGAGTAGACTGTGGGTCCCACTATTGTGCTGAGCCCCCTTGAAGTGGACTCATGAAACTCTTCCCAGTATTGTCAGATAAAGCACTTTGAATTTACCTATATCTCATTCAAAGAGATCATGACCCTTTCCCCAGTGTGGGGCCCTTATTTTACCACACATAGGACCCTAATGGAAGAACTCAAAATGAGTTTCTCACTTCTCCCCTGCTTCTTCTGAATGCACCTCTTTTTCCTAAGCTTCCTGAATAAAGATGCTAGTGTTCAGAGCTCTATTCTAATCCACAGTGTCTACTGAAATTTGTGATAGTTAATTTTATGTGTCAACTTGGCTGAGCCCTGGTACCCAGATACTAGGCCAAATATTATTTTGTGTCTCTGTGAAAGTATTTTTTAGGTGAGATTAACATTTAAATTGGTAGAATTTGAGCAAAGCAGGTTATTCTCCATAAAATGGGTTGGCTTCATCTAATCAGCTGAAGGCCTTAACAGAACAAAAACTGATCTCCCATGAGCAAGAAGGAATTCTACTAGCAGATTGCTTTTGGACTCAAACTGCAATTCTTCCCTGGGTCTTCAGCCTACTTTCCCACCCCGCAGATTTGCCAACCCTCCACAATCACTTGAACCAATTCCTTAAAATTAATCTCTCTCTCTGGGTCAGTCCCATAACCTGTACTCAGGAATCTCAATGTTATACTGCTGGAAACCAAACAAAACAAAACACATAATCACATATTTTGTTGCTATTACAAATTTATGGGTCAAACCTCAGCATCACTCAGCAACCCTTTTCCTGGTGATTGTGCTCCAATCAACTTCTTTGGTGATGACTCCAAAACTCACCACTCTCTACAAGTTTCCTGTTCAACTCCCATTCCCTTCACTCCTGTTAACACATGTATCACCTACCTGCCAACTGAATCCACTAGAGCAATCTAACTCATTGCTTTCTGCTATAAACCATTCCTTTTCTGTTTTCTAAGTCTATTAGACCAAGAAATACATGAATTATTCTAGACCAGTGCTTCTCAACAGAACTTTCTATACTGAAGCAAATGTCTTAAATATGGCAATATATAGTAGCCACTATCAACATGTGACTAATAAGCCCTAGAAACGTGGCTACTGCAGGTGAGGAACTCAATTTGTTATTTTACATAAATTTAAATAACTTAAATTTAAACAAATATCCGCATGTGGTTACTGTATTGAATATATTTTCAACCCCTCCTCTGTCACTTATAAATCATAAGTTATAAGTCACTTATAAGTCTCCCAATTTTATCTGCAAAACACTTGCGTCTGTGCTTTCCACCCCCATGCCAACAGCCGTAGTTGATCATGTCACTTACTAAAATTCTTCAATGTCTCCCAATTATCTTCATAATAAAGTTCATGCCACTTAGCTGAAATTTAAGACATTTCACATTCTAGCTGACCCCTGCTTACTTTTGATAACCTCATCTCATCTTTTATTACTCCCTGGCACTGAACTTTTACATTTCAGAAACACTTAACTACTTACATTTGTCTGTATACACACCTTGTATTATTTTATATTTTGATCATCTACTTTCTCCCTCCATCTTTCTCATTTGGATAATTCTCAAAACAAATGCTACCTCCTCCAGTAAACCTTACCCCAAGCTCCAAGTAAAGCTAAGTATTTACCTTCTGAGCCCCAAAGTGGCCAAGACATATCTCAACATTATCACTGAACTCGGTAAGTTAGGTATCTATCAGTGAGTGTACCAACCTCTCCACTACTCGGTAAGTACTGATAGTGCCTGGCCCAGTGATTAGCATACCTTAAGGACTCAACACATATCTGCCACACTTGGCAGAAGCAGGTATAACCCAGAATCAGACAACTTCAACAGACACTCTCCCTACCCCACCTCTCTTTTCCAATTTGTTCTTCTCTACAGAATCTGGTTAAGGAGGAGGAGAAGTGGTGGTGGCTTCTGGTACCAGGGACAAGTAAAAAGTTACTTTAAGAAGTATCGTCGGTCTATTTTCCATCCTACTCCTAACTTCTAGTTCTAAGACATTTGCTTATGTGGTGAAACATATATCTAATACTGATGTATAAAAACTTACAGACTTCTCCACAACTTGAAACATTCGAATGATGAAATATTGAAGTATCTGGTAGTTCTCCAGGAATACACGGAAGTGTTTCAATTCCAATGGCTTCTTCAGAGAAATGGGCCAGTAAGGGTAGCATTTGATAACTCCACCTTCTATCTCTCTGGTTATCATGGCAATAACATTAGAATTATTTTCCAACACCATTTGCCAAAAGTCATCTATGGTGCTCAGCAGTGGTCCTTGAGTAGCGATATAAAAATACTCTTGTCCACAATTGACTATCCTAATATAACTAGCATTGATGTAGTCCTTGCTTTTTCCAAGAGGAACGCGTGTTGAATCATCTATTACAGAAACAGAAACATCTGGTAGATAAAGGTGGGAGATACATCACACCTAGACTTCACGAAAGGATTTCACACACATAAATCCGTATATCTCTCTGACCAATAAAGAAGATGGCCTAGGAGGTTTTTTTTCAAAAGGGTTGAGTCCATGAGTTTAAATTCTTTCCTCCCTGAAAACTATTGGCATGACCTAAAAAATATACAATTATGAGAGGTTTATTTTTCAGATCAGTTTTTAATAAACACAGAATGGTATCATTACCGTCCAGGTACTTTTGGAAATTTCTGCTAGAACTGGCATAGGCAAGATTAAGTCAAGGGAAGTATCCTCTAGTTTGCAACTGAACACAACAGAGAAGAAACTCTCTGTGGGAGTAAATGAATGATATTCTCCTGCAAATCTGTGAAACCTGCAAACCGAGAGCAGCAGGGGCCAGGGGGAAAAAAATCTAATAGTTGACTGCAGACAAATCCTAGGATTAATGGAATTCCACCAGTGTCCTCCAAACTAGACAGCCATATTTTATGTCCATTCTCAGCCTTCAGCTGGTGATGGGACATGTTATTCAAAGCAAAGATATTGTGGCAAAAGGATGCTACCAAGGGGATTTGCTCCAAGTAATATGGGACTCATTTAACATGGACTGTTATAACAAATATGAGAGGGAAAAACCAGCTATTTGGCCTACTTAGCTTCACTGCTCCAGGAGTTCCTTCTTCACCTGACACAGACATCTGAAGCTCTGGTTCCACCACCAGTCCCCACATGAAGAGCACAAACACACACAGAAAAGGAGGCCCTTCTCTGCCATGCAGCTCTCTCACCAATAACCTGTCCTCACTACTCAGAATCACACGGACCATTTATCTAGTAAATATGCTGACAAGACCTAAACAGGCATTTACATAATATCTGGCAGAACTCTTCTCAAATTTTAACATAGTACACAGAAACTTTCCCTTGTAAATATGAACAAGCAGACAAAACAGCCAGGCGTGGTGGCTCACACCTATAATCCCAGCTACTCACGCGGCTGAGGCAGGAGAATCGCTTGAACCAGGGAGGCGGAGGCTGCAGTGAGCCGAGACCGCTCCACTGTACTCCAGCCTGGGTGACAGAACAAGTGAGACTCCGTTTAAAAACAAAAATTGCTAGATATATAAAGGTACCCAGTATTTCAAAAAGGGAGCACATTCTAAAAAATCACAACAAATGTTCTCCTTTCTATAAAAGGTGATAACACCTTAAAAACTCCTATTTGTATATTAAATAAAATTCAAGAGAGCATTAATTGTTTAAAACAATACTATATATCTATGTTTACTAACAAATATGTTATATTACTAAATTATAAAGGCAGTAACAATGGCTCTGTAGGGAGATCTTTCATCATATCTATGTACATATATGATGATATATGTCATATAATCATAAGCCTGGCAAGTGTTCATCACAATGTTAGCAGCAGTTATTACAGTATATAAACAGTATGAGTTACTTCATAGTAAAAAAAGCATGTTTTAAATTTTGAAATGAGATTAAATATGTGAAAATTAAATAATCTAAACTAATAAAAGCTTGATTTCATATAAAAGTCACAATCATTCAACTCAAACTCCTAAAGCAGGAATTGAACAGAAAAACAAATTCATGTTTAAAAAACCAGCTTAAAAAATTTTCCCAGAACTCAGAAAAAAAAATTTTAAAAACCTACAATAATGATTAAAGTGCTAAAAGACATAGCGCATACAAGGGGAATATAAAAAAGGAATTTCAGAAGCAAGCTGTGGAATTCATTACAGAAAGGAAATAATTCAAGTGATCATAGGAAAGCTCCCTAAACAGAAGCGAGAGTACTAATAGAACACAGTGAAACATGCATACCAGGTTCAAGCAGCATGATACATTACATGTATCACCTTGTCAACTCCAAAACAAATCTTTGAGGGAGGTGCTATTCTATTCATACTTTTAAAATAAAGAATCTGTACAAAGCAACTTGTTCCATATTATGCAGCAATCTTCTAGACTCCACAGACTAGGTAAATCTAGACTCTGGTGCAAAAATAATTCCAAACTCTGTTGTCCATCAAGGAAGACCCAAGTTTGCAGACAGAAAGGCCTAAGTGTCAGACAACATTAATGAAGAGAGCCACTAAGACCCCTAGACCAGCAGAGCATAAGGCCACATGAACAGGAAGGAAAAATTATGCTAATGGATGACTAGGGATAATGGCGACTGGTGCCACTCCCATTTCAACCCCTTCATTCTTGAATCCTGGCTATGGTAGAAACAGCATCATATATTGGATGCTGATCTGGGGCATATATAACCTCCTGGAGAACATTACCCCAGCCCTGCAAGGTACTGTCACCTAGCTTTCACTGTAATTGAGTCTTCCAAAGGCCATTTATCCATTCTATCAAGCCAGCTGCTTTGAGAGGATAAGGAATATGGTAACACAGTGGCAGTGAGGCCATTGCCACAAGGTATTTGCCACAAAGTGAGTTCCTTGATTACAGCAATGCTGTATGGAATACCATGATGGTGGATAAGGCATTCTGTAGGTCCACAGATGGTAAATTGGCAGGAGCACTGTGTGCAGGGAAGGCAAATCCATACCCAGAGTTACTGTGTATTCTAGTAAGAAAAAAGCACTGCTCCTTCCATGATGGAAGTGGTCCCAATGTAATCAACCTGCCATCAGCTAGCTGGCTGATCATCCCATGGAATAGTGCCCATCAGGTACTCATTGTTGGTCTCTGTTGCTGGCAGATTGGACACTCAGTAGTAGCTGTAGCCAGGTCAGCCTTGGTGAGTAGAAGTCCATGTTGCTGAGCTCATACATAACCTCCATCCCTGCCACTAAGGCCACTTTGTTCATGAGACCTATGGGCAATGACACAATGACAGGGGTGGCTGGGGGAATAGTCTAGCTGATATTCATAGAGCATGTCATTCTATTCACTTGATTATTAAAGTCTTCCTCTGCTGACATCAACCTTTGGTGAGCATTCACATGGGATACAAATATCTTTGTGTTTGTGCCTATCTAGCAAGGTCTATTCACATGCCTCTTCCCCAGACCTTACTGTCACCAATTTTTCCAATCATGTTCCTTCAAAGTCCCTGACCATCCGGCTAAGTCGTTAAACATAGCCCATGAATCAGTATAGATTTATACCTCTGGCCATTTCTCCAGGCAAAAAAAAAAAACAAACCACCGAGTGCACTACCCAATATTCTCCCCACTGGGAGTACTTCTCTTAACCACTGTCCTTCAGAGATGTCTCAAAAAAGGGGCTGTAGTGCTCTAGCTGTCTTCTGGGTGGTACCTTTATATCATGCAGAACCTTCTGTAGACCATGTCCAAGTCTTCTCTTCTTCTGTCAGCGGATCATAGGGAACTTCTCATGAGGCAATAGGTGCAGGCTGATGATAGGTAATGTAGCAGGGGTGGGAACAGTGAGCATTTGGGCAGCTTCCTCGTGTAACTTATTTGTGCCTTCAGGATCTGCTCAAGCCCAATCTTGTATCTACCACTTTCATTTGATGGTGGAGTGCTGTTGTGTATGCCCAACTTCATGGCTTGGTGGCCCATGGTTAAACATTCTCTACTTAGTAGTCTATGAAGCAGTCTCTACCAAGGCCCAGTAGCAAGTCAAAAACTGTTTCTCAAAAAGAGAGTCCACAGAGGGGTGGCAAGAATTTACTCTAAAATCCTATGTGCCTGCACTGTGACTCATCTAAAGGGGTCTGCCAAAGGTCCAAATAGCACCCTTATCTGCCATGAACACTTCAAGCACCACTGGATCTGCTAGATCATACGGCCCACGTGGCAGAGAGGCTTACATGGCAGACTGAACGTGTTTCAGAGCCTTCTCTTGTTTTGGGTCCCACTCAAAACTAGTAGCTTTTCATATCACTTAGTAAATGGACCAGAGTAGCAAATCCAATAAGGAATGTTTCCTCCAAAACACCCAGGTTCACTAGCCATTGTGCCTCTTTTTTGGTTGTAAGAAGAGCCAGATACAATTTATCCTTCACCTTATGATTATCTCAACATGTCCCACACCACTGGAGCCCTAGAAATTTCACTGAAGTAGAAGGCCACTGAATTTTTGTTGTATATATCTCCTACCCTCCGACAGACAATAAGACTAAAGCATTTGCTACTTCTTGTTCACTAGGTCCAATCAGCACAATGTCATCAATGTAATAAACCTCTGTAATATCCTGTGGAATGGAAAGGTGATTGAGATCCCTGAGAACTAAATTACAACATAGGGCTGAAGAGTTAATTCACCCCTGAGGCAGGACAGTGAGGGTGTATTACTGGCCCTGCCAGGCTGAAAGTAAACTACTTTTGGTGTTCTTGATTAATAGGTATAGAGAAAACAAAGCATTTCCCAGATCAATAGCTACTAGCTACATAGAAGGTATGAAGGGATGTGTTGATTTTCTAAGGCAATGAAACTATATCTGGTATAGCAGCTGCAACTGGAGTCACCATCTGAGGAAGCTTACAATAATCCACTGTCATTCTCCAAATTCCATCTTTTTTCTGTATAGGCCAAATAGGTGAGTTGAATGGGATGTGATAGATATCAACATCACTTCATCCTTAAAGTCCTTGATAGAGGCATTAATATCAGTAATCTCTTCAGGAATGTAGTATTGCTTTTGCTTTTTTACTATTTTCCTAAGCAGAATCAGTTCTAGTGGCTTCCATTTGCCCTTTCCTGCCATAATATTCCTCACTCCACAGGTCAGAGAAGCAATGTGAGGATTCTACCAGTTACTGAGTATGTTTATGCCAATTATTCATTCCAGGGCTTGGAAAATAATCACAAGATGGGTTTAGGGACCTACTGAGTCCACTGTGAAATGAACTTGAACTAAAGTTCCATTGAATACCTGACCTCCATAAGCCCCTGCTTTGATTTGTAGACCACAGTGATGTTTCGGGTCTCCTGGAATTGGTGTCAATTCAGAGCCAGTGTCCAGTAGTTTCTGAAAGGTTTGATTATTTTCTTTTTTCCAAATGTGTAGTTGCCCTGGCAAAAGGCTACAGGTCCCTTTGGGGAAGGCTGAAAGATTAACAGTATACATTCTTGGCAGTGTGCCAGGGTCCTCCCATTCATTCAAGGTGTTCTGCGTGTGTAAACTGGCTGAAGTCTGGGATGTTATTGACTGGTTGTGATTCTCTGTTCCTATGGTTCAGGTTAGATTTTTGCTCACTTGACCTAGAACTCTTATGCTTACACATATCAAGGAAGAATTTAGTAGACGTCCCATCTAGTTCACTTCTAGGAACACCATGATCAACTAATCAACACTATAGGTCTCTGCAGGTCAGACTGTTCTGATTGCTGCTTTGACTCTGCTGTCTATTACCATACCACATTCACCTTACCTTTGGCTATCAAGTGCCACTACCTGGCCCTTATTTCTCTGGGATTCAATTATACCCACTGCATTCAGGTTTCCCAATTCAGTGGCAGCAATTTCCACTGCAATATCTGAGCTACAGAGAAGAACAATCATAGTATTCTTCAAGGATGCTGGGACTCACCTCACAAATATACTTATCACAGTTATGAGAAAAGTACAACCTCTAGACCTCCTGGGGTGGGTGGGCAGGTCTTAAATGATAAACCCAATCTAATGTTCCAATCTCCCTAATCCTTTGGATCCCTTCCTTCACAGTATATAGTATATATCAAGGCAGTTCTGGCATTTTATCCTCATTTAGACTGGGCTACCTTTTGGTCCACTAAATACAACTAACCAAATAAACTGTAAGAGCTCTTTCTAACTCCCCAAGCCACATATTAAGTCCAGAATCTCTTCTTAGTGGTCCCATTTCAATAAATTCAGCCTGATCAAACACTAAGTTCCTTTCACCATTGTCCCACACCCTTAAAATCTTTCCCCACAAATATTTCCCAGATTTCTGTCAGTATAAATTGGAAAAATCATATAGCTCTTTTGTAGTGTAACATACTTCCCCATGGGCCACACTTCGTACCTTACCTTTAAGGGCCTGCTGAGACTAGAAGCAATGAAGGATGGTGGCTGTGAGTCTTGAGAAGAATCAGCAATGTCTTGCAAGGCAACAAACTCAGGGAGGTAATAAATGTTTCCTCAGGTAAAGTAGCATTAATCTCCTCAGATGGGGGTGGCCTGGCTGCTTTTACTGGCAAGGAAGACTCATCAGAGTCAAGGGGTTCAATACACCCAGCTTTATAAGGCTCTTCACATACATCTCCACTCCAATTTTCAAGATCCCATTCCTTCTCAGTCAATGCCCTCATTTTAACAGCAGACACCCTAAAAGGGTGGGGATTCAATTTGCACTGTAATTCAGTCATTTTCAGGATGAGATTTTGGGTTTGGTTTTCTACAATCTCAGTTTTGTTGGAATATAAGAGTTTCTTTCAGGGCAGAAAGAGAAACTTTTGCGTTATTTATGTGGCACTTGAGCTGGGAAAATTAATCCCTAAGATCATCCTTTCCTTCTCTACATCAGGAGTAACTAGCCAATCTCATTGTTCTCATGAGAACTCAAAAATGTTCTAAGGTATCAAATACAGACACCCAGAACCTTGCTTCTTCTAAGTATCTGAATAGGATTACCTAATGGCAATACTTTGCATATTTCTACTGTTACATTACACTATGAATTATTAATACTCTGTTCACTATTGAAATGTCATTAATGCTTTTACATCTTATCAGATTAAGGAAGTAATTCATAAAATTCATCCTTAAAACTCTGTTCCTCTAGAATTGCTCTCAGTACCAAATTCTATTACTCTAGATTCTCTAGATAAATAGAATCAATAGACTGTATATATACAGTGAGAAAGATTTAAAGAACTGACTCATGATTGTGGAGACTGGCAAGTCAATATCTGCAGGGCAGGCCAACAGGTTAGAAACCCAGAGAAAAGTTGACGTTGTAGTCTTGAGTCCAAAGGCAGTCTGGAGGTAGAATTCCTTCTTCCTCTGGAAATATGAGCCTCTTTTTCTTAATGACTTCAACTGACTGACTGGGGCCCACTCTCATAATGGAGGTTAATCAGCTTTACTCAAAGTCTGCTAATCTAAATGTTAATTACATCTTTAAAAAATACCTTCACACCAACATCTAGACTAATATTTGACCAAATAGCTGAGTATCATAGCCTAGCCTAGTTGACACATGAAATTAACCATCAAACAAGCTAAAAATTTTAGTAGATGATTTGAAGGAGGAAAGTTTTTTTAAAAACTTAAATTAGTTTCCTATAAGACCAAGTGAAAGAAGAAAATAAGAATAAAAATCAGAGAGATAGAGAAAGTACATGCAAAACTACAGAGGTAGAAGAAGTAACAAGAGAAAAAGTTTTACATGATAGAACCGAGAGACAACCCCACGATTCATAGAAGCCAAAAAAAAAAAAAAGAAGGCAATAGGAGCAATTATTAACTGATGAAATGTATTACAGCTAAAGGAAGATCAATTAAAGGGTTTATTTGTCTAGGTAACACTGATGGAAATGAAGCACACCTGGTAACATTATTTAATTCCAGGAAGATAGTTAAAGATTTTGAAAAAAAGGAACATATTTCTCATGAAGAAAAGGAGTCATATAACCATTACAGTTCTCATCTAAAACACTGGAAGGGAGAGGACAGTAAAGGAACACTCGGGGGAAAAAAATGAGAGAAAAAAGAACTAAAATCCAAGATTCCTAAAACCAATAAAAATATTCATTTATCAGGATACAAAAAAAAAAAAAAGAAAGAAAGAAAGATAAAGGTAGAGTTTGAGACTACATCAACTACTTATACCCATCTCCAATCAAACAGCTAATAGATCAGAATAGTGATTTAAAATTAAGGGAAAAGAGAAAGAAAATGAAGTAATAGCAACAAATACTACAAAATAAAGTTTCATATCTATAAGAAGAATGACGAGAGCCAGGCATTCCAGCTACTTGGGAGGCTGAGGCAGAAGGATCACTTGAAGCCAAGAGTTTGAGACCAGCCTAAGCAAAAGAGTGAGTCCCTGTTTCTAAAAAAAATAAATGAATAAAAAATTAGCTGGGTGTGGTGGCACATCCCCATCCCCATAGTCCCAGCTACTTGGGAAGCTGAGGTGGGAGGATTGCTTGAGCTCAGGAGTTTGAGGTTTCAGTGAGCTATGATTGTGATACTGAACTCCAAGTAGACTGATTCTTAAAGAAACAAAACAGCTGGGCGCGGTGGCTCATGCCTGTAATCCCAGTACTTTGGGAGGCCGAGGTGGGCAGATCACCTGAGGTTGGGAGTTCGAGACCAGCCTGACCAACATGGAGAAAACCCATCTCTACTAAAAATACAAAATTACCCAGGTGTGGTGGCACATGCCTGTAATTCCAACTACTTGGGAGGCTGAGGCAGGAAAATCGCTTGAACCCAGGAGGCAGAGGTTGTGGTGAGCTGAGATTGTGCCATTGCACTCCAACCTGGGAGACAACAAGACTCCATCTCAAAACGAAAAAAAAAAAAAAAAGTTTCTTGAAATAGAAAACAAAGCAATGTACAATAAATACAGTGGTGGTTAAGCCTGGGTTTGAATCCCAGATCTCTCTCTATTTGCAGTGTGACTGTGAGAAAATTACTTAATCTCTTTTAGCCTTTTTGTAAAACAAGGACACTAACATACTGACACCTCAGAGGTAGGTTGTTGTGGGAATTAAATATTACTACCTATAACAGACTTAAATTAGTAATAAGCAATAGTAATAAACATATTAGTGTTACTACTACTACTATTACTATTAGTAGGTGGTAGTAATAGAAGCAAACATACAGCAACCTCAAGAAGTACAGAAAGAAGCTTGTTAAATCTCTGCCTTAAAGAGCTTGTTTTCCCATCTATCTACATTATAATGGTGAATCGTATGAAAATTTTTTACAAGTGTAATATACCTTTTGCACTCACAAACCACCTTTTTAACAGTTTATGGAGGTATAACTGTCATACATGTGCACCCATGAGACCACCATAACAATAAAGATAATTAAACATCTCCATCAGTGCAAAACTATCCTCATGCCTCTTTATAATCTATCCTTCTTGCTCTCATCTAGCCCCAAGGCAACCACTGATATGCTCTGTCAATACAAATTAGATTAAATTTTCTAACATTTTATATATGTGGAACCACTGATATACTCTGTCAATACAAATTAGTTTAAAATTTCTAAAATTTTATATATGTGGAAGCATACAGTATATTAGTTTTCTAGGGTGGAAATTTATTTTCACATTCTGGAGGCTGGAAGTGCAGCAATTGTTAGGGTTTGGATGTTTGTCCTCTCCAAACCTAATATTGAAAACTGATCACCAACATTGGAAGTGGGGCCTAATGGGAGGTTTTGAGACATGGAGACAAATCACTCGTGAATAGGTTAATGCCCTTCCTCGGGGTTGACTGAGTTCTCACTCTATTCACTGCTGCAAAAACTAATTATTAAAAAGGACGGGGCACCTCTCTCTCTCCCTCTTGCATCCTCTTTCACCATGTAATTTCTGCACATGCTGATTCCACTTCACCTTCTACCAAGAGTGGAAGCAGCCTGAGGCCCTCACTACAGGCCCAATCTTGAACCTTCCAGCCCGCAGAACCGGGAGCTGAATAAACCTCTTTTCTTTATAAATTAACCAGCCTCAGGTACTCCTTTATAGCAATACAAAATGGACTAAGAGAGAATTGGTACTGAGAATTGGGGTGTTGCTATAAAGATGTCTGAAAATGTGGAAGCAGTTTTGGAACTGGGCCGTGAGCAGAGGTTGGAAGTGTGTGGAAGGCTCAGAAAAAGACAAAAATATGAGGAAGAGTCTGGAAAAAGTGCCCAAAAGCACTTCAGAAATGTCTAGGGCCACCCCTTCCCTAATAGGCCCCAAGGTCTAGAAGGACAGAATGCCTTTTGGGGACAGACCTGGAGCACCACTGTCCGTGGCCACCTCAGGATGCTGCTCCCCACATCCTGGCTGCTCTGGCTCCAGCAATGGGTCAAATGGCCCCAGGTAGGATTTGGGCCACTGCTCCTGAGGGGCTAAGTGGTAAGCCTTGGTGACATTCATGTGGTGTTAAGTCTGCAGGCATCCAGAATGCAAGGGACATGGAGGCTTGACAGCTTTA
The DNA here is from genome assembly GCF_008728515.1 of Papio anubis. Taxonomy (NCBI): domain Eukaryota; kingdom Metazoa; phylum Chordata; class Mammalia; order Primates; family Cercopithecidae; genus Papio; species Papio anubis. The sequence goes on from NC_044986.1 coordinate 84,647,199, forward strand.
ACCTAAATTTCAGAGAATATATTAAAAAGTCTGGGAGTGCAGGCAGATGCCTATTGCAGGGGTGGAGCCACCACAGAGAGCTCCTACTAAGGCAATCTTTAGTGGAAATGTTGGGCTAGAGTTTCCTTAGAGTCCACACCAGGGCAACTCTTAGTGGAGCCACAAAGGTGCTGGAACCCCACCACAGTAGAGCTATTAACAGCATTCCACATCAGCCTGAAAAAGCTGCAGCATTATTACAACCCATGGAAGCAGCCAGTGGTCTGTGCCCCACAAAGCTATGGGGAAAGGGCTACCCAAGGCCTTGGGAGCCCACCCACACACCACTGTGACCAATATGCAGGGCATAGAGTCAAAGGAGATTATTTTGGAGCTTTAAGATTTAATGTGTGCCCTGCTGGGTTTTGGACTTGCATGGGGACTATTATCCCTTTCTTTTGACCAATTTTTCCTTTTTGGAATGGAAGTGTTTACCCAATGCCTGTACCACCATTTTACCTTGGAGGTAAATATCCTCTTTTTTGATTTTACAGGCTTACAACTGGAAAGAACTTACTCTGAGTCTTAGATATGACTTTGAACTTTTAAGTTGGTGCCGAAACAAGTTGACTTTTAGGGACTATTGGGAAGGAATAATTGTATTTTGCAACGTGGTAAGAACATAAGTTTTAAAGGGCCAGGGCAAAATGCTATGATTTAGATGTTTGGCCCTTCTAAACCTCATGCTGAAACTTGATTCCCAATGTTGGAAGTGAAGCCTAATGGGATGTGTTTGGGTCACAAGGGCAGATCCCTCATTAATAGATTAATGGCATGCGTGAGCTCTCATTCTATTCGTTCTGCAAGAGCCGGGCACCTCCGCATTTCTCTCCTGCTTCCTCTTTCACCATGTGATCTCTGCATATGCTGGCTTCACTTCACTTCCCACCATGAGTGGAAGCAGCCTGTAGCCCTCACCAGATGCCCACTCTTGAACCTTCCAGTCTGCAGAACTATGAGCTAAATAAATCCCTTTCCTTTATAAATTATTCCTTTATAGCAACACAAAACAAACTAAGACAAAGATCAAGGTGGCAGCAGGCTTGGTTTTTCCTGAGGTCTCTCTCCTTGGCCTGCCAATGGCTGCCTTCTTGCTGTGTCTTCACGTGGACTTTTCTCTGTGCCTTCAGATCCCTGATGTCTTCTGTGTGTCCCAATTGCTTCTTATATAAGGACACCTGATGGATTGGATTGGGCACACTCTAAGAGCCTCATTTTATCTTAATTAGCACTTTAAAGGTCCTATCTCCAAATTAGGTCACATCTGAGGTACGAAGGGTTGGAACTTCAACCTATGAATTTTGGGAGAATTTAATTTGGTTCATAACATACGGTATATACTCTTTTGACTGGCTTATTTCACTGAGTAAAATTATTTTAAGATTCATTCATGTTGTTCAATGCATTGTTAATCATTTTTTATTGCCTGGTTGCATTCTATTATGTAGACATACCACAATCTGTTTATCCAACTCTCCTGTTGATGGGCATTTGCACTGTTTCCAGTTTTTGGCTATTATAAGTAAAGCTGATAACATTAATATATAAGTCTTTATGCAGACATACGCTTTACTTTCTCTTAGGTAAAACATATGAATAGAACTGCTGAATCATATGGTAGGTATATGTTTAACTTTATTAGAAACTAACTCCATTTCATTGTAGTGAGCATAAAATGGTATCACATTATGGTTTTAATTTGCATTTTCCTGATTTATAATGGTGAATATCATTTCATGCATTTATTTGCCATCCATATATCTTCCTTGAGAAGTGTCTGCTCAAATCTTTTGCTCATTTAGTGTTGGGTTCTTTGTCTTCTTCTTGATTTGTAGTAATTATAGATTATGAATATAAGTTTTTGTGAGATAAATGTTTTGCATGTATTTTTCTTCCAGCCTGTTGCTTTCCTTTTTGGTTTTATAATAATATGCTTTGAAGAGCAGGGATTTTTTTCTTATTTGATGAAGTCCAATTTATTTTTTTTCTTTTACAATTTGAGGGTTTTGTGTCCTATTTAGGAAAAATTTGCCAAACCCAAGGGCAGTAACATCTTCTCCTAGGGTTTCTTTCAGAAGTTTTATGTTTTTAACTCTAATGATAGGTCTATAATCTACTTTGAGTTAATTTTTATATAAGTTTTGAGGTAAGAATCAAAGTTCATTTTTGGTATATGAATATGCAACTATCCAGACGATTTGTTGAAAGATTATCCCTTCCTTATTGTCTTGCATTAAATTTAGATATTATCATCTTCCCTGTTCTTCTCACATGAGCATACAGAGCACTCAATGAGAAATACGTAAACATGCTCTGAAAAGTGAGAAGCTAACAGAAACCTAAGTCATTACCTTTATTAGTTCTGAGTAGATCCCTGAGAGGCAGACAACTAACAGAAAAAGTATTAGGCCAAGAGTTGGAGAACCTGTGTGACTTGCTCTTTTATTAGTCTTCAAAATGCTTTGTAAGTTATGAAATGGTAAAGAAATGGAAGATATTGTCTTTATACCTAAAAATTCCTATACTACAAAATAAAGGCCATTCTTGCTTGGCATGATGGTACGGGGCCATAAATATGACCATGCAAGTTGAAACCATGCAAAAGAATCTTAATAATCAATAGGAAATACTATTCTTGTTTCATGACTCTTAAATTTTTTTGTGAAATCATTAAAAACTCACTTATTGCTGGCTATACATATATAGAGAAGCAAAAAATAGCAAGACTAACATTTATTTAGAACGTTGTAATTTAAAACATTAGAAATATTGGGAATTAAAGCATTTAATTTGTTTAAAAAAAAAAAAACTTACCAAGAGTAGTTTGAACAGTGTCTGCCTCTTCTTTTTGTTGTATAACTTACAATACAGAGTGAGCATTTTTTCTATGTCTAGGCTAACTTCTAAGTCTGGATCAGTTTCTACCTTTTATCCTTGGCACTTATATTGTTGTGAAATAGCTCCAAAGTTTCTTTCTTTAATGTCAAGTTTTTGCCATCATTGCCTCCCCTAGGTTGCCTTTATCTTTTTCCTCACAACCACTTTGGTCATTCATGTCGGTGAGTTCCCCTTCCACAGGTGCCTTAGGCTGCAACTCTAGAGTCTCTTGAGCAGTAGCAGCGTCAGCATGTCCCTGGTCAGCTAGTTCTTCTATAACTCCATTCAAATTTCATTCCCAACATTATCACTTTTTGTTTCTTTACTGCAGTTTCATGTCTCTCAGCCAAAACTCTCTCTCGATTATACATTTTGATAAAAGGTCATAGGGGTTTACCATTGAGAGACAAGAAGACAACACAATCAGATGCTTTGCTGTGTGTGAACTGAATAACAGGCTTACAGTTACCTATCACTGACATATGTTGAAAGAAGTAACATTTATTAGTCACTGGTCATGATGCACATCTGTTATTTACATAGGGACTTGTGGACTAAAGTGCTAGCAAAGATGCTTATTGCTTTAGGCAATTACTTGCAGTGAATATATTGTGGTAACTAAAATGTGAATTGTATTGTTGTGGGACTGGTGTTATTTAGTTAAACACAGTAACCGATATTTGAGCATATTGAGGCCATGCAAAGTGAAGGCTGCCTATATTTGTAGTGTTCAAAGGTGTGTGAATTCATCCATTTAGTGTTCTCAGCATTTGAAGACGACACACAAATTACTTCTCTAGCTTTCTTGATGTGAATCTTCAGGAACCTTTTCTATAAAGCCAAGAAATGTGTGATTTTAAAAAACCAAAGAGTTTTTTATGATGGCCACTTAAGTTGACTGAGTTTCAGATTAGATTACACTGTGTTATGAGGTAGATACACCAATGGGCCTTTAGGTAGAATATGGTTGAATTACAGTTTCTTTTCTTTTATGAAAAGCAGAAAGTTTCACATAACTTTCCTTACTTTAATGGTTTAACTCTATTTTTTATTATCTTTGAATTTCTTAGTTGTAACTCTTTTGATATCCAGAATAAAAACTTCAAGTCAGATAAAATATTATGTGTACCCTCTATTGTAAAATGAGTGTCTTACAATCCTGAGAGGCTAATTATTAAGGCATGTTTGCTTTTAGTCTCCTTGAGGGCAAACTGCACATGCAGGAATAGAAATTATGAAATTTGGACCTTTGACATTTTGGAGAAGCAACAAATTATTAGCATTATTTATTAAAATGTTTAATCATGGTTCATTACTCTGATTTCAGAAGTATTCATCAATGTACTTCTCCACACTCTCCCCACAGAAGATAACAGAATAGATTATTTTAACCATGTTGGAAATGTATTTATTGTTTTTTATAATCATAAAGTTATTTTCAATTTTAATAAACCCACTAAACATGAGGTATGTATCTAATGACAGCAGTCACTGCATTCCACTCTGGTTTTTATAATAACTATCTCAAGTCTAGTAGGAGAAACAAAAATGAAAATAAATTAAAATATGGTTTGGTAGAAGGGGTGAGTGGTTACAAGATGCTAAGAAACTACTGGAAAAACACCAAACCTACCTTTGAGGAAAATAAGAAAAGCCTGTTGGAGCTGCTGAAGTAAGACAGCAGGAACTGCCTCAGCAAAGAAGGGATGAGTAGTTCTTTCAAGAACTGCAGTTTAAGAGGCATAACAACCAACGAACAAAAAAAGAATTATTAATTCTAGATAGCAAAAGAAGTTCTGTGGGAGAGCTAAGGCTAGAGAAGCAAACAGGTGAAATTCATATGCCATGTAAAACAACTGTACCATGACTGTAACAAAGAGCCAAGAAAGAGCTTTAAAAGAAAAGCTACATGTTCTGACTTGCATTTTAAGGAAATCTCAGTAGCTTTTGTGAATGATCAGAAAGTGAGGCAGTGAAGAAGACCGTAACCAGCTGAGAGTTAAAATGGGCTCAGACTAAGTCAGCAGCCGTGGGAACTGAGAGATGGGGTAGGACCCTGGAGGTATTACAATCAACTGACTCCCTGTTTTCTGGTTTGAACTTGGTGATTAAGTAAGATGTAAAATATAAGAAGAGGATTAAGTTGGAGGAAGTAAAATAGTAAATTTAGTTTTGAAAAACCTTGACTCTGAAAGGAATGTGAGTTATGGAATGAGATTTCCTGCCTAAGATTAAAATTGCATTGTTGTGTTTTGATTCTGCTCTTTGAATGGCCTGAGATGGATAACTCCTAAGAGTAACTAAGTGGGGAGGACAGAAGTGCCACTACCCTCCCATCAACACTGGGAAGCAATGTTAAGGCCCTGTGGAGACAACCAAAAGGCAGCCTCCTGTTGGAGAGGAGATTCATAGCTTTATTGTCCAGGATGAAGGATGCAAATAGCTTTTTTGTGTGTCTAAACAAAATAGCCAGAGAAGGTGGTTAAGGCTTTGGGTACCAAAAGTGGTGTATGACTCAGACTATTGGATTTTGTTTTGGAAGGCTCATGCCCTGAGAAGCAGCAATCTATGAGAACAAGGCTGAAGGACTGCTGTAAAGGACCCTGTGACAGTGGCTGAAGGAGGTACCAGAAAGAGAGGAACTGACTCTCTCCTATGCAGCACATATCTTAGAATCTGCCCAGGTCGCCCAGTGCTATGTGCCAGAACTCTTCATCTTGGTCACAGGCCAAAATGTCTCATACAAAAAGCCATACAGTGCCCTTTTCACTTTTGCTAAATGTAAACAGGAAAATAATCAAAACCATTTTTAGCTTACATGGAAGAATATCTCGGTATCTATTTTTTTCTCTGTTCTTTGGTTGATTCCCAGAGTTGAACTCACCAGGCAGATTCTTCAGTTCCAAAGCCTTTAAAAGGTTAAAAAAATAAATAAATAATAAATTGTGTACTTACTATAACCAATAAACAAGAAAAAAATCTGCCTTTGTTTAGTGCTCATGATCCTTAAACCCCATCTGACATGACCTGCTATTTAATGTTTTGTGTTAAGTTAGATCCCCATTTTAAAAGTACTATATAAAATATCTCAAGTTTAGATGCCAATCAATGAGCTGCTTAATAAGAAAATGTTAAACTTTCTGGAGATACTTCCCATTTGAACTTCATTTTGTTCTTCTTTCATAAAAAAGGAAATACAGGCTAATCACTTCTCCCAACCTACCCACAGATCTATCATTTTATAAATAAAAATAACAAAATAACAATAACAGAAACATGTAAACAAAAAATATATACAAACAGTCTCACAATTTACCCTTCCCCTTTGAAGAAATTATAGTTAGGACCCTAAGAATCCTTCCTTTCAAAAAATTTCTTTACCAAGTGTGAATTCAACAAACACTTATTAAGCATTTAGTAGGTACCTGGCCCTGTTTCAGACACTGGAACACAGAGATGAATTGGATAATGGCCTCATCCTTAAGGAGTGAACAGAGTAGTTAGAGGACATGTAATCAAATACCATGTGACCAATGTACGGAGACACTAGTATAAATGACAGTACTAGATTGCACCTAAAAGTCAAGAAGAAAAGCTCCTAAAGATGAAGTAGCCCTTGAACTGGGCCTTAGTAAGTCATTGGAAGTTAGCATATGAAAAACAGTGTGTACATAGAAGGAAAGAGGAGAGAAGGTGAAGGGGTGGAAATAATGGAGGCATAAGCATCCCTTTGGGAAACTGTGACTAATATGGTAATAAGAGCACAGAGCACATGATCTAGTCCAACAACAGACTAAAACTACAAACGATCTTGTTTCGTATATAAATGAAATTAGGAGGTAGCTAGTCAAAATCTATTAGAATATTTGTGGAGAAAGCCTGAGAATCTATACATTTTCAAAGCTCTTGGGTAACTCTTGTGTAGCCAACCTAGCAACCATGGGGAAGAAGGAGCCTGTGAAGGTTTTAAGTAGTATGATAAAATGATCAAGTCTTTCTAAAATTAATTAATGAAATTAAAATTATTAAATTAATAAAATTAATTAATGAAAAATCTGTAGGAAGAATGAGAAAAAATTTCATAAATGAATAATGATGGCAGATGAGTCTCATTAGATGTTAAAAGATAATATGAAACTCTGCTAATTAACAGAGTGATACCAATAAAGGAATAAGAAAATCAGTAGAAAAAGTCCAAGAATAAATTAAAATATATGTAAAGCTTTAGTATATGATAAAAGTGGCATTTTGCATCACTCAAGGGAAGTTCCAGGAGAGTCTTGGGACAACTGGATAGCTATATAATGCTGAGTCCCTATCAAACATCTTATACCAAATTAAATTCTAGCTGCATCAAAGAGTTAAATGCTTAAAAAATCATAAAAGTACTAGAAAAAAACATGAAGTAATTATTACAATCCTAGAGTAAAAGAAGCATTCCTAAAGAGCACCAAAAGCCCCAAACCCAGAAGCCCCAAAAGAAAAGATTGCCATATTTGACCACTAAAAATCAGCTATTTCTTCATGGTAAACAGGCATGTGTGTGCAAGTGCATGTGAACCTGTATGTAACACAAACAACAGCAGAAAAAATACTACATGTAAGACACAAAAAGGCACAATTTTTTCCTTAAAGAGTTAGTAATCGGCCAGGCGCGGTGACTCACACCTGTAATCCCAAAGGGCGGATCACCTTAGGTCAGGAGTTTGACGCCAGCCGGCCAACATGGTGAAACCCCGTCTCTATTAAAAATACAAAAATTAGCCAGGTGTGGTGGCAGGCACCTGTAATCTTATCTACTCAGGAGACTGAGGCAGGAGAATTGCTTGAACCTGGGAGGCAGAGGTTGCAGTGAGCTGAGATCACACCATTGCACTCCAGCCTGGGGGACAAGAGCGAGACTTCATCTCAAAAAAAAAAAAAAAGAGTTAGTAACCAATAAGAAAAAAAAAAAATAGAAAATGGGGCAAAGAATTGAAACTAGCAGTTCTCTGAAAATATAAAAGGCTTAAAAACATATGGAAAGATATTCTTTTGTTCTCAAATAAAGAAATACCAATTAAATAATCAATAAGAAACAATTTGTCATTTAAGAGATGAGAAAAGATCCAAAAAATTGATAGCCCAAGATATTAATATTGTCTTTCTAGGAATTTGTTCTAAAAATATTTAAATATATGCATACAGTATATGAAGAGAGATGACTGCCGTTCATAATAGCAAAGACTAGAACAACCTAAATGTCCAAGTGTTGCATGGTAGTTAATTATATGGATAAGAACCTTAATTTCAGAAATTAAATATTATAAGTATCTCAATTTTGAAAATTAATTACCATATAATTACTATGCAACACTTAAAAAAATGAGATACTGCTATACATGCTGATAATATATTTGGAAATTGTATCTAGGTGGAAAACATATTTAAGGATGTAAAGTGCATTCCAACAAATTTTTTAAAAAGTGTGCATGACAAAATGACAAAATGAATAGTGTAAAGGCATCCTAGAAAGTCTTGAGAGAAAGAGAGAGACTTTCTATTTTATATCTTTTTATGTTATTTGGCTTTTTTTTTTCTAACCATGTACATCTATTACTTTAAAATATATATAATATTTAAAAGTAAAAATAATGTACTAAAACCAAATAAAGAAAAGAAAAGAAACCCTCTGGCAATGATATAAAAAAAGAAATCACATATAGACTTTTGTTAAGAAAATATTTACCATAAATTCCTGCATGATATCATATGCTCCTGTTTTTTTTTCAAGCATTTTCAAACAATCCTTGATGGCTGTCTGCTCATGAAAATTGAATATTAATGGCCGAATCTGAGCCAACTGATGTAGTTCCCCTTCAGAAACAATTTTGTGTGTATCTAAGGAAAAGAAAAATTCACATATAAAGTCACTGGTATATATGTGAAGGGAGATTTTATTTTTGTTTCTGTTTCTCTTAAAGGCACAACCATTTAAGGGTAAAAAGAAGTTTATTTTTCCACAGATAAAGAGTACATTACTTTGAAAGAGGCTTCCTTTGGAAAAAATCATGGCTATTTACACCTTGAAATTATACAAAATCCACTGTCCTTGGAGAAAACTGTTCAGTGCTACAAACATAACAGATGCTGTGTATTGAGAAGTGTTCTGCTTTATAATGTGAATTGGGTATATGGATTGACAGTTATGCCAAAGCAAGAACGTACAAGGCTTAGATTAGGAAAAAGAGAACTTTTGCCTTCCCTGGGACCAAGTGTTTGGAAGTTCCTAGAGTCTGAGATGTGGGGATGTGGAGAGTTCACAACCTGTTTCATTACTCTGAAACAGATTGAACATGAATACACACACGTGCACACACACCAAGGATGGAGAGAATCTATGCAATATAATTAATAAGACTGAATAATGGATACATATGGACACTTGTAACCAGTAATTAGGGAGAACGTTCTATTAATATTTAATAACATATGCAATCTTTTTATTTTTAAAATTATGATCTTTTAGGTCATGTTGACAGTCAAGGTTCCAAATATCTGAAATTTTATACATCAGGTCCACTGGCCAAAATGCAATGAATCTAGAAGTCAACAGTAAAAGAATATTTTAAAAGCTTCAAAATTTTGAGGTAAGATGTTCAAGTAAAACAAGTTCTCATCATCTCTTTGCAAAGCCAAATAATGTGAACAATAATCAAGTTAATACCAGCAAAAAGATACATACAAAACAATACAGAAAAAGAAAGAGGTGGACATTTCTAAGAATCTGCACATTCCTGGGAAGCACATCTTGTCTTGGAACTCCACTATATACAGAGGCTGTTTGTAGAATTGGAAGTGAGGGTTCTTGGTTGGGATAGACAGGCACAGAAATCCTAAAATTTCTCACAAATTTCCCTAACCTTAGTATGAAAGGAGGTCTAAGCAGGCTAGAAGGGGAGATAAAATTTCCACCAGAGTAGAAGCCATTTTGATCATCTTTGATCCCCAGCAGGAAAACCTTTAGACCTTCACATTGTGTTCCATCTTTGCTAGTACAAAAGCTGAGAGAATGAAGAGAGAAAAAAAATGAAAATGTAGAATGACTGGAACAAACACTGGTGTTGACTCCCCAACACTGATTCTACCCCTCTGGTTAGTTAAAGCCATTTGTGATCATTCCACAGTAAGATCCTTCCAGTGAATAATTCAGAAATGGGTAGGTGATTTGCGCCACCCACAGAAACAGGCTGGTCTTGTAAAAAAGAGAAGCAAACCTCTCTTCTACCTTCATCCCTCTGTACAGACATAAACAAAGAAGCATTAAGGACCTAATTATCATAGTCTGCCCTCTTATGGCCACAAAAGGAAGGAGTATAGCAAATGTGAAAAACATAAAGAACCTATGTTCTTGGTGACATTAGCAACTGATCATACTGAACCTGGAATCCTTCCTATCTCTGGACTTCCATTATGGTAGAAAATACATATCTTTATCATTAACATCATTCTGAACTTGGTCTCTTTTCTTGTAGCCTGGTCCAAGAAAGGTGAGGTTTCAGCTGTAGATCACGGGAATCATTTCAGCCAGTTTACAGAAAGGGATTTGATCTAGCTATTTGGTGCTTGTATCACCATTGGGTGGGCTTGAAGAGCAGATGCCTCTCTCATTATGATCCAAGAACACTGCATAATGGTCTGCCAAGAAAAGTTCTGTCTCTACTACAATTAGGAAACTGAGGAAGTTGGAGATCATTTTTTCTAGCCACTGGCTCCTGGATGACACCACTTGAGCAACAATGGAGAAATGAGAAAGTCACTACCACAACTGTTGGCTCTAATAACACATCACCTTACCTATAATGAGGACCAGGAACGCCAAGCCTGCTGTGATGCATAGCAACAAAATGGATGTCTCTCTAAATATTTACATCTTGGCTAACTGCATATGATTAGTGAAGCCCAAATAAGCTACCAGGAAGTCTTGAAAACATAATTTTTCATTTTTCTGCCTGTGCCATATAGGAAGGTACACTAGGAGAAGGGTCTGATTGATATTGAGTAAGGGCATCTATGATATCTGCTTAACATTTCAGCCATACCATGCCCTTTGAGTATCCTGCTCCTCAGTCCCTACCCCTTCAGCACACTTATCATTGTCCTCAGGCAAAATAAAAAATGCAGCCCTCCAAAATATAGTTTACAGGGGAAGATAATGAGATCCAAATAAAAATGGAAATCAAGAAGAATTCATTCCTGCTCAATCAACAAAATCGAAGAGATAGAAAAAACTATACATGTTCGTAACAAAATGCAATAAAACATGAAACAGAAAAAATAATAATATAATATAATATAGCATGCAGAATAATTTTTAAAATCTATTCTAAAATGGAAGATAAGCTTAAAAAGGAAAATTCACTGTGTACGCAACATCTGTCAAAAGAAAAAAAAATAAATTATTTTAAGTAAGAGTTCACAAGGAGATAAGAAAACAATAGAATGAGGTAAAAATTAGTTTATAAACCTAAGAAAATAAAAGTAAAACTCAAAAGTACATAATTATAGCAATTTATAATTATATCAAATTCTGCAAGAAACAAAGCAGACAGTTCAAAATCGACTTATTGACATAGGACAAAGGCATGTGTACATTTATTAATGAAGACAAGAAAGGTTTAAAAACAAACAATGAAAAGATAATGCATGTGAGGACCTCATCAGAGGCTCAGGAGAAAAGCTGGAGACAGGGTGAGGAACTTGAGAAATCCTCCTTCATGGGGCAAGCTTGGGAAGGGGAAAAACAGCATTCACAGGAATGGCACAAAGCATGTCCAGAATGCTTTTCCCTATTTCCCTAATGGACCAAAAGCATAAGAAGCTGGGGAAAGGCATGAAACTCTGTCATCCTCAAGGCACAAGTGAAGACTCATTAACATTGGGGGTAGGGAAGGGAGAAGAGCATCCCGGACTCAGGCCATAAGACATTCCCTACCCCTGGAGAATGGACAGAACAACAAAGAAGGTACCACCTGAGGCCTTCCTAAGACTGAGGCTGAACAAGGACATCAAAGAATGTCACCTCCAACCAGGCTGGCAAGCAAGGTAATCATAAGTAAGAGCTCTGTACTGCTGGGAATTAGACAAGATCATGGAGAGGACCTTCTCTGAGGTGCATGTACAATGGGAAGAGCTAAAGCAGAAGGTGGAGTAAACACTGAGGCAAATCCTCTACATGCAAGGTAACACTGGAGGAATTTGAAGCTGGTGGTGTATTGAGGGTAACCATAGCAACATCAAATCCAAGCCCTGCTGCATTACTGAATAAATTGATGCAACTCCTCACACTGAAGGGCTACCAAAAAAAGAGGCATGTCCATCCCTATGTACCACAGCGTCTAGAACTTAGGTAAGAAATACTACAATAGCTCCTCTTTATCTGCAGGGGATATGTTCCAAGACCCCCAGTGAATGCCTGAAACTCTGGATAGTACTGAACCTGACTATCATCAACTGAAACATATTTTTGTTCATGTCTTCCACCCATAAATTTAATGTCTTTTCCATCTTAAGTAAGCATGTATCATGCACTGTGGCCATAACTTTGGCACTCTGATGTGCAACAGCAAAACTTGGATAGAAGATTCATTCTTACCATAGGTCTAAGCAACTTTAGCATATGATTTTTTTTCTTTCCTTATTAAGTCAAAAACTTTCATCTTTTCATGTAAAGAAAGCACTTTACAGCTTCCTTTGGCATATACAAACTGCCAGCATTACTGCTCTTTGGGGTCATTACTAAGTAAAATAAGAGCTACTTGAACACAAGCACTGTGAGGCCAAAACAGTAGATCTGATAACCAAGATGACTACTAGTTGGCTAACAGGCAGGTAGCATATACAGCATGAATATGCTAGACAAAGGGACGATTCACTTCCAGGCAGGAAAGAGCTAGACAGTGTGAGGTTTCATCACACTGCTCAGAACAGCGTACAATTTAAAACTTACTGTTTATATCTGGAATTATCCACTTAACATTTGTAGTCTGTGGTCGACTGCAGGTAACTGAAACTATGAAGAGTGAAACCACGGATAAGGCATTTTTACTTCCATCTCTAGACTATACAATATCCAGTTTTCAACCAAAAAATTATAGAGTACACACAGAAGAAAAAGAGAAAAAAGTTGTCAAGAGACAAAACAATCAACAGAACTTGGAGCTACAAGGTTATTTTGTAGAAAATAGCTACAAGAAATATTTTTTGTAGAATTTTTTGTATAAAAGCTACAAGAAATATATTTTTTTAAAACAGAGATATAACATATGTTAAAACTGTCAAGTGATGAATTTAAAATAGTAATAATCGAGGTGTGAAAAGTCAGTGGGAAAAGTAAACAACATACATGAACAAATGGAGAATTTCAATGGAGAAATGGAAACCATAAAAAAGAATCAAGTGGAAATGCTTAAAGTAAAAAAATATTGTAAGAAATTAAGCACATTATTGATAAGCTCATCAGTAGATTTTACAGAGGCAAGAAGAGTTCATGAATTACAAAATAAATCAAGAGGGATTATCCAAATTAGAACACAGAGAAAAAAAGGTAGATGAGTGGCGGAGGCAGAGAAGAAGAGACCATCCAAGAACCACAAGCCAATATCAAACAGACTAATATATTATACCTGTAAATGGAATCCCAAAATAGAAGAGGAGAATTGGGCAGAAAAAATATTAGAAAAGATAATAACTGAGAATTTCTTCCAAAATGAATGAGACACCAAGCCTCAGATCCAAAAGCTCATCAAAAACAATATAAGCCAGAAGACAACTGAGTGACAACTTTAATGTAATCAAAGAAAAAATCCACACAAAGAAATTAAGATTTCAGCAAATACATGACTAATTATAAAAGCTAGTATTCTTGTAACAATAATGTGTAACTTCACTTTTTCTTTTCTACATGATTTGAGATGACATTTTTCTAAATTTATTAGTCTAAAAATAAAAAACTGTCATAACTTTAGATTGTAAATCCACATTTTGTTTTCTACATAGAAAACTAAAGCATTAAAAACATTATTTTATGTTTTGGGACACATAATATATAAGAATGTAATTTTGTGATAACAAATGAAAAAGGTGGGGGGCAGAACAGTTAAAGGAGCACAGTTTTGTGTGTGTGTGTGGTTTTTTTTTTTTTGTATTTTACTGAATTAAGCTGGCATAAATCCAAATTAGAGTGATAAGTTTAGGATGTTAAATATAATGCCCATGGTAACCACAAAGAAAATAGCTAAAATATATATATAAAGGAAAGTTTTAAAAAATTTAAATTTTTTTTACAAAAGGCAACTAAATACAAAAGGAAACAGTAAGGCAAAAAAAAAAAAAAATGAGGAACAGAAAAGCTACAAGAAATATTTTTTTAAAACAGCAAAATGAGAGAAGTCCCTCCTTATCAGTAATTACTTTAGATGTAAATGTATTAAACTCTCCAATTGAAAGAGAGATTGGCAGAATGGATTAAAAAAAAAATAAAAACATGACCCAACTATACACTGTCTACAAGGGACTCACTTTGATCCAAAGACACAAATAGGTTAAAAGTAAAAGAAATATTCCATGCAAACAGGAACCAAAACAGAGCATGAATAGCTATATTAATATCAGATAAAATCGATTCTAACTTTAAAAAGTTAAAAATGACAAAGAAGGACATTATATATCAGGTTCTACATAAAAGGTTCAATACAGCAAGAACATATAACAATTATAAACATTTATGCACTTAATAACAGGTAATCAAAATACACAAAGCAAAAATTGACAGGAATGAAGAGATAAACAGTTTTATAACAATAATTGAAGACTTCAATATCCCATTTTCATTAGTGGATAGAACAATCAAACAGAAGAAGAGGGAGGAATTGAACAATATAATAAACGAAGTATATCTAACAGATACATACAGAATCCTCTGTGCAACAACAGACCACATATTCAAGAACACATGTAATATTTTGCATGTGTTAGGCTTTAAACTAAGTATCAATCAATTTTAAAAGATTATATCACAAAGAGTATCTTCTCCAAATACAAGAGATAAAATTAGAAATCAAATATAAGAAAAACTGATAAACTTACAAATTTGTGAAAATTAACATATTTTTAAAATTCCAATGGATCAAAGAAGAAATTACAAGGGAAATTAGAAACATTTAGAAATGAATGAAAACATAACACAACATATCAAAACTATGGGACACAGCAAAAGCAGGGTTAAGGGGGGAATTTATAGCTATAAATGCTTACACGAATAAAACAAGACCTTAAACTAGCTTTACAACGTAAGGAATTACAAAAAGAAGAACAAACTAAACCTAAAGCTAACAAAAGGAAGGAAATAGTAAAGATTAGAGCAGAGGTCAAAATATAAAACATAAAAAAGAGAAAAATCAATGAAACCAAAAGCAAGTTCTTCAAAAATATCAACAAAATGATGTGATGAACCTTTAATTAGATAAACTAAGATAAAAAGAGAAAAGAATCAAATTACCGAAATCAGAAATAAAAATGAGGACATTACTACCAATTCTAAAGACACAAAAAAGATAAGGGAGTACTATGATCAATTGTATGCAAATAAAAAAAAAAAAAAGCTGGATAACCTCAATGAAATAGACAAATTTATAGAAACACAAAACCTACCAAAACCAAACCACAAAGAAATAGACCTATAACTAGTAAGGTTATTGAATAAGTTATCAAAATTATCCCAAAAAAGTAAGCCCTGGATCCAATGGCTTCACTGGTAAATTCTACCAAACATTTAAAGAACTAACACCAATACTTCTCAACTGTTCAAAAACATTAAAGAGTAGGGAACACTTCCTAACTTATTCTACGAGGCCAGCATTATCCCAATATCAAATTGGGATATTACCCTACAAGAAAAGAATATTAAAGGCCTATATCCATCTTAAACATTGATGTAAAAATCCTCAACAAAATAGTAGCAAAGCAAATATTCAGCAGCATATTAAAAAGATCAAAAGACTATGTGGGATTTATTATCGGAATGCAAGGATGACTTAACGTCCTTAAAATCAAGGTAATACAACACATTAACAGAATGAAATGGGAAAAAAGACATGATTATCTCAACTGATGCAGAGAAAGTATTTGACAAAATTCAACATCCTTTCAAGGTTATATTCTTTTTTTTTTTGACAGAGTTTCACTGTTGCACAGGCTGAAGTACACTGGAGAGATCCTGGCTCACTGCAACCTCTGCCTCCTGGGTTCAAGTGACTCTCCTGCCTCAGACTCCAAAGCAGCTGGGATTACAGGCACCTGCTACCACGTCCAGCTAATTTTTGTACTTTTTCTTTAGTAGAGACATGTTGGCCAGAATGGTCATGAACTCCCCGACCTCAGGTGATCTGCCTGCCTTGGCCTCCCAAAGTGCTGGGATTACAGGCATGAGCCACCATGTCCGGCCTATTTGTTTGTAGAAAAAAATTCAACAAACTAGGAACATAAGGAAGATACATAAACATAATAAAAGTTATATATGGAAAACCCACAGCAAACATAATCAATGTTGAAAGAGTAAAAGCTTTTCCCCTAAGATCAGAAACAAGGCATGGATGCCACTTTTGCCACTTCTACTTAACATAGTATTGGAAGTCCTAGTCAGAGAAATTAGGGGACAAAAAGAAATAAAAGGCATCCAAATTGGGGAAAACAAAAAGCAAACATCTCTGTCTGCAAATGATATGATATACATAGAAAATCCTAAAGATGACTGCATTTTACACACACACACACACACATACTCACACACAGAGTTAAAAAAAATGAATTCTGTAAAGTGGCAGGATAAAAAGTCACACACAAAAATCAGTTGCATTTATATATACTCACATGAACCACCTGAAAATGAAATTAAGAAGACAATTTCATTTATGATAACATATAAAAAGAAATAAAATACTTTGAAATTAGCCAAGAAGGGAAAGGGAAAGATTTGTACAAAGAGACCTACAAAACATTGCTGAAAAAAAATTAAACAAATATATCTCATGTTCATGGTTTGGAAGATTTAATATCATTAAGATATCAGTACTAACCAAAACGATCTACAGATTCAATGCAATCCTTATCAAAATCCCAATGACCCCTTCTGCATAAACAGACAAACTCATCCTAAAATTCATATGGAATTTCAAAGGACCCCAAACAGCTAAAACAATCCTGAAAAATATGGGGAAAAAAAAAGACTCACACTTCTTGATTTCAAAACTTACTACAATACTACAGTAATCAAAACAGTCTGGTACGGGCATAGACAGACATATAGGCCAAGGGAATAGAAGAAAGAGTCCAGAAATAAAACCCAATTATTTTCAAAAGTTGTCAAGGCCATTTAATGGGAAAAAAACAGTCTTTACACAAATGGTGCTGGGAAGCTGGATATCCACATGCAAAATAATATAATTGGATCTTTACCAAATGCCGTATACAAAAATTAACTCAAAATGGATCCATTACCTACATGTAAAAGCTAAAATTATAAAACTCTCACAAGAAAACATGGCAATAACTTCATGACGTTGGATCTGGCAATGATTCCAAAGGTACAAACAAATTTTTAAAAATATAATTAATAATACTGACATATATACTTCAAATGGTTAAGATAGTAAATGTTACGTTATGTAAAGTTTACTACAATAAAAATAATTTGGAGAAAATACAACTAAGTAACCCGTAGATCAAAGAGGAAGTCACAAGAGAAATAGGAAGACATTTTGTTAAAAATGTATAGATTTTATTTTTTAGAAAAGTTTTATATTAAAAAAATGAGCACATAGAATTCCCATATATTCCCTGCCAAAGTTTCACTTACTATTAATGTTTTACATTTGGGTGGTACATTCATTAGTATTGAACCAATATTGATACATTTTTGTTAACTAAAGTGCATACTGTATTTTGGTTTTCTTAGATTTCCTTAATGTCTTTTTACTGTTTCAGGAGCCCATCTAGGATAAAACATTGTATTTAGTTGTCAGGTCTCCTCGGGCAACTTTTGGCTACAACGGCTTCTCAGATTTCCTTGTTTTTGATGACCTTGATAGGTTTGAAGAGTATTGTCCAGGTGTATTCTTCAATGCCTTACTATTGAAATTTGTCTATTTTTTTTGTCATGATTAAGACTGGGGTTATGGGTTTTCAGTAATAAGATCACAGAAGTAGAGTGCCATATTTATCCATAGTATCAAGGGTATATTCTATCAACATGATGTACGACAGTTGATGGTGACCTTGATCACCTGGCTGCAGTAGTGTTTATTAGGTTTCTCTACTATGCAATTATTCTTTGTACTCCTCTGGCCATACTGTACTTTTTGAAAGAAAGTCAATATGTGCAACCCACACTTAAGAGTTGGGAAATTATGATCCACTTCCTTTAAAATTGAATATCAATGTAATTTATCACAAATTCTTCTGCATGGGAGATTCGTCTCT
The DNA here is from genome assembly GCF_008728515.1 of Papio anubis. NCBI lineage: Eukaryota > Metazoa > Chordata > Mammalia > Primates > Cercopithecidae > Papio > Papio anubis. The sequence goes on from NC_044986.1 coordinate 84,665,631, forward strand.
TCTTTCCCATTTATTAACATATTTAATCATTTATTTATATCAGTATGAACTCATGGAAGATTATTTTATACTTCATACTATAATCCACTGCTACATTAGATTGTTGTTCAGATTGTTCCATCTTTTGCTACTTAGAATGAGAAAACATTATAAATTGAATGAAAATAAAAACACTTCAAAATGTGTGGGATGCAACTAAAGCAGTACTTACAGGAAGATTTGTTGTATTAAATGCTTGTACTACTGTTGTCCCTTTGTATTTGCAAGGGATTGGTTCCAGGACCTCCCACGAATACCAAAATCCTCGGATGCTCAAGTCCTTTACATAAAATAGCATAGTATTTGCATATAATCTAAACACATCCTCTCTCTCAGATACTTTAAATCATGTCTAGATTACTTATACCTAATACAACATAAATGCCATGTAAATAGTTGCTATACAATATTTTTAAAATTTGTAATTTTTTGTTGTTGTATTGTTATCTTTGTTCTTAAAATATCTTTGATCCACAGTTGGTTGAATTTGCAGATGCAGAATCTACAGATATGGAGGGCCAGTTGTATTTATGAAAAAGAAATATATCAGTAATCTAAGTTTCCACCTTAATAAATTAAGAAAAGATAAAATAAAATCCAAAGCAAGAAGGAAAAAGGAAATAATAAAAAGCAGAAATCGATGAAATTGAAAACAATGAGAAAGTAAATGAAACTAAAGGCTAGTTCTTGGAAAATATCAATAGAATTGATGCAGTATCTAGCCAAACTGATCAAGAAACACAGAACAAAGACACATTTTATGTAATTGAAAAAAAAGAGAGGTGATCAATGAAGATAAGACATTAAAAAGTTAATAAGGAAATATTACAAACAACTCTAGTGCCATAAGTTAGAAAATTTACATGAATGGGACAAATTCACTGAAAAATACAAACTGCGAAAGCTCATTTAAAAAAAAGAGAAAGACAACCTAAATAGTCCTATATCAATTAAATAAATTGAATACTGTTGTGGGCTGAATTGTGTAATCCCCCCAAAAATACATATATACTAAGTCCTAACTCCCAGTAACTAAATGTGACCGTCTTTGGAGATAGGGTCTATAAAGAGATGATTCAGTTAAAATGAAGTTATTAGAATAGCCCTTAATGTAATGTAACTGGTATCCTTATCACAGAGATAAGACACGGATATACACAGCAGGAAGACCATGTGAAGACACAGAGGAAAGAGGGCCACCTGCAAGCCGAGGAGAGAGGCCTCAGAAGAAATCAACTTTGCTGACACCTTGATGTTGGACTGCTAGCCCACAGAATCATGAGAGCCATTCTTCGATACTTTGTTATAAAAGCCTCCCTCCGCAAAAAAAACAAAACAAAACAAAACAAAAAAACTAACACAAATATGTATTTAGAAACCTCACAAATTCCGGGTCCAGTTGGCCTCACTGGTGAATTTTACCAAACATTTAAGGAAGCGATACTACCAATTTTATACAAACTTTTCCAGAATATTGAAGAGGAGAAAACACTTCCAAACTGATGTTTATTCACCAAAGCATAAGTACTCTGACACTAAAAAAATTCCAAAAAATATATTTAAAAAGTCCTAGAATTAATGAGAGTTTAGGAAGGTTGAAGGGTAACACATGGGTAATATATAAAAATCACTCATATTTCTATCTACTATCAATGAACAATAGAAGCTACAATATTTTTCATAAGTCCCATTTACAATAGCACCAAAACATATGGAATACTTAGATATGAATGTAACGAAACATATATACAATCCATATGTTAAGACTGCAAAACAAACAAACACCGATGAAAGAAATCAAAGCAGACCTAAACAGAGTGAGGAATGCTTCCATCAGGAGAAACAACTACAAATCCATTGAACTGGAATTGGAGAACGCCACTAGGCCATTTTGGGCTCCTCATATGCTACTGAATCATCATGGAAAGAGGGATTACTACACTGCCTAGTACGCTGGATTCTAAGTATTAAGGGGAAACGGGGCTACTGCTATCCAATGGGGTAAGGAGGAATATGTCTGCCATGCCAGTGATCCTCTAGGGTGTGTCAAGGTGATTAAAGTCAATGGAAAACTACAACCACCCAATCCAGGCAGAACTACTAACGACTTAGATCTTGAGGAATGAATGTTTGGGTCACCCTATCAGACCAGGAACCACAACCAAATAGGATGTTTGCTGAGCTGAAAGAGAATACCAAACAGGTGTAAGACAGCAGTGATCAAAACCAGATACAACCATGTGACCAGCTGCATGAACAGGGATATAATATTGTGACTTTTTCTTTTTTGATATGCATATTGTATATATATCATATTTTTGTTTTCTTTTAAAAGTATTAAAGGGAATATGAATCACTTGGAAAAGAAAGACTATCACTGAAGATAAGAAAGAGACACTTTTGGAGAAGGGGAGAGAATGTTTTCAGTTGTACACAGATTAGTTTTATCACTGTAGACGCAAGCATAATGTTGTCTTTATTTGGATATTAAGTAACATTTAAAACGATGTGTATGGGTGCCAGCCTGATATAGTGTGGACCGTGACAGCTTTATAATATGTTAACATGGCTAGGCTGGACCACTTTTCCCAGAATTCTGTTTCCTGAATGTTTCCAGCTAAGACAGGGCACAAGCGAGGTCCTCATCCTCATGTCAGATATGGAAGGCGAACATGGGGCAGCAGCTATTCTGTGCTCAGATGCACTGTGGATGATCTCTTGACTCCCCTCATTCTATATGTGGAAGGAAGAACCTAAAATCACAACAGTGCCAATCCTACCTGAATGAATATAACTGGCATGTCATTCTATCTAAATTTCAAACAAGTTTACACAAGAATGCACAAAATAATTTAAAATCACCAAGGTAGCAAAAACTTGCCCAAATAGCTACAAAAATGTATTTTTTAAAAAGTTAGAGGGAGGATTTTCCTTTCCAGATATATTTAGAGTGAATAGAATCAAAACAGAATACTATAATACGTCCACAGGAAGAAACAAGTCAATTAGTAAAAAAATTTAGAGAATACAAAAGGATCAAACATTTTTAGAAACTTAATACGTGATAAAAGTATATATAAATTCATTTGGGAAATGTGGTTTACTTAGTGAATAGTGCTGGTATAACTGTCTAGTCATATGAAACAAAATACAGTTTTCTATACCCCTATAATATTTAGTAACAAACTGCAGATAGAGTCATGATCTAAGCAAAATAAATGAATAAAAATTCTGGAGAAAATTTAGGAGAATATTTGTATGTTTTTCCTGTAAAGAAGACCTTTTTAAGCATTTTAGAAATTAAGAATGTTCATGAAGGTCTCCCTTCTTAAGATAGGGTCACAATTTATAGCACATTTGTAGAACAAACAACATGTTAAAATTTCCAACATGTGAAGAGTTCCTACAAAGTAATAAGAAAAGAAAAACAATGAACAAAGTGTATAAATACGCAAATCCAAGAAGAAGTTAATAAACATATATTAAGATACTTGATCCTGGCCGGGTGTAGTGGCTCACGCCTGTAATCCCAGCACTTTGGGAGACCAAGGTGGGGTGGATCACAATGTCTGGAGTTCAAGACCAGCCTGGCCAACATGGTGAAACCTGGTCTCTACTAAAAATACAAAAATTAGCCAGGCATGGTGGTGCGTGCCTGTGGCCCCAGCTACTCAGGATGCTGAGGCAGGAGAGTTGCTTGAACCTGGGAGGCAGAGGTTTCAGTGAGCCGAGATCACGCCATTGCACTCCAGCCTGGGCGAGAGAACCAGACTCTGTCTCAAAAAAAGATAATTGATCCTACTAGTAATCAGTATAACAAAAATTTGAATAATAAGGAGATGCTGTTTTTCATCCATCAGATTAGCAAAAATTAGAAAAAGGGTTATCTAATAATAATAGGAAGGTGGGAAAATTGAACCATCCCTAACAGCTTAGGGTAACAATAAATTTCTCTAAGCTTTTGGAAAGGAATCTGGTATTGCCCATTAAAATATAAGATGAACATAAACTTTTTCTTAACTATCTTACTTTAGGGAATCTAACCAAAATCAAAGTATCAGTACTTAGGAAATGTGTAAAAATATATAATGCAGAAAAAGTCAATTGGAGAATGGGTGAATGTATTATGGTATCTACATACAATGAAATATTAGACAACTATTAATCCTATGTTAGAATATGTCTTAACCTATGTACATAATACAGTTTAAATTTTAAAAACTATGGTTGCAGAGTAATTGTAGAGTTGTAGAGCACACATCAATTTTCATTTAAACTTTAAACAGAAAATCTGTTTTTATATCTTTGTGTATTGTTAGATAAACTATTAATATTGGTTGCCTCTGAATCAGGATTCAAGATGACGGGAGGAAATTATTAACTTTTTCTCGATATCATTCTATATTGATTTTCATTAAAATATTAGCATATGTTAACTTTATAATTTATTTTTTAAATTTTGGCTTTTAAAATATTTTATTAAATGTTAAATAGGTACAAAATAATAATTAAGTGAAATATCTTTAAGAAAAAGAACAATACATACCCAATTTAAAACAGAACATTAGCCCCTGATGCTCCTGTGTCCCCTTCCCAGATCTCATTCCTCGTCCTCCTCCCTCAGGGTATAATCACTATTCTGAATTGTGCTATCATTCCTTTTGTTTGTTTTGTTTACCCTTTATGCTGTTTTGCATTTTTTGCAAGTTTATATAGATTAAATTATTTTGTTTTAAATCTCGACTTTTTTGCTAAGACTGCATCTGGGTTTATTCATCTTCACATTAAACAAAATACAATATTTAATTCATACATGCTGGTGTTGACAGATATCTGAGTTATTTACAGTTGAAGTCTATTACAAACAAGCCTAGTATGGACATTCTTGCATATGTCTTCTGTTACAAAAGGAAAAGAGTTTCTCTAAGATAAATAACCAGGAAGGAAATTGCTAGGACATATGGCATGTGCACATTAAAAAAAACACCAAATTATTTTCCAAAATGGTTTCCATCAAGCCACATACTCACCAATATTAACTATTATCACATTTTTAAAAATGGAAACCATCTAGTCAGTGTAAATTATTATTTCAATATGATTTAATTTTCACTTCCCTGATTCAAAATTAGGTTGGACCACTTTTTCTTATTTTCTCCTCTGTGAAATGCCTGTTAATGTGTTTTGCCCATCTTTCTATTTGGTTATCTTTTACTTATTAATATGCAGTTCTTTATATTTTCTAGTCATTAATCCTTTGTGAGCATAGACCTCAGTAACAGACCCTAGGAGGAGCTTAACCATAGTTCTAAACTGAAACTGACACGGAGGGTACTAAGAAAGAAAAAAGCAATGTCTACCTACTTTTCCCTAGGAACTGGCCTTACTCTAACAGCTAAGACATGGTATTCCCTGTTTGCAAAGGAATATGTTCTTATTTTTATTTATTTTTTTTTTTTTTAATTTTTTTTTTTTTTTGAGACAGAGTCTGACTCTGTCACCCAGGCTGGAGTGCAGTGGCCAGATCTCAGCTCACTGCAAGCTCTGCCTCCCGGGTTTACGCCATTCTCCTGCCTCAGCCTCCCGAGTAGCTGGGACTACAGGCGCCCGCCACCTTGCCCGGCTAGTTTTTTGTATTTTTTTAGTAGAGACGGGGTTTCACCGTGTTAGCCACGATGGTCTCGATCTCCTGACCTCGTGATCCGCCCGTCTCGGCCTCCCAAAGTGCTGGGATTACAGGCTTGAGCCACCGCGCCCGGCCTTATTTTTATTTTTAAAATATATTTATATTCAAAATTCCATTTCTGCCTAAATATAGAAAGCTAGTATGAGCATCACTCATACCCTAACAATATATACAAGTTGAAAAAACAAAGCACTAAATCAAAAATTTTGAACCCATCAGAGAGCTGAAGTTGCAGGGCAACCAAGTAGTCTGAAATCTAAGGAAAGACAGACTCTCCTAAAGAGTGACAGGACATGAACACTGGCTCCCTGTTGCAGTTCAAAGGAGAAAGAGATACCAGACACTATACAAACGGGAAAGAAGTATTCAGACATAAAATGTACTGTACATAAATGTACTGCTGATAGCTGGATGTGGGCCAGTGTGACAATACAGAACAGCATAAAGCCACAGACACAAAGAGAACTTGCACACATTCAAAGACTCAAATTCACAGACCTCCAACAGGTGCTCATAAGAAAGACTGAGAGCAGAGCAGGAGATGGGAAGAACCATTCCCTCAGAAGGGTAGGCTTGGAGGAGGGGAGCTACTGTCATGGTAGAAAATGCATAAAGCCTCACTAAGACCTATTTTTCCCAGAATAAAAGCCTCACACTGCAGGAGGAGGAGCATCAATTCCTGCTGTATATAAGTGTAGACACACTGCAGTTGGGAAAAGAGCAAACAAAACCCCTCTATTCCTGGAGAAGGTGCAGAAAGCAGTCCTGAGTCCAGGATTTGATGCCATTATTATTACAAAACTCCTACCACTACACTAAGTGAAGGGGAGGAAACCTTCTCCACTATGGACTTACCAAAGGTGTCAGGCAGAGTCTGGATGCCATGAGAAGGGGTAGTATCACTGACCAAGCCTGTCACTGAGGACCAGGGATGGAGGACCTGCCCAAGGCTGAGAATGGAATAGGACAAGAAACAATGACTTGGCCCTCCCTCCCCAGGCAAGCAAGCACCAGTCTACTGCTGGAAGATGGGCAGAAGAAGGAGAGAGAGCCCTTCTAAAGCACAGGCACACAGGGAAGGCCCAAAGTTGAGGATGAAATAGGAAAAGGCCAACAATAAAAACTCTTTAGCACCCCAGATGCCACCCTGCACACAAGCTAAATCCTAAGGAATTCTAAGCCAATGGTTCACTATAGGTAATGAGAGCAACACAAAACCAAAACCCAGCTCATGTCCTAAATGGCCTACCAGAGGAATAGGCATGACTATTTCTAGGCATAAATTCTATTTACTTCAGTCTCTTTTTTTCTACACCCAGTACCAACACTCAATCAGATATATAGACATATAATGAAGCTGCAGCAGCTGCAACAACAGAAGCCAGTGTCGAAAAGCAGAGCAATCACAGAAAAAAGTATCAGCAACAACCCATCTGTCAGAGTCATCCAACAGGGAATTTTAAATAACTATCATTAACATGTTTAAGCTCTATGAAAAATGCAGACAAAATGCATTATCAACAGAGACAGAATCTGTAAGAAGGTGTCAAATGGAAATGTTGTACATAAAAAAACACTGTATGCTTTCAATGCGTTCATTAGTAGACTCGACACAACCAAGAAAGGAATCAGTAAACTTGAAGATAGGTTGACAGAAATTACCTAACTGAAATACAAAGAGTAAAAAGAATAGGAAAAAAGAAAAAGTAAAAAGCAACCAATAACATTAGTACAGCTTCTTTGGAATACAGTTTGTCTATTATACACTTATGACCCAGTAATCCCACTCCTAGATATTTACCTTAAAGTAACGGAAACTTATGTTTACACAAAGTTTGTGAATATCTGTGGTATTATCCATAATTGCCAAAATCTGGAAACAACCCAGTGTCCTTCAACTGGTGAATGGAATACTATTCAATAAAAAAGAAATTAAATACTGATAAATGCAATGACACAGATGAATATCAAAAGAATTACGCTAAGTGAAAGAAGTTGGACTCAAAAGGCTACATATTTATGATTCCTTTTATATAATACCTTGAAAAAGACAAAAGTAAAGAGAATGAAAATAGATTACTAGTTGCTAGGCACTGGTGGTAGGGTTGAGTTAACTACAAAAAAATACAAGAGAAATGTGTGGGGAGATAGAAATGTACTATACCTTGATTGTGGTGGCAAACCTTGGTCAAACCTCATAGAACCGTATGCTAAAACGGTGAATTTTCCTGTATGCCTCAGTTTAATTAAGCATGTTTTAATTAATTAAAATTATGCCTCATTTTACAAAAGCATATTCTTATAACAAACTATTTTTGTATATTTTGTATATAGTGTGGACCGTGACAGCTTTATAATATGTTAACATGGCTAGGCTGGACCACTTTTCCCAGAATTCTGTTTCCTGAATGTTTCCAGCTAAGACAGGGCACAAGCGAGGTCCTCATCCTCATGTCAGATATGGAAGGCGAACATGGGGCAGCAGCTATTCTGTGCTCAGATGCACTGTGGATGATCTCTTGACTCCCCTCATTCTATATGTGGAAGGAAGAACCTAAAATCACAACAGTGCCAATCCTACCTGAATGAATGTAACTGGCATGTCATTCTATCTAAATTTCAAACAAGTTTACATAAGAATGCACAAAATAATTTAAAATCACCGAGGTAGCAAAAACTTGCCCAAACAGATACAACAATGTATTTTTAAAAAATTAGAGGGAGGATTTTCCTTTCCAGATAAATTTAGAATGAGTAGAATCAAAACAGAATAATATAATATGTCCACAGGAACAAACAAGTCAATTAGTAAAAAAATTTAGAGAATACAAAAGGATCAAACATTTTTAGAAACTTAATACATGATAAAAGTATATATAAATTCATTTGGAAAATGTGGTTTATTTAGTGAATAGTACTGGTATAACTGTCTAGTCATATGAAACAAAATACAGTTTTCTATACCCCTATAATATTTAGCAATATTTTTGTATGAGATCTGCAGTTTAATAATTGTGTAATGTGATATTTTCTTAACTGGGTTTGATATGTTTCAAATAAAGTCATTAGAGAAGATGTTTCCAACATTTGATGGGACGCTGGTTATGGGTGACCTCCAAGATCCTCTCCAACTCCAAGGTTTTTGAGGTGTGCATGTGATCCCCCAAGTTTACAAACACAAATTTTATAAATATATATACATACACACACACACACATATATATAAAGTATATATTCATAGTTCTAATTACATTTATATTATATATACATGTAAATACACATACACAAACAGTTCTGAAATATTCTTCAGTGTTATAATTGTTATGCATATTTGTTGTTTTCTTTTTTCCCCACTATAAATATGTGATAATTTGTAATCCAAAAATGTTATTGTTTTACTTACAAAGCATATATTGTGCAACAAATTTTTAAAAAGGAAATTAGGAAGCAGGTTGTTATTTTTCAAATCTATAAAATAACTAGCTTTAAAAAAATGGATTTTACTAAACTGACATATTTAATACCTTAAAATACTTGAAGAAAGGACAGAAATTAGCCATTCTGAATATGGGGCATGGAGCATTTTTTTAATTGTATTTTTTTATTTTTAAAAGAAAATCCTAGAAAAGCATATTTTCCCATTTTTTGAAGTTTTTCCTAGCTCTTTCTTTCATTGATAATAGAAATATCTTTGTGCATATCTCTAAAATAGAGCCTCAACTTGTTACTACAAATAGGATGATGTCATACCAGAAAGTAGTGGGGAGAGAGCCTGTGAGGGCCCTGCAGGCTCCTCGTTCTGACCGCTCAACCTGTCTCTTCTGAAGGGGACTCTGGCTGTCCACATGCTGGGATCACTGCCACTAGAAAAGAAATGTATATATTTGCCCATGGTTTCAAAGAATATATACATTTGAGAAATACTTTCTAATCACCTTTATTGATTATTTAATTGACATTCACTTCCATTTCAATTCAGTCACCCACTCCCATTGTCATCACCTGAAATTGGCTCACTTGTGAGATAATTCCCAAATCCCAATGTCTGATCATAAACTCCATCTCCTCCCACTACTTTTACCTTGCAAACTAGTCGCCTCAGATCCATCCGCCTATTTACCTTCTCCTCTCCTCTACCTAGGCTGCGGGAGGGAAGTACTAGGGTTACTGGGCTTTCTAATATCAGCAGAGAGCCATTTGGAAAACACCACCATGTCCCTGGTTGGTTTCCTGTACCACTCTTCCATGGCAGCTAATTCCAAGCCACCGTTCTGTTAGAGTCCTTATCTTAATACTTTCTCCGCCTTAGTAAAACTGTAACTCCTTCTAGAAAATACCAGAAAATAGAAATTCTTTCAATTTATTATCTTTTAAAACATTTACTTAGATGCATCAATGTCTTTCTTATTCCTTGCTTTCTGCCTGTTCAAAATTCATCCTTCCATGTTCTTAACCTCATTCCTTCTACCTCCTCTAAGGTACTTTTCTATAACTTATATTTTTTAACATATCATGAATCACTCCCTATCTACAAATTCTTTCATATCATACTCAATTTTCTGTATCTAAAAAATAGGAAACGCTTTAAACTCTGTCTAGCTACTAATCGTTAACAGATTTTTCAAATACTAGCCCATATTCACTTTCTGTTTCCTTTGCAACCTCTCCATACTCAGCTGACTCGCTAATGCTATCAACTTGGCTCCTGTTGCATTTTCATTTGCAACCCTACCTAGCAAAATCCTCCTAACTTGACTTCCGCATCTAACCTTCAATGTTTAGAGAAAATTCTTACTAAAACACAAACAATTACACCTGCCCACCAATATCAGGATAAATCAAAGCCCCTTATCAGACACCTAAGTTTAAGATATTGGCCAGGTGGCCTCTGTGTACTTTTTCATCACCATCTCCACTGATTTCCTACCTCCACTGTATGCTTTAACCTTAGCAAAATAAATGCCTTTTTCTTTTACTTCTGTAAGGCATTTCGGGTTTCTTACTCTTTTCTCCTTCTCATTTTTTCTTGGATTACTATAAACATTTAATTAATCTCCACTGACTGCCACTTCCAGCTATCCTCACCTTGCCACCAGCATTCCTCCTTCTGTGTGGATAAATAGACAGTTTCACAAATAAAACAAAAAGACCCTCCCTATGCATCCTTTTCATTTTAACAGACTGAATAAAATGTATACTCAGCTTCACATATATGGCGTCACTTCCCACCCCAGCCCACGCTGTATTTTGGGCTCCACCTCTCATCTTCTCTAGCTTCCTGGCATTCCACCTCACACACACCCTACGACTCTTGGCACCTAATATTTCTCCCCATTAGTAAGATATTTTCACAACTCCTTACCCTCGCTCAAACTTCTTCCTCTTGCCTGAAACGTTCTTCTCCTTTTCACCTGCTAGGTTTCTATTTAATTAAATCCTAAATTCAACTAAAATATCTTTTCTTCAGAGAAGCTTGTGGGAAACCTCCCTCATGCATAGTCAGTCTTCTGTACCCGCAATCTTTGGATTTTGACTCTAAAATAATGTTTACTACATTGTACATCAATTTGTCTTTTATATGTCTGTTTTCCTAATTAAACTGTGAACTGAAGAGCAAAAAATATATAGTAGTTTTTATTTGTGTACAATGCTTAGTATATCATAGAATCTCAAAATGCCTTTGGAATTACTGTTATTTGTTTAATGCACTTCTGAAAGTTGTACATACAAATTTCATACAATACACATACAAAAACACATAATATAAAGAATATACACATTCTTATACAGTGCTATTCCAGTGAGGGTAGCTAAAATTACTGATAAATCTCTAAGAAAATATGGCTTAACAAAATGTTTCCTCATTTGATGTTTTTGCTTATAACACCTAAATTTGAATATTTTATAAGCATGAAAACTTGTTTCTTTAGTTTTCTTAATGGAAATTTACTGTTCTTCAGGTACTTTAAATTTTTTAAACATATACTACCAGAAATTCACCATACTAATAATCCTATTGTTTATACCATATAATTTTCTTTCTGAAAACAGATTACATTTCCAACAAAATTTAGTGCTGTACTGAGAGCTTCATGTTACCTCAAGTACACTGACCACTTCAAAAGCTCCAAGCATATTTGCAAAAGCTTTGACACCAGGTAACTATTGAGAGGATAGAGAAATTGAATCCTTCAAGAATACTTTTCTCTTGTGTTAATTACCATATTTGTGAGATCGTAACCATATTCCTAAGAAAGCTAAATCAGGTTTATAAGAGGCTATATCTTGAAAAAATTAAACATTTGAGGGCCATTATTCACTGTCTCCATGCAGAGGGCTAGCTATGAATATAAGTAGCATAAACAGAAAACTCACTAAATAAGCATATCAGTTATACCTTTCTGAATGCTCTTCAAAAATATCCTCATAATCATTACGTGGGAAATTCCGAAGAGAAGGTTTTACCTTCTCTGAGTTAACTTTTTTCTCAAAAACCTACAGACATAAGAAAGGAAACAAATTATAGCCCTGGTTTTAGAAAAAATATGGTTTAAAAGAAACATGATTTCTATAGCTACTTAAGAAGAGTGAAAAGATCTGCAATAATGGAATTATAACCACAATCCCATAGTATAATTCTGCTCCTAGAAAATCACTTAACTGTATATCTCCCTATAAAATATTTTTCAATCTGTCAAAACAGTGCAGAGTACTATGTAAACAGAAGTTATTTATATTAAATAACTCAAGTGATTTTTCAAAACTAAATTTTTAAAAAGCTTCGTTTGAGAAAAAATAGATTTATTACTTCAGCCCATAAGAGATTTTCTTATAAGTGTTCACCATGTTTTGTTTACTGTGAATATAAAACTCCTGCCATTATATTTATCTTTACTTTAGTACTTGCACCATCCAATCTACTAATTCTAAGTATTTCTCCACATTTCACTGCCCAATTTTGCACTGGAGAGACTTCAGTCTTGACAACTCGCAGTGCCAGTGCCCCAGTCATCATATACACATGTTTCCTTCCCTCCTTGTCTAATACTGTCTTGCCATACTTGACCTTCTGTTTTCTCAAGAACATCTTTTGAATCAGCTGATCGAATCTCATTCACACACAAAAATAACTTTGAGATTATTACTGAAATTAAGTGATACGAATTTTTAAATTTAAATTGGAAATAAGTGATATATTTATATATTAAGTATTATTATCCACTAATATGATATAGCTACCCAGCAAACACATTATAAAATATTCTCAATAAAGACAATGTACACTTTTTCTTAGATTTACTGCTAAACACTTTAAGTGGCACAATTGTAAATGTAATGTTATAGATTAGACCTTATATTTGCTACACACTGCTCAGTCCGCAAACCACATGTTTTTACATCTAGTATTTTTGTGTACATTCCATTCTAAATACTTTAAACTTCCATTATGATTTCTTCTTTGACTAATGAGTTTACTAGTGTTTGCTTGGTGTATATTTAATTTTTACTTTACAATCACAGGAAAATGTCCACCTAAGATTCCTTCTCATTAAACTATGTAGCTAACCAATACATTAAATGAAATGAGCTTCACAGAGTTGAACTAGTTTTGAAATCAGCACTGATTGGGAAATCCCTAAAAATTAATTTCAGGATAATTAAAATTGAAATGTAGAAACTGTGGCTCCAGTGGGATGGAGGAAAAGAAGTGGGACAGTGCTATTACACAAACATGATCCCACTTCCCTCCTATGAGACATGTTTAAAAGGCATTTGAGTACAATTCATTTACTTAGAAAAAGTAACATCTGGAAGTCCTAACACAATTTAAACCTGAGACATCTTTCAAGTCATGGTTCAAAATCAAATTGATTATATTTATTTTTTAAAGAAGCAAACTGTTCTAGATGGCTGCAATTCAAATTTAAGGTTGACTAACATATGTCTGATTGAGTGAAATGTGATTTTGCTAACAATACCAAGAACTAACACGGAGAAACATAATAAATTATCAACATGGCAGGACTTTTGGAGATTGCTCACTGAATCAAATTAATATCAAATTTTTTTAAATGTTAGAAAATGTTTTCTGAGGAGCCTAAGTTAGCTTTTCTGTACTCCATGAAACAAGGATTTATGAGGACAAAGTGAAAACAGTAACACAGATAGGAGCCTGGTTTCTAGTCTGTGACTCAAGAGTTGTATGATCATAGACAAATTGCTTCAGCTTTCACCTTTAAAATGAGTGCCGGCATAAAAACGTCTTTAACAGGCCAGCCGTGGTGGCTTATGCCTATTATCCCAGCACTTTGAGAGGCCGAGATGGGTGGATCACTTGAGGCCAGGAGCTCAAGACCAGCCTGGCCAACATGGTGAAACCCTGTCTCTACTAAAAATCCAAAAAATAAATTAGCCTGTCTCAAAAAAAATTAGCAATGCTCCAAATCTAACCAATTTCAAGTCTATGAGTCTAGACAATTTCTAGGGGACAGCATCTATCTGAAAGGACATAAAAATGGCTACAATATCAAATTGTTTCATGAAATATAAGAAAAACAAGTTCTAATGAAATCAGGTAATTTTCCCAACACTCTAAAAACCATCCAGGAATGTTCTAAGATCCTTTTTTCTTAAAGGAAACTTTAAAGCATATCAGAATTCATCCTAGATAGGCCAAGCTATAACTTAGAAAAAAAAAAAACAAAGTAAAAATATAAACAAAATCACAAAATGTGCTCAGTTCTAGAAGAAGTCAAATAAGACTATAAGACTATACAAAGGATCTACTTGGGCCATTCTGTGAAGGTGTTCCCATTCAAACTGTCTCAGCTTCAAACAGGAAACCATTCTGATCAGAGAAAAGAATGGCTCAAGAGTGAGCTAAAAGCCCAACATGGCACTAACAGCCATAGATTCCCAGCCAAAGATGTGATGGTAGCCTTGATGTGCCCAACTTAAGTATAGCAGAGAACAGACAGGAGATAATAACCAAGTTACAATGTTGTTCTTAAAAGCGGCACTCCTGCCCATCTGGGGTGGAGGTGGCAATTGAACGGGGGAAGCGGTAGAAGCAGTATTTGGTCTATGTACTGACTTTATCTCTATTATTGCTGTAACTTACAGGAAATGAGCACAAGGCCAGCATCATCATGGCAGTTCCAAAGCTCTAGTTGACTAGGTAAGAGAAAAAAAATGCAAAGCACCCGCCAGACTAAAATCCATTTCCCTTTTTTTGTGTCCTAACCCCAGCACTATCTCCACAAATGGGGTAATGTGTTGAAGTAAGAGGTTTTGTCACAGACTTTTCACAGCCCTCTACTTTTCCATAGTTTGGAGACACCCAATCATGCTGTCTCAAACAATGAAAAAGTCCACAATCAATACATCTAAAGGTGCTTCAAACTTCATGTGAAATTTATTTTGTATCTTCATTAGTAGCACAAAACAAGTGCCTGTAAAATTTCTAGAGTAGCATTAGAAAATGCAATTCACTAGAAACTTGGCAAAAAGTTCTACTCTTTCAAATCCCTGTTTTGGTCACTGTCAACACTACAGTGCAAAGAATTAAGAAATTATTTTGGTGAAAACAAAATAGATACCCATTTCCCAGAGAGCATAGTCAGCAACTTAGGTATTAGCCAAAATTAGTAGAGATCCCTCTCCTTTTAGTCTTACCTTTGATCTAGGTGTGTTTTTCTTACTTGATGAAGGCAAAGTCTCCCTGAAATTCAGGTCTTCTTCTTCAGAGTCATTTCCCTCATAATCTTTTACTGAACAAAGCGGGGGAAAAACTGATCAAATAGAAAACACTACACAGAAGGAAAAATGGAGACTTAATGAGAAAAAACAAGCTACATGAGGGGAATTTCCACCTACTTTTCCTGTTTTCCAAACACCCCATCTTTATCTCCTATGGTAATCATCTCTTTCACCCCTGCTTTGAAAAAAGCAACATAGCAAAGCTGATCCTTCTTCTAGGATTATCCTCAGGGAGTTGACTTTTGAGCAGTTCCCTTGTTCCTCACTGCCACATTATTCAAGAAAGTACTCTTCAAGTAAATCCTAGATATTTACAACCTGCAGAACCCATGCATTGGGATCTACAGAATACAGTCTTCTGTGTTTCGGAGTCTATTTCTTGAATAAAGAATACTGTGTTACAAAAGTCACACTTTAACTTCTTGTATTATTTATAATTCATAAGTTAGCAAGCAATATGTTAAATTATATAGAAAATTGTTTTCAGCTTTGTTGAAGAATGTAATATGAATCATCCCAAGGAAACTCTGGGTTTCTTATATGATTGTTCCTAATTACTGTGTAAATTTTACTGCACAGACTCTTTCAGATAAGAAGCCGAGAGAAAATTTTCTCTGATCTCAGTATTGAGCACTCACAGTATTGTTTCTCATACCATAGCAGCATGAAATATTATGATTTAGAACTTCTGTGACATGGCATATTACAAAATCAATAAAAATATAGTAAACAAGCACTATGGAATTTAAAAAGTGTGTTCCTGAATGTGTGTTAAAAAGGAAATCTAATAGAAATTATGAACCTTTATAACATATGAATTAATTTTATAAATTAAAACATTAAGAAATGTCAATGAAGGGACAACATATCAAAACTAATGTGAAGTAGCTAAATGAGTATTTAGATAGAGGGAAAATGTATAGGTTTAAATATGTTTACAAAAAAAGTAGAAAAAAACCTGATATAAATGAGTTTTGTATTCAATCATAGAGGCCAAAGAAAAACCAAGGAAACCCAGAGAAACTACAAAGGAGGAAATCATAAAGAAAACCATAATAATAGAAAATAAGCCTAAAGAATAATCAGCAAAATCCAATACACTAGTTCTTTGGAAAAAAACTTAAAAATACACAACCCTCTTTCACTATCAATCAATGGAGAGTAAGTGCACAAATGACATTAAAAATGAAAAAGAATCGCTTCTCAGCCTTTTGGCTAAGATCAAGTGTGAAAATGAAAAAGCACACAACTACAGATGCAACTCACATTTTTAAAGGTAATAAGCAAATACTATGAGAAACTTTAGGAAAATCTGATGAAATGGAAACTTTTATAAGAGAATTATAAGTTATGAAAATTTACTCCAGAAGATGTAGAAAGCCTAAATAGTGTAATAACCATTTAAAAAGTCAAACCAATAATCAAAAATACCACTCCCAAGAGGAAAAAGCATCTGGGCCCAAACAGGTTTCCAGATGGCATTTTATCAGACTTTCAGTGAAGAAAAATCTCTATCTTATGCAAACGGTTTTGAAAATAGGAAATTCCGCAAACCTAGGAAGGAGCTTCAAGTGCTAGGAAAAAAAAAATTAACAGAAAAACAAGTCTATAAGAAATATAAACAAGCAACTCATAGAAGGTGACTTACAGGCCAGTAATGTATTTTTAAAAAGTCCAGTCTCACCTGACAAACAAAAACTGAAAATTTAAACAACCTACAACTTACTTTCATTTATGCTTATGAGAGATTTACTGTAATAGGACTTAACCACAACTAATCAGAAAATAGGACAAAATATATAAAACAATAATTTTCAGACCTTGAACAACAGATTATGATCCCAGAGAGAAGGGGGTGAGCCTTCTGGTTGCTCCAGATCATGGCCTCCAGGAGTTTGCAGGCTATAGCTTAGGAAAGGAATCGGAGTCCAGTGATTCACCAATTGAGAAGAAAAAGATCAAAGTTAGGAGAGGCTGAGGCAGCCAGAATTTGTAGGGCAGAATAACAGGGAGGCCTATTATTATATTATTATAATAATAATAGGAGGGAGCTATACAGAACAAGAGAAGTCTAAGTAGCTGCAAAGAAACCCACTCATGTCTTTTGCAGAATGTAGATATGCTTATATGAAGGAAGACAATCTCTGATACTCAGGAAGGATCACCGGAAAGTAGCAAGCCACATAATTCCTAGAAACAGTTCATATGAGCCAGAATGAGGAGACCCTGCAATACAGGGACATTGAGGATAGTGCACAGAAGAGATACCTCTTAGTAGTAAAACCATCCCTGGAACAGAAGCTCCTTAGGGCCATCTATAAAAAAGGTGAAGAGCAAGCCTCAGACAGGATCAGGTTAAACTTCAAGTAACATAACTACGAGGCAGAAAAACCCAACATTCTTTAAAGAAATATCAAGGCTGGGTGCGGTGGCTCATGCCTGTAATCCCAGCACTTTGGGAGGCCCAGGCAGGTGGATCATGAGGTCAGGAGTTCGAGATCAGCCTCACCAACAAGGTGAAACCCCATCTCTACTAAAAATACAAAAATTAGCTGGGCATGGTGGCGTGCACCTGTAATCCCAGCTACTCAGGAGGCTGAGGCAGGAGAATCGCTTGAACCCGGGAGGTGGAAGGTTGCAGTGAGCACACCACTGCACTCCAGCCTGCGAGACAGAGCAAGACTCTGTCTAAAAAAAAAAAAAAAGAAAGAAAGAAGAATAAGAAAGAAAGAAAGAAAGAAAGAAAGAAAGAAAGAAAGAAAGAAAGAAAGAAAGAAAAAGAAAAAATCTAGCACCAAAATCATGTAATTCACAATATGTAGTAAACAATTAACAGGTATGCAAAGGAATAGAAAAGTATAACCCATAGCCAAATCAATCAATCAATAGAAATGTACTTAGAAATTACAGATGACAAAATTCAGAAAAAAGAACTTTTTAACTATTATAAGTTTTTAAAAGGTGCTCAAGGAAATAAAGAAAAACATGATACAATAAAGAGATATAAATAATGTAAAAATAAGATATACTGAAATTTCTAAAGACAATGTATGAACTAAAAGAAATTAACAGCAGATAAGGCAGTAGAGAAGGAAAAAAAATCAGTGTCTGTCAATATACAGCAAGAGTGTATCCAAAATGAAGCACACAGTAGCAAAAAAAAGAAGACTGAACAGACTCAGCAAACTGGGACAACGTAAGTGAACTAAAATTTCTGTAACTGGAATACCAAAAGTAAAACAAATATGAAGAAATAATAGCTGAAATGTTACCAAACTAGATGAAAACTATAAACCAACAGACCAAAGAAGATCAATAAAATACAAGTGTAATATATGAGCTTATAGAAAAATCACGTTCATGTATGTCATATTCAAATTACTGACAAGAAAAAATGCCAGAGAAAACAGACACATTAAATATAGAAAAACAAGGATAAGAATGATGGATTTCTCATCAGAAATCATGCGTGCTAGAAGATAATGGTGAGGACATTTTAAAGTATTGAAAGAATATAGAATTCTTATAGAATGCCAGTATAGAATTCTATACCCTGAAAATATATATTTCAAAAAATAAGACTTCTGTAGACCAATAAAAATTAAGATAATATCCAGCCTGCACTAAACAACAACAACAAAAAATTAAAGGAAGTTTTTCAGACAGAAGGAAAAGGATAAAATATGAAAATGTAGACCTATACAAAGGAATGAAGAGTGGCAAAACTGGAAAATATATGAGCACATAAAACAAACTCTTTCACATGTTCTAATTTCTTTAAAAGATAACTCAATTTTAAGGAAAAATAATAATCTATTGTAGGGTATACGACACTCACAAAAAAATTGGTATCAATAATAGCATGAAAGGCAAACAGGAGGAAATGGAAATATCCTATGTTCCTACAACTATATGTGAAATGGTAAAGCAGTCCCTGCTTACCCACAGGGAATGTGTTCTAAGACCCCCAGTGGATGCCTAAAACTTAGGCTAGTACTTCCTGCACTGAAGTCTTAAATCCCTCAAAGTCATCCATGAGAGTTAAAATCAATTTCTCCCAAACTCCTGTTAATGTTGACATTTTGATCTTCTCCCATAAATCACAAATGTTCTTAATGGCATCTAGAACGCTGAGTTATTTCCAAAAGGTTTTCAATTTACTTTGCCCAGAACCATCAGAAGAATCACTATCTATGGCAGCTACAGCCTTATAAAATGTTTCTTAAATAATGAGACATGAAACTCAAAATTACTCCTTGATTTCTAGGCTATGGAATAGATATTAAATTAGAAACTAAATCAGTCATTTAAAAAAAACCTACCAATCAGAAAGAGCCCGGGTCAGAAGGATTCACAGTCAAATTCTACCAGATGTATAAACCAGAGATGGTACCAATCCTACTGAAACTATTCCAAATAATCAGGAAGAGGGACTCCTCCCTAACTCATTCCATAAGGCCAGCATCGTTCTGATACCAAAACCTGGCAGAACACAAGGTCTAATATCCAGAACTTATAATGAACTTATAAATGAACAAGCAAGAATCAAACAACCCCGTTAAACAATGGGCAAAGGACATGAACAGACACTTTTCAAAAGGAGACACACACGTAGCCAAGAAGCATAAGAAAAAATACTCAATATCACTAATCATCAGAGAAATTCAAATGAAAACCACAACCAGATACCATCTTACACAAGTCAGAATGGCTATTAGTAAAAAGTAAAAAAAAAAAAAAAAAGTTTGTGAGGTTGCAGAGAAAAGTGAACACTTATACACTGCTGATAGGAATGTAAGTTCAACCACTATGGAAAGCAGTTTGGAGATTTCTCAAAGAACATAAAATAGAACTACCATTTAATTCAGCAATCGCATTACTGGGTATATGAAGGGATATAAATTGTTCTGTCATAAAGACACAAGCACATGTATGTTCACCACAGAACTTTTCACAATAGCGAAGACATGGAATCAACCTGCATGCCTGTCAACAGTGGAGTGGATAAAGAAAATGTGGTACATACACAACCATAAAAAGAATGAAATCATGGCCGGATGAGGCGACTTATGCCTGTAATCCCAGCAGTTTGGGAAGCCAAGGCAGATGAATTACCAGAGGTCAGGAGTTTGAGACCAGCCTTGCCAACATGATGAAACCCTGTCTCTACTAAAACTACAAAAATTAGCAGGGCATGGTGGCACACGCCTGTAATTCCAGCTACTCAGGAGGCTGAGGCAGAAGAATTGCTTGAGCCTGGGAGATGGAGATTGCAGTGAGCCAAGATCGCACCACTGCATTCCAACCTGGCTGACAGAGGGAGACTCTGTCTCAAAGAAACAAACAACAACAAAAACAGAATGGAATCATGTCTTTGCTGCAACATGGATGCAGCTGGAGGCCATTATCCTAAATGAATCACTACCTGGGTGATGAAATCATTTGTTCACCAAACCACAGCAACAAGCAATTTGCCCATGTAACAAACTTGCATATGTACCCCCAAGCCTAAAATAACAGTTGGAAAAAAAAAAAGTCTACAAAACAGTTTGGGTAGCTTTCCATGTTTTCCCATATTCTAGCATAATTGATTTAGCATTAAAATTAGCTTTTTCAGAAAAGTTTGCAACTGTTAAAGGATAGTTTTCAGAAAAAGAAAATCATGGCTCTCATACAGATATATAAATGAACATGTTACTTAATATATTCATTAATCAGTGAGGGAACCAGGCAGATGTTATTTTAAAACAATTTTTTAAACCCATAATACTGTGTGTTAGTCTGTTTGCATTTATATATAGGAATGTCTAAGGCTGGGTAATTTATAAAGAAAAGAGGTTTGTTCTGGCTTGTGGTTATGCAGGCTGTACAGGAAGCATGGTGCTGGTATCCGCTTCTAGTATCTAACCTCAGAAGGCTTATAGTCATGGCAAAAAGTGAATGAGGAGCCAGCATGTCACATGGTGAGAGAGAAAGCAAGAGAGAAGGGGAGGTTCTAGACTCCTTTGAACAACCAGATCTCACATGAGCTGAGCGGGCACTCACTAACTATAGCACCAAGTCATTCATGAAGGATCTGCCCCTATGATCCAACATCTCCCACCAGGTTGGGGATTACATTTCAACATGATTGGAAGAGATAAACATCCGTACTATACCAAACTGGAAGTCCTTGCCAGAGCAATTAAGCAAGAGAAACAAATAAAAGGTACCCAAATTGAAAAGGAGGCAGTCAAATTTGTCCCTGTTTACAGATGACATGCTCTCATAAATGCAAAAACCTGAAGAATTCACCAAAAAACTCCTTTAAGTAAAGTTGTAGGATACAAAATCAACATGCAAAAATCAGTAGCATTTCTATACACCAATAACAAACTACCTGAAAAAGAAATCAAGTAAGCAATCTCATTTATAATAACTACAAAAAAAATACCTAGGAATAAATTTAACCAGAGATTAAAGATCTCTACAATAAAAACTATAAAAAATTGATGAAATAAATTGAAGAAGACACAAACCAATGGAAAGACATTCCATGTTCATGGAATGAAAGAGTAAATATTTTTAAAATGACAATATAACCAAAGGAATCTGAGAGCTCAATGCAATTCCTATCAAAATACCAATGATATTATTCAGAGAAATTTTAAAATCCTAAAATTCACATGGACGTACAAAAAATGCTCCAAATAGTCAAAGCAATTCTGAGCCAAGAAAAACAAAAACAAAATAAAAACAAACAACAACAACAAAAAAAAACAAGAACAAAGCTTGGGGTATCACACTACCTGACTTCAAAATACACTACAAATCTATAGTAACCACAAAATTATGACACTGGCATAACAACAGGCACATATAGCAGTGGAATAGAATAGAGAACCCAGAAATAATTCCATATGTTTATAGCCAACTCTTTTATGACAAGGCACAAAGAACATATATTGGGGACAAGAGAGTCTCCTCTATAAATGGTCCTGGAAATAACTGGATATTCCTATGCAGAATAAACTTAGATTCCTATCCCTCACCTTACACAAATATTGCATAATCTGACTTATAGATGGAATCCAGGCTCATAAAAGCAGATAGCAGAATGGTGGTTGCCAGAGGATAGGCGAAGGAGGAAATGGGGAGTTGTTGGTCAGATGGTATCAAGTATCAGTTATACTAGATGAATACGTTCTGAAGATCTGATGTACAGCATAATACATACAATACTGTATTTAATGATATTTGCTAAGAGGGTAGATCTTATGTTTGTAATACACACATACACACACACACACGCACAAAGAAAGAAAATGGTAACTATGTGAGGTGGTGGATATGTTAGCTTAATTGTGGTAATCATTTCACAGTATATAGACAAATCAAAACATCAAGTTGCACACCTTACATATACACAATTTCGTCAATTATGCCTCGATAAGGATTGGAAAAACACTTCTAAGGAGGAAGCAATAGTAATGACAAGGAGGGCAGGTAGAAAAGGGAATAGAAGCTGGGCTGAATGTGGAAGGAATGAGAAAATGCATAAAAGACATACTGAAAAATGATGGCAAGCTAGTAATGTTTTAAGCAAGACAATGACAATATGGGTCAGCTGGGAGACAGCTGACATTTAACTAAATCAAAAACCTTAGAAATGTGTAAGCCCTGAGTTCACATCTAACAAAATTATGAAAACAAACAGCTTTGTGGCAGATTACAGGTTGTTTTTACTGTCTTGTTGTTTTGTGTTTTTATGCTTTTTAGTACTTTCCAAATTCTTCACAATAAACCTATATTACATTTATAATCAGGAAAAAAATGCTATTTGAAAAGAGTAAAGTAAAACACTAGAGTCTAATTGTTGTTACTCTAAGTGTGATGGCTTATTAGAAATGCAGAGTCTTGCCCCCGTCCCCCACCTCACCAAGACCCAGGAGATCAGAATATGCAGGATAATAATCCACAGGTGGTCCCTATGCAAATCTACAGTCTGAGAGGCACTGCTGTAGCTCCTCCTGATCCCATACCCACAAAAGTAGATGATGCACCTACCAGACTCTGCTCTAAAGTCCCTAGGTGAAGACATGTTCCCATCCCCTAAATTAGACTGGTAAAAGGCTTCTTCAGAAGTGGAACCTTAATATCCTGTGAGTCAGGCCAAAGGTCTAATTAGTATCCTGGGGGCCAGCAAATAATTTTTGTTCACCTAGTAAAACACACAAAGCCAAAGATTTTTCTGTTAGACAACTGGAGCTATCACAGCTTTGACATATTATTACTCAATTCAAAATATTTAAAACAGTGCAATTTTAATTAAAGACAATTAAAACAAATTTCATTTGAAATTTTATCAAATAATTTCAGGATATTCCTTGAGAATTGGAGATACGCTTATTTATTCAAATACCAGAGCTTAAATATGCTATACCTTGCATTCCACAAATAAATATGTGAATGGCCCTCCACTCCAATGATGTATCTCTTTATATAAACACACACTCACACACATAGACACACACACACACACACAAATGCAATCAGTGTCACTCAATGGAAACTCAATTATTTAAATGCCACACTTAAGCTAAATTAGGTGCTGAGAATTCAGTACTGAATAAATAAGAATTAATTACAGAGCCTGTCTTCAAAGAGTTCTTGTTCATTCAATCTATAAAAAGTTCTCGCACAGAATAAATATTTTTTCTTTTCTAACTTCCCATAAAGGGCCTGTAAGGCCATGTTACATTGCTCCCATTGGTTAAAATACCAAGAATACTTTTTGTCTGGAGACCTTTCCATTAACTACCAGCAAATAAAATGGTATTGCTGTAATCTGAATCTAAAATGAATGTTGTGAAACAGATTTATCTTAAAACTTTGAGATATAAGTGTTAAAAAATTATTTAAGGCTGGGTGTGGTGGCTCATGCCTACAATCCTAACATTTTGGGAGGCCGAGGTAGGAGGATCGCTTGAGTTCAGGAGTTTAAGACCAGCTGGGGCAACTGAGCGAAACCCTGTCTCTACAAAAATTAGATGGATATGGGTGGCACACACCTGTGGTCCCAGCTACTCCAGAAGCTGAGGTAGGAGAATGGCTTGAGCCTGGGAGGCAGAGGATACAGTGAGCTGAGATCATGCCACTGCAGTCCAGTGTGGTCAACAGAGCCAGACCCTGTGGCAAAAAAACAAAAAAATAAAAAAACAAACAAATAAAAAACCTAAAATGTGAAAGTAAGGCAAAAAGACAAGTGGAATGTCACTTCAATGTCATAAAATAATGACAGGCCATCCCAAAGATTACTTATGTGGGGAAATTGTACTTTATTAAGTTCATTGTTTACTACTGATTAAAAGTCCTAGATTTAATGCAATTACAAGGTAACCTATAGATTTTTGTCCAGCAGTGATACAAATAATTTCTGTCTGATAAAGTAACACTAAAGATTATAATTTATTTCTGTCTGATATTAACCAAGTTTTCTTAATCTAATCTAGCATTCTTACTCTAACATTGGTTCAAAATGCCAGTGAAAAACCTAGATCCTCAAATTGCTCTTTGAACTACCTTTGCCATCTTCCTGGTTTATTCACTAATTAATACATTGAGTAAAATGTTTAACCTGGTTTCATTTCAAATTTGTATGAGTCACATTTTTAATTTTTAAAAAACTCTACTTTGACAAGGGGAAGAATATCTTTTTTAAATAGGAGGAGGGCTAGGCACAGTGGCTCACACCCGTAATCCCAGCACTTCAGGAGGCCAAGGTGGGAAGATCACTTGAGCTCAAGAGTTTGAAGCCAGCCTGAGCAACGCAGTGAGACCTCATCTCTACCAAAAATTTAAAAAAAAAAAAAGATAGCCAGGTGTGGTGGCACTCACCCATAGTCCCAGCTACTTGGGCAGCTAAGGCAGGAGGATTACGAACCCGCGAGACAGAGGCTGCAATAAGCTATGATTGTGCTACACTGTACTCCAGCCTAGGCAACAGAGCAAGACTCTGTCTCAATTAAAAACAAAAACAAAAGGATGGCAGTGGTCTTGTGACTGGTAGTGAGGTAACAGATTTCAGTGAGGAGCCTTCCCTGGAAGCAGACATGAGATCTTAAGGACCTCAGAATTAACTAAGAACCTCTAAGAATGACACCTAAGCTTCTGCCTACCAACTATGTGATTGAAAAGATACAAAATAGTACAATTTTAACTAAAGACAAAATAAATTTTGTTTCGAATTTCATCAAGTAATTTCAAGACACTCCTTGATAACTGGAGACACTCATTACTAATTCAAATACTAGGGTTTAAACATACTATACCTTGCATTCCACAAATAAATATGTGAATGGCCCTCTACACCAATGACTTATCCTCTTTATGTAAATACACACACATATTAGTAAGATCTCTCTAGTGCACAGATGAATAAACTAAAATTCATATCAAACCATACCAACAGTCAGTTGTTCAAACCTTCCATCAGAACAGCTTTGATCAGAAATGCATGCCTAATCCTAGTATTTTAATAAACAACAGTGCAGTGAGTCACAGATAACCCTACAGAAACACAAAGAATTAAACTGGATAAATTTCCCTTTCCTGACATGTTTTCTAGTGTATCTTAAAATAGACAAAACAAAGCAATATTAAAATGATTAACATTTAATTCAATTTTGAGTTGCAGCTACTGTAGTAAATCAGTAATAGGATCATACAAGTCAACATCAACACAGGTGTACTGAAATTTTAGATAGCCTAGAAAAGTATGATATGATATGAAAAGTATGATATGATAAAAACAAAATCTTCATTTGCAGAAGAAAACTTTTCAGAAAATATAGTGCAAACTTTTACCATATTTCCCACCTCCCCTCAAGCTTGGCTAAGTAAGTCCCTGCAAGTGCTTCCCCTATAAGCTCCATGTTTTATAATGATTTCTGGACTCATCTCCTAGGGTTGGACCATAAGCATCTTGAGGACAGAAACTATAACATTTTCATTTTTGAATCTCCAGCCACTAAACTAACACATTGGAGACATGCAAGAAATGTTTGAGGGACTAATTAGTTAATTCCATAAAGAACGTGTATGTATCACCAGGTAACTAATCTGCATGTCCACATCAAGAGCTCTGAGAAGTCACAGAGGTATCACTTGAGTGATAGGCACTTGGTCCCTGAGGGAAAGAATGTGAAAGATATTGAGGGACCAGTGGTCAGGTCTGTAAGACAAAGGTTTCCCTCCAACTCCTGGGGAAGGTGCAATAGTATAGAAAATAGAGAATTAGCCCTGATAAAAGGGAAATCCTTTAAAAAGTATTACTTATTCTATGATAGAGCGCTGAGGATAGAGGAACAAAAGCTCCAATATGAAACAAAGTGATCCCATCTAATCATAAAAAAAAGAAAAACTGCAAGTGTTTAGTTTGCTCAGGAAACAAAAGCAAAACACCTTTCCTCAGGTGGCAGGGTGACATAATTGGAGAATCAGTGAATACTGTACATATTCTCAAATCCTCAGCCAGGACAGGATTTTCAGTCTATCTCAAACTCTCTCAAAACTGAAACAGGTGCTAACAAACACTATTTCTTCACAGTGGACTTTGGGTTGGGTGCAAGATGTGAAAACATACAATTTAAAATGACATGCTCAGCACCTTGGGCCTCTGGCAATTCTTAGCACCAGGGCTGGGGCTACCTCTAATTCTTGTGAAAGTTCTATCACACACTACTCCCTGAGACTTATACTAGCCTGAAGAGAAGGGAATGAAAGAAGTCTCAAATGTTCAATAGTGACTGACTCTTGCCCCACCTGTAGTCACCCCAGGGATAAGAGTTCTTTCCTCTGAAATCTGTATTTCCTGTGTCTAAATTCTCAGTATAAGCTTCTTAGGCTACTAGTAATTATTTGGCAGGTTTTATGCCTTTTAATAATGATTTTTAGTTTTTTATAAAGAATGGTGGTATTGCTTTTTCTGATTATAAACGTAACCATTAAGAAATGTCATTCCATGGTTTCTTATTCTCTGTAGTATGTGAGTGTGAGGGCTGGGGGCTCAGAGGGAAGCGGGGAGAAGTGAAGTGCTGAAGTGCTACCTCCAGAGCCACTGACAGTTCGCCCAATGCAATCAGACAAAACAAGAAAAATAAAATAAAAGGATTAATATTGGGGAGGAAGAAAGAAAACCGTCTTTATTTGCAAGGTTAAAAGCTTTATACATAATTATACCTCAATAAAGTTGATTTTTAAAAAGCTGCAAAAAGATAATGTACTTCAATTAAAATAAAATATAGAAACACTTGTATAAAGATAATATCAAGTGACTAATGTAAGTTTAAACATTAAAAAATAGTTGCTACCCACCCATCATAGACATGAGAACAAACTGTCACCATCTGTGTTAGCAGCAAGCTCACTAAGGATTACTGTAAGCATCCATTGGAACAATGGAAGACTTAACGTTCCAAAGGCACTGGAACCCTATGTCAACAATGCTTCACCCCTTGAAACCCAGGCACTGATGATAGCGTTGCCATAAGCTACATTCTGAGTAAATACTTTTTCAATTATTAGAATGGTTCAAGTAAAAGTGATTAATGACTTAAGACATCTTTCCGAAATGACTCTGTTATCTGGATGCTTCTGCTATTAAGGTGCCAAGGCAAACAACCTTCTACTGTTTATTTCATTCATGATATAAATTGCTTTGGCATACTCCCTCCAACCTCCTGAACCTCAGGTCCATCCGTTTGTCCATCTGTCTGTTTAAACTTCTTTTCTTCCCTCCTTCCTACATTCCTCTCTCTCTCTTTCGGAAGTGTATCAGTAATTACAAGAGGGTGCTTTATTTCAAAATACACAATTCCTGTACCTCCAATCACTGCTACCAAGCAAAAAAGTTCACTGTTTAATGTGTTAGAAGCCAATACTATGGCACTGGGTTTTTGAGAAAAGAAAGACTTTTTTGTAGGTCAACCAACAGGGAGACAGAAGTCTAGCTCAAATCTGTCTCCATGTACTGTTTTTAAGGCAGTATTTTTATTAGAACACATTGAGGGAGTGAATTTGGGGATAGCAGGAGATTGGCAGAAAGAAAAGGGTGGCTGAAAAGGCTTTGGGTATGTGCAGTATCTCTTCATGCTGTCTCATGGGTCACATATGTAAATTCCGGGGGAGTTAGTACAAAACATGCAGTGGAAATGTGGGCTGTGGTGTCAGCAAGCTCATACTATGTAGACTCTAGTTTGCCATATTGGTTCCAACTGATTTCAGCCAGTTTTGTTATCTTAAAAGCAGAGAGAATTTCAGTGTTTCAGAAAGTTGTTTTTGTTTTTTGTTTTTATCAACCAATCCTATAAATTCAAGAATTTCTCTTTGCCACTGATTAACTCTTTGGGGCACAGTTTCATTAGTAGACCTCAGCTTCCATACTCCAAAGAACTACTTATTTACTGGGTGCAGCTGAACCATTTCCATAACTGAGATCATGTAAGTCAGGAATGTATACACATTACATATGTGTGCAGACAAAAGTTCATGACTTCACCTACCAGGTCCAAGACGAGTCTCCTTAGGAATGCCTGCATACAAGACTGGCACTTGGCTGGTGTCTGGGAACTTGGCTGGTAAAATCATTGCCTATACTAATACAAAATTTTTTCTAAATGAGAAAAGTAGCTCATTTCTCCTAAAACATCTTCCTTCCTTCTAGGTATCTGGAATTTCAGTGACTGCTATCAGTCGCACTGACAGTCTGTGCCCATGACTAACCCCTGATAAAGACCCTAAATTCTTATGTTCAGATGAGCTTCCCTGATAGACAACACTTCACACAAGTTCTCATACCTTGTTATTCAGAAAATTAAGTGCATCCTACGTGACTCACAAGGAGAATATTCCAGGGAGATTGTGTCTGATTTTCCTTTGTTGATTTTGCTTCATACCTTTTCAGTCTACCATATCTTAGCCATGAATGTGACTACCTGCTGAAACCTATGAATCCTTCTATCCAATTGCTGAACCTGGGAGTAGTCTTAGATAGCTCTGACAAAGGCTAGTGTGGGAAATACATTGTCGTCCTCATTAACAGACCCTTCTTAGTTATATCTCACTTTCTAAGTTCCTGCCTTCCACTTCCCAGGAGAGAAAAAACCACACAGCATTACCTGAACATCATCCCAGGGTAATCACAGAACACTCATCTCTGCAAAAGAAGGAAAAACGAACTAGGTAATGTTGCAATATTTTTAACTGCAAATAATTTTGCGTACAAGGCTTACCTACATTTGACTATTTTTGCACTAAATGCTTAAAAGTAACAAGCTAGTATCTTCTTAATGTAAAAATATACATGTCCAACAAAATTTAACTTGTTCTGCTATCATGAAAAGAGGAATTGCAGACAAATGTCTCATAATGTGCAGTCAATGGGCTTATATAAATAAGGACTAAAATTACAGGCTTAATAAGAGATCATCAAACCAGGGAAAACTCCAAGTAAAATTATAATACACAGTTGTCCCTGCCACCTGAGACTCACCTGAGACTCATACTTTCCTTCCAACATGCCTGTTTTACCTATTCCCTCAAGGCTCAGACTTCAAATGAGTTCCCTTTAAGTAGATAAGAACAGTTTCGCAACAGATTCCAGAAAAACCAATATGCCACCTAAAGGACAAGGAAGGCATCTGCACTAAGAAAATGAAAAGAAATCAGAGAGAGAACTTCCTGACTTACTCAGATCATATCCATGGGTCCACATATGTCTAAAGGCCAACCTTGTCCTTAATCTTTAGCCATTTAATCTATAAAATAAAAGATTTAGAAAAGGGCTATGGGCAATATGGATCTTTTGCAGATACAAAATTTTTTAAGTCCATAAACTTTCTCCTTAAAATACTGAAGACCATTAGTAATGGTTATAATATTCTTGTCTGAACTGAGAGCTATAGTCAGGCTCCTTTTAGAAGCCCTGCCATGAACAGAGAAAAAAGAAAAGGCATGTTCCTACTCCTTTATCCTCTGTAGACATCTTTCCCATGATAAGTTAATAATGAGAAGAGAAAACCAACCTTCTAGATTTCTCATCATTTAATGGTATGAACCCTAAGTTTCTGAAGCCTAGTTAAAGAAAAAAGAAAAAAGAAAAAAGGAAGGAGAAGGAGAAAGAGAAGGAGAAGAAGAAGGAGAAAGAGAAGGAGAAGAAGAAGGAGGAGGAGGAGGAGGAAGAGGAAGAAGAAGAAGAAGAAGAAGAAGAAGAAGAAGAAGAAGAAGAAGAAGAAGAAGAAGAAGAAGAAGCCCTCATTTGAAATTCTTCCCTCCTAGCTACCACCTTCCCCACCTTTCCTTCCTCTGTGGTCCCCAGAGTCAGATATGAGGTAATAGGTGGAAAACACTTCCCCTGTGATAAGCAGAGGATGCCTGAGCCACCCACTTCTGGTACTAAAGCTGTTCCTAAAGAATATAATGGTACCTATGTTTTGGGGGACTCTATGCTACTTCTAGGAAGTGAGTGGCTAAAGTTTCACAGTGACTAATTCAAGAACAAACAGAAGAAAAGGACAAACAGAAAGAGGCATGCCCTTAGCCTCAATCAGATAGTTCTAAGAAAGCGATTAGGATGGTTTGGAGATTACCAGTCCCATACCTTATCCAGTCACCAAACAACCCAGGCTGGATGTGGTTGCCTGGCAACCACACCTTCCATGTACCAAGCCACAAGTATGTCTTTCAGGTGTGTGATCACCTGAAAATTTTTAATTTTTAGGTTCATTTTATATAACGCACCTAAAAATTCTTCCAGTCTATACACAATTCCAAAGCCACTTCCATGTTTTTTAGGTACTTATTACAACAGAAAAAGATTTCCTGGTATCAAAATATGTATTCATTTCCTATGGCTGCCATAACAAAGTGCTACAAATTGGATGGCTTAAAGAGGCAGAAATGTATTCTCTCACAGTTCTGGGGGCAAAAGTCTGAGGGTGGCAGCAAGGCCATGCCCTCTCTTAGGCCCCAGGGAAGGATGTTTCCTTGTCTCTTCCTAACTTTTGGTGGTTTCAGTAATCCTTGATGTTCCCTGGTTATAGACATCCCACTCCAATTTCAGCCTCTGCTGATACAGGAATTTCTCCCTCTGTCTGTGTCCAAATTTCCTTTGTTTTACAGGGACACCAATCATTGTATTAGGACCTCAGCTTAAGTTGTTGGACTCACAGGTATCTGGGGTTAGGACTTCAAAATATTCTCTTGGGGTATAAAATGCAACCACACAACAATAACAAAAGAGAAAATCTAGGCGATCTTGGTTTTGACAATGAGATTTTAAATACAACACCAAAAGGATAATCCAGGAAACAATGTTGATAAGTTGGACTTTATTAAAATTAAAAACTACTTTTCTGCAAAATACACTGTTAAGAGAATACAAAGACAAGCTACAGACCAGGAGAAAATGTTTGAAAAACACATATCCGATAGAAAAGTTCTAATAAAAAATATACAAAGAACTCTTAAAGTTCAACAATGAAAAAACAAACAACCTCATTTAAAAAATGGCAAAATAGGCATGTCACTGCAAATTCCGTGAAACAGGAGAAAAACTGTGAGTTCCCAGAGTGTAAGAGGGAGAAAACCGACCTCCAAACACACATCCCTACTAGGAATCTGAAAATCCAGATCACAGGAGAATAATTTAACCTTACCTAGAGATGAAAGGATTTAGAGAGTCACACAAAATATAAAAGTAGAAGTAGCAGCAGGAAGTGCCTTATATGAACTCCTCGTCTCCAGCTCGAGCACAGGGAAGCCATTCCTGACTATATCTCACTGGGGCCCTTGAGGAAGGCAACCAGCAGAATTGTGAAAGTGTTGTGGGGTGAAGAAAGCTCCCGGATGAAATTGGTAGTGGTTTTGACTGGGCTCACATTTTCTGGAGTAGAGTCCGAGGAAGGAGCAGGAGCTGCTGCAGATACAAGCAAGTGCAGGAGTACAAGAACTGCCACCAACAGAGCAGGGGCAAGGTCTGAGCGGGGCATTGCAGAATATGTGGGCTTGCCAACTTTATGGGAGATGAGTCAGGCCTCTTGCTACTGGCTATCCCTGACTTCCCTGGCAAACTATATAATACAGCATAGATTATATGGTGGTCAAGAGGTGGTCAAGATTCCCTATAGAACATAATCCCATTGGCCGAAGAACCAACTCCCAGACCCCACAGTGGCCTGAGCAAACCCCGCCCAAGGAGAGTCTGAAACCAGATCTGCCTAATCTGCTGCCACCTGATGGCATTTCCCTACCTGCCCTGGTAGCTGAACACAAAACATAGAAACTCTGGGGAACTTTATCCCCTGAACCCTGCCCCCAGCACCTGAGAAACAAAAATACTTACCCTGGCCGTCTTAGGGCAGACTTAGAGCCCCGTACTAGTATCATAGCTGGTGCTCTTCTGAAAATTCCACCTCCTGGCTAGAGGCCAACCAACTCAGGCCATTACAGCAACACATAACAGAATAATCCTGATCCCAGGAAGGGGAAGTCAACACCTAATTCCACTGCCTGAAACATCCTGGCTAACCAGAGGTCCTAAGTGTATCCACTTGACAACTTCACTGTAGCATAACCAGCATTCAAGAAAGCCAGAACAGTAAACATTATCTACAATCAAGGACTCTCAGAGTCTACTTCACTTCACTGCCACCTCTACCAGAACAGGTGCTGGTATCCATGGCTGGGGGACCTGAAGACGGATCACATCATAGGACTTTTTGCAGACATCCCCCAGCAGCAGCCCAGAGCCTGGTAGCCCCACTGGGTGGCCAGACCCAGAAGAACAATAACTATCACTGCAGTCCAGCCCTCAGGAAGTACCATCCTTAAGGGAATGGGGAGAACACCACATCAAATGATCGCTCCATGGGACAAGAGAATCTGAACATCAGGCCTTGAGTTTCAGATCTCTCTACTGAAATAGTCTACCCAAATGAGAAAGAACCAGAAAAGTAATTCTGGTAACAAGACAGAACATGGTTCTCTAACAGCTCCAAAAGATCACACCAGCTCCCCAGCCAAGAACAAATCTCTGAAGTGCCACATAAAGAATTCAGAAGGTTGATTATTAAGCTACTCAAGGAGATACCAGAAAAAAAGTCAAAAAAAAGAAAATTTTTAAAAATACAGCATATAAATGAAAAATTCTCCAGAGAAATAGATATAAAAAAAAATCACAACTTCTGGAAATGAAAGACACACTTAAAGAAATACAAAATGCAGTGGAAAGTTTCAGCAACAGACTAGAATAAGTAGAAGAAAAAACTTCAGAGCTCTAAGACAAGGCTTTTGAATTAACACAATCAGACAAAAGCAAAGAAAAAAGAACTTTTAAAAAATGAACAAAGCCTCCAAGAAGTGTGGGATAATGTTAAATGGCCAAATTAAGAATAATAGATGTTCCTGAGGAAGAAGAGAAATCTAAAAGTTTTGAAAATTTATTTGAAGGAATAGTTGAGGAAAACTTCCCTGGCTTTGTTAGAAATCTAGACATCCAAATACAAGAAGCTCAAAAAACACTTGGGATATGCATTGCAAAGAGATCATCACCTAGGCACAGTCATCAGGTTATGTAAAGTCAAGGCGAAGAAAAGAATCTTGAGCTGTGAGACCACCTATAAAGAAAAATGTATCAGATTAACAGCAGACTTAGTAGAAACCTTACAAGCCAGAGGGATTGGGGTCCTATCTTTAGCTTCCTGAAAGGAATTGGGGTCCTATCTTCAGCTTCCTGAAACAAAATAATTGTCAGCCAAGAACTTTGCATCCAGCAAAACTAAGCTTCATAAATGAGGGGGAGATAAAATATTTTTCAGATAAACAAATGCTGAGAGAATTTGCCACTAATAAGTCAGCACTATAAGAAATGCTTAAAGGAGTTTTAAACCTTGAAACAAAACCTCAAAATACACCAAAAAAGAACCTCCTTAGAGCATAAATCTCATAGGGCCTATAAAACAATAACATCATGAAAAAAAGGTTATTAAGGCAACAACTAGCATGATGAATAAAATAGTACCTCACATCTCAATACTAGCATTGACTGTAAGTGGCTGGCCTAAATGCTCCACTCAAAAGATACAGAATGGCAGAATGGATAAAAATCGACCAACCAAGTACCTGTTCTCTTTAAGAGACGCACCTAACACATAAGGACTCACATAAACTTAAGGTAATGGGGTGGAAAAAGATATTCCATGCAAATGGAAGCCAAAAGCAAGCAGAAATAATTTTTCTTATATCAGACAAAACAGACTGTAAAACAGCAACAGTAAAAAAAAAAAAAAAAAAAAAAAGATTAGTCCCACAGGGAAATATCACAATCCTAAAAACATATGCACCTAACACTGGAGCTCCCAAATTTATAAAACAATTGCTATGAGACCAAAGAAATGAGACAGATGGCAACACAATAATATTGAGGAATTTCGATACTCCATTGACAGCACTAGACAGGTCATTAAGACAGTCAACAAAGAAACAATGGGCTTAAGCTACACTCCTGAACAAATGGACTTAAAAGATATTTACAGAACATTCTACCCAACAAATGCAGAATATACACTCTTTACTTCAGTGCATGGAACATCCTCCAAGATAGATCATATAATAGTACATCAAAAAGTCTCAATAAATTTAAGAAAATGAAAATTATATCAAGTATTCTCTTAG
Organism: Papio anubis; assembly: GCF_008728515.1. NCBI lineage: Eukaryota > Metazoa > Chordata > Mammalia > Primates > Cercopithecidae > Papio > Papio anubis. The sequence goes on from NC_044986.1 coordinate 84,700,825, forward strand.
ACCCCAGTAGAACAAAACTGGAAATTAACTCCAAAAGGAACTCTTGAAATTATACAAATACATGGAAATTAATTAATCTGCTCTTGAACGATCTTTGGGTCAACAATGAAATCAAGATGGAATTTAAAAATTTTTTGAGTTGAACAATAATAGTGAAATAACATCAAAACCTCTAGGATACAGCAAAAGTGGTGCTAAGAAGAAAGTTCAGTGCATTAAATACCTACATCAAAAAGTCTGAAAGAACACAAGCAGACATTCTAAGGTCACACCTCAAGGAACTAGAGAAACAAGAACAAATTAAACCCAAACCCAGCAGAAAAAAAGAAATAACAAAGATCAGAGCAGAACTAAATAAAATTGAAACAAAATATACAAAAGGTAAATGAAACAAACAGCTGGTTCTTTGAAAAGATCGACAAAATTGATAGGCTGTTAGCTAGATTAACCAAGGAGAGAGAAGATCCAAATAGATTCAACTGGAAACGAAACAGGATATTACAACAGATACTATGGAAACACAAAAGCTCATTCCAGGCTACTATGAACACCTTTATGCACACAAACTAGAAAATCTAGAGGAGATAAATAAATTCCTGAAAATATATAGCCCTCCAAGATTAAATGAAGAAATAGAAACTCTGAACAGACCAATAACAAGTAGCAACACTCAGTCAGTAATAATAAAATAAAATGTTAACAACAACAACAGAAAGCCCAGGACCAGAAGGATTTATGGCTGTATTTTATCAGACATTCAAAGAAGAATTGGTACCAATCTTATTGAAACTATTCCAAAAGATAGAGAAAGAGAGAATCCTCCCTAAATAATTCTATGAAGCCAGTATTACCCTAATACCAAAACCAGGAAAGGACATAATCAAAAAAAAAATAGAAAATTACAAACCAATACCCCGATGAACACAGATGCAAAAATCCTCAACAAAATACTAGTTAAGTGAATCCAACAGCATATCAAAAAGATGATATACTATGATCAAGTAGGTTTCATACCAGGGATGGAAGGATAGTTTAACATACATTAGATAAATGTGATATATCACATAAACAGAATTAAAAATCATATGATCATTTTAATAGATGTAGAAAAAGCATTTGACAAAATCCAGCATCCCGTCATAATTAAAAGCCTCAGCAGAACCAGCATAGAAGGCACATACCTCAAGGTAGTAAGAACCATCTATGACAAACCCACAGCCAACATTATACTGAACAGGGAAAAGTTGAAAGCATTCTCTCTGAGAACTGGAACAAGACAAGGATGCCCACTTTCACCACTTCTATTCAACATAGTACTGGAAGTCCTAGCCAGAGTAATCAGACAAGAGAAATAAAGGGCATCCAAATTGGTAAAGAGGAAGTCAAACTGTCACTGTTCACCAATGATATGATTGTATACCTAGAAAAAACTAAAAACTCATCCAAAAAGCTCCTAGATCTGATAAATTAATTCTGTAAGTTTCAAGACACAAAATCAATGTACACAAATCAGTAGCACTGCTATACCTCAACAACAACCAAGCTGAGAAGCAAATCAAGAACTCAATCCCTTTTATAACAGCTACAAAAAATAAAAATAAAATGCTTAGTAATATACTTAACCAAGGAGGTGAAAGATCTGTACGAGGAAAACTACAAAATACTGGTGAAAGGAATCACTGATGACACAAACAAATGGAAATACATACCATGTTCATGGATGGGTAAAATCCATATTGTGAAAATCACTAAACTGCCCAAAGCAGTCTACAGATTCTATGCAATTCTCATCAGAGTATCATCATCATTCTTCACAGAATGAGAAAAAAACCCTAAAATTCATATGAAACCAAAAACGACCCCACACAGCCAAAGCAAGACTAAGCAAAAAGAACAAATCTGGAGGCAACACATTACTCCATTTCAAACTATGCTACAAGGTTATAGTTACCAAAACAGCATGGTACTGGTATAAAAATAGGCATGTAGACCAATGGCACAGAATAGAGAACTTAGAAATAAAGCCAAATACAGCCAACTGATCTTTGACAAAGCAAACAAAAACATAAAATGGAGAAAGGACACCCTGTTCAACAAATTCTGTGATTTACCAGTGGGGAAAGTATCCTTTTCCCACTTTATGGTGCTGGGATAACTGACAAGCCACATGCAGAAGAATGAAACTGGATCCTTATCTCTCGTCTTATACAAAAATCCACTCAAGATGGATCAAAGACTTAAATATAAGACCTGAAACCATAAAAATTCCAGAAGATAACATTGGTAAAACTCTACTAGATATTGGCTTAGGCAAAGACTTCATGACCAAGAACCCAAAAACAAAAGCAATAAAAACAAAAATAAGTAGATAGCACCTGATGAACTTAAAAGCTTCTGCACAGCAAAAGAAATAATCAGCAGAGTAAACAATCAACCCACAGACTGGGAGAAAATATTCATAAACTATGTATCCAACAAAGGACGAATTTCCAGAATCTAAAAGGAACTCAAATCAGAAAGGAAAAAAAAAAATTAAAAAGTGGGCAAAGGCCATGGATAGACAATTCTCAAAAGAAGTTGTACAAACAGCCAATAAACATATGGAAAAATGCTCAATATAACTAACTATCAGGGAAATGCAAATCAAAACTACAATGAGATACCACCTTACCCCTGAAAGAATGGCAATAATTTAAAAATAAAAATTAATAGATGTTGGCATGGATGTGGTGAAAAGGGAACTCTTTTACACTGCTGGTAGGAATGTAAACCAGTACAACCACTATGGAAAACAGTATGGAGATACCCTAAAGAACTAAAAGTAGAATTACCATTTTATCCAGCCATCCCAGTACTGGGTATCTACCCAGAGGAAAAGAAGTCATTATATGAAAAAGACACTTGCACAGGCATGTTTACAGCAACACAATTTGTAATTGTAAAAATAAAGAACAAGCCTAAATACCAATCAAAAGAAAATGTGATATATATATATATACACATACACACACACACACACACACACACACACACATATACACATACATACACCATGGAATACCACTCAGCCATAAAATGGAACAAAATAATGGCATGTACAACAACCTGGTGGAGTTGGAGAACATTATTCTAAGTTGAAATAATTCAGGAATGGAAAACCAAATATCATATATTCTCACTTATACATGGGAGCTCAAGCTATGAGGATGCAAAGACAAAAGAATGATATAATGGACTTTGGGGATTTAGGAGGAAGTTGGGAAGTGGGGTAAGTGATAGAAAGAATACACATTGGGTCCAGTACACACTGCTCAGGTGATGGGTGCACCAAAATTTCGGAAATTATAACTAAAGAACTTATCTATATAATAAAAAACCACCTGTTCCCCCAAAACTATTGAAATCTTTTTTTTTAAAAGGAAACAAGAAATGCCTTCTAAGATGGCTGAATAGGAATAGCTCCAGTCCGCAGCTCCCAGCGTGATCGACGCAGAAGACGGGTGATTTCTGCATTTCCAACTGAGGTACCTGGTTCATCTCATTGGGACTGGTTGGGCAGTGGGTGCAGCCCACAGAGGGCAAGCCAAAGCAGGGTGAGGTGTCGCCTCACCCAGGAAGTGCAAGGGGTCAGGGGATTTCCCTTTCCTAGCCAAGGGAAGCCATGACAGACTGTACCTGCAAAAATGGTACACTCCCACTCTAATACTGTTGTTTTTCCAACAATCTTAGCAAACAGTAGACCAGGAGACTACATCCCGCACCTGGCTCAGTGGGTCCCACACCCACGGAGCCTTGCTCACTGCTAGCACAGCAGTCTGAGATCAACCTGCGAGGCAGCAGTCTGGCAGGGGGAGGGACGTCCGCCATTGCTGAGGCTTGAGTAGGCAAACAAAGCAGCAGGAAGCTCAAACTGGGCAGAGCCCACTGCTGCTCAGCAAGGCCAGCTGCCTCTATAGACTCCACCTCTGGGGGCAGGGCATAGCTGAACAAAAGGCAGTAGAAACTTCTGCAGACTTAAACGTCCCTGACAGCTCTGAAGAGAGCAGTGGTTCTCCCAGGACACTGAGCTCTGAGAATGGACAGACTGCCTCCTCAAGTGGGTCCCTGACCCCCATGTAGCCTAACTGGGAGACACCTCCCAGTAGGGGCCAACTGACACCTCATACAGGTGGTGCCCCTCTGGGATGAAGCTTCCAGAGGAAGGATCAGGCAGCACTATTTACTGTTCTGCAATATTTGCTGTCCTGCAGCCTCCGCTGGTGATACCCAGGCAAACGGGGTGTGGAGTGGACCTCCAGAAAACTCCAACAAAACTGCAGCTGAGGGACCTGACTGTTAGAAGGAAAACTAACAAACAGAAAGGAATAGCATCAATATCATCAAAAAGAGCATCCACACCAAAACCCCATCTGTAGGTCATCAACATCCAAGACCAAAGGTAGATAAAACCACAAAGATGGGGAGAAACCACAGGAGAAAAGCTGAAAATTCTAAAAACCAGAGTGCCTCTTCTCCTCCAAAGGATCGCAGCTCCTCGCCAGCAACAGAACAAAGCTGTACAGAGAATGATTTTGAGGAGGTGACAGAAGTATGCTTCAGAAGGTCTGTAATAACAAACTTCCCCAAGCTAAAGGAGCATGTTTGAACCCATTGCAAGGACACTAAAAACCTTGAGAAAAAGATTAAATGAATTCCTAACTAGAACAGTGTAGAAAAGACCTTAAATGAATGGATGGAGCGGAAAACTTTGGCATGAGAACTTCGTGATGCATGTACAAGTTTCAATAGTCAATTTGATCAAGTGGAAGAAAGGGTATCAGTGATTGAAGATCAAATTAGTGAAATAAAGTGAGAAGAGAAGTTTAGAGAAAAAAGAATAAAAAGAAACGAACAAAGCCTCCAAGAAATATGGGACTATGTGAAAAGACCAAATCTACGTTTGATAAGTGTACCTGAAAGTGACGAGGAGAAGGGAACCAAGTTGGAAAACACTCTTCAGGATATTATCCAGGAGAACTTCCACAACCTAGCAAGGCAGGCCAACATTCAAATTCAGGAAATACAGAGAACACCACAAAGATACATACCCCAAGACACATAATTGTCAGATTCACCAAGGTTGAAATGAAGGAAAAAATGTTAAGGGCAGCCAGAGAGAAAGGTCAGGTTACCCACAAAGGGAAGCCCATCAGACTAACAGTGGCTCTCTCGGCAGAAACCCTACAAGCCAGAAGAGAGTGGGGGCCAATATTCAACATTTTCAAAGAAAAGAATTTTCAACCCAGAATTTCATATCCAGCCAAACTAAGCTTCATAAGTGAAAGAGAAATAAAATCCTTTACAGACAAGCAAATGCTGAGAGATTTTGTCACCACCAGGCCTGCTTTACAAGAGTTCCTGAAGGAAGCACTAAACGTGGAAAGGAACAACTACTACCAGCCACTGCAAAAACATGTCAAATTGTAAAGACCATCAATGCTATGAAGAAACTGCATCAATTAATGGGCAAAATAACCAGCAAACATCATAATGACAGGATCAAATTCACACATGACAATATTAGCCTTAAATGTAAATGGGCTAAATGCCTCAATCAAAAGACGCAGACTCACAAATTGGGTAAAGAGTCAAGACCCATCAGTGTGCTGTATTCAGGAGACCCATCTCACATGCAGAGACAAACATAGGCTCAAAATAAAGGGATGGAAGAAAATCTACCAAGCAAATGGAAAGAAAAAAAAAAAAAGCAGGGATTGCAATTCTAGTCTCTGATAAAACAGACTTTAAACCAACAAAGATCAAAAGAGACAAAGAAGGCCATTACATAATAGTAAAGGGATCAATTCAACAAGAAGAGCTAAGTATCCTAAATATATATGCACCCAATACAGGAGCACCCAGATTCATAAAGCAAGTCCTTAGAGACCTACAAAGAGACATAGACTCCCACAAAATAATAATGGGAGACTTTAACACCCCACTGTCAACATTAGACAGATCAATGAGACAGAAAGTTAACAAGGATATCCAGGACTTGAACTCAGCTCTGCACTAAGTGGACCTAATAGACATCTACAGAACTTCCACCGTAAATCAACAGAGTATGCATTCTTCTCAGCACCACATCCCACTTATTCCAAAACTGACCACATAGTTGGAAGTAAAGCACTCCTCAACAAATGGAAAAGAACAGAAATCACAACAAATTGTCTCTCAGACCACAGTGCAATCAAATTAGAACTCAAAACTGCACAGTTACCTGGAAACTGAACAACCTGCTCCTGAATGACTACTGGGTAAATAACAAAATGAAGGCACAAATAAAGATGCTCTTTGAAACCAATGAGAACAAAGACACAACGTACCAGAATCTCTGGGACACACTTAAAGCAGTGTGTAGAGGGAAATTTATAGTAGTAAATGTCCATTTAAGGGAAAGCAGGAAAGATCTAAAATCAACAACCTAACATCACAATTAAAATAACTAGAGAAGCAAGAGCAAACACATTCAAAAGCTAGTAGAAGGCAAGAAATAACTAAGATCAGAGCAGAATTGAAGGAGAGAGAGACACACACAAAAAGCCCTTCAAAAAATCAGTGAATCCAGGAGCTGGTTTTTTGAAAAGATCAACAAAACTGATGGACCACTAGCAAGACTAATAAAGAAGAAAAGAGATAAGAACCAAATAGATGCAATAAAAAATGATAAAGGGGATATCACCACTGATCCCACAGAAATACAAACTACCCTCAGAGAATACTATAAACACCTCAATGCAAATAAACGACAAAATCTAGAAGAAATGGATAAATTCCTGGACACATACACCCTCCCAAGACTAAACCAGGAAGAAGTTGAATCTTTGAATAGACCAATAATAGGCTCTGAAACTGAGGCAGTAATTAATAGCCTGCCAACTAAAAAAAGTCCAGGATCAGACGGATTCACAGCCAAATTTTACCAGAGGTAAAAAGAGGAGCTGGTACCATTCCTTCCGAAACTATTCCAATCAATAAAAAAAGAGGGAATCCTCCCTAACTCATTTTATGAGGCCGGTATCATCCTGATACCAAAGCCTGGCAGAGATACAACAAAAAAGAGAATTTTAGACCAATATCCCTGATGAACATCCATGCGAAAATTCTTAGTACTGGCAAACTGAATCCAGCAGCACATCAAAAACCTTATCTACCATGATCAAGTCAGCTTCATCCCTAGGATGCAAGCCTAGTTCAACATATGCAAATCAAGAAACGTAATCCAGCATATAAACAGAACCAAAGACAAAAACCACATGATTATCTCAACAGATGCCGAAAAGGCCTTCAACAAAATTCAACAGCCCTTCATGCTAAAAACTCTCAATAAACTAAGTACTGATGGAACACATCTCAAAATAATAAGAGCTATTTATGACAAACCTACAGCCAATATCATACTGAATAGGTAAAAACTGGAAGCATTATCTTGGAAAACTGGCACAAGACAGGGATGTCCTCTCTCACCACTCCTATTCAACATAGTGTTGGAAGTTCTGGTCAGGGCAATCAGGCAAGAGAGAGAAATAAAGAGTATTCAGTTAGGAAAAGTATAAGTCAGATTGTCCCTGTCTGCAGATGACATGATTGTATATTTAGAAAATGCCATCGTCTCAGCCCCAAATCTCCTTAAGCTGATATAAACACCTTTAGCAAAGTCTCAGGATACAAAATCAATGTGCAAAAATCACAAGTATTCCTATATACCAATAACAGACAAACAGCCAGATCTCCCATTCGCAATTCCTACAAAGAGGAATCCAACTTACAAGGGATGTGACGGACCTCTTCAAGGAGAACTACAAACCACTGCTCAACAAAATAAAAGTAGACACAAACAAATGGAAGAACGTTCCATGCTCAGGGATAGGAAGAATCAATATCGTGAAAATGGCCATACTGCCCAAGGTAATTTATAGATGCAATGCCATCCCCATAAGCTACCAATGACTTTCTTCACAGAATTGGAAAAAAACTGCTTTAAAGTTCATATGGAACCAAAAAAGAAATATAGACCAATGGAACAGAACAGAGGCCTCAGAAATAACACCACACATCTACAACCATCTGATCTTTGACAAACCTGACGAAAACAAGAAATTGGGAAAGGATTCCCTATCTAATAAATGGTGCTGGGAAAACTGGCTAGCCATGTGTAGAAAGCTGAAACTGGATTCCTTCCTTATACCTTATACAAAAATTAATTCAAGATGGATTAAGGACTTAAATGTTAGACCTAAAACCATAAAAACCCTAGAAGAAAACCTAGGCAATACCGTTCAGGACATAGGCATGGGCAAGGACTTCATGTCTAAAACACCAAAAGTAATGGCAACGAAAGCCAAAATTGACAAATGGGATCTAATTAAACTAAAGAGCTTCTGCACAGCAAAAGAAACTACCATCAGAGTGAACAGGCAACCTACAGAATGGGAGAAAATTTTTGCAACCTACTCATCTGACAAAGGGCTAATATCCAGAATCTACAAAGAACTTAAACAAGTTTTCAAGAAAAAACAAACAACCCCATCAAAAAGTGGGTGAAGGCTATGAGCAGACACTTCTCAAAAGAAGACATTTATGCCACCAAGAGACACATGAAAAAATGCTCCTCATCACTGGTCATCAGAGAAATGCAAATCAAAACCACAATGAGATACCATCTCATACCAGTTAGAATAGCGATCATTAAAAAGTCAGGAAACAACAGGTGCTGGAGAGAATGTGGTGATTCCTCAAGAATCTAGAACCAGAAATACCATTTGACCCAGCAATCCCATTACTGGGTATATACTCAAAGGATTATAAATCATGCTGCTATAAAGACACATGCACACGTATGTTTAATGCAGTACTATTCACAATAGCAAAGACTTGGAACCAACCCAAATGTCCACAATGAGAGACTGTATTAAGGAAATGTGGCACATATACACTGTGGAATACTATGCAGCCATAAAAATGGATGAGTTCATGTCCTTTGCAGGGACATGACTGTAGCTGGAAACCATCATTCTGAGCAAACTATCACAATGACAGAAAACCAAACACCACATGTTCTCACTCATAGGTGGGAACTGAACAATGAGAACACTTGGACATAGGGTGGTGAACATCACACGCTAGGGCCTGTAATGGTGTGGGGGGCTAGGAGAGGGATAGCATTAGGAGATATACCTTATGTAAATGACAAGTTAATGGGTGCAGCAAACCAACATGGCACATGTATACCTATGTAACAAACCTGCACATTGTGCACACATACCCTAGAACTTAAAGTAAAATAAAAAAAAAAAAAAAAAAGTAAAAGAAACGAAATAAAGTTGGCAAAATATCTAAACTGACACCTCCTAAAAGAAGTTATAATGGTGGCAAATAAGCATATAAGAAGATGTTTAGCATCATATGTCCTTATTGGAATTGCAAACTAAAACAACAATGAGACAATACTATATACCTATTAGAATGGCTAAAAACCAAAAAACTGACAATGGCAAATGCTGGTGAGTATATGGAGCAACAGGAACAATCATTCATTGTCAGTGGGAATGCAAAATGGTACAGCCACTTCAAAGACACTTTAAGCAAATTCCTTCAAAGCTACACATACTGTTGCTATACTATCCAGCAACTGTACTCCTAGGTATTCACCTAATTAATCCGAAAACTTACATTCACACAAAACTTGCATTCAAATGTGTATAGCTGCTTAACTCATAATCACACAAAACTGGAAGCAACCAAGATGTACTTCATAATTTGAACAAACTGTGATATATCCATTGTGGAGACAGAAGTTACTCCATTTTGGATGCTAATCCACTACTCCAACTTCTGATGAACCCCAGTCCTGGAAACTCCTCCTGATTCCTACCTTATTTCCTATCCATAGTGTAAGAACATGTCGACCTTGATGTTATCACACAAATTATAGGCTATGAGACATAGAGAAATCTTACCTGTTCTGGAGGGTTGTCTTTAATTGTCTATGGAGCATATATACACTCTTTCCCTATGGTATATAAACCCTGAGTCTGGGGAGTAATGGTGTGAACATCTGCCTGTCTTAAAAGAACACATTTCTGCCCAAGAACACATTTGTCTCCATAAGTTCCCCCTAAAAATCACCCTCTGCCAATAAACTAGATATGCCTGCCTCATTCTTTGATTTCTTGGCTCCTTCTGTATTTGGGGGTTATTTTGCATATATGGCCCTTTCAAGGAGCATCTATCTATATAATGATAAACAATAAGCTATCAAGCTATAATAAGATATGGAGAAAGTTTAAATCAATGTTTCTAAACAAAAGAAGCCAATTTGAAAGGCTGCATACTATTTAATTCCAACTATATGACACTGTAGGAAAAGCAAAGCTTTTGAGACAGCAAAAAGATCAGTGGTTAGCAGGGGTTCAGGGATTGAGCTGGAATAATGAATAGATGAAGCACAGAAGACTTTTAGGACAATGAAACTATTTTGTATGATACTATAATTGTGGATACATGACATTATACATTTGTCAAAACCCATAGAAATGTACAATATAACTAGTGAACCTTAATGTAAACTAGAGACTTCAGTTAATACTAATCTATGGATATTGATTTATTAACTATAACAAATGTACCAAACAAAAGCAACATATTAACAATGGGGAAAACCATGGGGCTGAGGGGGTATAGGGTAACTTATGGTACTATCTGCTCCATTTTTTATAAATCTAAAACTATTCTAAAAGTAGTCTATAAAATAAGATTTTTAAGAGTGAAGAGAACAAGAATTTAAAAAGATAATTGTCTAAAGCAAATATAATGACAATTACATGGTGAAGTTTATAAGATATGCAGATGTAAAATGTATGGCAATCATAACACAAAGTATGGGTGGGAAATAATGGAAGCATACTGCTGTAAGGTATATATATTATACTATATGTGAAATGATATATTATTTGAAGGTAAACTGTGACAAACTTATATAGCCTAGAGTAACCACTAAGAAAAAGAATAAAAAGAAGGAGAAGAAGCATGGAGGAGAAAAAGCAGAAGCTTTTCTCTGAAAACGGTAGCGTGGAGATAAAATGGAGTAAAAAATTGAGTAAGTAAAGCAAGCCTCATTTAAACCAAAAGAGTATGGGAAAAGAAGGGAATAGATTAGAGCACAGGTAAGGCAAGCGCAAACCTGGCAAGATAACAGATTACAATCTAATCATATCAATAATTATATTAAATGTAAACAGTCTGGCCATCCAAATCAAAAGTCAGGGATTGTCTGACAGGATTTGAAAAGTGAGATCCAATTATATACTGTCTACAAGAAACCCACCTTACCTATAAAGACATGATAAATTTTAAAAATGGAAAAAAGATAATCCATGTAAACACCGATCAAAAGAAAGAATGGCCATATTAACATCGACAACATAGACTTTAAAAAAAGATAAACATTTCCAGAAATAAAAAGGGGCATTACATAATACGTAAGAATTCGAAATGTGTGTGTATCCAACAACATAGCTTCCAAAGTGATAAAATGAAAACTGAAATGAAAAAACAGAAAAATCTACAACAATGTTGGAGACAAGTAGACAGACAATAAGGACAGAAAACCTGAACAACACCATTAAGTAATTTGGCCTAACTTTTATAGGGCATCCCAGCCAACAACAAAATAAGTATTAAAGTAGACATGGAACATTCACAAGGATAGTCCATATTCTGGGCCTAAAAACAAACCATAAAACATTAAACTGAAACACAAAATATGTTTTTTAAAACGGAATTAAAATATAAATCAAAGAAATACATCTTTAAAATTCTCAAATATTTGGAAATTAAAGAATATATTTCTAAATAACTCTAAATTCAAAGAAGTGACAAAGGAAACTATACATTATTCTGAATTGAATGAAGGTAAAAATACAACATCAAAATTCATGGATGCAGCTAAAACAGTGCTGATAGAGAAATTTATAGCGTTAAATATTTATATTAGGAAACAATAGAGGCCTCAAATGAGTAATCTAAGGTCCTACTGTAAGAAATTTAAAAAGAAATTAAATCCAAGGCAAGCAAAAAGAGGGAAATAATAAAGAGCAAAAAATCAATGAAGTGGAAAATAAAAAAACAACAGAGAAAAATCAATGAAATCCAAAACAGATCTGTGAAAAGATTTAAAGAAAAATTACTAACCTCTAGACCCTCAAAGTCCAGTAGAACTTTGTAGAATGACGAAAACATTCTATATAGCAGCACCCTCCAATATGGAAGCCACTTGTGACTCCTGGTCACTTAAAATGTGGCCAGTGTGACTGAGGAACTCAATTTTCAATGTAATTTTATTGAAATTAATTTACATCTAAATAGACACATGTGACTAGGGATAACTATCGAACAGTGCAGCTCTAGACTGACTATTGAAAGAAAGGAAGGGGTGGGAAGGAAAGAGGAAGAGGAAGAGATACAGGGAGAGAAAAAGGGAGGCAGAGAAGATGGAATACACAAATAACCGAAATCTGAAATGAAATGAAAAAGAGGACTTCATTACAGATCCTGATGTTAATGCCATTAAAAGGATAATAAGAAAGTATTACAAACAACTATATGCCAAAGTTGATAACATAGATGAAAGGAACTAATTCCTTGAAAGACACAAAGTACTAAAGTTCACTCAAAAAGAACTGAGTAGCACATAAAATCTGAATAGCCATATATAATTTTAAAACTTGAGTCGATGGTATAAAACTAACACAAGGAAACTCTAGGCCCAGACACCTCCCTGTTGAACTCTACCAAACCTTTAAGGAAGAATAACACTCCTATACAAAATGTTCCAGAAAATAGAAAAGGGAACACTCCCAACTAATTTATGAGACCACCATTAACCTTGATACCAAAATCAAGAATATTACAGACCAATATCTTTATAGACCAGTATCTCTCATGAATATATATGCAAAAAAAAACCCTTAACAAAATATTATCAAATAGAATAGATTTATTTCTCCATTTATTTGGTTTTCTTTCTCTCTTCAATGTTTTATAGTTTTTAGTATTCAAATATTACAGAACTTCATTAGATTTTTCCCTCAGTTTTTCATGTTTTTGATACTATTGTCAATTGTGTTTTTAAGTTTTAATTTCCAATTGTTCACTGTCAGTGATAAATACTATTGATTTTTGTATATTGGCCTCACATCCTGTGTCTTTGCCAAAGTCATGTTATTTCTAGTAGCTTTGTTGTAGATTCCTCAGGTTCCTCATAAACAATCATATTGTCTGTAAATAAAGACAATTTTATTTCTTCCTTTTTAATCTGGTTACGCTTATATCTTTTCCTTCCTTTATTTCACTAACTAGGACCTCCCTATAATGAATAGAAATTATGAATGGAATATCCAATGTGGTGCTGGTATAAGAACAGACATATACCTCAGCAGGAAAGAACAGAGAGATTAAAAATAGTTCACACATAGTAACAATTGATTTAGAAGGGGAAAGGTGTCAAGATAATATAATGGGGATAGGATAGTGCTTTCAACAAGTGTGTTGGGAAAATGAGACATCCACACACAGAATTATAAACTTCACCCCATACTCACATTATGTACAAAAATCAACTCAAAATAGATGACAGACCTAAATGCAAACTCTAAACCTATAAAACTTCTAGATGAAAACTTAAGGGAAAACTTTTGTGACACTGGATTAAACAAAGATTTCTTAAGACACTAAGCACAAACCACAAAAGAAATAATTGATAACTCGACTTCAAAATAATTAAAAGCTTCTGCTCTTCAGAAGACAACATTAAGAAATGCAAAGTCAAGCCCCAGTCTGGGAGAAGATATTTGCAAAACACACATCTGAGGAAGGACTTATATCCTAAATATATAGACCCTTATAACTCAAAAAGAGGACGACCCAATTTTAAATAGTCGAAAGATGTGAACAGATACTTCACCAAAGAAGAAACATAGATGGCAAATAAATACATGAAAAGATGTATTTTCATGAACTGGCCAACATAAAAATGCAAAGGGAAACCATAACGAAATACTACTACATACCTACTAGAAATGCTGAAATCAAGCACACAAACACAATCCAATACAAAGTGGTTCTGGTGAAGATGTGGAGCAAATGGAATCTCATGCGTTGCTGCTGGGATCACTATTTATCATCCTGCTGTACTTTTCCCCAAAGCACTTTTCATTACCTTAAAGTTTGCTTACCTATGTAAGTCCATATGCATCTTCTCACATGTTTATTGTCTACCTCCCCCAGTATTAGTACTATGAGGCTGGCAACTTGGTCTGCCCTGTCATCACTGTGTCATTCTGGTACCAAGAACAGTGTCTGGCAATCTTTACCTATTTGTTAAAAGTTGAGGAAGGAGTGGAAAGAAAAGACACTAAGATATCTATAAGTGAATATACGAAGGCAAGGAACCCAGTCACAGCAGTCTACAGAAGGGCAATCTACGGGCGTACGAGAAAATTAATTTAGACCATCAGGAAGCTGCATGGTGTAATGCATGATTCCCAATTTCAGCTGCATATTAGAATTAGCTGGAGAGCTTTGCAAAATCCCAATTCCAGGCCACACGACCAACAAAATCAGCGTCTCTGAGAATGGAACACCAGCACTGGTAATTTTTTTTTTCTTTTTTCTTTTTAGACGGAGTCTCGCTCTGTTGCCAGGCTGGGGTGCAGTGGCGTGATCTTGGCTCACTACAACCTCCACCTCCCAGCTTCCAGCGATTCTTCTGCCTCAGCCTCCCAAGTAGCTGGAACTACATGTGCACGCCACCATGCCCAGCTAATTTTTGTATTTTTAGTAGAGATGGGGTTTCACCATGTTAGCCAGGATGGTCTCGATCTCCTGACCTCATGATCCACCCGCCTTGGCCTCCCAAAGTGCTGGGATTACAGGCGTGAGCCACCACGCCCAGCCAAGCACTTGTAATTTTAAAGTTCCCCAGGTGATCCCAGTGTGCACTCAAAGTTGAGAATTACTGAGAAAATGGAACCTAGACCTTGGAAATGTACACAACTGAGTGTGCAAGCTACTTAACCCCCCTTAGCCTCAAAATTCTCATCTACAAAATGGGAATTATATGCACCTCCCAGAGTTGCTGAAATATTGAGATTCTATATAAAGCTCTTGGGAAATGTAAATTCTCATCCCCAGGGGAAACTTGATCAAATCTTCACAGCTTAGTGTAAGAAATGCTAATTCTATCAGCAATTCACATTTTTCATTGTTACCTGATTATCATGTTGAACATTTACATTGGGGAAATTCAGAAATGCTCATTTTTCTACTTTCCTGGTGGTAAGATGCTGCCTGAAGCTATGTTTAAATTTTTAAGAGTAAATAAACTATGGCAGGAAATCTAGCTGACTATGCCAGTGATTCTCAAACCTAGCTGTACATTAGAATCACCTGAGACATTTTTTTAAAGAAACACACAAATGTCCAGACCTCACCCAGGCTAAATTAATTTAGAATCCCTGGGGTGGCTCCAGAACATCAGTATGTTTTTAAAAAGCCGATTGAAAGGTAATTGTAAAACACAGTTAGGGCTTAAAAGCACTGATTTGCACTAATGATATCCCATGCTAACTGCACGTCACAGTCACTGGGGGAGCTCTTAAAAAAGTTGATTGATTCCAGAACCCTGCTGAGACTTACTGATTCAGAATCTGTGGAAGTGGAGCCTGTCATTCTGCAAATCTTCATAAAGCTCCCCACTGGTGATTCTGATGCAAACTCACTGAGAATTACTACTTTTTATCATACATTTACTCTACGTGTTGCACATCAGCAAAGATCACTTAGAACTTTCACTGGTCTCAAATGCCAAGCCTGCCAGTCACTTTTAATCAGTAACTGACACAACACATCATAGTAACTCCAAAGACTTTACAGATCTTTTCAGAATACTTTTATGTCCAGCCCACTGACCCACATCACCTACCATATGCTGTGTCCAATACTGGCTATGCAGTCCATTGGCCTTTCTAACCAAATTCCTCTAAATGGGCTGCTGATCTGGGAAAAACAACATGGAATCACATTACTCCCCAAGCCTTATTCCCCTTTGCTAAGTGGTAGGTAATGCCAGGATGAATGAAATGAACTCTATTGGTCAAATGAGTATGAATGAAATTTGAGTTGTTTTCTGCTCCTGGAAGCAAACTTATCTATTTGTTTCCCTCAGAGAGATAAATTCAGAGGAAACAGGAGTGATCCCTGAGGTGGGAATAATATAGTGGGCTGCAATTTTAAAACTCTGCTTAGACACAATAACAGGACACTTGGAGTATTATTTTGATCAAACCAATCGGTATATACTGCTCCATGGTGGTACTAGCAAGCAGGTGATAATAGTAGCATTTAAACAAGCAGGCACTATATTACGCATATTGAATATATTAACTCATGTGATTCTCAATTACAATGATAGTAGCCCTATCAGGCAGGTACTATTATTATTTCCATTTTGTCAAAAAAGAAACAAAGGCACACAGAAGTTAGATAATTTACCCAAAGTCCCATAGCTTCTAAGTGGCAGTTTTCTGAAACCAGGCATTCTGGCTTTGGAGTCCAGCATGTTAAGTACTCCACTGCAATGCAGATGAGTGATGGTGAAGCAGTTTAAAAAAAAAAAATTACTGTGTGCAGTAGAAACTGGAGGTCAGGGTATGTGTACCTTGGGCAAATTACTTAACCCCCTGGAGCCTATTTTTGCATCTGAAAAATCAGTAAAATAATTGTACCTGCCTTGTAGAGTTGAGGTGACGATTAAACAAGATTATGCATGTGATGTGCTTAGAAAAGTGCTTGGCATTTTCAAGAGCTTACAGTCAGACATTATTGTTATTTGTATTTTAATACAGCTCAAGTGGTCAGGGAGAAATGAAAACCTATCAAACTGAAAATTTTCCTGCTGATCTTAGATTTGTAGATTCTATAGATTACTAGTGCATCAGATCTAATATGAAATGCAGTCATAAAAGATTTCACAAAAACTTAAGGACTGTCACTGTGACAAACCTCAGCCCAAACAGTCCAGGACAATGCCTCTAAAAAGCAAACACCCTCAATTATCACACTGTGTACATGTAACCGCAACAGGAATCAGACTTCTGAGTAGCTGCAAACTGCAGTTCTCTGTGATTGGAGAACATGCCCCAGAACGGTCTGTCGGGTGGTAATTGCCAGCCCTCCTCAGTCACATATGTATAAACAGAAAAGGAAAACAAAATGAGGGCTCAAATAAAAAGCGTTAACATTCATCAAATGCCTGATACTCTATTAAATGTTTTTCATGCATTACCTTATTTAATCCTCACAACACCCTTCCGAAGTTGAACACGATACAACTACACTGGTTTGTATCACTTTAAATGCATGACTCCACATCTCAAATGGGCCCTCAGCACTGCCTGGGAATCCAACTTTATTTCTCTAGTAAGTTCACTTTCACCCTCTCTAGGACTCTATCACATGTCTCTCCTCCAAGTTCCCACACCTTTCCTCTCCCCTGCTGCCCTCCCTCTCAGCTGATGGACGACTGTACCAATAGACTCTCTTCCCACCATCCACCGTATCTGCACCTGTTGTCTCAGCTTCCCCTCTAGTTACAACAGAGTAAGTGTCGCTGCTCATTTCAAAACCAACTACTCACCTGCGTAGGGTCTCCTCCTCTCTCAGGTATTCAACAGCTACCCTCTACAATGTTCCCCTCTTTCATCTGCAGCAGTTTTTCCTTTCTATGAGTTTAATCACATTGCCATATAAACATTCTGCTTTCTTCTCTCTTGAAAAAACTCCACCCAACCTTAATGCCTCTCTTCTCCATTAAAGTTGTTCTTGTCAAAATGATTAAAATCCTCCTAATTACCAAATTCATCTTACACAGTAACATTCAACATGGTTGACCACTACCTCCTTCCCTTTTTTGGCTTCCCCTCTTCTTTGTGTACACTATTAAACTAGATGTCTTCACCAGTCCCATATATTTTAAATACTATGTACAGTATATGATGTCGATTTCAAAGATTAACTCTAGCCTGACATCCTCCAGGACTTCAGATTTAAATTTCTAAAAAGTATATTTGATATCTCAACCCAAATATCTACTAGATGATTTATGTGTGTATTTCACCACACTAAAAAAAAAAAAAAACCACAAAAACTACCAGGTGACTGATAAATGGAGAGAAGGTGAATAGGTAATGTGAAAAATCAAATATGCTAAATGTTCATGGCACCTGTAGGTGGTAGGTGGTCCGAGCCCTCTGTAAAATTCTTCCCAGCTTATGCTTATGTCTAGTAGGTTTTATTGGGAAAAACCTACTGGGCATCTCAAACTTAACACATTCAAAACGTAAGTACTGATTCTACAACTTCCAAAAATGAAACCTACCCCATCCTACAGTTTTCCTTGAGTCAACGCTAGCATATGAGGGCCTTGTCTATCACATTCAGTGATATTCATAGCTTCTGGAACAGCGTCTGGCACACAGGAGGCGTTCAAAATAGCTGCTGAATGGATTGATGAATTCATGTTCTTTCTTTCTAGGTCTCTTGACCTCCACCGGCCCTTGAGTCATTGGGAAGTTCTTGGCTGTCTTAGGGCCTGATGACGGCTTCTTACTAATCATACCACACTGCTGCTCCTCAGGGAGTTGGTGGCCTTCCCCTGCCACAGAGCCACAGGGTTCCTGTCCCAGTCCCGTCACGCATAGGCGCCCCAACACGCGTCACAGTGCAGCTGGCATCACACGGCTAGGATCGGGTCCTGCCCTCGGGCTGCAGCGACACTACCTCACAGCCCAGGCCCACCCGGGCAGCCTCCCGGGCCAGGGCCACAACCCACGCCTTGGGTCCCCTGCACATCAACGGCATCTTCACGCTCGCCCTCCCACAGCTCGGCGCGGCAGCCTCCCGCACGCTCCCTGCCCACCTGGCCCCCAGTCACCTTTCCTCACCTGGGCCTGCGGGGCCGCCCCAACTGCCCCGCCGCAACCCCAGCAGCCTCGCCAGTTGGGTCCACGCCTAGCCCGCCGGCCTTCGTCGCTGTCCAATCCCACCTGCCCCCGCGAGCCTGCGCACTGGAGCCTCGCCCTGCGCCGGGGCCCTCTGCCTGCCAGGCCGGGACAGACAGAGCCTCTACCGGTCTTCCAAGGCACTGAGAACCCATGGGAGACGCCGCTGTAAATTCCCTGCGGGCCGTGTGCACTACCCTGTGCGCATCCCCCTCTCCCAGGCCAGGCTGATAATGCCAACAGCTGTCTGCGCCATGCTTATATCCTGAACCACTGAGGACTGTGTTCTCCAGGAATGCTCACCTGACCCTCACCTGCCCTCTAAAACCCTACTGAGTCCCCAGAGGCAATTCTCCTGCCTCAACCTCCCCAGTAGCTGGGACTACAGGCGCATGCCACCGCAGCCGGCTAATTTTTGTATTTTTAGTAGAGACGGGGTTTCACTGTGTTGGCCAGGCTGGTCTTGAACTCCTGACCTCAGGGTGGGGGTCCCTTTGTAGTATCAGAGCAGGGCAGCTAGGCTATTGAAAAAGGAGTCAGAGCCTGTGCCAGAATATGAGGTCAGTTGGCTACGAGGTCAATTAAAACAACTTCAGCAAGGGTGGTCAGTGTAGAGGGAATTCAATCGTAGACGTTGCCTGAAGACAGGAAGCCAGGATCTTTTTATCTTGACGAACACACCTCTATTCACTGGTCCTGACCAGAGCCACTTTGGTGAATCCAATTACCCTGAAGGTGTGACAAGACCTGCCTCACTTATCCCCCAGCCTTCAATGCTGGTCCCACAAAGAGCCATATGCTTGAGCTGAACTGCAGTTGAGCAGCGACAGCCACCTTCTGTCCAGGCTTTGAGGCCAGCTTCCTGCTCCGTAGTCACTGACAGTGAGTCTCTACAGAGACTTTTTCTTTCTGCATCAGCCAAGGTACCCTGCAAGCAACACATGCCATTGCCATATGTCTTTGTTTGTGTTGCTACAAAGCAATACCTGAGCCTGGGTAATTATAAAGAAAAGAGGTTTGTTTGTTTCACAGTTCTGCAGGCTGTACAAGAAACATGGCACCACCATCTGCTTTTGATGAAGGCCTCAGGAAGCTTCCATTCATGGCAGAAGACAAAGGAGAGCCAATGTGTGCAAGACAGAGGAAGAGAGAGAGGTGGGAGGTGCCTGGCTCTTTTCCACGACCAGTTCTCATGGGAACAAACAGTAAGAACTCACTCACTTCCACAAGACTAGCACCAAGTCATTCATAAAGGATCTACCCACATGACCCAGACACTTCCCTCAGGCCCCACCTCCAACATTGGGGATCAAATTTCAACATTAGATTTATTTTATTGATTTACTTATTTATTTTGAGATGGCGTCTCGCTCTGTTGCCCAGGCTGGAGTGCAGTGGCGTGATCTCAGCTCACTGCAATCTCCACCTCCCTGGTTCAAGCAATTCTCCTGCCTCAACCTCCCCAGTAGCTGGGACTACAGGTGCATGCTGCCACAGCCGGCTAATTTTTGTATTTTTAGTAGAGACGGGGTTTCACTGTATTGGCCAGGCTGGTCTTGAACTCCTGACCTCAGGTGATCTGCCCGCTCGGCCTCCCAAAGTGCTAGGATTACAGGCGTGAGCCACCGCACCCACCCCAGCATTAGATTTAGATGGGACAAATATACAAACTATATCACCAGGGTAGGATTCCCCTTTAAAGATGGACCCCATGTCTAATGTTTCTTCACAGTGTCTAACATCAGGATTCTGCGCTGGTCATCATTTCACAAACATGAGCAGCATGGCTGCTCCAAGACATACAGAGGGAATAACCCCCACTCACATCACCAGGAAATCCTTGCATAGAGGCTAAATGAACAGTTGGTAAGAGTGGACCCTGAGGTCTCATTCCATCTCCCCCAGACTTCCTGCTTGACCACACAATATTCCCAGAAGCCACTGACCCAGAAGGCTCTTCTTGGCTTTCTGTCCTTTCACCTGTGAAAAATTCAAAGAACTATAAAGTTTAGGGCCCATCACAGTCAACTACCCTTCTTTGGAGGCCTCTTTAAACCCTTGAGTCTTACCAATTTCCAGTAGCACTAGGAGTCTTGCAAACCTAGCCTTAAGTCCCTGCTTTGCTACTGAATAGTTGGTGGCCTTTGGCAGATTACTTCCCAACTTGTGTCTCAGTTTTCCTTTTTTTAAAAAAGGGGACACAGTTGCAAGTGTTTAATGAGACAAAGAACAGAAGCATTCATCACTGTGCCTGGCAGTGAACACTGCTTTTCTTGCTCAAGAGATTTGAGCCATATGCTTCTCTAGGTCTGTGACTCTCCCAGAGTTTCTGGGAGTTCTCTCTGAGCAACAGACCCACTGCAGTCTCTGTACTTTAGGGGTAAGGCTGGATGCCCTTCACACATCACGCAGTCTGGATGAGTTCATGCACCACACAGTGATTCCAAAAGCAGAGGCCCAACACCTAGTTGCTAATGTTGCCTCTCCTCATGGTCCTAGGATTCAGTCACACAGGGCTTCCCATGCAGCTTAAGGTCCTCCTCACTCCCCAGTGCAGGCCCAGTTTCACTCTCTGGTCCTCCAGCCCAGGCCTCAGTTCTGCCTCATTTAATCTATCCCTCCAGGTCCACTTTCCAACAGGGCTGGGAAGTCTTTTGGTTGTCCCCTGCCTGCTGCACCTCACCTCCCAGACACCGCTTCCTTATTTCCTGCATGGTCCGAGGCTCAATGCTAATCCCTGGGTGTCTGCTGCTATAACAGAATTCCTGAGCCTGGATAATTAGCAAAGAACAAAACGTTTTTTTCTCACAGTTCTGGAGAATGGGAAGTCCAAGATCAGGTGCCAGCATCTGATGGGGGTCTTGTTGCTGCACCCTCCGGAGAAGAGGAACACTGTGTCCTCATGTGGCAGAAGGCAGAGGGCAAATAGGAAAAAGGAAGGCAAACTCGCCCTCTTTAATATCATTAATCTCACCCAGAAGGACAGAGTCCTCATGGTCCTTTCACCTCCTGAAGGTCGTACCTCCTAACACTACCACAGCAGCAACCAAATTTCTTTTAATATTAATACATGAGTGTAGGAGGGGACAAACATTCAAATCATCACACTGGGAAGGCTCAGTTGGAGAAGCAGAATTGGCCAGCACAGGGAGGCAATGCTGGTTTTGGAATTTTTGTCTTTGCAGTCCTTGGTCTTGATCCAGATATCCAGATGCCCTTTGAGATGGACCTTGAGGGCCATGCTAATGTCTGCTTTCTGCTGAGGTAGGGCTCTATCCACTCCTTACAAGTATAAGTACTTACTGCCAAACATACCCTCATCCAAGCCATGGGTCCCCAGATACGGTCAGGAGGACCCCAATGGATAGCTGGAACTCAGGACCTTGGGAGAGACCCCAAGGCCCATGCTCAAGTTCAGAGTTTTCTAACTCAGGCTTGGAGCCCAGGAAGAGAAGATAACTAAGAACAACACTGGCAGAAAAAAAATCACTTCATTGACATTACCCTTCACAGCACCCCCTGCTTCAGGCCTGTGCTTTACAGCCTGGTTCATTTGGGAATGGTATGCGTCACACCCAGCCCTATTAAGTCTGAGCTGATGAGGACCATGAGCTTGGAAGAAGCTGGGAGGGCCTCTCTGTGTGTTTCTCTCTGCCCTGCTTTGAGACGCTTCACATAAAAGACTCTATAAAAATAAATTGTGGAGATTTCAATGCCAATAAAAATCCCAGTGGAGGTGGAAAACTATTTAAAGGGCACAAGAACATACATTTATCTTGTGAATCCCTGGCTGCCTGGTCCCTGAGCCTGACACACAGCAGATGCCCAATAAATATTAATAGATTGATCCATTTACTGGCTGCTCATCCGTTTGCAGCTTCAGCCAGCCCATGGCTCTGCATGCACACACCACAAGGAGAGATAATCCATAGGCTTCGATGGAAGAGAGCTGCTCAGCTGGCAGGAGGGCCTGCCACAAACCCTTGAACATAAATGTCTTGCCCTCCACTTGCAGCTCTACTTACTAACTGTAAAATAATGATGTGGCAGAAAGTGAAGTGCAAAGACTGCCAAATTCTAAGAAAGAACCTAGATTCATGCCTTTTAATCCTTATGAATTGCTCCTTGGTCTGCACCAAGTCCTGTGCTTTACAGCAAGAATACAGATGTCTTCACTGAACTGCATCTCATTAGTGGAACCTAACAGAGTGCAAACAGAAGACAACTTTGTTTCTTTCCAATGCCATTTGAACTCAATGCCCAGATGCTTTTTTCCCTGGGCCCATGCATATGAAATCTTGGGCTGGTTTATAACTTTGAACACCCATAATATTCCCATTTCAGTTTAAGATTCCCTCTGACTTATCTAATTGTTAGGCTCTCTTCCCCTTCAGCCTGGGAAATGGGCACCATCAATTTCTCCTTTCTCACCCAGGTTCACACCTAGGCGCTCCAGACTCAGTGGCTGTCTGACACCTATACAGCTGGAGTCCTCCTGCAACGGGCCCGCTGGGCTCAGCAGCTATTTTGAGCTGTCTATTTCTTCTGCGAGACAATCTTGTGTTTTCTCAGGAATTCCTGTACAGAAGATCTCTGAGTATAAACCCATGCCCAGTGATGTTGCCTCTGCCAAGCTACTTACAAGACCCTCCCTCAGCCCCTCCAGGGCTACCAATCTATTTATGTAATTTTTGCCATGAATAAAGGTACCAGACAAATGAGTAAGTGGAGGCTGAGTTGTAGGCATTGTTTTGTGCCCCAATAATGGGCTGCACAGGAAAGGGCGGGCCACCATTTTTGTAATTCAGTGGCTACACGTGGGTGCCTTTTTGTGATTCCCCCTAATGCATGCTCTGTGGGAGCTGAGGCTCTGGCTTTCTCTCTGCTGGGGTCCCCTTCACCCCTGCTTATTTCGCAGTGGCTCCAGGCTATGCCCTGCCTGCAGCTTACTTGGCTACATAAAAAGCGCATCCACACCCTTGCCCTGACATAGGGATTGGCTGTTTACTCCTAGCACAGTCCTCTTTCTCTTTGCTCTCCTGTCAGGCATGTTGTTGCTGTCATCACCTCTCACCATGAGATTGCTCAGGGCCATTCTAGACACCAAATCCTTGCAGAAGACACATGTCAAACCCTGTATATGATTTGAGCAGTCTTTCTCATGTGGCTGGAGGGAAAGGAGAGGTACCTCATTCCTCTCCCCTCCACAAGGAGGGGAAACAGCTATGGAAGCGGAAATGCCATAGCAATCCAACAACTCTTTTCAGAGGAATTTTCTACTCTTGGCCTCAATTTTTTGTAAACCCTCATGGGTGTGTTAGTGGTAGAAGTCATCTAGGTTTTTGGTGGCCAATCTGTATGGGTCTGCAGCAATCTCAACTCTTGCCTCCTCAGAAGAAAGAATCTGAGGGGCATAAGGCAGAGAGAGAGACCAAGGCAAGTGTTAGAGCAGGAGAGAAAGCTCATTAAAAAGCTTTAGAGCAGGAACAGAAGGAAAGAAAGTACACTTGGAAGAGGCCCAAGTGGACAACTTGAAGGACAAGTGCCCCATTTGACCTTGAACCTAGGATTTCATATGCTGACACACTTCCAGCATTTTGCACCCCTTTTCCCTTACTTTTCCCTCAGGGTGAGCTGCCCGCATGCACGGTGGCCTGCTAGCACTGGGAGGTGAGCATGGGCAGTGTGTTTAGTGGAGCTGTACACATGTTCACCTGAGGCTTTCTTCCCTTTCCGGGTGGCATGCCTCCGGAAGGTCATACTCTGCCATTTTGCCCCATAATGCTTGTGCTTGAGCCCACTTGCCCAATTCTTGAAAGCTGCCAGTTACCAATTTCAGATGTTTTTATCTATTGGGAAGCTGCCTCTCTCTGGTGCTGGCTGTGACCAATTATTATTTCAGAGAGACAATGCGACAACTGCCTGACCATCAGCTGATGGTCGCCTGACATTCCTTGTTGGTGGGAGTAGCCCTCTCCTGCTCTGCTCCTGCCTGACTAGCTACCTACCAGGAGCTCCAAATGACTGCAAGAAAGAGTTTGGAGATGGTCCAAGAGCTGGGATTGGAACTGGTGACCTGGGTTGTAGTCAGATACTGGAGAGTTTCACATGCCATGCTGAGAAATTTGAACTTTATCCCATAGGATTGCAGGGAAGCGATATTCAGCAGGAGAGTACCTGGACTTATTTGCCTCTGAGCATGCTGGGTGGAGAGGCATGATGAAAGTGGAGACCTCTTTGGTGTGCACTAAGTAGGTTTATAAGCAATGTTCAGAGAATCTTCCACTCAAAGTAAAAAAAATTCTCACCTTTTGCTCATTTCTCAAAATGGTTTCTAATTCAGTCTTAAGAGCCAGACACTCTTCTTGGTTTGGGTTTTGTACTGTCTTATGTGTTGATCAATTAGGTGAGGCCTCAAGGGTAGACTTAGTGCTCAGGAACACAAAATCTGTTATACTTTTAGGTCCTAGAGACAGCAGGCACAGCAGGCCACACAGGACCACATGGGGAAGACACCAGGGTGGCCAGGAGGCTGAAGACAGGAGCATGCCTTTGATATACAAAGTAACCAGCACAGAGCTGCATCTCTATCTCTCCCTACGCTCCAGGAGACCATATTCCTCTCCTTAATCATCCCAGGGCCAGGTACAAGCCAACTAGAAACCATGTCTAGAGTCAAAGCCCACTGGAATGATTCAAACTGGCTAGTCCTAAGCTGTTCACCCTGCCTTGCCTTTCCCATGGAAACCCAGTAAAGGCCATGGCCTAGGTGTCCCCCTCGCCTGTCTTCTGCCTCCTGACCACCCTGATGTCTTTCCCATGTGGAGTGGCATGGGAAACTCTAGAACCTGTATGTATCATAAACTTTATTTTCATGAGTCTGTCCTGGGTCTCTTCTTGTGGTCACACCTGACTGACCACATCATAAAAGAATACAAAACAGCTTGCCAGGTCCTTAGGCAGGCATGATTGAGTGAGAAGGATGTAGTCCTGGGCCTCAGTGACTTTATTTACTTGTGGCCTTAGATAAATTATTGAACTTCTCTTGGTCTCAATTTCCTCATCTATAAAAATGACCCTTGCAGTGTACAAGTCAGAATAAACTAGACTATGCTGCTGTAATAGATAAACCCCGAATCTTAGCCACCTGTAGCAGTAAAGGTTTCCTTCTTGCTCTCAGTGCATACGCAATGTGGGTCAGCTGGCCACTCTGCTTCCCGTTCCCTGACTTAGCATGCAGGCTGATGGCACGCCCACTGTCTCTGATCACATTAGGATCTCAGTGGCAGATGGAAGGAGTGCTCAGGTGGGTCCTCCACCTGCAATTAAATGCACCAGCATGGAATTGGCAATGCATGCCTCTCCTCACAGCTCCATGGTTGGAAATCACATGGCCCTGCTTCACCACAAAGGAGCCCTGCATGACTACTACAAATGCCTACTCCACGGGTATAGGGTGAGGGTTACATGTGCTACAACACAAAGAGCCTGGCACAGGGCTTGAAGGCTGGCAGGTTCTGACAAAGCTCTTCTAGGAAGAGCAGCCTCCACCCACAGCTGTGGTCAAGACTCCCAGGTTTGCACTGGTAAGTACTTTAGAAAAAACATACTGTCTACAGTAACACAGACTTTTTTTTTTTTTTTTTTTGAGACAGAGTTTTTCTCTTGTTGCTCTGGCTGGAGTGCAATGGTGCAATCTCAGCTCATTGCAACCTCTGCTTCCCGGGTTCAAGTGATTCTCCTGCCTCAGCCTCCCAAGTAGCTAGAATTACAGGTTCCCACCACCACGTCTGGCTAATTTTTGTATTTTTAGTAGAGATGGGGTTTCACCATGTTGGCCAGGCTGGTCTCGAACTCCTGACCTCAGGTGATCCATTCACCTTGGCCTCCCAAAGTGCTGGAATTACAGGCGTGAACCACCATGCCCTGCTGGAGCTTTTCACTTTAAAATTATTTCAAAATGATAAAAGGAAATCTGAAAAGTCCAGTGAAGGAAAACCACTTGGGAAACAGAAATCCCAAAGATCAGGATTGATAAATGTCTCTATCTTCGAGTTACAGACTAAGAGGACTCTCAAGGACAAAATCTGGGGAAAGGTGATTGATAATCTCTTGTGTAAGAAGGTTTTCGGGCCGGGTGCGGTGGCTTAAGCTTGTAATCCCAGCACTTTGGGAGGCTGAGACGGGTGGATCACGAGGTCAGGAGATCGAGACCATCCTGGCTAACACGGTGAAACCCCGTCTCTTCTAAAAAATAATAATAATAATACAAAAAAACTAGCCGAGCGAGGTGGTGGGCACCTGTAGTCCCAGCTACTCGGGAGGCTGAGGCAGGAGAATGGCATAAACCGGGAGGCGGAGCTTGCAGTGAGCGGAGATCCGGCCACTGCACTCCAGCCTGGGCGACACAGCGAGACTCCGTCTCAAAAAAAAAAAAAAAAAAAAAAAGAAGGTTTTCAGTTGCAAGAAACAGGCAGAGCAACTTAAGCTGGCTTAAGCATGAATAGACTGATTGCCACAGGAACTCCAAGTCCCACCGCAGGACAGGGTTCAACTGGTTGACTCAGTTATACCAACTGGGACTCCAGCTCTCACCATTCCCCAGCTCTGGCATCCACAGTGTTGATTTTGTTTGGCTTCCTTTGAAAACGGATCCCTCTTAAGGTCTTGGAAAGGCTGTCAGAAGCTGTACAGTGGGGTAGATAAATAATTGCTTCTGGAAATTTTCCCTAAAGATGTGTGGGTATTTTTCTAAAAGTCCCTATGAAATATTTGTGTATTTCACTGGCTTAAATTTAACTATGACTTCTGTCCCTAGCAAGAAGGGTTGCCTTGAAGCCAATTGGGCCATGCTGACAGGAATAAAGAGGAAAGGATGCTGAATAGACAACGCATAGTCTACGTTACCCAGTGAGAGTAAGCAGGCCTGGTTTTAAGAACTGAGCCAGAGATGGGTTTGAAACCTGATGATCTTTAACAGTTTCTTCTCAAAGACGTGGGATGACTTGAAAGCGCTTGTCAGTCAGGCAATGAGAAATCCAATGAAGAACCACAGAGGAGACATGGTGTCCCTTCCTCTGCTCTTCTCCTTCACCCTCAACCCTGAGATGCATCCACTGACACTCACCTTGAAACTCCCTCCCTCTGCTACTCCCTTTGGGGGTTGATGCTTCATTGCGTGTCAGCTCTCTTTAGAGTGCATTCTACAGAACCTCATGTAGATAAAACCATGTCACAGCATTGCTTTGAGGCCTCAGTGACTGCTTCCCTTGCAATGGAATTCACCATGATTTCGCCTAAGTGGAAATATCCCTCTGGGATCCCTCATGTTCAGAGATATCACAAATTCAAAATGTACAAAGCCAAAATGATCACCAAATAGGATATTCCAACTCAGTTGATGACCCCATCACTCCTCCTTCTCTGGAATGAGTAATGGTCTCTAGAGTGGTCTCAATTCTTGTCTTTCCCATACCAATCCATCTTCCACCCCACAAACCAGACTAACTTTTCAGATTTGAGTTCTGATGATAACAAATACCTGCTTAAAAGTCAAGCCTTTTAGCTCACAGTGCGTGCCCACCTCTCAGTGGCTCTCCTCCTGCCTCTCGGCTCCATACATAGTCTGTCTGCATGTTGGGGTCTTTGATGGCCTCCTCCCATGCCTAGCATGCTAAGCCCTTTCATGCTTCCACCTCTGCTTCCAGAGGAGCTCCTGCGACCCCATCCAAAGCCCTCTCCTCAGGCAGGATTCCCATTTCCTTTTGGGGAAAAAAAAAAAAAATCCTTGTTTTTTTATATGTTTACTTCCATACCATCATTCCAGCATCCATCCCATTGATTGTAATACTATTTCATGTGTTTATGTTTTATCTCCTGCACAGGAAGCAAGTCCCCAGATGGCAATTCTCATCCACATCACGGCCGTCCACTGGGCCTTGCCTACAGCCTGCTATACAGCATGTGCTCAGTGAATGTGTGTCAAGCCAAGGGAGCAGAGACACCTAGAGCTGCTCCAACATTCTTCCTGTATGTTTTTCTCCATGATTATTTGACTCTGAAGTTGAAGCTTTTATTCTGTAGCAGGTATAAGTACTGAGGGATGGAATTGGTTTAGACTCTTATAATTTATTAAAAATTACTACAGGTGCCAAAGTGATAACGTTGACTATGTAGGTGGGCTAATCAGCCACAGTGAGCCTCAGAGGCTGAGCACTCTCATTCTTGGTCAGTGAGTCTGTAACCTTCTATAGAACTTGACCTGCCAATATGTGGAGCCACTATGGCATGGTTAAAGCACAGTTGGAAAACCCAGTTTTTAGTTAAATGTTTTTATTTTGAAATAACTGTATACTCATAATGCAGTTGGAAGAAATAACACAGATGATGCCCTGTCACCTTTACCTGGTTTTCCCCAACAGTAGCATCTTATAAAACTAGAGTATAGTATCTCAATTAGGATATTGACATTGACATAATACATCCATCTTATTCAGATTTTCTTAATTGTATTTATACCTGTTTGTGTAGGTGTGAAAGAGAGAGTGTGTGTATGTGTTCTATACAATTTTATCCCATGGGTAGGCTCATATATCTGCTACCTGTCAGGATACAGAGTATTTCCATCACCAAGAGGACCCCTCCTGCTGCCCTTTTATAACCACACCTGCCTTCTCTCCTCCCCCACATCTCCTTAACTTCTTGTAACCACTAATCCATTCTCCATTTCTATAATTTTGTCATTTTAAGAATGTTCTATATATTGAATCATACTTGTACTACCTTTGGGGATTGGCATTTTCTCACTCCACATAACTCTCTGGGGTTTCATACAAGTTGTTGTGAGTGTCAAGAGTTATTTCTTTTGATATGGATTACCACACGTTACCTAGCCATTCACTTATTTGAAGGATATCTGGGTTCTTTCTCATTTGGGGCCATTACAAGTTAAGTTGCTATGAATATTTTCATAAAGGTTTTTGTATAAACACAAATCTTAATTTCTCTAGGATAAGTACCCTACGTGCAATTGCTGGGTCTTACGGTGATTGTGTGTTTAGTTTCATAAGACCCAATCAAACCATTTTCCACAATGTATACACTATTTTACATTCCCATGAGCAATGTATGAACAATCCCCTTTCTCCACATCCTCAGCAGCATTAGGTGTTTTCCCTATTTTTGATTTGACCATCCTGATACATACGTGGAGATAACTTATTGTAGTTCAGTTTGCATTTCCCCAATGGCTAATTGAAGTTGAGCATCTTTTCATGTGCTTATTTGCCATCTGTATATTATCTTCCGTGAAATATCCATTCATGTATTTTTCTTATTTTCTAATGGGATTTTTTTGTTTTGTCGCGGTTGAGTTTTGTGAGTTCTTTATGTATTCTAAACACCAGTCCTTTGTTGGATATATGATTCCAGATACTTCCTCCTCATTTGTTGCTTGGATCTTTTATCCTCTTAACAGAGACTTTTTACAGAGAAAAAAATAAACAAAAAACAATTTGTTAATTTTTCCTTTTCTTTTTACAGATCATGCTTTTGGTGTCAAGTCTGAGAACTCTTTGCCTAGTCTTAGATCCCAACAATTTTCCTCCCCCCCCCTTTTATTCCCTAAAGATCATATAGTTTTGCATTGACATGTAAGTCCAGGATCCATATGGAGTTCATTTTTGTACACAGTGCGACGTTTAATGTCAATGATCATTTCTTTTTTTGTCTATGGATGTCCAATTTTTCCAGCACCATTTGTTGAAAAAACAATTCTTTCCTCACTGAATTTCTCCTGCATTTTGTCAAATATCAGTTGGGAATATTTGTGTGGGTCTATTTCTGGATTATCTATTCTGATCCATTGTTTTATGTGTCTATTTCTCTATCTCACTATTACTCTAGCTATATAGTAAGCCTTAATATTGATTACAGTGATTCCTCCCACTCCACTCTACTTTTTGAATATTATAGCTATTCTAGTGCTTGTGCATTTTCAAATTAAGTTTCAGAAGATATTTTTATTTGTATAATGTAAATTACATTATGAATATAAAATGAAATTTATAAAATTAATTTCAGAATAAACTCATCTATGATTACAAAATACCTTGCTAGGATTTTGATAAGAATTGCATTAGACCTATAAAATTAATTTAGGGAGAATTGATGCCTTTACTATGTTGAGTTTGGAAGCCCACTTTTGCACTTCAACTTAGTGCTGAATATGTATATGCTTTAGCAACCTCATAACAATGGTGTGCTGGCACATAATAGGAGCTTCATAAATATTTATGGCATGGAGGGAAGATGGGAAGGACAAGTGAAGTCTTGAAGAGTCTGGATCAGTTGTCCTTAAATCTGGCCACAGAGACAATCATCTGCTGAGCTTGGTAAAAGTACAGGTTTCTGGGCTTCATCTCAGCCCTACTGGTTCAGAATCTCCAGGGATGAGGCCAGTGAATATGTATTTTGAACACCTGCTATAGTTGATCCTCAAGTACAGCCAGGTTTGTAGGATGTAGCAGCCAACAATGGAAGCAGTTGAGTCTCGTAGGAATTAGCTGTTCTTTCTGACATTTGCCCTGAAACAAAGCAAGTGGTAGCTGCAATTGAGTCCACCTAAGACAAATTAACATACGGCTCAAAATGAGTATAGCAGCCTGGGAGTCAAGGGTGGTCCTTTCCTATAAGGAGGAGGACCAGATGTATTTTGAGCCTGTATCCACCAATTTCTTTTCCAAAGAGGAAATAAGCAACCAGTGTTCAGCAGAATGTGAGCAGTTCTAAAATCGTAAATACTGTTATTTAATCACTTCATTGCATACTTGATTAGTTCCCTAACCTTGAGGACTGTGAAACTGTAATGATGCACCAGGGGAGCTGGCCTCAGCTCTGAGAGAATTTAGAACAAGGCTGTTCAGATCCCTGGAAACATCTTTTTCATTAATAGCAGAAGAAGCCAAATGACCTATAAGATTTTTCTGTCATAAGGAGAACAGAAAAATTAGAAACAAAAGCACATAGAGGAGAGTTCACGAATTAGATTTTAGAGCACAGACTTTTTAAACCTTGGTCTTTGTTTCTGTTTGGTTGGTTATTCTTGCTTTCTTTCTCTCTCTTATTTTGCAGTTTCAGTCTCTTTATTTTCAATGTAAAATTTATAGCTATATAAAAGTAATTTTTGACAAAATAAAGTGTATTCTCCTAATCCCATCACCCAAACTTTGGTCAATTTCTGTTTCATTGCTGAGGCTCGCCTCTGTTCATGTTGCTTCTCCTTGTGCCTGCGAGGCCTTCCATAGTTGTAACCAGCATGTAATTCTGAGTTATTACATCAAACACTTGACTAAGTTGTGAGTTCTTCATAGTTATATTGCTTTCTTGGCAGTGCAATATTCTAATATGCTATTGTACCATCATTTTCTCTAATGTTACCATCATTCTAAGGCATTTCAGCCAATTCCAATGTGTTGTTTTTATCAAGAGCACTACAGTGAGCATTTTTAAATAAATTAATATTTTTGCTATTCTGGATTATTTCTATGGGATAATTCTCAGAAATTTCATTGCTAGGTCAGTGGACATACCCAGCTTTTGATATTTCTGAATATGCCAGCTTCAGCAAAATTTTGCCAGCATTGGACAGTTTTTTTTTTTTTAAATTTTGTGAACGTAATGAATGCAAATCAATATATTGACATTGTTTTGGTTAGAATGTTTTGTATGTTTGTTGGTCATTTGTATTTTATTGTATATTTTGCCTATTGAAATCCTGTATTGATCTATTATAAACTATAATGGGCTTTCTAAATATTAAAAATATTAATCTTTGTTCACAATTATGTAAACGCTTTCCCAACTCATTGCTGTTCTTTTTACATGAGTTTTGTCATTACTATTGTACAGAAGTTTAAACTTTTTCAATATTGTCAGCTTTGTAGGTTTTTTGTTGTTATGCTTTTGGTCTACTGCAGTAAGCTGGAAGAGTGATCATTCCTCTGCAGATCTGATAAAACTAGAGCCTGTTTCCTACCAGTCTTTCTCTGATGTGTGTGTGTGTGTGTGTGTGTGTGTGTGTGTGAGTGTGTGTGTGTGTGTGTGAGAGATTCTAGTCGATGAAGTGGGCTTTGAAACTAAATCATTTTTCCAGCTCTCCCAGTTGTATCTATGAAGTTGTCTCCCCTTCCCCTATGCTGAGACCCCGACTCTGCCCTGCTTTCTCTGTTACACAGCACCAGGTATGCTCCTGGGCTTGCCTCTGGTCCCCCAAGTGTTTCTTTTGGGCGTTTGCTAATCCACGTGTCTTTAGTTCTTTGTCCTAATATGGGGTAATGCTGGATCTACCACATCACTCCGCTTTCTTTACTAGATATCCCCATCTTATTTTTCCTTCATATGCTTTGTAGAATCAGGTATAAAGTCCAAAAGGAAAGTCCTTTTAAAAGAATGTATAGCTATGTGGAGTTGTACAGAAAAGATACAGAAAGATATCAAAACATATTACACCCATAACCTTGGAGCCAATTCCCTTTACAGAGTCCTTCCACTGTGATAACCATAGAAACTCCTTTGTTCCAAGGTGAACTACGAAGTGCACCCTACAACCCTGTATCTGTCCCGGAGAGTGTGTGCCAGTGCCGCAGCAAGACCTCACCCTGCCTGGGGTATCTTTGAGGAGGAGGTTGGTTCTCAATTCCTTTCACAAAGGGAAGCCACCCACCCCCTTCTCACCACCTCCCCTTTCCACACGCACACACACACACACGCAAAGTTTTGCTGGACGTAAATCCCAGAACTGAAGAGAGGCAACAGCAATGATTCAAAATGAGCCGCGGAATTGACAAGCATACTCTTCTTGCAGTGAGCTCTTAACAACTGGGCCAGGCCCTTCATCCCAGGTCACCTTCGCAGGAGCCTACAGGTTTCTTTCCCCGTGGCAGAGCCAGTGGGTACACTCTTTGGACCAAGGTCACCTGAGGGCTCTTCTGTCAAAAGGACTTCCATGCAGAAACCCTCAGTCTCTGCCTCGGGAGACGGTTGCTCTCTGTGTTTACCTAAAACAAGAAGCAGCTTTTAATGGGTGGCCTCCTCATTTTGCTAGCAGCCTTCCCTAAACAGAACAGTTCCGTCCTCTTCTTAATACCACTGAACAAGGGTGTTTTTCTTAGCCTCATAAAAGAGAAATATTTTGTGAAGGAAAAGTAGGACTCATGCCACTTTGTGGAAAGACTTGTGTTACACAAATTCACATGAAAAGACACATTCTAGGGGAAATGTGAAAAGGCACCAAAAGGAGAACCAGGCAGATGTAGTGTGAATCCACCCCTCCTACCTGTATGATCTCAGGCAAATTAAACCTTTTAAGCCCCTTTTAAAAAGAGAAATAAGAATATCACTCAAAATTGACATGAGGATTAAGTTAAATCACATGTAGAAACTATCTTATGTACTAGGACTGTCTTAATGTCTAAAAGGACCAAATGAAATAATTGGCGATTAGGTTTAAAGGCTGCACTGCTCTGTAGGCAAAGTCCTCCTTATAAATGAGATCATATATACAGTGGAGGGGGTTCAGCTTATAGGGGTTATGGACATTTTGGAGAATTTAAAGGCTGTTAAGACCTTCATTTCCCCAAAGAAGCACACGAGTCAACATTCTAGGTGCAGTAGCCCATAGATGCCATGAAGCACACCTGTGGGCTGCTGCATGGAGCCAAACTAAGAACTCACGCCTTGAGCACTCATGTTGGCACACCCATCCTCTGTCTGCAGGGGAGGGTGAGACCTGTTCTCCTTTTTGTGCGGGATCAGTGATTCTAACAGGACTCACCCTGAGCACATCCCACGCCACAGTCCATACATAGATGAGGACTTGGTAGAGCCTGGCACCCTTGTCATAGGTGAGTGTTTCTCCCCACCCAGACCCATATCACATGTTAAGGCACAAGGCCAACTGTCTAGTTCCTTTGACTACATGGAAAAACCCAACAGGATTGAATGCATTAAAAAGCTTGTATCCTCTCACTGGAGTAATTCCCTCCTTTGTGATTGAAGATAAAAGTAGCTAATGTTTTTTAAGCACTTACCACTATACACTTGGCATCATAACCGCATGAGGTGGGTTTGGTTATCTCCATCTGGCAGTCAGCTGCATATGGAACAGTTTAAAAGTCATGTGCTGCAGGTCTCCCAGCTAGTGAGTGGCAGAGCCAGGCTTCAAATCTGAGCACCCCCAACCACAATGCCACACCTTCTGCCTTTCTCTTCCCAGCTGGCTCAGAGGCACTGCACATGTCAGTGGACTGGCCCTTGTGGTTCACCAATTGTTCAGCCTTCTTCTTTCAGCTTCCCAGCCCTGTGGAGTCAGCTCCAAGAAGACTGCCCCTGCATATAAGCTGCTTCCTGCTTGCCCACACTTCTGTCAGTCCATAATGTACACTCCCGATGTTATAAAGTGTTCTACTTCCCCATACATGAACATGAACGGTTTCAAAGCCTCTGAATCTTCCACTCTATTAACTTGTTGCTTCCTATTTCCGATAAGAACTAGCCCTTTTGTTATATTTTAATTTCAAATATCCACTCTCTTTATCAGCTGGCCCACCACTGTCCTCTGAGGCTCCAGCTCAATCATTTGTGGTGGCTGAGCTTCCTTATGTACAGCCAGGAAAATGGATCTGGGACACAGTGGGAGGAAAGTGGAGGAGTGTGTTTCAGTTATACCTGAAACTTCTCGGACTGATGTCTCGGTAAGTTTCAATGGACTTTGAAACTCTGTTTATGTGAAAGTTTTTGGAACATTCGGCATTTTTAAATATGCACTGTAAGTACTTTAACAGAATGTTGGGTGGTTACAGACCTGCCCAGAATTTAACCTCCCTTCCTCCCAGTGTGACAGTTTCTGCTGTCCTTATTCCTCCTGTGTCCTCATCAATATGTTCTGACCCTGCCTGGTGACCAGGTCAGCTTCCGGTGGCTCCTTGCTTTAACAGTGAGACTTTCCTGATGCTGGTCTATACTCAGCCACAGCAGTCCAACAAGATGGGCCCTATGACAGGACACCAAGACTCTTCTCTGCAGTACATCCAGCAGAGGGGCAGGTAGGAGCAGGCAAAACAGGAATCAGCACTAGACATTTAGACCCCCAAAAGAAAGAGACCCGAGGAAAGAGATGCACCCTCCTGTACACAGGAGTCAGAATAGATGGGCACTCAACAGGTGGGCCATGGAGTGGGGAACCGATCAGGCTTGAATTCTGGTTCTGTCACTTACTCACTGGATAACCTTGAGAAAGCCCCAAATGTGTCATGTGAAATGGGGCTGATGACAGTCCCCATGTTGTAGGTCGTTTTCATGGTGCAAGGGTCATGGTAAGTGCTCTGTGAAAATGGCCATCACAATGACGCATGACTCCCAGAGAAGATGCAGGGGAAACTGGGCAATGCCAGCAGACCATTCCCCGCCCCCAGCTGAAGTGACTTGATAGCACTGAGCCCTGCTGCTGTCAGAGCTCAGCCCCAGACCACCCAGTCAGAGTGATACCCACCTGAGGGCACCGTACTCCAGGTCCACAGGCTCCTCCAGGTCTTCCCATTCACTCCCACTCTCTGGGGACTCTTCTGGAGGCAAAGACTCTGGGACAGTGCCCCAAGAGCAGAACTGTGGCAAGAGAATGGTCCCAGAATCTGCCTCCAAACATTCTTCACAGGGTAGCTGGCCTTGGCATGTAGAGTTGATGGTAAGATACTCTTCATCCTCCGAGGTGGGAGAAGGGGCTCCACATGGATGGTACATGTCACCTTCCCCATCCTCCCCATCCAATTCAGGACTAGAAAACAGAAGCCCATGTGTCTTCCAGCCTTAATAAAACAAATTCCTTGCCCCACCTTCCCCTTGCCTTTTAGAATACTCTCCACGACGCAGGCCGGTGAGACTCAGCCAATGTTGAAACAGCTCATGCCAGAGGCTGCTCTGGGCACCAAGAAGCAAGAAACGAATAAGGCACTGCCCCGGCTTTGAGGAGCCCCCAATTTAATGAGAAGTTGGAGCAGTAAAGAAATGTTACAGTCCATGTAGGAAGTGCTATGATAGAGGCAGCTGCAGCACCTTACTGAGCTCAGGAGACAGAGGGGCTTGCCAGAGAGCACAGCATTGCAAGCAGGGCAATGACCCAATTCTAAGACTGACTCTTCACATGGCAAACAGAGTCAGTCAGACCTTGGACAAGTTTATTGACTTCATTGGAACCTCAGTTTTCTCATTTGACAAAACTAAATGGTCAAGAAGCGTCTAGGATTATTGGGACATGTAAATTACATAATTCCGACACAGCCCCCTCGCTCCGAGTTCCTGATATGGGGTAAGCTTTTAGTAAATGTGAGATGCTGTGATTACTACTGTGAATATGATAACTATTTCAACAGAAGAATTACAAAGAAAGGGCCTCAGGAAGGGGTTGGGAGTGACTCAAGCAGGCAACCATCAAAGTACTTTGTGCAAAGATCAGGTCCTTTTCTGAGCACTGAAAATGTGCCTATTTAGAAAGGCGGCCAGCTAGAGTGACATTTACTCCCCGTGAAAGGACACAGGAGTCAGACGAGTGAGTAGTGAAGCTCATTATCTGGTGATGCAGCTGCAGACGTAATGGTCAAAGAACAAGGCTTCCAGGGGCTGCCCCAAGTTCGCCACACACGCCTCTTGATAGAAAGAACAGTCCATGCAAAGGTAGGGCATTTTACACAGCACTGCAGACATGCAGAGAAGGTGCTCAGAAAATATCTGTCGAAGGTCTGGTTAGAGAAGATGAGAAGGAATATCTAAGAGAAAAGCACAAAGATTTAGCTTTTTACCAAATACATGGATCCTCATTTCTCAGCCTCCTTCCCCATACCCAAATCAATGGGTTGGCTTTGTTATGTGCTGCTGCTATCCTTCTCCTTTCCTGCATTGCCTCTTTCTCTTAAAATTGGCTCTGGTGCACCCCAATAGCTACAAACACCCAGACATCCAGAGAGTCCATCTTCCTCCCCAGTAGAGCTGGAAGCGTCTGTCCCAAACTGAGCTTCACTGTGAAAGAGACATTATTTCTGCTCATAAGAGCTACAGGGTATGTGAAATAGTGAATGTCATGTAAATATATGCACACTCAAGTGTATAAAAAAGAAATTATTCTACAAGGACTGAAGAGGAACACTCACTGTCAAAAGACATTCTTAATTCTTGAGAATTTGCAGGGAAAATTGGCTTTAAACTTGGCCAAATCATGTAGAAACTGTTTTCTTATAAAAATAGGAAAGAAACATTCAAGAAGTTTTATCAAAGAATGGGAAATCTAGCCTATTGCCCAGGTCAAGACTCACTACTGACCCCACCCCCTCAAGCAGCACCCACTTCCCTCCATTCTGAGCACACTAAGCCTTGTTGAGGAGTGAGAGATGGCAGCAGTATGTTTCCATTGGCCACTGCAGCTGCTTATGTCCACACCTCACCTCCCACCAGTAGACTCCCTCCACCCCTTCTAATAAGCTCTTTGCCCTCTGGTTTCGATTCGGAGTTCCAGCTACTGGCTCTGCCTGGACAGAGACCTAGGGAAGCCATCAGCCTAAGAGGCAAGAGGCAAGGCTTCATCTGAGGCTCAACCAAAGAAAAAGTTATTTTCTTCCCGCTTGTCCAGGGGGACTTGGGGTCCCAAGGGTGAAATCTTGGCCATTATCTCACCACAAGTAGGGACAACGACTGCCTATCCTTCTACCCTTTTGCACATGCCATCAGGCTGCCCTTGGAGATTTGACCTGGGGCTCAACTGTGGGCATAGGGAAAGGGTGACTAGGGAATAAAGAGGCACCAGAAGCCTGTATGCCTATTTCACGGAAAGGGCAAGACTTGGAAATTTGGAGAATTTCATTAAGATAGAGACATTCTTTCACAGCAAGCCTCATGTTTTGCCATGTGGACATGATGGGTAAAGAGGTGGAATCCTACACCCAGGGTTCAAGGTCAGCCAGCTCATGGCTAATGTAGCAGGACTTTCAGCAAGACCCTGATGCTGTCAGGGTACACGGAGCTCTATGCTCACCCCCTGGGTTTGTGTAATGACCTCAAGTTCTTCTTGCCCTCATTCTCTGCCCACCAAGCTGTCCAACAGAAGGAGGCTTTTATAGACAGATGATAACCAGAGGAGAATCTGGAGATTTCACATGGGCTCCCTGGCCAGCCATCTCTCCCACACAAACCAGCAGGACCCCAGAACCAGGGTCCCCACCAAGTCCTGAAACTCCTCAGTGGGTATTTTTAAGAGGAATCCTAGTTCAGCTCTGAGGTCAGTGAAACCATTCTGAAGGCTCTGCTTGCTACAGGATATTTACTGAGAAAAGACACTATGCCCAACTTTTCTGGACAGCTATCCTTTAAAGACTTGGGCCACCAAAATCATCTCTACCTTCAGGAGGAAAGTCACAGAAGCAGATTGGGCATTTCAGGCTTGAAATATGAAGGTATTATAATTGTCCTATTTACTTATGCTTAAACTCACAACAAAGTTTGGGTTTTGTGTTTCTTCATGTCTCCAGTTCTCCATCATCAGGCCCCATACTGATGTCCCTGTTAGCCCTGATGACACAGCTGGGAGCCCCAGGTCTCTGCTCCTGACAACTGCATTTAGTTTTGGCAGGTTGGATTTATGGTATCTCTAAAACATCAAGGTAGACTAGTTCAATGGACTGCCAGATTTGAAGCTCAGATGATAAATCTGAGCTGAAGTATAATAGTTGGGATTTGTCAGAATTGTGTGGATAGGAATAGGAATGCAGGGGGCAGGTACCCGTGGGAGCCTGGAAGGTATAAAGAGAACCCTACTAGAGGCAGCACCCAGGCTCCATCCCAGGCTCACTCACTCCCCTCAGCCACACTCCAACCCAGGAGCAGGCATGACAGCTCCCTCACCTGGCAACTGCATCCCTCCCTAACTACTCTGACATCACACCTGGCCTAGCAGCTGCAGTTGAGTGAGATCTCTGGCCTCCTAATTATCTTCTGCTATTCCAGGCAGTGCCCTTCCCCAGAAGGTATGTCATAACTTTAGGTTCATTTCAAGGACTCCTGCTTCATTTTGCTTTCTTAAATAAATGACCATCAAGATTTATACCATCACTTTCACAAAGCGATGCTTGGTGAACTTACGTGCATTTTACTTACATGAGTTTAGTGATATGTGCTAGGCAAAAAAAAGAAAGAGAAAGAGAACCTTAAACATTCTGCAAAGACCAACTGTCCAACCAATGAGTGTAAGCCCTGAAATGCACATGAGTGGGAGAACTAAATCTTCCATCCTCTCAGTCTGTCTCTGTTTCTATGGGGCCAGCATTTAAAGACAAACATTTTGCATACAGCATGGCCCATAAATGCAAGCCTCCTAACTTCGTCTGAAGCTTGACCAAACAAAAAGTGATTTGCTCCCACACCAAGGGGCAAACAACATCACTCCTTCCAAAGTGATGTTTCAAGGGTAATGAGACTTGATGCGATTGTTGCCTTATGCCTACCTTTAGGAACTAACCTTATAAAAAATGTGACTTCAGCCAAGCTTTCCCTCTGATAGGCACGTAATCCAAATCTCCTCCATAAAAATGTACTATAGTGCTTTATTATAAGATATTTTTATAAAGATCTACTACTAGACGGTAAAACCTCTAGATATAGAGTGTGAGAAAAGAAGAGAACAGAGAAAGAAAAGTGAAATCGAATCTTGTCCATGAACACTTTGGGTTTTCTGTGGTGCTGGCAGCCATCTGGTTGTAGGAAGTTGCCACCTGGCAGATGGTAAGTTCCGGCAATTTGCTGGGAATTTCAATTGAAGGGACCTGTTCTTTAGCTGGAAATAGCTCAGGAAAGGGAAGGAAAACAGACTTGCATTGAGTTCTTACTGCATGCCAGGCAGTGTGACAGCACCCTGCACGTGCTATTTCTTTTGACCTGCACAGTACCCTGTGGAACTGTCATGGTCCCCATTTACATTTGGGAAGCCTCCAGCTCAGGGAAGGCAACTCTCCAGGCATACTAGTAAGTGGCAATGCTGAAACCATGTAATAGGATCCAGAAATCCATGCTCTTTTTGTTAAAGAGTTTGACTCACAGATGCCAGACATTTAAGAGGCAGTGGCCTGCGACAGCCACCTCAGAACTGAGCTGCAAACACTTTTAAGGCTTCTGCAGAGAGTCACAATCCCACTTTGAAATTCTTATTCAGACCCTACCCAGGAACTAGGGGAACTGTGTCCAGGGGTTGCGGGGCATGCGTCCCTCTTTTCTTCCTGTAGGGGGCGGCCACTAACTATGTGTGCATTAAATGCAAACTGACGTCCTGTTGGAGGAGAGGTGGACTTGGTTTGAGTTTTTTTCAGAGGGGAGGAAAGGTTCCTAAGTGAGGGAGGGAAAACGAAGTAAAAATAAAGTCAGGAAATGTGAGGAGGCAGAAAGCATTCATCAACAGAACCACCACAGGGAGGCTAGAGAAAAAGGGGGAGCGGTTGGCCATTGAGAGAGCCAGGATATGCAGAACAGTAAGGCTGACTGCCCACAGTTCATCCATGGGTACATGGACCATGTTGGCCTGGCAGTGAGTATGATGGGCGACGGGCGTTCACAACAGACTGAAGATCGGAGACTCCCCTGGAATGCTCTGGATGAGCCCTTGGGACTCTCATGTGGCTCTAGAAGGAGCAGTCCCTCCAAGAATGACAGATTTTGGACATCTGGTATACCCTTGCAAATAGGGCCACTAAGCCAAATTTAATTTGGTTCAGAAAAACAGAATAATGTGATGTTTGATGTAAAAAAAAAAAAAAAAAAAAAAAAGCAAATGCTAAAAGATAGGCAGAAATAGGTATCCGGACTTGGAAGTAGAAGACATAAAGAAGCATAAAGATGTATTTGCTCTCTCTATGTGGGAGCAAATC
This sequence comes from Papio anubis, assembly GCF_008728515.1. NCBI lineage: Eukaryota > Metazoa > Chordata > Mammalia > Primates > Cercopithecidae > Papio > Papio anubis. The sequence goes on from NC_044986.1 coordinate 84,742,877, forward strand.
ACTTTTTCTTTGGTTGAGCTTCGGATGAAGTTAGGAGGCTTGAATTTATAAGCCATGCTGTATGCAAAATGTGTAACTTTAAATGCTGGTCCCATAGGAACAGCATAACAGCATAAAGATTTCACCTTAATATAAGAACCTCTGATCAGTAACTAGATGATGATAAAATGGGTCACTCAAGAGGTAGCAAGCTCCGCATCCCTGCAGATATTCAAGCAAAAGCTAGGACCCCTTCTTCAGGAATGTTATGGAGCAGATTCCAGCATGGAGTCTGAGGCTAAACTAGATCATTTTTATATTGAACAGGCTGATTTTCTGTAATTTAATGAATGAAACAGTGACTGCCTATACTAATAGTTTAAAACACCATTTTAAATAACTATTGACTATATTAAATTAAAGGCACCTGGCAAGTCAAATTCCAAGCTTGTACCTGTACCCAGAGTCACTTTATAATTCAGCTCCCAGGGTCTCTTTTCATTATCCCAAACTATCTGGCAGCAAAACCTTTCAATATCCAAACAAGTGCCTCCTGCCTACAGGAAAGTACGGTTCCTTTTATATGTCCTTTAAGATCATGGTAATGATTGTCCTTGGACAAGTCGCTGTAGGTTATTTTCTTTATTATTTTATCAAGTATGTCAATTACTGCCTAGAGTGCAATTGTAAAGAACTATAAATACACTTATGTTATACATTATCAGACAATGAAAGTGAATGTCATTGATGAATGTGCTTGCCCACCCTGTTCTACTTTGCAAACCAGTTAGCTTCTGTTCGGCTAACACAGCGTTCTTCAAAAAATTGTAGCAGGGTACTTTTAGGGAATGCATGCCTGGCTCCTGGATTTTACAGCTCTCACCAGGTCCAACTGTATTACACCACTGCTTTACACTTCACAGGGACTATCATTCCCTATGGATCTACCTTTGACAGTCTTCTAAGATGACCATCAAATGAGAGCCATTTCATATAAGTGGATTTATAGAGTGTCAGACACAAATGATTGCCCCTTGTTATTTGCCTGCTTTATGCCCAAGCCTCTGGCTGGCAAATGCCTAGAAGCAGGTCTTATCCTACATGTGCAGCCCTCTGTCTGCTCCCAACAGGTCTCCAAGCCCCTTGTGTAATAAGTACTTGTCAAACTGAATCAAAGACTATGTGTTCCTTCAGCATAGGACTGAGAACCAGAAATACTTATAGATGGATGGACACAAAAATGCAGACTAAGTTTAAAATGACTGTGAAAATGAATGCTGCAGGGTGGTCTTGAAGATATAGATGTGTTTAGAAAACAAAAGCTGGTATAGCCAGGCATGACGGCCAGTGCCTGTAGACCCAGCTACTTGATCAGCTGAGGTGGGAGGATCATGTGAGCCCAGGATTTTGAATTCAGCCTGGGCAACTTAGTGAGACCTCATCTTTTTAAAAAAACTGATGTTGATAATAAAGCATTATATTAGCAATAGAAACGAGGATGCATGTAAGAACTTCCTTCTTACTACAAAGCTTTAAGAGGCCATGGAGGATACAAGAGAAAAGTTTGTGTGCCAGGAGAAAACCTGAGGCCTGTCATCTATAGTTTCCAAGACATATTGGGGACAATTGTGGTCTGGGTAGGGTTTGCTTTCCCAAAAGCTCACAGGTGGTCACAGCAGCACCAGACCTTATGCTTCTCTTGGTGCAACCTCTCTCCTAAATGCCCGGAACAGTTCTGGGTACAAAAAGCATCCAAGCATAGTTATTGATGGCTTGATTATAATTTCCTAGCAATGAGATGCATACAGTTTACAAAATGACTGCAAATGGGGCAATTCTTACCTTCCAAGTCTCATGATATCACAAACTGAATAGCAGTTTTGCCTCACATCCTTTTCCAAAGAGGTCTCCAATGTTGATGCATCCCTTTCTTGGTGAAGTTTGCATAAATGAGGGTGGGACTCAGGAGAATGTGTCAAGGAACTGGCCCAAGGTCTCTCTCTATTTTGGCCCCATTGTGCTGCTTTGATGTCCTTTTGGGAAGACTCTGGCCTGAGACCCAGGCCGTCCCCTGCTTCTGGGGAGGCACTGTCCCTCCAGCTGTCCTCTTGATCCAGGATGGGGCTGGTACATGAGTCAGTACATGTTGCCCTGGTGAATTCTTTGTCAGTTGAGAGTTCAGGTGTCTATTAAAAGAAATGCTACTGATTACTGACTCTGGGGTGCAAATTGTTTTTTAAAAAATAAAAAGCTTTTTTCCCCCATGTGGTTGTAGATCAGAGCAGTTACAAGATGGGCTTTGAGGTTGGCCTATCACCATAGCATCCCAGCTCCTCCACATGCTCCCGGCTGGACCCTGGGCAGCACACTCAGGCACCTTAGCTTAGGGGGCTTTGGAAGCTCTCCATAAATGTGAGCCTTATTTTTAAATAAAAAATATTTGCAAAATTTAGACAAAGATAAAAATGGAAGATAAATATGCTCAACAATGACTCTATTCCACTTTCCGATAAGAAATGTTTTCTTTTTAAGTTCATCTTCATCTGTCATCGCAGGGCTTGTCTCCCTGTCTCCTGCCCCATCAAGATGATGTTCTTTCCTGGGTCTCCTCCTCACTTTCCCAGACATGACTTGCTTCATCTCAACTGCTCACCTCCCTGTCAGCCTTTTAGGTTTGGTTTTGGTGACGTGCTATGTCTTGCTGCCACTGCTCGACCTTCTACAGAAAAACAATCTGTGTTTCAGTAGAAAACTGTTTTTATCTACAGCAGAACCTGCTGGGTTCCCTGATTCTGGCTGTCTCCACTGTCTTTGAGCTATTTTACAACTCTATAAATAAACAGGTCCTTTGAAATCTTTTTTTGAGCCAGTTTTAACATCTGCCTGGTCCCCTCATTGAATGAGTTAAATAAAATCTTTAACATGTGTTCATTTTTATATCTGTAGGAATCATGATTTTACCTTTTCCAGAAAATTATCTTCTAGCACTTCCACCCCCGGATCTCCATCCCTGATGTAATAAAGCCCATGGCTGGGTTCCCACCCCCGCCCTCACCTACAAAAGAAGAACCACCCCAATGAGTGGTCTCCCCACCTTTCTGACTGTACATCCCTAGCAATGAGAGGGATACACCTCCAAATGTGCACATTTATTTAATTATAAGTCATAAACATTTACTACTCTTCTAATAGACTGGACATTATACAGGATACACCAAAAATCAAAATTTTAAGAAAGAGCATATTTTATCACATTTCATACTATTTGGAGAGACCTACAAAATCTGTTTTTTAACTTATCCTCTCCTAGCTCACTGTCCCTGGACACGCTCTCCAGCAATCCTTCCCCACTCCAAGACTTCCAGTCTGTGGAGCTGCTGCTTTTCATCATAACTCCCACTCCCCTTCCCTGTCACACATGTCCTCGGTGTGCCTCTTATTCTGCTCAGCATCCATGGCTCTGCCCCCTAGATGCTCACTTACAGACAAGGAAGACCCTGAGCGCCCACCTCCTTGCCCCTCTCTTCCTCCCACATGTCACTTGCAGATTCTGGGTTTCCATTTTAATTCCTACTCAAACTGTGTGAACCTCACCCCTGCTTCTGAGCCTCTGACTAGATTAGCTTCAAGTGTGTGACTGCAGATGTCAAATGGGCAGTCAAGACTTCCAGATAATCTTTCTCTGTGTCCTTAATCAATTCAGTTTTCTACCTCTGCTCTCTAAATTATTTCTCATCTTGTCTCTCTCTTCAAGTTTCCAACAACTCCCCCCTGACCTTGCCTGTGACCTCACAGTGAAAACGGACACGTTCAGATGAGAACTCTTCATCTTCCCACAGCAAATTCCACTGAGCAGCCTCTGCCCCTACCCCAACTTCACCTTCCACCTCTCGCCACCCATTTCTGTGCTCTACTTCATGGCAGCCTCTTACATGAGTGTCTCTTCTCACAATTTCCATGCCTCCCTCCTTCTTTCTCGTTCCCACTAGCACCAGCCTTCTGTCCTTACCACCCAATGGAAGGAGCCCACATCAGGGTCCCCAGTGACCTCTATCTTTCTAAAGCCGAAGAACAAATCTCTGTCCTCCCACTCTCTCTCTCTCTCTCAGCAACGTTCAACAAAGTGTGTCCCTCCTTCCTGCCTGAGAGCTTCCTCGTTCATTTGCTGTACTTACCTGGAGTTGATCGTTAGTCTCACCCTTGCTTCGTTTTTCCACAGTTCCCAGGCCCCATCTTAATCTCATATGCTGTTCCATCTCTGTACCAGGCCTCTCAATGTTGGCATGCTCTGTGCTGACTTTTGAGTCCTCTCCTGGAACTTATCTGCACTCTTTCCCAAGGTGATCTCAACCATTTCATGGCTTTACATGGCCTCTACATGCTGACAACTCCCAAATTCACTTTTCCTAGCCCTGATCTCATGCCTATTCTCCACAACTGCCTAAGAGATATCTTCACTGGATAGCCTATAAACATCTCAGTTTTACATGATATTAGAACTATTGTTTCTCCTCCATGCACCCCAGATGGCCTTCCCCAGCCCCTGTAAGCAGTCCCTCTCTTGGTAATTGGTACCAAGAGAGATGAAGAGGAAAATAGGATCTATGATTACCCTCTTAAAGCATGAAATAGGCATGTGCGATCTAGTGCAGAGAGAGGTATTGGAATCAGGAAAATTGGGCTTTTTACCTTCTGACCCCTCCTTCACCCTGTATTGGCTTCCTCGTGCCAAAGTTTCATGGCTCTCTTTCCTCATACCCATTTCTAATCACAAAGTAGTCTCCTGACTCCACCTACCAGATGTATCCCAAATCTGGCTACTGCTTAACTCTTCAGCTACAGTCTGAGTCCAAGCCACATCATGTTTGACCTGCTTGACCTCCTGCAGTCCCTGAGCACGAGCAACCCAAGTGGCTCCTCTGAAGAATGGAGGAGGACATTTCCTGCTTAACCCTCCATGCCAGCCCAGTGGCTTCCCACTGCATGCAGGGTGGTGGCATCATGTTCCTCTGATCCCCAAGGCCCTCCAGGGTCGGTCCCTGCCGCCTCCACAACTTCCTCCACTTCTGCTTCATTAACGACGGCCCAAGCACACTTGTATTTTTGTCCCTCAAACATCCAGGTGGGTTCCCATCTCAGGGCCTTTGTTCATGCTGTTCCTTCTGCCTGGAATGTCCTTACCCCAAATGTGGGCATGGCTGCCTCCTTCTCAGAGGTGCTTTACTTTATGGACTAAATGCCCACTCCCCAGAGCCGCTTACCCTTGCTCTGCAATCTGACCACTGGAGCCACCCGAGCAAATCACAATCCTTCTCCCACTTGGCCTTCGGGTATGAGGAGGGAAAGCTCACCCCCACACCTCACCTGGACCCTTCCTGCTAGAGCTTTATGGGCTCTCCTGGGAGGAGCTATTTTCCAGGATGGAAAGATTGCTTTTTTCCCTGGGATTTCCTAGAGATTTCAACAAAAACACAGAGTCCCAGCACCTTGGCCTGAATTGGTGTATGTGAAATTTGGCCCTCTCTCATCTGGTTCAGTTTCTTAACACAATTGCTGTCATCTACCTTCTTTTCCAAACCAGCAACTTTTGGATATCTTTCCCATAGCTCTTCTCTCCCTAGATGCTATGTCAAATGACCTCTTGGAGTCTAAGCATCAACAGGATCTGGGTCATCAAGCCCTTTATGTTGTCCTAGTGATGGTGACACCCTCAGGCATAATAAGTGATCCTTTTTATCCACATCCTAGAGATGAGGAATCATGAGGCCTAGAGAGGACAGGCAACTGCCCAAGGCCCATGCAGCACAGCAGGTACAGGTGATCCAGGTACCTGCCCAGATCCCCTCTCCAGGACTGAGACTCACATCCCACTGCCTCTTCTCCCCTCCTTGGGGTGGCCTACACCCCAGTGCTGGTTAGGGCAACACGCAAAGGCACAGGTTCTCTTGTCCCAATTCATGGCAGCTCCAAAGGGCCATCTCTGCTCCAGGGCTCCCTCCAGGGTCAGCTGAGGCCCTGGTTATAGCTGCACATTGATCTCTCCTTCTGCCTCACCCCACTTCGGTCACCCTCACAGGGGATGTTCTCAAGTGCAGGCCCATAAAAACCTCCCACACTCACATGTCTGCTGCAAAATCTGTTTCCTAGGGACCTCACAGAAGGCATGGCAATGGGTAATTTTATCTGTCAACTTGGCTAGGCCATGGTACCCAGATAAGTGGTCACATACCATCTAGATGTCGCTGTGAAGGTATTTTTTTTTAGATGTGATTTGACATTTAAATCAGCAAACTTTGAGTAAAACAGATTGTCTTCCATAATGTAGTGGGCCTCATGCTGTCAGCTGAAGCCCCTAAGAGGAAAGACTGACCTCCCTGAGGAGGAGGGAGTTCTGCCTCCAGATCACCTTTGGGCTTGATCTCCATCAGTTATTCCCTGGGTCTCCAGCCTACTGGCCTGCCCTGTCGAATTTGGACTGGCCAGCCCTCATAGTCACATGAGCCAATTCCTATAATAAATCTCTTTCTCTTTCTCTCACTCTCTTCATATATAAACACACATAAACACACACACTCACACACACTCATTCTATCTGTTCTATTTCTCTGAGAACCTGACTAACATAGGAATCAAGGTAAAAATCCTGATTTTCCTGATTCCAATGGCTCTCTCCTTTGCACTAGACTGCGCGCGCCTATTTCATGCATTAGGGGGGTAATCATATATCCTGTTTTCCACATCATCTCTCAGAATGGAAATTCTTATTGGAAATTCCCTTGGTCTGCTTCTGTGTCTACTCTCCTTCCTCCCAGGCTTCCCTCTCTGATGCCTGGGCTTCCAAAGAACCTGGCCCTAAAAGTTTCACAGCCAAAGTCTAAACATGTAAACATCTACAGGAAGACCCAAATGTTGGAAGAGTCAGAATCAAGGAGAGGAAGGAGACCTATTGAGGTTCGGGGGCCAGCTATTTTCCTGCCCCTGTGAAAGGAGGTGGCATTGAACCTACCTACAACCCTACAACCCTCTTAGGACCCTAGAATCAGGAAAAAGGGGGGCCCAACCAGAGCCAGGCAGAGCGAGTAGAAGACACTGCAGCCTACCTGCCATTCCTGCTCCATCTCAGGCAGCGCACCTGGAGGGGGTCGGCAAAGGAGGAGCGTGACTTCCTGTGGGGCCCCTCTCAGTAAATGCAGCACCTCCTGCGAGAAACCAAGATTCACTGTTAGATCTGGGACTGCATCGCTGGGGATACAGCGATGTTCTCCCCACTGTGTTCCAGGCACTGGCTCCTCCCTCCTGCACCTTGGTCTATTTCTCACTCCTGAGAACTCCAGAGAACACTGCTGTGGGCCTGACTTTTCAAAGTGCAAGGAACCAACGTCAGTGTCCTGCAGCTTCCACAAAGTTGATGCAAGATGCTGGGCTGTGCATCACCTTTGTGCAGCTTGGACTCTGGGAACTTCTCACCTGTAATATTGCAGTAACCGCCTCACTGGTCCCTGCCTTCACCAGTGTCACCCACCTGCCTCCCTCCACGTTGCTCAAGGGAATGGCAATATCTGCCAATACCAATGCCTTTTCTTCAGAGAGAGAAAGAGTGGCTCCAACAAATGGCTGTTCATCTCAATTGCCCTTTCCTCCCAACCTCCCCTCATCTTGGGCCACCAATTGTGCAGGCTCCACCACCTGAATCTCTAAAGCCTGATCCTTGGCTCTAAGCTTCCTATCAGGGCTCGGCTTGAGCTCTGGGAACCTCTTGCCTATAGGATTGCAGTGACCTCCTCTCTGCTTGCTGCCTTCTCCAGTGTCACCCACCTGCCTCCCTCCACAATGCTCAAGGGTAGTTTTCCATAATGCAGATATAACTGAGTCCTTCCTCCCACTGCACACCCTGGCTGACTCACTTTTCCCTCAATGTAAGCTCCAAGGCATAGCACATAGACCCCATTTCTACCTGCTGCTGCCTCTCACCCCAGTTCCCTCTCTCCCATCTACTCCCCTCTGCACCCACATCCTAAGCCCCTGCCATGCTGAACCTGTTGCTCCAAGCCACCCTCTCAATGTCCAGGGCTCAAGGTTGCCTCGATAGCTCCTATTTCCTATTTAGACCAGGATTTCTCAAACTCTTGGCACTGTTGACCTCTCAGGCTGGACAATTCCTTGTGGGAATGCCTGTCCTATGCATCGTAGGGTGTTTAGCAGCATCTCTGGTCTCTACTCACTAGATGCCAGAAACACTCATCAGCTGTGACAACCACAAATGGCTCTGGACTTAAGCAAATGTCCTCTGAGAGGGAAATAATCCCTGCTTGAGAATTGCTGATCAGAACACTCCCTAGTCCCTGCCTCAGCCATCCAGGACTTCCAAGGGGTACACTTCTTTCCTGGCTCACTGGTGTGAGCACTGCAGCATGGGCTTTCGTCTCCCAGAGTACGTGTCTCCTGCCATCACCGCTGTTTCCTGCCCGTGAGCTCTGAGACTGCATGAGCTGTCCTCCTCTGTGTCTTCAGTCTCTCATAGAGTTGCCAGCCCAGCAGTGGTTCTCAGAGAAGGGTTCTTGGATCAGGAGATGGACAGATGAAGGTACACCCTTCCACTCGAGTGTATGGTGTTCTAGAGACCTCCCCGCTGCCCTGCCCTGCCCTGAACCACTGTCCCCCTTTGCCCATCTTGCTTTGTGATTCTGGAGCTGACCTATGAAGACTGCATGAGGCTTCCTGTTGGGCTCAGTTAGGGGAACACGGCGGGAGACCAGAGACAGGGAGAGGAGGTCATTGCTGCTTCCAGATTCCTCCCTTCAGGTTGCCATGGGATGACTACAACCTCAGCCAAGGCAAGAGCTCATGCCAGCGAATCCCTCCACCAGCTCTCCATTCCTGGGGTGGGGTAACTGCGCTTTCGCATCCCCTTTGGTCTCGGGTTACGGGTAACTGCTTCCCACTCTTCCTAGCCCTAGGCCACAACATGCTCCCTTGAGCTTCCTAACAACCTGCCCACACCTTAATTAAATGTTCCTCAAATGACTCCATTTTCTTCCAGGACTCTGTCTAATATATACAATAGTTCATTACTCTTTCTTCTTCTTAAATTGCATTTTTGATCATAGGCAGGACAATCAGTGCAACAACGTATGAAAAGCTATAAGTGTAGCTGAGAAATGAGAAGGAGAACAGAAAGGGACCCAATCTAGTCCCTTCAGCCCCACGCCCAACTCCCAGGATGTGTGTGAAGAGACATCAGCCAGCACAGAGGCCAGGGCTTTATCTTCAGCTTCTCTCATGAACCCAGCGAGAAGCAAGGCTGAGTTAAGGTCAGATATTTAAAAACAGAGATTTTAAATTAAATGTGAGCGTGTACCACTAATTACTCTCTTTGTGTGATTAAAATCCAGGCTGCTGGTGTGATTTTCAAGAGCCCAGAGTTTTCCCTATGGTGGCACGCCAGCAAGAGGCAAAGCTGGGGCCAGCCTGCAGATAGAGCTGCATTGCCCATGCCCCCCAGCACCTGGAAGATGAGGCCTTCCGTGGACCTTCCATTCACGGCCAGGATAATGTCACCAGCTTCGATGGCCCCATTCTCCTCAGCTGGCTGTCCCGGAAAGAGCCTCTTAATCCTCACAAGATCACTTTTGAGATGGCTGCAGCTCTCTTTCTCCATCTGCACGAAACTGAATCCCAAACCATTGGCATTCTTTTTTAGTTTAACTTCAAACTTAGGACCTGTAGTGTGATATGTTGATAAAAACAAATTCTTCAGTAGATTACAAGTGAAATTGACCAGTCTCAAAATGTAAATTGTCAAGTAGATGAATTATTTCTTTTACATTAAAATAATTCTTTTGCTACTTTTTATGCAGAGTACATTATGTATGTTATGGATTAGTGCTGTCCAATAAAATATAATGTGAGCTATAAATACAAACCACAAATGTCATTTTGAAGTTTTCAAATAGTTACATTAAAAGAAAAGAAAAAAGCAAATAAAAAGTAAAACAAAAAATAAATAAAACAATTAAAAAAGTAAAAGGAAACCGGTTAAATACACTTAATCATACATCTTATTTAATACCATATATCTAAAATATTACCACTTCAACATGTCATCAATATGAAAAAATTGTTAATGAGATTTTTTTATTCTTCTTACAAACTAAACTTTCAAAATCCAATACCTATTTTATCCATTTAGATTGGTCACATTTCAAGTCCTCAATAGCCACATGTGGCAAGTGGCTACTATATTGAATAGCACTATTATAGATAACCCAACTATGTTTATACATAAAGATATAGCTGCCAGGCACACACAACATGCTCTTGGCATTTAATAAAACCTGTATCACATATATTCTTATTACTCCTTTAGAACTCTAGTCATTTTGTAGTATACTTGAAACTAAATTTTGCATAATTAGACCATGGAGAAAATTATGGCCGACTCTATGGACAGTGCTTTAGCTGCCATTTTGTTTACCCAGGTAGGCTGACCATAAGACAAAACGGTTGCCTCTGGGCACCAAGGATGAGCACAGCTGGCCATCTACATGGTCTGTCCACCAAAAAGGCCTCTGGGCTTCCTCTCTGATGCCAGCGACTCTGCTGGCATCAATGCACAGAGGCACAGAGCACAGACTTGCAAACTTCACCAGGGCAAGAATGGAAGCATGTGAAGCAATTATGTGAAGGTGTGTCGCACGACCAGTTCTACCATCGCCATGAGGCCTCTTCCACTCTTTGGAGTCAGTTTCTCAAAGGCCCCAAGGGAGTGAGCAAAGGGATGAGGACAGAGGAGACTTGATTTAAAAAGAAGCATTCCCCTTTACCCCATCCCAACCCTGTGGCTGCCTTGCATCTTCTGCAGCAAAACCAGAAAATCTCTATGAAGGGACTAAAACATGGCTAAGGTCCAAATAATTCTTACTGAGGAAATTAACATGTTCCTGGCAAATACCAAAATCACAAGGCAAGTGCAGAGGGGCAGCCCATTGGAAAACATGCAGTGCTGTCCCTCTAAACTGATTGTTCATTTGCTTTTTAAAATGATGCTAATAACAAAGCTAGATTCCTGAACCTTCCTCTCCCAACCTGCCTAGTCATTCCTCAAATAACTTCATTACAAATGACTTGGCTGGACTGTGAAGCCAAATGTATCTGACAATGTATGACCCTTTCAGTCAATTTCATCCTAAATATTCACACAAACATTAAGGTTCTGGCAGCTGATCAAAGGACTGAGGAAGGCTGGGGGCAGAAAGACGCCTAGAAATCATTTGGGGAAAATGCATTTGTTTCCAGAAACCTATTCCATGAGATGGGCTTCCATCGCATGAGAAAGCTGATCTCAGCATGATCACCATGGCTCACTTTCTTTTCAGAACCCAGAGGAAGCCTTTGTGCCTTTCCCTTTTGACCTGACAATTCAAAAGCGGCACACAATAACATGACAATAGTAACACTCAATTCTCTCTCCTCTCACCATCTGTCACCGAGACACAGCTCGAAGGCCTGCCAGGCAAGGCTGTTACCAAGGAAACAGCCGTGTGTTCATCTCCCATGCTGTCATTAGCAGAAGGACACTGCTGTGTAGTCCTGGGGCCTCTTCTCTCTAAGACTAGTCTTGCAATCTAGAAGGAAGGGTGAACAAACTCAGTTTATACTTCGTGTGGCAACCAGGAGGCACTCCCTTGACTCTGCAAATGCTTTTTAATTTTCGGACGCTTCCTATGAGCAGCTTCATTTGAATCTCTCAACTAGCCTATGTGTTGGAGTCTAGACCCAGATTTCTCAGTGCTTATTAGACAAGTACACCTGGAAGCAACACATTTACCTCCACTTCACATATGCAGTGCCACACTCATCTTCCTCCCCTCACTCACCCTCACTTCCCCTCCTCGTTCTTCCTAAAACACTCCTCCCCTCACATTGGCTCACCCCACCATTAACCTGCCAAGGGCCACATTTGGAGTGGTCCAGCTCTCCTTCATCTGGTTTCTAAGTTGTGAACATTCCCCATCAGGAACAACTCCCCAGTGCCCCCTCCCCTCCACCCACTCTCTCACTGCCAGTGTCCCCCTGGGCCGTGGCAAACTCTGGTTACCTTGGCTCGCTGGACCCTATCTGCACCCCTCTTGGTCCACCCCATCATGACTGCCATTGAACAAATTGAACATGCAACATTCTTGACTTAAAGTCTCCAATGCTTCCCATCACCTAAGACTCAAACCTGTGGCACCCCAGGTCTGCACCAACTGCCCTCCCCTTTCTTTCCAACGTGATTTCCCACCTTTCTCCACACAACACCATATCCCCTTGTTGCCCTAAGTGTGGTTCAAGAACCAGCAGCGAGACATCACCTGGAAGCTTCTCAGAAATGCCAAGCTCCCATTCAGGACATGTGGCCCTGCCTTCATCTTCGTGCTGCACCTGTCACTCAGCACCTGCCAAAGCAGCCAGGAGGCCAGCCAAGTACCCTCTCTACCCATGCTCATTAGCAAAGGTCTAAATATCAGAAGGTATCAATAAATTATGGCTCCATTCTCAAGATAGGTCAACCAAAGTCACTAATATAAGCAAATTTCACCAGACACCAGAGGACCACTTTAGGAAAGAAAGCAAAAAGTGGCCAGAACATTGCGCCACAGCTTGTTGGAAGGGCCCTTAGGAATCCCTCCTGTCTCTGTTGACTTTTTAGTTGCCAAGAGAGAGTGATGCCAGCTCTGTGGCTCAGGACACTGGGGCAGTTCGAGGCTCCCACCCTCCGGCAGAGGACTTGGCACAGTGGGGTAACATCGGGTCACTGCGGGGCAGGGAATAAAGGGGCAAAAAGGATGAATGGCTCTGCTCTTGGCACTCTGAATTCCTACCTCACTGTGAGTAAAAGAATCCCAGGACACTCTGACCCAGGCCCCGGTGGGTACAACACAGGTGATGGGGAATGTCATGAACAGGGAGTGGAGTGGGGTCATCCTATGCAAAGGTGGGGAAGTAAGAAGGCCCAAGACCCTATGGACACAGGGCCAGTGGGGCCGGGGCAGCCAGAGCCAGGCTACAGCAGTCACTTCACTCCATCTTCTCCATTCTGCTGCCTAATTCTAGAATTCAGGCAAGCCACCAGTAAGTTTCTAAGGCTATCTACAGGGGGTGAGATTTTTTTACTTGGAAACATCTGTCTGCTACCTCCTGGGTTGCACATCCCCATAGAAAAGTGAGGGTAGAAGAAATGGAAGAGAAAAAAAAAAAAAACTAACAAAGAAAAAGCATTGTTTCCTGCCTGCCTCCCTCCCACCCAGAGGCAATGTCAGCTTCTGATGTTGTCCAGGAAAGCTCTGGAAGGAGGGGAAGCTGGTCAGCACAGTCTACTCACCTGCCCAGGACCCTTCAGGCACTGCACAGCCTGCTTGTGGGTGAGGCCGCACAGACTCAATCCATCCACCTGCAGGAGTCGATCACCTGGGAAAGGGACGGATGTCATGTCATGACCTGGTACCTGAGACTGCAGGAGGTTCCCTTCCCGGAGGCCCCTGCCCGGTGCCCCTCCATGCAGCCTGGAGAAATGGGAGAGGAAGCAGAGGTGCCAGGTGTCCCCCCGGAGTCAGCAGGAATCCTGCCTCTCTGAGCAGCCTCGCTCCCTTCTTCTCAGGCACATCACAGATCAGGGATATAAAAGCCTTTCTATTATTGGCTCACAGAATGGTTGAGCCAGCTCTTTTCAACCTCATCCTTCCTCCTGTTTTCCTGTGAAACCATTTTTGAAAGTATTTTCAAGTTGCTTAGATATTTATATCTCCAGGATGTATTTTTTTATTATTATTATTTCAAAAAAGGTCAGGGAGGCATGGTTGATGCTGGAGACATCAGAATTCTAGGGGAAATGGAGATAAGTAAGATCCCAGGTTCTCTTTTTGGCTCAATTCTGGCAGTTTTGGAGACCAACAAAAATCACTCCCTTCCCTCAGAGCAGTGGGAGGTGAGCAAAGGCGACAGAAGGCTCAGGTGTCCTCCCCGGATGTGCGAGTGAGGTTACTGAGGTCCACCTGTCCTCCAAGAGATGCAGTATGTTTCCCTATGAAGGCCAAAGAGCAACACAAGTCTTTTAAGTCTTCTACTATTTTTCTATCACCTATGCTTCCCAGTGTGCCACTGCAGAACCCCCAACCTGTCAAATGGCAGGGCAGGTTCTATCGCCCCCTTTCCAGGTGAGAAAAGCATGACCTGGGGTGGCAATCATTTGCATAGTTTTCAGAACGGGAGCAGGGCAAGGCCTAGAGGCTGCCCTCCCTGTGCAGGGCTCTTTACACCATGGAGCACAGAGTTCCCAATGAGACCCCACCTCTTACCCTGTAGGATCTGCCCTTCCTTGGCAGCTGGTCCTCCAGGAACAATGGATTTCACGTAGATGCCACCATAGGGCACGCTGGTGTTAATGCCACCCTGAAAAACACAACAGAAAACTCACTACCCATCTGTCCTCCTCCAGGAAGCCTCCCCAACCTCCCCGGCTAAGGGAATCCCCACCTGCCCACCACTGTATCCCATGACCTCACCTCCGACTGGCACTGTCTTCTGTATTCACCTGTTCGTTTAGATTGTATTCTCCACTGAGCAATAAGATTAGGTGTTCATAAGCTTAACAACAGAAACTATGTGAGAGATCTGGGCATGTCCCCAGCCCAAGCACTGGTACAGGGCAGGTGCTCAGCAACTGGTCACATGGGATGTACCACTATCTCTCTATAGGTAGCGACCAGTATAGGTGGATATGGCTCTGGGCCTGAAGGCTTGTGCCTGGCACTTCTTGTGTGCTTTGATAGGCCAAAGGATATGTGCATTTTTCATTATAATAGATGCTGCCAGATTGCATCCCTATGTGAATATGGATATACTTATTCACATTTCCACCAGCTTTGTATGACAGTACCACTTTTCGACATTCCACCAGCTATATTTGGCCAAGCTGATAGATATAAAGTTTAAAATTTCATTTAATTTAATTTGTATTCCTGTGGCTTTTCATGGGTTTGTTTTTCATGTGCTTAATGGCCATTTGGATTTGAGTGAGACATTTCAGGAATTATTTTTGAAATGAAATAGCTGCAAAGAAAATCCAAGTTTTTACCAGCCAAAGGAAATCACCAACCTCTTCTCAGCAAATATATATTTGTGAATAACCCAAAATTTAGTGAGTTTTTCAGACAAGAAATAGCTATGTTTGGTGTCTGATAGAGCTGTTACCCCAAGCCAAGAATAAATTGACCATATTTGGCATCAGCCTGTTCCCTCCACGTGGATTCATGAGCCTTATTGCTTGGTTTCTTACTTGGTCCCTTAAAATCATACACTGCTGACAAACTCATTGCAGGCTTAGGGTCCAAGAAAACAAATATCCTTGCTCTAGGTGCACAGCATTGTCACAGGGGAAAGGAAGGATGCCCTCTATTCACATCTCTCTTCAATTTCCTCTGAAAATTTTCATCAGTCATAGCATTTCCTTACTTTGATGGGAGATGCTTCTATTTCCCATCAACAGTTAAATCCAACAATGGCATTCCTGAAGTCCAGCCCATTCCAGGGTCTCAAGATAATGGATCACTTTCTTTCTTTCTTTCTTTCTTTTTTTTTTTTTTTTGAGACGGAGTCTCACTCTGTCGCCCACGCTGGAGTGCAGTGGTGCGATCTCGGCTCACTGCAAGCTCTGCCTCCTGGGTTCATGCCATTCTCCTGCCTCAGCCTCCCGAGTAGCTGGGACTACAGGCGCCCACCACCATGCCCAGCTAATTTTTTGGTGCTTTTTAGTAGAGATGGGGTTTCACCGTGTTAGCAAGGGTAGTCTCGATCTCCTGACCTCATGATCCGCCCGCCTTGGCCTCCCAAACTGCTGGGATTACAGGCGTGAGCCACCGCACCCGGCCAGTAATGGATCACTTTCAATACTCAGTAATAAAAGCAGCACCTTCCAACCTCTGGCCTCTGGATTTTCACCAGCTTTGTGTGTGCCATTCCCCAACCCCTTGGGTAAACACAGTTACATGGGTAATCTCCTTCCACAAGGGTCTACCAGGTAGAGCTCAGAAACCAAATGCAAAGTGTCAGTCCTGATGGAGGCCTGGCCCTTGGGATGTCTGAGTAAGAGGCTCCACACTGATTCCGTGCTGGATGACAGTGGACTGCCCCACCCATCCTTGGCCAGATGACAGTGGACTGCCCTTCTCACCTTTAGCTTGTGTCCCTGAAGACCCAATATGCTTCTCTCTCTCTGCAGTCCAGCTTGACCTCAGAGTCGGGACACATCACCCAACTCTGCCCACACTGCCTCCCCATGTGGTTGGAATTCCCTAGTGTATGTCCTGCTCAGCCTGAAGTTCCCCAGTACCTCTGTTTGTCTCTGAACTCATCCCCCAGTGCAGGCCCCCACTGACTTTCTTTATTCACCCCTTGCACTTGTGCACACTGAGCACACTGTCAGAGGGTGCCGTCTGGGTGGGATGGCCACCAGGCTCTGGAGGGACATCTTGTTAACTGCTTTTCAAGCTCTCCTAAAAAGTCTTACAGTTACGCTGAATCCAAGTGTCCCATCTTCTTTAACCAGTTCCACAAAGTAGATTTCACCAGCACTGATTTCCGGAGGTGATGGAGGACAAGAAGAACCAGCACCCTGCCATAAACAAACAAACAAAAATAAAGAGGGGATGAAGGCAGATGTCACCTCTTAGCTCTCACCTGCTCTCAGGAGCATTATTGCACCTCAGAAAGAGCATGAACTTTGGGCTGGGTCAGTAGGGGATGCATTTCTAGCTTTATCAGGCCTTCTCCATGTGACCTCAGACAAGGCAGGAGGAAGATGAGGGAGCGATGGACTGGACTGATGCCACTCCTAGGCAGAGAATGCTTGGGTCACTGTTCATGTTCCGCTGTCCCTCTGCCTAGAAGATAGGGTCTTTTGTCCTATCTGTCCCCTTTACTTAGTGCTTTCTAATCACCATGCATGTCAGAAAATTCTAATAACGCACAGGAAAATAAACAAGCTGGAGGAAGCTGAACAATGAAGCCTCGATTCTTCCAGAGACCTTACACACCCCATGGCTGGCAAGGTGTTTTGTCTAAATTTTAAAATTCAAGGAGCAAAACAACTGCTGAGGGTGAGACCTGAAGTGAGAATGTAAAGTCCACCATACTACAGAGGATCATCTGGCCACAAAGTTGGCCACAAGACCCAGAAGAGCCTGCACCATCTGGGTTGGGTCTTACAGCCTGCACCATGGTCAGCGTGGCCTTAGAGCTCCCTTGCTCCCCTTAACTGCCCTCAACCCCAGGAAACCAACTCTCAGGTTTGCCGCCAAAGAAGCCACAGCCTGAAGGCCTCTCTGGCCTGATTCCTGACAGAGAGGACCTCCCAGAGGAAGGCCTGGGGTGAAGGTTTCGGCTCTGGAGGCCAATCCCTTGCATTCCAATCCCAGCTCTGTCACCTGCTCCCTGAGAGAACTTGGGTGTGCTCCTTTGCTCTCTCTGTCTCAGGTACCCCACCTATAAAAGGGGTTGATAATAGGAATGGTCTCATTGGGTTACCATGGAGCTTCCATAAGCTAATACATATAAAGTGCTCAGGACACTGCCTGGTACACAAGTAAGCACTCAATTAACGGCAGCTACTACCATTATTCCTCTACCGGCCTCCTGCATACAGTTCCTCATGGGATGTGCTGTCCAGGTGAGCACCATGGCCAATTAGGAAGGCACCGTCATTCATGGAGCCCCATTTCATGCCAGATCCTTGTGGCAAGGGTCAAGACACACTACCCCAAAATAGGGCACCTTGGCACATTGGAGGAATTGGAGAAACAGTACATGCAGGAAGTTTCTCTGACCTTCCCCTGATCTTCTCCTCTGAAGCAGGCCCTAAAACCTAGGAAGGATTTTCTAACCTTCCCCTGAAGCAAGGCAGAAGACCCTCAAGTGAGAACGCCCTCCCTATATCCGGGAAAACGGAGCATGTTGTCTGGGAAGACACAGGGACTGAGAGAGGAATCTGAACAAACAGGCCTTCACTGAGTTCCTCCCAGCTTACATACTCCTGCTTTTTGTCTTATCTCATTTTTCCATGACTCTCCATTCTTCATGAAACACACTCAGGGAGAACTGTTTCTTCAGGTCATTTCCATATGAAGGCTCACATGTCACATAAAACTTACAGTAAATACTTGTGGATGCTTTTCTCTCATTAATCTGTCTTTAGTTACAGGGGCCCCAGCTGATTAAGCTAAGATGAGTGAAAGAAAGAGATGGGTGTTCTCCCCGACGCTGGCCATAGTACCTTAGCTTCCACAGCTGTGGACAGGCATCATTATCTCTGTCATAAAAAGAGAAATGAGGTTGAAAGAGGTGCAATAACCTGCCTGTTTCAACCAGCAAGTTGTCCCAGCGAGAATGAGAAGGGCCACTCAGCCTGAGTAAGGGAAGAGAGGTCGTGGAAGGCTTGTTTTCAAAGGTCTTGGCAGCCTTTGGAGAAACCAGTAATATCAGTTCAGCACCTAGGGCTGGAAACACTGGCTGCTGTGACCAACCCTGAGGCTGAAGGGCGAGAGAAGGGAGTGGCTGATGGACCCTGATAGAGCTGTGCTCTTTGTAGAGGGACACAGCCAACCTGTGTCAGCACAGGGAGAGAGTGGGATGAAGGGTGTGCAGCTGAGACCCCGGCACTGCCACCCTGTCCTCACTCATCCCACAACTGCAGGCTCCTCCCGAGGCTTCTCCTGGGCAGAACCAAGCAGAACACAGCAAGCTGACTCAGTCCATGAGCACCAGCTGTGCAGGGCCCAGAGCGAAATGGAGAGGCTGGAGGGGCCTAAGGAGACAACGCCACTCGGAGTCCAAAGAGATGGCAGAGGGCGGCAGAGCTGGGATTGAAGCACACAGCTCTCCATACACCTACTCCAGATCCCATCTTCTTCCTCCATGGGGTATGGTCAAGACCAAAGCCACTGAGTTCCCAGCTTGAGGACCAATTCAAGGACAACAATAGGAGGTGCCTGATTGCCCACGCCTTGCCATTGGCAGCAATCAATTTCCTCAGGTTGCTATTATCATAACAATTATAATTAGTGACTAAGGACTCCAGAGGCACCCACACTGAGCCTGTGCCCAGACACTGACTAGGAACTCTGCCTTCTTCTATGCGTTTTTCTCAACAACCATGCCATGCAGGCATGTGCTTCTGTTTGCAGATGAGGAAGCTGTGGCTCAAAGGGGCTAAGTAACTTCCATCCACCTGACATGGAAAACAGAGAGCAGGGAGGGCCTAGGGGCCAGGCTGTTGGGCTCCACAGCCTGTTCTCGTTCCTCCAGATCTAGAAAGTTAACCAAGGGATGATTACCTTTAACGGCAGAAAGGAAAGCTGATGTCTCAGCCTGGGCACTAAGCTCTTCACCCCAGCCATGTCTAGTTCTTCAATATTTCTGTCCTGGTCTTGTGTGCGTGACAACAAACTTCCCTGGTACCCGAAGCTCAGGATGTCTGTAGAGGAGACCCCAGAATTGGCTGTGCTATTCTTCTCTTCATCTGGGTTATTTCCACAAACACCTATAAAAACAAGCCAAGAAAAAGTCAACAGCTTAAAAAGGCTGGCTTCTCGGTGGCATCTCTATGTGGGCACAGCGTTTTCCTCCAATGACAGAGGGATCTTTTATAGCTGCTCAGGAACAATGTGAATTTAGCTCCTCCTGAAAGATGTTGCATTTAGATTAGAGAAAGGGAAGATTCTATATGTGATTTAGAAACCTAGATAGAGCTTAAGTGACCCAACTATGAATGCGTAGGCTCAAAAGAACTTTATAAGGCCAGCTCTCCCTTATTAAGCTCTAGCCATGTGATAGGCACCTTAGATATACATACATATAGGAAGATATGGACATCTTCCCATCTTCTCAGCAGACCACCATGAAGGTGTAATCCCTGTTCAAACATAAGAAAACACAGTCAAAACTATTCAGTATCTTGCCCCAAATCCTACAGCCAGCATGTGGGCACTTACACCCAGCCTCTCCTGAACACCCCACTGAGCATATCTACAACCACCATGTGATCAAAAACCAACGTATCAGGTCCTTTTGGGAGGCTTGGTAATAACCAGACTGCAGGCCCCTCTGAGTGAAGGCTAGGCCACTGATTCCTGCTTACCCCATGTCTGACTTGTGACCTGGCACCGAACAAAGAAAAGAATATGAGGTTGTGAATCAGTAGAAAAACCTTGGGCAAGGTGCTTAACATATCTGAACCTAAATTTTCCTGTATCTAAAGTAGAGATAATATCAATATCAATAATATTGTAGAGTTGATGAGGCTTAGAGATTATACATACAGAAAAGATTTTACATATGTAAAGATAAAAATATATATGTATATATGAAAGAATATATATTTCCTCATATGTATATATATGGCTCTCTCTCACACACACACACACACAGACACACACAGCTTAGTACATGGTAGAGCCTCAATAAATGTATCTACTGTTAATATGTTATTATTAGCTGCTCAACAAATACATGTGGGAGGAATGAATAATAGTCAGATTTTCTTTAGACCTGGATACAAGTAGATTTACTACTTTTGATACAGACTCATTAACACTCAGGGAAGTGCCCAAACTCATATGCTGAATGAATTCAATTTGAATAAATTTGATTTAATGAATTTGATTTGAAGTTATTCAAATCTAAAGGTATCCAGCAGGGAGTGGCTGGGCCACTGTTTCATAATGCTGCATTTCTGGCCATTTCATTCACAGATTCTGTCATCGTTGTCCTTCTGGCAGTATCATAAGCATCGGCTCATTATCTTCCACATCCTCCATGAGAGGTGAGGATGGGACTTACGATTGAATTGAAAAGTCAAGCCATGCTGCAGCTGGTGTCCTGCCTAGTAGACATATGAGCTGGGAGACCTTCTTTGGTAACTAAAACTCAATTTACTGTAGGCCATGACAGAGGCTCATGATGGACATTTTATCTGTCTGATCCCGATCTCCAATCTAGCCCAGGTGCCTTAACAGCAGCCTAACCAGATAGAAGAAAGTCACAGTGGTCAAGTCTCTGCCACGGAGACCCAGCCAGCATCACCAAGGAAACGTCTTCCTCTGGCAGTGGCCCAGCTGTATGAGGAAACCCCACCATGATGAAGGCAGCATTGTCAAAAGGTAGCTGGGGCACCACAGTGAAAGGACATTTTATTCCCAGCCATTGTGGGAAACTCATTGTCTGGAATTTTAATGTGAGGTTGCGGTTTGAGAATAGCAGACCTCGAGTACCGCTTTTTGACAACCTCCATCACAGCAGGCCATCCTTGGACTATGCTGAATTGTGATTCGGTCACCTGCATTGTGTTTCCTGATGACACATGGGATGGTTTGATTGCTCCTGTCAGTGGAGGATGTGGAAGAAAACACAGGGATTGCTGAACCACTGCAGAAAGGAGAGCAGTGGTGCTGGGAAATCCGACAGAGACAACAAGCCTGAGACTGGCACTGGGGACATGCTGAGGCCAGCCCCTGGGAGGCTTCAACCCCGGGATGAAGGGTGTGGGGCTGAGACCCCAGCATGGCCACCTTCCACCATCCATAGCTTCTGGACGGGGGAGCTGCATGGCACTGTGTACATATACAAGAGTGAGAGTGTACACAGTGTTCAGAAGGCAAGGCAAATGTAGTGCCTGCATTTAGGACCTAGAAAATGCAGGCTGGTGTGAAAGGAAGTCCTCCTGTATACAAAGGAAAACTGTACGACACCCCTGAAGTGTGAAGAAGCAATTGTGAGCCTGAATTTGCAGGCAGCCTGCTGGTAGTTTACAGGATCACCCAACCAAAAGCAGCAGTGGTCTCAGGAAACTAGGGAGAAGGGATGTTAGCCTCCTCCCATTACTTCCCCCAGGCTCCTCAAGCTTGCTCCCAACAAAAACAAGAGTATTTTCCTTTGATATAGGCAGTTGTTGCTCTCTCATTCTTATCTAAAGGATGAAGAAAAACATCACTAAAAAGTACTTTACTCTTTAGGTTGATCATGAACACGCACATCAAGTAAGAAGAGCGAGCTTGCCATGAAAATTCAGCTTTAAGAACAGGCCAGGTGCAGTGGCTCACGCCTGTAATTCCAGCACTTTGGGAGGCAGAGGTGGGCAGATCACCTGAGGTCAGAAGTTCAAGACCAGCCTGACCAACATGGAGAAACCCCATCTCTACTAAAAATACAAAATATGCTGGGCGTGGCGGTGCATGCCTATAATCTCAGCTACTTGGGAGACTGAGGCAGAATTGCTTGAACCCAGGAGGTGGAGGTTACAGTGAGTGGAGATCACACCATTGCACTCCAGCCTGGGCAACAAGAGTTTCACTCTTGTTGAAAAAAAAAAAAAAAAAAAAGAAAAGAAAAGTTCCCGTTATCCTCAGCAAACTAACACAGGAACAGAAAACCAAATACCGGGCCAGGCGTGGTGGCTCACACCTGTAATCCCAGCACTTTGGGAGGCTGAGGCGGGCGGATCACTTGAGTTCAGGAGTTTAAGGCCAGTCTGGCCAACATAGTGAAACCCCGTCTGCACTAAAAACTACAAAAATTAGCTGGGTGTGGCAGCGCATGCCTGTAATCCCAGCTACTCAGGAGGCTGAGGCAGGAGAATTGCTTGAACCCGGGAGGTGGAGGCTGCAGAGATCATGCCATTGCACTCCAGCCTGGGGGAGAGAGTGAGACCCCATCTCAAAAAAAAAAAAAAAAAGGAAAATCTAATACCACATTTTCTCACTTATAAGTGGGAGCTGAATAATGAGAACCCATGGTCACAAAGAGGGGAACAACAGACACCGGGGCCTACTTGAGGGAGGAGAGAGAGGGTCAGGAAAAATAACTATTGGGCACTCTACTGAGCACCTGGGTGATGAAAAGGTCTGTACATCAACCCCTGTGACACAAGTTTGCCTGTAATAACAAACCTACACAGGTAGCCCTGAACCCAAAACAAAAGTTCAACAAAGAACAGTTCCTGTCTCCTCCCCAGCTGATTGCTATACCTAAACCCAAACTACAGAAATCCTGGCGCAGTCCCTATCAACAAGGACTTTGGGTGGCAAGAAAAAGGTTCTCCCTGCCATGCAAGGAGAGTTGATGGAAAAAAAAGACTGGTTGTATCCAGCCGTGTCTAACAAAGAATTAGAGTAGGTTACTCCCTTTCAGCAACACAAGCAGTGGTAACGCCCATCCTGCGCCTGAAATTGAAAAGCTTATTAATTTGTGCCACTACACTGCTTCTTTGCAAGCCAATACCACAAGGAAAGCAATACAGAAGACCTACGTGGACTTCAAGGTCTAGTACCTCATAGTAATCATGTACTCCTGAAAACAGGGGAGGCTCTTCAGCTCCCAAGAGCAGGTTAAAACATACCTTTTGACTGAGAAATAATTAACTCTATGTTGTCAGGGGAATTCTGGATCATCCTAACAGCCATGTTGAATGTGAAGCCCTCCAGACTGATGTGATTCAGGGCTAGTATCTGCCCTCCTGGAAAAATAATACATCTAAATAATCCTTCCAAGGAAATAAAAAAGAGTGATTTCTTAAAACAGTATCTCTAGTGATTTAAAAAGATGTACCTGGTTTGATCATTTTTGCTTTTTCTGCTGGTCCTCCAGGTATAATAGAAGATATAAAAATGCCAGGGTCAGCTTGGCCTGCATACTCTCCCTCATTAATGACAAAACCTGTAATCCAAGATGACAGTCCATGATAAGATGATACTTAGTGATTTTGCTGTTCAGAGAGGTTAGGTCATTTCCCTGATATCACACAGCTACCAAGTGGCATTAGCTAATAGTTACAGTCAGGTCTTCTGATCCTCAAATAGAGGATCCTTTCTACTCTGCCATGATACTTGGAGAAAGGTGGATTGTTCCCCATTAGTAAGCACAGCTAAAGCTAGGAGCACAAACCACCAATAGGCACTGGATTTTGCTTCAGTAGATAATGAGACATAGGAAAGAAATGATTTTTAATCAAGTACCTTGTTTCCGTACCTTGTTTCTTATACAGTTTTTAGGGTCTTAGAAAGTGGTTACTAGTAAGAGGCAAAATAAATTGACTCTTCTTCCCCATGGCTGACTAGAGGAAGGTTGCTACATGGTATTAGGGGAAAAAATCTTTTTCTGCCTTGTACTTAGATGCGCTGCAAAAATGTATCAGGCCTAAAAGAAAAACTTTGAAACAAAAGTCTCATTGCTCTTTAGGAACAATTAAAGGGAGAAAAAAGCAGAAGTGATTACTAGAAAAGGCAAACTGGGAGAGGAGGGATAGGAAAGGGTAGTAGACAAGTTGAAAGGGAAAACAGCACCCACCTCCCCACTTTGCCCAGCGGTAGAGACTGGGCCTCACCTGCAGGGAACCCTCTTACCAAAACCACGATGTGGGTCGCGTTTCAGTGTCACACGCACGATTTCTCGGCCTGGTTCAGCTGTAAAGCTCTTCCTCCTATTATTCTGTGACCCTAGAGGTAGAATCAGAGCACCACACTGTGCTTTTCCCCAAAATTATTTGGGAGCTAATACAAAAGGAGTAAACAGCATTTCACACACACACGTGCATGCACATTCACATGCACACATTCCTGAAAACAAAAGTAGCTCATATTTTATCTTCCAGCAGTGCTGGGAATGGATGCCTGAACACACACTCGCATAAGCCTCTCTGGAGTGTCACTCAGTGTTGCTCAAGTTCCAGCTTAAAGAGCAGGGGCAAGAACAGTATGGGCTATGGTGCGTGTTTTCTGTACGACTTATTGTAGCTATTTTGTTCCGCATTCATTTTGGGACAAGACAGAGGATGAGCAGAGATGTATTAATACTTGCTGAGAGTGAAAACAAAAACAAAAGCTAAAACAGAGATGAGACAGCAAAGCCTTCCCATCCCAGGCCTCAAATAACCAGGGGTGACAAGGTGCCAGCAGCCCAGCCTGTGTGACCTGTGGTCTTCCCCTGGCTTGGATCATGGAGGAGCCCCAGACAGAGCCCCGAAGCTGTTCCTGGAGAGCTGGAGTCCTGGGGTGAGGCACTTCAGTGTGTGCCACAGCATACTTGGGACAATCCCCAAACAGTGACCCACCACTGCAATCCTTCCGCGTCTCTCCCTCCCCCAGGGACCTTGGCAGAAATTGGCAGACGGTTACTGGTAAAGAGTTGCCTGGCAGTTTTCCTGATTGATATGGTTTGGCTGTGTCCCCACCCAAATCTCAGCTTGAATTGTATCTCCCAGAATTCCCACATGTTGTGGGAGGGACCCGGGGGAAGTAATTGAATCATGGAGGCTGGTCTCCCCATGCTATTCTCATGATAATGAGTAAGTCTCACAAGATCTGATGGGTTTATCAGGGGTTTCCACTTTTGTTTCTTCCTCATTTTTCTCTTGCTGCCATCACGTAAGAAGTGCCTTTTGCCTCCCACCATGACTCTGAGGCCTCCCCAGCCGTGTGGAACTGTAAGTCCAATTAAACCTCTTCTTCTTCCCAGTCTTGGGTATGTCTTTATCAGCAGCATGAAAACAGACTAATACACTGATCCAATCCCCAGGTTTAATGCTCACTGAGTAGAGATATTTTTCCAAGTGTCGGATCTCTTTGTCCTTACATTCAACGGGGAACTGGCCAGGAGGGTGCATGGCAGAAGGGACTGCCGTCTACTCTGTGTATGTTTTCTGGTGAATACTAGGAAACATGGGTGTTCTGGCCTGCATAAAGAAGCATATCTACAGTGAATGGTGCCTTTTTCTGAACACACCCTCCATAGGAGGTATTCTTCCTTCTGGACGAGAGTGTTGGGATTGTCTTCGCCAGAGCTAACACACTTCAGATCCACATACCCAGCCAAAGCTAAATGTCTCTTCCCAACCACAGGTAGTTTAAAAAGAAAATAATTCAAAAAACAAAAAGATTACAAACATTGTGTGGGAAGCAAAATGAAGTGGTGGTAAAAGACTCAAAGCAAGCTTCCTGCGTAGGGGTTCCTCTACCCGAGACCTGGCCGCGGCCTGGCCCATACCTGCATGCACGCTCTGAGCAGGTAGCCCAGAGAGAGAGTCCCAGGTCATTGGCTTCTGGATCACACAGGCACTCTTCAGCTGCTCCCGGCCAGTGCAGGGGCTGCCGGGAAAAGACAATGAGGTTAGATAAGGTGGCTGAAGGAGGAAGCAACTTCTTGGCATTTCTGAGTGGTGCCCAGGGAGGGCAGCCTTGTGTCCAGTCATCCA
Source organism: Papio anubis (assembly GCF_008728515.1). NCBI lineage: Eukaryota > Metazoa > Chordata > Mammalia > Primates > Cercopithecidae > Papio > Papio anubis. Next base: position 84,769,131 of record NC_044986.1, read on the forward strand.
GTACCTCCTCAAAAGGACCCCGTCAAGGGTTGATCTAGTTATTAGGAGGGCACTGGGAAAAATGGCTCTAGGATCTTTATGTCTCAGAGGGGACACTGAGGTCACTCGGCTTCATATGAGCTTCCTACTATGTGCAAGATATGTGGCCCTGCAAACCTCCATTTATTCAACCATAAAATAAGAATAATATTCCTACTTCCCAGGCTTCCAATGGAACTGAAATGAGATAGTAAGCATCAAACACCAGCCCTCTTAGTGGATACTGATGTTTTGTCATTTGCTCCTGTTTTCAGCTGAAGGCCTTCAGCCAGACCAGGCGCCCTCCACACCCCATCTACCATGTGACTGAGGGCTGCACAGGGTCACTGACCTGCTTGATCATTGTACATGCTTGTGTTGGGTGCCGCCTGATCATACCATGCTGTGAACAAGAAGCATTCATGCAGGCATTCAGTTGGCCCTGATGGAATGTGCCACATGCTAGTAAATAATGTACTAGAGCCTAGCAGAATAACGAGTCAAGGGAGATGTTGTCCCAGCCCTGGGGTCAGTTCTGCACAGAGATAAGCTACATTCAGAGGTAAGCAATGTCTAGAGTGAGAGGGAACAATTGATGTAAAGCTGTGTGTCTCAGAGCCCTGGAAAAAGCCAGCTCTGGGCCTCCTGGGTGGCCGAACATCTGAGCAGATTCAGCTTCCCTGGTTACCCAGACCGACCCCACCCCTCAGAGCCCCACAGCCATCTCACAGCTTCAAGCAGCTGGACTATGTAGCAGGGGATGCTGGCACGGACAGTTTCCTGTGGACCCTCCCCCTGTACCCTTGGAACTGTGACGCCAGGGCTCTCTGCAGGGAGCTTGGTACTGTGCAAAGAGGCTGCAGCTGGTAAAGGAAGAACAGGGGTAGTGGGGGGAGGAGAAGTCCAGCCTCACAGTGAGGTGCAGCACAGGGTAGCTTTGGAGGCTGGCGACGGATGAGGCCTCACTCTGACCTGGCTCCTGTTTGTGCTTCCCTTGGAGCACGATAGACCCACAGTGACAGAACCCCAGGTGTCAGGCCTGGGTTCCAAAGCACCGAGGGTAAAGGGTGGGTCAGGCATGGGCCCTATCCTCTGGGAGTCCCCAGCCTGCTGTGGGATGCAGGGGGGATGACTTTCATGCCTCCTAGAGCCAACCAAGGAGCCCAGGGAGAGGCAGCGACAAGGTGTTCGTGTGCTCAATGGATGGAGAAATCCCCACAGTCTGGGAGGAGCCAAGAGAGGCGATGAGGCTGAGGGGGCCTTCACGTGGCCTTTAGGGAAAAGGAAGAGCTTTTCTGGGCCTGGGTTTTTATGACTCATGTGATCTGGGCCACACATGCAACCCTCTACTGCTTAAAAGCCAATCACTGCCAGCCACAAAAGGATGAAATGTGAATGATTCCACTCATCTGAGGAGCCTGGAGCAGTCACATTCACAGACCAGAAGGAGCACGGCAGCGGCCAGGGCCTGAGGTGGGTGGAATGGGAGTTGTGTCGAATGGGTGCAGTTTCAATTTGGGAAGACGGATAAAACTCTGTGGATGGACTTCGGTGATGGTAGCACAACATCGTGAGTGGACTGCATGCTACTGAACTGACAAATGGTTAGGACGGTGGGTGTTATATTATGTGTATTTTTTACCACAATTTAAACACATTTTAAATGCAAACTTTAAAAAAACCCATTTACTGAAAGCTTTCCCTGCCAGCCTCAGAGCTAAGGATACACAGGGCACATTGCTGTTCTTGAGAAGCTCCATGTTTAACAGCACAGACACAAGCGTGTGGGTGTCAGGGTGGACGGGACAGAGGGTACTGCCCTAACTGGAGCCAGGGATGTGGAGGAGGCACACCTTTGCCTGAGGCAGTGGGGAAAGGCTTCAGAAAAGCAGTGATGTGAAGTCAGAGGCCACCTCCCAGGAGAGGGAGGACAGGCAGGAGCTGTACCTCAGGGCAGGCAGCCACTGGCACCTCTGTTCCAAGAGGTGCTGTGTAAACAACTGCTCAGGAATGCCACTGGCGATGGGGTCCTGCCTCCACGTGTCAGCCTTCCCTCCTGTGTTCACATGCCCAGGCTCAGGCCAGCGGCATGGCCCGCACCTTTCTACACAGACCCCATGTGGGCCACCTATCTGCTGGCCTGTGAGCTCATGAGGTGGGGACCACATCTGCCCTGCTCACCACCGAGTGCTCCACACCTGACCCAGAGCTGGCACACAGTAGGTGCTCAATCCATTTTTCTACTAAGACTGAGGAGGCCCTTGCTCATGGTGTTCCTCCTCTTCTTCTCATGGTGCCCAGATCCTACTCATCAGTCAAGACCTGATGTCACATCCCCCAAGCAGCCCTCCCTGGTGCCCTTGCTTGGAAATTGCTGCACTGTTCATGGAGCCTAACGCTGTGTTTGAGACCAGCATCAGGGCAGTCACCACAGACCCAGCCCATATTCAGCTTTTAAAACATGACTTAATTCCCACAGCCACCCAGTGGGGAAGGATGACTATTACTACCACTGGACGAATGAGGAAACTGAGGTCTGGGGTGTTGAATAACTTCCTTGAGGTCACACAGCACTAGACCGTAGAGCAGGTGTTGGCGAAGGACTTCCATGATGCAGGGCTTGATCCAGAACCCTGTCAGCAGGGGCCCTCGGCAGAGTGGCCTCTGTACCATGACAGAAACGCTAAACATCTCATCTGCATCACTGTCATGGCCTTTGGCCCACCTCAGACTTTGACTGCCGTGGTGAGGGGCAGTTCCATGAGAGCTCAGGCTCAGCTGAGCTGACAGCATACTGGCTGAGGTGTGGCCCTGTTTCTGCTCTAGAGATTCTTGTCCATCTTGGGGGCCATCTCCTCCACCGCCACTATTCCCACCTTACCCAAAAGCATGGGAGAGTCCAGGCCTCCCATCCTTCGACCAAAGGGAAGTAGGAGCCAGTACACGGTGTTTGCCTCCTGTCCTGCAGTTCTAGGAGGCCTCTGCACACCTCTGTGGAGCTGAGCCCTGGTTGCCCTCAACAGCTACCTGGTGACCCCCACCGCTGTGACCACACTTTGCCTGCTTCCTCAACTCACTCTCTCGCTCACTCCTTCTTGGCATCAGCTCCACAAAAACATACCCACACCCAAACCAGTGTCTCAAGCTGTGCTTCTTGGGGGTGGGGTTGGGGGAATCTTCCAAGAATTCAAAAGCCTAGTAATTAGGTTTCCCTTTTCACCCACGGGTTACCAGTAACTTCTGATGTGAGTTATTAAGGATCATGAAAATTTGGCATTTGTAAACCAAGATTAGAGTTATACCGAATTGTATGGAGGGCACCAATTCAGCTTTCTATCAAGAAGGCCAGCTACCATGCAATACTGAAAAGCCCCTACTATGCATGACCACTGGCCAGTCGCTGGAAGGGCCACCATTCTCAGGAAGGATGCTTTGCGGGAAACACATCCTCAAGGTGGCCTTGAGTCAGTCATGGCTTCTTCTGCCTTTTAAACAATGAAGTGCTATAAGGTACCATCAGTTTGGGTGACAGATGAAAGATGTCCACAAGGTCTTGGACACTCCTACATCAAGAACTGGAGCCTATTTCTGCTCCCTTTGAATCTGTGCTGACCTGTGACTATTTTAACTGACATTATGGCAGCAGTGACACCAGGCTAGCTTCAGGCCTAGACTTGAAGAGAACTGGCAGCTTCTTTTTGGGATCTTGGAGCCCTCCTGCCATGCAGAATCTTGCTGGAGACCCCACAGGGAGAGGAGTTGAGACTACTCACGGAGAGAGAGGGGCTCCGTGAGCACTGCCTCTCAACCATCCAGGGAACCAGCCTGTGAACAAAGTCATCTTGCATCCTCTAGACTACTCCAACATCTGCTGGACCCCAGTCAATAGCACATGAAGCCCAGAAGAATCCCTCAACTAAGTCCTGCCTGAATTTCTAATCCAGTTCATTGTGAAATTTCTAATCCAGTCATTTGTTACATAGCAATAGATGCTCGAAACCGTTTTGCTTTACCACTGTTGATTTAGTTTGTGATGCACAGCAATGTATATTTGCATCAACAGAATTGGAGACAATAATTTTCTAAGAATTACTTTAAGATGATAGTCATGGATGTAGATATAGGTATAGCTATAGATACACACATAGACTTTCAGTTCAAATGAATCATCCATACCTTCTTGCTGAAGTAGCTGGAAAACTCATCCCAAAAAAACAGATCCTGCAGCAACCTTCATTGGTCATATGCTGCCTGGGAATCTGTGCTATTTCTATAAATTGCAGTGTAAATGTAATCCAAGTCCTAGGCTATTTTTAAATTTATGAATCATTGTTTTGTCATGTGAAGTTGCATTTATAAGCCCATTATTTTTACATACAAATTTAAATGATAAGCAGCTCATCAATAGGAAAGGTAGCATGGTGTAGAGGTTAGGAGTTGGACTCTAAGGCCAGCTGCATGTGTTCAAATCCTAACCCCTGGGTTTTCTCTCTGTGATGTGATGAGGACAACAGAAACACTTAACGGAGTCATAAGACTTAAATTAGTTGACGTGTACGCATGCTCGAAACAGCACCTGGCTGATAATAAGGCCAAATAGGCTTATTGCAACTTGTTTATTTGTCCTCTCCAATTTCGTATTATCATGTAGTTCTTTCTTCACCGAAAGACGGGAGCATCATAGAAGGAGGAATGAGATGTTTGTCCTAGAGTGTTTAACATAGACTTAGCCCATAGCTGGCCTTCTGTAAATCTCTGTGGAATTGATTGACAGTTACCCAATAAATATATACTTTTCTTAGACATCTAACATTCTTTAAACAATTTCTTGGCTGGGCGTGGTGGCTCACGCCTGTAATCCCAGCACTTTGGGAGGCCGAGGAGGGTAGATCACCTGAGGTCTGGAGTTCGAGACCAGCCTGACCAACATGGAGAATCCCCGTCTCTACTAAAAATACAAAAATTGGCCAGGTGTGGCAGTGCATGCCTGTAATCCCAGCTACTTGGGAGGCTGAGGCAGGAGAATCGCTTGAATCTGGAAGGCTGAGGCTGTGGTGAGCCAAGATCACCCCACTGTACTCCAGCCTGGGCAACAAGAACGAAACTCCGTCTCAAAAAAAAAAAAAAATCTTCAATACAGATCACTGCAGAGCATCAAGCACATGGTGGTTTGAGCCCAGAGAACAAATGTGTCACACCCACCTGCGCCCGATGCCTTCTGCTCCAACCTCCTTGCTGCCGTCCACTTTGAAGTTATCCAGTGATGTACTCAACATGCCTCCTACAGCGTCCTGAAGCCTGGATGCAAACAACTCGTTTTCTGAGCATGACAATCTCTGAATCCAAATGAGAGGCTTAGACTGGGCCTGGTGTGCAGGACTCAAATTGGCCATTTGCACAAACTTATCATGGTCTGAATTTGGGGAGAAAAAGATAGACATACACACACACAAGAATGATGCTGGATCCATTGCTGTGGTGGTTGTAACATATCACTGGGCCCCCGCTCTCCTCCTCCTTTCTTTTTCTGCTGCTATTTTGTCTCCTGCGATTATCCCTGGGAATGCAAGTTCTCCTAATTAGCACTTGCTAATGAAAGAAACCTCAGAAACAGAAGAAGGAAGAGACAAGATGCTCTCTCTCCCCCCTGCGACTAACAGGATGCAGAGCCAAGGAGCCTGTTTAAATGGGTGCTAACCCTAGAGCATTTGCGGGTGTGTCGGCTCTGGCAGAGCCTCCTGTGAAATCAGCTGCCCCATCCCTTTCTGCTTTCTGCTTTTACAGATCTGTCCTCCCAAACATTCTTATAACAAATGTTCCTCCAAATCCCCTGGGATCCCAAGATTAGGCTCTGCTCTGTGGAGTATAACCTTTAATCTCTACACAGCTTAGTTTGCCCTGGTAATCATATTTAATACAAGGTCCTATTTCCTGGAATATAATATGAGATGTGTTGGGTCCCCTCAGCTTTGACAGTTGCCTTTATCCTTTCATGTAGAAATGTTTAATAAATAACTTTGATGAAATCTTGAACTTAAGACAATGGATGTGATTAACTCCCCACTTCCCTATTCACATTGTTCATAAAAAAATTTGGGATTTGAAAAATAGAGCTTTTAAGTTAATGAGGCTTTACATAAAGCCAAGTTAGTATTTTAAGAAAGGAAAATGATGACTACATTCTGACCATCTGCGCCTTGCTAAAACCAAGAAGGAAAGAATGGCCAGACACATGGTAGTGGTATGGCTCCTGGTTTCTCTGTGTGTGTATGTGTGTGTGCACATGCACTTCTAGAGCCTGGTGAAGTGCCTCCTTTTCAAGGATATCCATGGGCATATAGTTCTTCAAACAGACCCCCCTCTCTTCCCTACAATGGTGTCTGGTTCCTTGCCAGGGCTGTGCTCACTGAAAAAGCCAGTATTTTTAAAAAAACTTTTTGAGAATTTTCTGCATGCATGAGGCATTATGGTAACATGACTCACATACAGTAGGCAAAAAGCAATCAAGGAATATAAGTAAATTAAACGTGACCTGCAGCTTTTGCACAAATTGCATAGTATCTTACTCCAGAGCTAGAGCTTGCTCAGAAACAGCAACAACAGCAGTAATGTCAACACCAACTACTAATATTTGCTGAATGCTTACTATGTGCCAGGCATCGGGGGAAGCACATTATCTGCACTGTCTCATTTCATCGTCACAATAACCCTGTGGGGTAGACATTATTATACACAATTTATAGATCATGGAACTTGGGGCTAAGAGACTGTTAATCATTTGCTCATGGTCCCAAAGCCAGTAAGCGGTAGGGCAGACTCACACTCAAACCTGCAGACTCCACAGTCCACGCTGGAAAATGGGGACGCTGAGGACACAAAGACAATGACAGCAGCAGGGGAGATTGATCTGAGACACGCCCAGCCTTCTCCAGGGCCCAAAGGGACAGTCACCTTAGACTTAATCATGATGGATATTAAAACACACGGGGGGATATTCTAGGCAGAGAGTGAAGGCAAGGTCTCAGCTCAGAGAGGTTTAGCGGGTTTGAAGCAAGACTGTTCAGAGACTGTGATTACAGGAAGGAGCCATCCCTTAGAGGCAGGGGACTCACAGAAGTCAGCAGAGGAGAGCGAGCTCAAGGGCCTGTGAGATGCTGGGGAGTGCCTGGAGCCTGAGGAGGAAGCTCAGTTAGCAGGAGAGGGGCCGCTTAGTGAGGTCAGGAAATGAGAACCTGGGTGCCAAGCACTCAGCATCAGGGACTCAGTCTACAGCTGTGGGCTGGCAGGGCTGCCGGTGAGTGCCAGTGTCATCGCTAGGCCTCAGCTTCATGGGGCTAACTGGGTGGACAAACAGTGGAGGGGGGATTTGTTGGAAGGTGGTAGAGCCAAAAGCAGACAGACTTTCAAGAATAGAAGGAAGTATTGCCATGAATGTCCCAAAGCCACTAGCGAGCCGAGGACAGTGGACCGTTTCTGTTCCCTGCTGTGGGTGACTCGTAGCATAATTGTGGCACTAGGGAAATAAGGCTGAATCCATCTGGATGTCAAGGGCAAAGTCCAAGTCAGTTACAGTGTCACAAGGGCACAGGATATACTCAGAGCCAAGGGCCACGAGGAAAAGACACCCAGGACAAGATTCTGGGCAGCCCACTGCAAATCTGCAGCCTTGCCGCCTTCTTGGGGAAGGGCCAAGACCATTCCTGCAGCCCCCAGGCCACCCATGAGAAGAGCTCAGCAAAGGCCCATGGACCCCACTCTGCAAGGCTGACAGATCCTGCCTATTTAGTCCTGAAATTATGCATTTGTAAAAGCTCAGTGATCTATCTTTTCTCCCTACAGAACCAAATATAACTATAAAGTAATATGTTTATTGAGACAATTTACAGAAGAGTGACTAAGAAGCACTTGGAAAGTGCTCAACTGCTCAAAAATCAAAGGACTGCAAAATAAAGCCACAGTGAGAAATCACTTCTAGCTATCAAATGAACAAAGATAAACACAATGATATCTATTCCAGCAAGGATGCAACAAAACAGGCAAGACAATACTGGGCTTGAGAATGGCACTCGCGAAAACAGCAATAGTCTTAAAAATGCCCATCGCTGGTGCCCAGCAATTACACTTCTGAGATCTAACTAAAAGAAACGATATAAAATACAGAAAAATATTTATTCAAATGATATTTATCATATTATTTATAATACTTAAAAACAAAAAGTGAACTAAATATCAAAAATGGGAAGGGTTCAGTAAATGATTGTAATTCCACGCAAATCGTCCATTTGTTCATCAAAAAACATGTATTAACTGCTTCCCATTTGACACACCACACCTCTGTTCTGTGCTGGAGCTGTTCTTGTGGAACTCCCAGTCCACTGCTGACTACAGGCAGACATATCCACAAATAAAAGAGGCAGAATAATACAGGTGAGAAGACAGAGGTCTGCACAGCAGAGGGAGTGGTCCATCCACCTAGGAAGAGCCACCTGGGGGCAGTCAATCAGGAAAGCCTTCAAGGAGGAGGTTACCGGACTTATCTTGGTGGTCTGAGCCAGGAAAGGGTTGGGAATGCGCTGTAGGCAGAGGGTATGCTGGACACAAAGGCCCTGGAAGCTGAGTCATCCTGGTGTGCTGAACAGCCTGCAAGCTGGCATGAAAAACAGCCAGAGGCCAGAGAGGAAGAGTCAGGGCAAAGAATACAGCAGGACTGGGGGCAGAGTGGGAAGTGTCTGGCATGCCATTCTAGAAGAAGTTTGAGCTTGTCCCTGCAGACAGCAGAAAGCCATTAACAAGTTTTCAGTATGGAAGAAAATGATCGGATTGGTCCTTTTGAAAGGTCACTCTGAAGGCTGAGAAGGACAATTATCCGGGACATGAGTACTAGCAGCAAGTCCATTATGTGACATGCCTCCATTTCAAGGATATGACATGTATTGGGTTCCCCCAGCTTTGACATTGCTCTCTCTCTGTTTTTGGTGACAAGTGGGGTGGGAAGAGAGGGTGCAGGCCCAGACACTCCCAGTTTCCTGCAGGGAGGCTGGGTGGACCCATTTGAACAAGACAGATATCATGGCAAAGAGAGGCGTGTGAGAGGAAGAGATCAATTACGGATGCCCTGAGCTTGAGGGATGTGTGGGACCATGAGCTGGAGGTGGCCAGTTCTCAGCTGCATGTAATCACTGAAAAGGGTGTCTGCAGAGAGAGTTTCTAAAATGAAGAAATATTTTAAAAGGCAAGGAAACTTTGTCTAAACTCATCCTTTCAATGCAAAGAAATGTTAGATTCCTAAAAACTCCTAAGACGGTAGAATGTGCAGTTTGAGAAAACAGCCTATTACAAGCCAAATAGGCCTGAAAGGACTAATTTTACAAGTGAGCTCATGAAATCTTTATAAATATTTTACAGTCACTGAAATCAGGCAATAAAAGCAATATCAATGGTGTTTCACACGCTGTTCTCAGCAACAGCAGGTAAGTCAGGTATAATTAATTTACATTTGTCACCTCCAGCTCCCTGGAAATATCCTGGAACCACCAGCCTGTGGTTTCAATGAAATGTTTATATGTTCATCTGGTTCTGCTGCAAATAATAAAATAAGCTACCATAATTTTCTGCGTTTGGTTCTGCATCTGAAAGTTCAGCAATTTTGTTTCCCAGTTGACCCCAACTCCTGGGCCAGCCCCAGGGCCCAATGACACAGCTCCCACATGAGTTGGCTGGCACTGAACAAAACCCCCATGAGCAGGAGCCACCATTACTACTCTCGCACTGAGCACAAAACACCAGACATTGAGCTGGAAATGTTACACGCACGCACCTTCCCGCTGGAGCACAACGCAAACCGACAGGATGGTCTGTATGCGCCAATGAGGGCACTCCAGCTCTGAAAGGGGAAGTGAGCTGCCCAAAGTCACACAGCTAGAAAGTGGCACTCCCCTCAGTCTACCGGACTCCACAGGCCACATTCCAAATCAGTGTTTCTGAAGCTTATATGTACATTCAAATCACTTGGGTTCTTTTTAAAAGGCAGATTCAGATTCTGAAGGTCTGGAGTGGGGCCTGCAATTCTGCATCCTTTGCAAGCTCCCAGATGACATGCATGCTGCAGCTCCAGAAACCATGCTCTGAACATGAAGGGTGTAAACCACTGTATTATATTGTTCCCTTTTGTAACCAAAGAAGAACTAATGCTTAGAGATTGACAGCAGCTGTGGTAAAGCCAGTGTGCAAAACCAAGTCTCTCTAGCACTGAATTCCATGCTCTGGCTGGTTATAAAAGGCCGTAGTACAGGCGCCGGGCCCCAACAGCCACAGGTTCAAACCTTGACTAGGCCCACCACTAAGCAGCCAGCACATTATTTAACTTTTCCAAGTCTCAGTTTGCTCCTCCCCATAATGCTGGTATACGCCTCCTGGGGCTGCTTGACCAGGGCAGTTTGAGAAAACAATAAATTATGAACATAAGGGAGGTAATTAGTGTAAGTACTTAGCATAACACCAGAAAAGTTAGTAATAACAATAGTAAATAGCTCCATAGCACTTCGTAAATGCTCAATAAATATTAATTTGTCTTATGTGATGTGTGCCCCATTTTAACCAATAGTCTCACTCTTAGTTATAACAATAATACATGTTCATTGTTGTAAGTTTAATAAATATCAAAAAAGTATCACAGAGAAAACAGTCATGCCTGCATACCTAACTCCCAAAGGTAATAACAAGTAACATTTTGGTGTAGTTCATTTCTGTATTCTTTCTTATCTTAAAATACATTAATATTAAACAAATTAGTGTGGTGTGTCTATCTATAACTGTGCTATTCAATACAGTAGGCACATGTGGTTGTTTAAATTTAAATATAAATGGATGAAAATTAAATAACATTGAAAATTTAATCCCTCAGTTCTTGTTGCCACCTTTGAAGTGTCCAATAGTGTGAACAAATGTGAACGTGAAAGAGCCAGTCCCTCAAGATGGATTCTGAGCAGCTAACTGGGCCCAAATATTGCCTTGGCTATTCAGGCTCTTTTTAGGTCCCATACGAATTTTAGAATATTTTTTTCTAATCCTGTGAAGAATGACATTGGTAGTTTGATAGGAATAGCACTGAATCTGTAAATTGCTTTGGGCAGTATGGCTATTTTTACAATATTGATTCTTCCAATCCATAAGCATAGAATGTTTTTCCATTTATTTGTGTCATCTCTTATTTCTTTCAGCAGTGTTTTGTAGCTCTCCTTGTAGAGATTGTTCAACTTTCCTGGTTAGCTGTATTCCTGGGTATTTCATTTTCTTTGTGGCTATTGTTTAAGTGGGATTGTGTTCTTGATTTCACTCTCAGCCTGAGATGTTGTTGGTATATAGAGATGCTACCGATTTTTGTACATTGGTTTTGTATCCAGCAACACGGATCGAGCTGAAAGCCAAATTCCTAAGGAAATTAATGCAGGAACAGAAAATCAAATACCACATGTTCTTCCTTATAAGCAGGAGCTAAGCATTGATCAGACATAGACATAAATATGGAAACAATAGACACTGTGGACTAATAGAGGGTGGAGGAAGGTGAGGTGGGTTAGAAAACTACCTATCAGCTTCTATGCTCACTACCAGGGTGACTGGATCCATACTCCAAACCTCTCAGCATCACATAATATTCCCATGTAACAAATCTGCACAAGTACCCTCTGCATCTAAAATAAAAGTTGAAATTTTTCTGAAAAAAATAAGTTCAGGCAAAAAAAATCCTACCATACTAGGTACCTTAAATTTTTAAGATATGGTCCTGGTAAAACAAGGGTATTTATATTTTTTGAATTTAGAAGCACAGTAAGCAAAAGATCTGCTAAGCAACCAAAAGTAGGAGAATGTGATGAGTTACATTTCTCACTGTAATTGCTAAGCAGCAGCAAATAGCTTCCTGATTGGTACAGGTGCTTCCAGGGCTATTTAATAGGACATTCCTTGTCATTCTTGTTGGTAGGTAATCTTCAACTGTGCTGCATTCAGGTCACCGTGCTGTTCACCTGATCTCTAGATTATGTGTACTGCAGAAACATTTTAGTGTTTTTCCTTGCAAGGATTCCAATCTAAACACAAATTACAAACTCTGCCTCTTCAGTAATCTGGTCCTGCTATGAATTTAATACCAAACTCTCAATTAAGGGTGATACAGTAGATGGCTACAGCCATTATGGCAAGGACCATGGTGTATCATTACACTACTTCCTCTTCCTGGGCACACAGGAACTCCTCCCTTTCCAACCCCTCTTGTAGTGGTCATGGGGACCGTGTGACTATGTTCTGTTAATGAAATGCAGATGAAAGGAATATGAGTCACTTTGGGGTCTGTCTCTTAAAACATCTTGTGCAATTTTACACCTCTCTCTTTCCTTTCTGGAGTAATTGTTCTAGATAATGGAGCTCTCCGTGGAAGCAGCCAAGACCCCAAGTCGCTGGAGGAGAGCTGCAAAATAGCCAGACTAAGAAGCACCTGAGAAGCAAACTTTTGCTATATTAAGCCATTGAAATTTCAATGCTTATTTGTTACCTTTTGTCCAAAATTGTATTATGTTTCATAAGTAAATAAAAACTAAAAGCTAAAAAATATAAATAAATAAATAAATAAATAATAAATAAATAAAACAGAGCCAAGCAGCCATTTGCTGATTAGAGGTCACACAGGTACTCTGAGTTCCCTGAATACCCCCCATTCTGTTTAACATTGGGACTTTCAGAGCTCACCTGAACCAACCAATCAGAGCTCACCTGCCTCCTCAAATCAGAGCTCAGCTACTTCAGCTAGTCAGAACTGCACCACATCAACCAATCTGAACTAAGCAAGTTTGAATCCTTCATTTGCATAAATGAACTTGATTGGGAACCTAGGTGGGAACTTTCTCTATAAAAGCCAAACCCTCTCTTTGTTCTCTAGAACACACCTTTGTTTTATACACAGGTTGTGCCTTCTGGGTTTGCAGACTGTAATGAGAATAAAGTCTTTTCCTTCGAATTCCTTTTCCAAAAACTTTTGTTAATGATAGGTCTGCATTGCTAGTGACTCCCACACTGAACAATGCAGATATTTCCATCATTGAAGAAAGTGTCATTGGACGGTGCTAGCTAGATACAGTCTTATAACTTCCTTTTCCTCACTTAGCACCATATCATGTAGTTTCATGTATCATCAGTGTCCAAAAACTGATTTTACTGTCTGACTTATATAGATGTTCTTGGTTTATTTATCTGGTCTTCTATGTTTGGATACTTAGATTACTTTCAAATGGTCACTGTCATAAATGACACCCTAGTAGACGTCCATGGGCAGCAACTTTTGGGTATGTCTATATTGATTATCTTAGGATAAATATCTAGCTACAAGTAAAATTATGGGGCCAACAGGACATGCACTTTTTAAGGCTTTTGATATATATTTCCAATTGCACTCTGAAAAGATCATATTAATTTACCCTCCCAGTGTTATTTATTTTAGTGCTTGCCAACATGAGAAAATAAAACTATATTTCATTTTTATTGTATTTCTGTCATTATTAGAGAGATTTACAACTCTGTTAGAGGTACCCAGATCAATTGTTTCTATTTATACAAATTATTTTATGAAATAACAAACTGTCACAGTGTATATGGGGAATATAGCTTCTACTTACCAAATAAAACATGGGAAGGCTGCCCAGAACCCATCTGTGCATTAAACCCATGCTGGGCTGAGCAGAGGTCCAGTAAGTATTTACTGGTCTTGGCTGAATCCGTGACAAACGTGTGCTTCTTCCCAGTGACACTGCTTGTGATGGTGAACTTTTTTTGCTGAAGGAAGCAAACACAGACTTTAATACACTGATCATCCACAACTCTCCACTGATGCACAACTGCAAGAAAATGCTCGGTCCCTCAGTTCCACATCCTGTAGCAGGCATTCACGGGTGCATGGCAGATGCTGTCTGACTATGGCCTGATATTCTTCTTGGCGTAAAGGAAATCTCTCTTTTTAGTTTTTTCTTCATTCATCAATCAAGTTGTTTATCAAACAATTACTATTTTCCAAGGAGCATGCTGGGTGAAGAGAACATGAAGTGGGTCAGGTACATCGACCTCAGCAAGGATGGAACCTAACCCTCAGTGTGCATTATGAAAAGCCACTAAGTACTCCCATTGCCTTTATTGTACAAACTCCAAGAAGTTGTAGACAAAATCTCAACTAGTCGGGTTATGAAAAAGATAAAAACACCTGTGTGTTATAATATTTCTGCCTATAACGTGGCAGATTCTGTTCTAAATGCTTTATGAGTATGAATTTATTTTGTCTTCACAACTACAGAATAAGAGAGATTCTATCACTTTTTTTATTCTGCAGATGAAAAATAAAAAAGCAAGAGTCCTCAAAATGCCACAGGAATTGAGGTCACACCACAAAGAAATGCTTCCCCACATTATACCTTCAAGGCCCACAAACAAAGTGATAGTATTTGTCCAGCTCACTGGGCTAAACCGGGGAAGATGACCTATATGAGCCTACCTGTATAGAGCCTTATGAGAAAGATATAAATTTTTGCAATATATTATTCTGATAAGAACAATAAAATATAAATATAAGTGGTATTAAATATTAATTCGTATAAAACTTCCAAATAAAATCTTCATTCTGGGTATTCTATCTATTTCAATAAGAACTTTCAGCTTGCTCCTATAAAGATAACTTTATAGAAACAGGGCTTATGCTTGAAAGGGCTCCCAGAAACCCCTGATCCTCTTTAAAGCTAATCTCTTTTAATTCCTGATGGTCACCATTTCCAAGAAATTCCATTCACGCATGTCAGATATCAACAAAAGGCAGATAAATATTCATTGCTTTTTCTCTGAGAAACTCCTTTTCACCATTAACTTAATTTTAGATAAATTGCTCATTCTCTATATACTCTACTTTTACTGATAAGTATAGTGCTAAGCCTCCTTGTGCTAATAGGAATGGATTCTGAATCCAATTGAACTGTACTATAACTAGTATTTCTTTAAATAAGGTGTTGTCTCAAGCATTCATAAATGCTGCTCTACTACTCGTAATAATTCTTTAGTACTCAACAGATCATTTTATCCACACTTTTTCAAAGTTGAATATTTGCTTGAAATCCAAACACTTTATCAGTACACACTGATAGTCTTTCATGCAATCCTGATAGTTTTATATTAAATTTATCCAGATATTAAGCACTTTTTATATGAACAAGTCACTCTTCTTTTGAGACAGGGTCTCGCTCTGTCACCCAGTCTGGAGTGCAGCAACACAATCATAACTCACTGATACCTTAAAGTGCTGGGTTCAAGCAATCCTCCCACCTCAGCCTCCCAAGTAGCTGGGATCACAGGCAGGCACCACCACATCCAGCTAATTTTTGTATTTTTTAAGTAGAGACAGGGGTATCACTATGTTGCCCAGGCTAGTCTCGAACTCCTAGGCTTAAGTGATCCTCCTCAGCCTCTCAAAGTGCTGGAATTACAGGGATGAGCCACTGTGCCTTGCAAGAATAAATCACTTTTTAAAATGTAATAACTATTTTTTAACAAATCTGAGAAGGGAGGATCATTCACACACACACATACAAACAAACACACACACCAAAGTTTATTTCAGCTTATAAACTCTCAGCAAAACTCTCCTTTCAGATGCCAGTGCTCCAAGGTATCAAACACCAGAGTGGAATGTTGATCCTATTTCTTGACATAAAGGTGAAAACAGTTTTGACTGTAGTGGTTTGGATTTTATTTCTATTTATCACCATTTTGATAACATCATATAATGGAAAATTCTTATCCGCAAACTTTCGCATAGGCAAGCTGCTGCTCTAATGATGTATACGATGATGTATAACTCCAATCTCTGAGTTTTCAGCACCAGCATGAAATCCCTTCTTTACACTTCTGTGGTTGCAGTATAAACATATTAGGTTGGTGCAAAAGTAATCGCGGTTTTCGCAGTTAAAAGTAATGGCGAAAACCGCAATTACTCTTGCACACACCTAATTCATAGCAGGTGCTCTGTAACATGCTAGTTTCAAAGCATCAGTTTACCATTTTGAATGTTTTTCATCCCTAGGAGTTTTGTTGTTGTTTTTTTTTTTTTTTCTGTTGCTATTTGTTCACCTGCTTCATTATTTGTTTTGATACATCTTTGTATCAAATACAAATAATAGTTTTCTAGGCAGGGGAGATTTGCCATCAAGCTAATGAAACTGAAGCTCCAGGACCCTCACCTCCTGGGAGGAGCCCTGGCAATGCATTCACATGGTCTTATAATGCGCAGAAAGTAAGATGTTCTCACCCCAGTTGGTTAAGACCACTGACTCTTTCTACTCAGACACACCCTCCTTGCCACTTACCTTCGCACCAGGTGGTATTGGGTGATACGAACCAGATCTCTCTAAGAAGTTGAGATGGGGATACACTTTGTTTAGATTTAGTTGGATTTATTTAGGTGATTTGAAGGCTCTTCTAGAATTGCTTTATTGCTACCCATCCCAGAATACTCCTTCCATTTGTCTAACTCACCTAAAATCTCAGCAGAAAGTTGCAGGGCCAGCAGCCAGATGAAATTGACCATGCTCTATAATACCCAGCCCCCAACGGAAGCATGAGCTGTACAGAGCCAGTAGCTGATCTACAAGAAGTTTTTGCACTCATCAGAAATGAAAAACTATAATTTAGTTCTCAAAAATACTCATCCAATTGAAATGCTTCCCTATCACAGATATACTCTATAATTGTGTATACTGCATTATCAATACATCATATGAATTATTTTATGGGAATCCCATGAAATAGAATTTGTTAGGTTTCACGCATTTGCAGCAAAGAACTCTGTTGCAGCACTAGAAACAGCAAAAATGTTTCGTGCAAAGCTGCGTGTTTCATGCATCCTATTAATCATTTCAATAATAAAAACATTTCAATCCACCACGCTAGAAGAAAAGCTAAACTACATTTCTATCCTCTCTAGAGAAAATTATATAACAAAAGTTTCATCATACGGAAAAATAATCACAGTATGCCATTAAAAATTTGAAAGGAAAAAAGTATTATAGACATTGTCAGGAAGTTAATAAAAATATTACTTGCTGGCTTTTGTGATATCTGCAGGATTTGTTCAGCTTTTAAAAATTCATAAAGTTTTTGTGATTTCTTTTCTCATTCTAAATAAACATTTCTTTCATGCCATCTATTGTAACTTTGTATTCTTTTTCATAAAGAGGGCCCTACATAGCATGTATCTGCTTCTGTTTCTATGCATTTCTCTTCAGAGATTTAACTAGTGTTGATAACCAAGAACAGTTACTAACATGCATAGGTTTATTGTTCTAGAAGGAACAAGTTTTTGATTGAACAATCAAACCACATATGGATGCCAACACATCTACGAATCATATTCTTTGGAAATGTCATCTTTCTCTATTTCCTTTGCTGCTTTGGTGCAGGCTGGCAAGATGAATGATCTGTAATTGTTTGAAGAATTTTGGCCTCAGGTATTAAAAAGCAAAACTAAGACCAGTTTCCTGAGTTAATTTTCATATTATTCACTGAATTCCCTATTTTGTTCTTACAGAAGCATAAAGAGTTCAAGTCATTTTCTGCATAAGATGCTTGGTTTGCAGCAAGCTGCCGATGACATTACTTCATCTGATGACTGTTCTGTAAAAATAAGTTATTCATGCCAAGGAAGAGGATGATCATCAGAGAATGGAAACCCTAATTAAGTATTTTTTGAGCTAGTAAGTTTGTCTTCAGAGCCTGATGACTTCCCAGTTTTAATCAAGAAATTAATCAACTAATTTAATCAGGAAATCCCCTGGTAGGGGGGGAAATAAATACCTATAAAAGTTAAACCAATGTATACATAAAGTATTTACTTAAGGGGACTGTTGAGCTTTACAGCTTCAAAAAATTCCATTTTTAAAAATTACTTTTTAGGTTATCTACATTTTTATGAATATTTTGAAGCATAGTGCATTGAAAAATCTGAACAATTAAACATGCAATAAAAAATAAGTAATGTAGTAGTATTAAATTCATTAAACAAAGTTCTTCATATAATCTTTCAGTTTAGTTAAAGTAATTTGAGTAACTAAAATTCTGAAAAATTCACAAATATAAATTCATTTGAGTTTGGTCAAAATAATTTGGGAAAAAAGTCAGTTTCCTGATAATATATGGACCACTTGAATAAACTCAATTAAATTGTGCTCAATTATTATTTATTTTTAGATGTAAGCTTCTTTCCTGAAAACAAACAATAATTTATTATGAAATTGTATCTTGACAATGTGTTAACTTCAAAGCCAAGATGGAAGAAATAAAAGAAACATCCTGAAAATGAATGAAAGCAATTATGTTCTACTCAGGAAACTCTAACATCAAATAATAATACAAATAGTGATCTAGTCAGAAAATATTTTTAACCATAGATAAAACTAAATAGGAAACAGATATTTTCTCATGGGCCACAAGATAAAGAACTTCATATTTTATAATAAATCATCACTGAAGTGACACAGGTGCTGACTGGAACAACCACAGGACAGGCAGAGGCTGTCAGCCACCAGGGTACAGTGCCAGAGCGACTCACTTCAGGAGGTAGAAATATGCATGCAAATAGTGTTCAAGTAGATTCCAAATGTTGTATACTTAACGGGGATTTTCTATCCAAAAATAGACTTTGAAACTTTTAAGATCTATCAAAATTTTGCAATCCTCAGTGTCCCGTAGCACACCTGTAGTCCTCAGAGACAGACCAGAGGCCTTGGCACATTGTGTGCAAAGGGAAAATTAAAACACAGGAAGAAGTTTCCAAACCTCTCAGGCTCCACTCAACCTAAACTACACTCTCAACATCCATTTCCCATCTCCAGCTTTGCTCTCAACATTAATGGAGTCTCCAAATTAAGAAAACTTTACCCAGAAGGGAAGTGTAGCCCTTTAGATCAATGGTTGTTCTTGGGGATATGTGGGGGTCCAGGCAAGGAATAGTAGGGAAGAAATGGCCTCCTGAGGACCTCCCAAAATCCCTTGGCAGACTTCTTCCAAATATCCTTCAATGCATCAGAATGCAGGTTAACAAACAGACAGGTTGTGAGAATGTTTGGTCAGGAGAAAGCCACGTGACCCACGACCCATTGCTCCTCTAAATGGCCAACAAATTAGAGGAAAATGAAGTGCAGGTTATTTATCAACTCAGCTGCACTCACGTAAGTAGAAATCTTTCCGGTTTCTCTCCACTGAAACCATAAAGTTGCAATTCTGCTGTTGTTTTTCACTTCATATACTACGACACCTTTGGCACAGATCCCCAGGGCCATCTGCTCTTCTGGCCTCCTCTTCTCTGAGAATACTTGGTGAACCAGCACACCGTATTCTGGGAGCTGTTGAGTGACCTGGAGCAGAAAAAGGCTGATGTAGAAGAGACAGGCACATGGTTTAAAATAATGGGCCTCACGTCATTCACTCCATGCAAAACATACTGATAGGCGTTCTGAAAAGAAAGAGTAGGATTGTCACAGAAGTTTAGGAAACACTGGATCGAGCAGATTTATTTGCTACATACAGATTTCTCTGCACCTCTGATATGATGGAATTTTCCTTTTTTTTTTTTTTTTTTGTAACCCAAGGAATACTTTTCTTATGGAATACCTAAAACAGTACTTAGAACACAGTTATTATGAAAATAACACAGTAGAATAATAATATTCTGAATAAGTTTTTTAGAATTCATACTCTTCTGGGACATCTCATGGTAAGAGATTTCTTTTCCTGGTTGTGTCAGAGTCTATAGTGTTTTCTGTTCCAACCCCCTTATATGACAGATAGAAAAACTGAGGCTGAAGCATAGAAAGCAACCTTCCAGATCACCAGTATTAGTTGTGAACTGCAGAGAAAATGACAATTCACTTTGGCACTCCTCACCATGCAGCAATGCCTTCGTGGGGGTCCCCATAGCCCAAGGTCTTGCCTCTGTTTACCAGGTTAGGGGAATAAATTTTGCCAGGGGCCATGGGCCAACTGGAGCTGGGGACTGCATTAGGCCACCAACTTCTTAAGAGACCAGAGTATAAAATGAACACAAATGTTTCTACACCTGAATGGCAGTCACTTTCCGACCCTGGGCTTTCCCAACTTCATCTTCACCAGGAATACGCCAGTCCCCATCAGAAAGTTGATGTGTCTCTGGGACCCACAGCCAGGACCTCTTGCTCCATGCATTTGAAGCCCTCTCAGAAGGGTTGTATTGCTAAGATCTGGTATCCCGTTCCTACCCCTAACCAGAGAGCAACATGTCCTATCCAATCTCTCTCACCCCCAGGCAAGGTCACAAAAACAGGGACAAATTATAGCTTTTGAGGGCTCCTTTCTCAGGCTCCTTGCCCATTCACCGTTGATGAAGTCCATGCAGACAGCTTATGCTGCCTGCAGACTCCACAGCTCTTCACACAAGGTTCAAATTACATTTCTGAACCCTAAGCCTCCTTCGTTTAACTTTGGAGAGACCCTGTCATCATCATCATCATCATTATCATCGTCATCATAATCAATCAGTATCCTCATCATCATACAAATCAATATTTATTGAGCGCTGGTGCTGAAATATCCAATGGCCAGACTGGGCACGTGATTAAACAAAGCAGGACCACCCCAAGATAACTAGGTAGATGTTTTTAAAGAATTCGGTGTGATATTTCTTTTAAAAAGTAAGCACTAATAAGTAGTCCTCATTAGGATAAAGACGCCTTTGCTAGACTTACAATTCTTCAATTGTTTAGTATTAGTTTATATTCTAATTTATTGTTTATACAAAGAGAGATATGATACTTTTCAGTTCTTTGGGCCTCAAGATTCCTACTGGTAAAGCACTATGCTAAGCCTCTCCCAGCATAATTTCATTATTATTTAATCTTCAGAACAATCACAGAGAAGGTGAAGCTATCCCTTTTCTAAGTAATCTGTCCAAGTTCCTGCTTTGGAGCCAGGAATAGAAATATGGAAAGATGAGCCTGTTTGCTCCTGAGTCTTCACTCTTAACAACTGAAATACAGGGAATCCAAAAGGCCTGGAAACATAGATGAATATACTTAATGTTGTCAATGGCATCTTCATCTGCAAAACAATAAAATAATGAAGTCTACCTCCATTCCCTGTCTGCTAGGGAGTTTCCTAGGATGCTTCTCCTGGCCCCGTTTGGATTGCTATTGCTGGGTGTCCTTTCAAAGGGTCATTTCCTCTCCATGTGCTTTGGGCCATCTTACTACAAGGCCTGTCCTCCTTACAACAGGCAGCAAAGTTGAGACGGGACCAAGCACTCCTGGCTGCCAGCCACACAGCACCCTTGCTGTATTGAACGTTCTTCAAAACAAATGGATTGTTATTTCTGGATATTCATCAAGGGGTTCAGAATTCATCTTCTCTGACCTTATAATTCCACCTGTGGGTATCTACCCTAAGAAAATATGCTGAATAATCAGGACAACCCCTTCTCATAATGCTGTTCAGTACAGATTTGTGGGGTGATTTGGGGAAACCAGCTCCTGGCAGTAAACGGTTTCCTAAAAACAGTACTGCCTTAAAATTGATTATCAGGCAGGCTTTGCAAAGGATATTTATAAAGCATTTGTAATTATCAGGAGAGTGCATTTGTTGTAGTGCTAAGTGGGAGAAACTATAGGATACAACCAGTATGATTTCAATAGCAAGAAAAAAATATTTTAATAACCTATCACAACCCACAGCTATGTAGGAAAATGGCTCCATGGTTGAGGAAGTTAGGAAAACACCGAATTCACCTTAAACAGGTTATTCTGAGATTAATAAGCTAGCATAGTTGTGAATCTACAGACAGACTATGGTATTCAGTGCTCCCCAAAATGGACTTTTGCCCAGTCTGTTGCTAGTATGAGATGCTGAACTGTCAGAGTTAGTCATTAGTGAACTGGGGGCCGAGAGGCAGCCTCCCAATAATGGTTTTCTCCTTTTCCTAATGAAAAACAAGAGCCATGAGGAGCTATAATTAAATGATCCAGTGATTGCTTGTAGAGTAGTAACTGAGCTCTGTGATGGGCTCTGAGGATCCAGGACCCTCCAGACATTTATAGCCCAGTAGAAGGGATGGAAAGTGTCCAGAAATGACTGCAGTGCAAGGTGTCTTAGCAATATGTATCAACAATGTTCAAAATGTTTATTACCTTCCACCCAGTAATTCCACTCATGAGATTCTATCCCTAAGGAATGAAGCAGAAATACAGCTAAGATTTATATGTAAAAGATGCTAATCTCAGTATCGTTTTAAATAGTCCCATATTGGAAACTATTTATATGTTAAACAATAGAGCATTGAGAGAAAAAAGTAGGGTACAACATACGTTAATTCAAAAGAAGTTTTCAAATGTTTAGATTTATGGGATTATATGCATACATAAAAGTGCATATATAATATAAAGCTAATTTTAAATATATATGCATATACACATATATAGGAATGCACAGAACAAACAGAGAAGGATGAATATACCAAAATATAACTGTGCTATCTCCAGGCAGCAGAATTATTAGGAGATGTTTACTTTTATAATCAGGGAGGGGGAGAAAACTTTTAACAAACCCTCACCCTAATGAGAGGCTCCCAGTGTGCTCTGGGGGTGATGACAGAGCCCTGTCTAGTTTCTCTCTCTGTACCACAGGCAGGTAACACCAGTGTTAACAACCCCAACCAGTCCACCAAGGGGAACTGCAAAAGCAAGAGTGCTCCTTGAAACCCATAAAGATTACATGTAAACGAAATAAAATCTATTCAGTGCTTTCTGTGAATGGGGGAAAAATTAGTTTCCTGTATTTTTGCTTCTGAGCCTGGTAGTTTCTTTTACAATCATTTTCCATCATTCAACCAGGAAGTGAGGGACCCTGACAGTGAACTCAGCACTCAAAGCCAGGGTCTGGGCAGAGGCCAGAAGGTAACGTCCATCCTGCAGGCATCTGTTGCAGGGTTGGGTCCTTGGCCTCTAGACTGGATTCTGCAGGTCTGTGGCTCTGTGACCACTCATCATCAGGTGGCTTTGAAGTCTCCACTGGTCCTTCATCAGGGGAATGCTTCGTCCCCTTGACAGGGAACACATGTGCAGCCCAGACTATGGAGTGTCCTGATCATGCTTTGCCAGTGCTTCTCAAACGAAACGCTTGCAGGTTACACTATGTTAGATACAGGGATAGTTCTGCAAAATGACCAGCTGAAAAGCAAAGGCCTGACCTCATGTTGGCTGTTCTGTTTTCAAGTATCCACCTCAATTAAGGGCTAGAAAACACAGACGGAATATTTCTACCTGACTTCTGTACAGAGAAATATACAGATCTCCTAGCTTCCTTTTAAAACTGCTCCCCCAATCAAATGGCCCAGCCTGTATCCTGTCCTGCGGAAGCTGCGAGTGTCCTCTCACTTGCCCCCCAGCTGTATCTGCATAGGCACAGTAGCCACTCCCTCCCTGGTCCCCACATCTTGACATAGAGTAGCTGGTATTGTTCTTGTTCCATTGAGCGTTTATTGAGTTGTGTGCCTGTGGGTAGACCACAATCCTCCCCACAAGACATGGGGCTTCCTGGGAACAAAGAGCATGTGCTTTTTGTCTCCATTTTCCAGTGCCTGGCCCACAGCAAGGGGAGGTTGTGGAGTAGCAAAGACTATTCATCATTGTGTGTGCCCACACAGGGGTACTGCAGTGCCACTGTTTCTGCCCCGCGGGTGAAGAGACAGCGGGCTCAAGCTGTACCCCTGTGCACAGGCCGCAGCAGCTGTGCTGTGTTGAGGACTGCTGCCTGGAGGGCTGCAAACTTGGGGTTTTGCAATGGCTTTTCTCTGGCTCAAGCTCTGATCTCGTTCTTCTGCTGTCCCATGTGTCAACTCTAAGAAACGTGGTCTCCCTGCTTGGAGGAAAGTGTCTGGAATGCTGATCTAAGATTTGGCCGGGCACAGTGGCTCACGCCTGTAGTCCCAGCACTCTGGGAGGCCAAGGCAGGCGGATTACCTGAGATCAGGAGTTTGAGACCAGCCTGGCCAACATGGGGAAACCCTGTCTCTACTAAAACACAAAAATTAGTGGGGCATGGTGGCAGGCACCTGTAATCCCAGAGCGAGACTCCGTCTCAAAAAAATAAATAAATAAATAAGGAAAAGCCCTACCACACTCACCCCAGCTCACTAAATCCTACCCTCTTTGGGGTCATTTCCAATGTCAGCTGCTTCCAGAAGCCTCTCCTTGCCCCTCCCTCCCTCTTAGAGCTCCACGCTTGCTCGTGCCTCCTTGTGGGTCTGCACACACCTGGGCCCCTTGAGAAGGCTCCAGAGGGGACTGCTGACTGCATTCCCTTGAAGACCAACACCTCTCTCCAGGTCAGGAAGGCCTTACCCTCAAGAACTCCAGCTCAGCATCCTCTCCCCAGAGTGCAGAGCTGAGCCGGTGCATCTCTGAGATTTCGACTTGGACCCGTAGAGCGGTCATCCTCTCGATCAGACTTGCTGGGATGTAATCTTCAACGTGAAAGTATGGCTTACTCTCCACCTGCTGGAAGTAAGATGCAGAGGGGGAGGGCATGATCAAGACACTGTCCGGGGGACTCTGAGCAGAATGAAAACATTATCTGTAGTCACAATTCCAGGAGAGCTCCAGAGAAAGACAATTCCTCGAGGTGCCCACCTGGGATATTATTTTCCACTATATTCGAAACAGGGCCAAACCCTAGGACATGAACAGAAAAGAGAGAGTAAAGGAGCTGTTTTTGAACCCCTTTTTATGCCAAGTAGTTCACAGAACACATAAGTCTCTTCTGATTCTCACAGGAATACTCTGAAGATGGCATTGTCATTGCCATTGCCAACATGAGCAAGAGAGAGGTCACTCAACAGGGCAAAGCTCACACCACTTGAAAGTGACAGAAACAAGATTTGTTCACCCCAAACCGTCACACTTTCCATGATGTGTGTTTTACCAAAAGGCACAGCCAAACCTTGGCCCCAAAACTCCATGTTTTTTTTTAATTCATTTAGCATTTCTGTCTACATGCACTCCCAGAACATTGTCTCTTCACACCAGAAAGGTCTTAGCTTTGGCATCATTGCTGCACAAGAAGGTGTTCAAGGAGTAGCCCCCTGAAAAAGGGGAGACTGGATACCCCCAGCCCACCTTCGTCAAGTCTGTTCTTTGGGAGACTGAGGCTGCATCCCTGCTAGGAGAGGATGGCAGGTCGAATCACTCACTGCTTGATGGTGGGTTCCCTGAACACAGACTCTGGGGCAGGCAGAAGTCTGCAGAAGTCCATGCAGGAGTGATATTGAGGTCCAATATACAGAATGAGGAATGCAGGACCAGCCAGAGGGAGAACCTGACCTTACCTTTGTATTCCCAATTCAACATGTCCTGGTCTCAGGATGCCCTTGCCAGCCTAACCCTGGGCAAGCCATTTCCCTCCAGTTGAGAGCAGTTACTCATGAGGAAGGCAGCTAGGATCTGGGAGAATCTGGCCTCGTTGGGGTTGGGGGTGAACGAGTTGGCCTGAGGGGGGATCTGAAGGGAAAAGCACAGTGTCCGCCACCTCCCACTCTCCTGATGTAGCATGTCCCCATGTGGCCATGGACCAAGAATCCTCAGGCTGATGCTGGCTCGTGCTGGTTTTGAGCTCAGCTCCACCACAAATGGAGAGACATTGTTCAGCAGGCTAGTGCGTAAAAAAAGCATTTAGAATACTATTAGAGTAGCCAAATTCCAGAACACTGGCAACACCGTGCTGGTGAGGATGTGGAACAACAGGAACTCTCAATCATTGTTGGTGGGATTGCAAAATGGCACAGCCATTTTAGAAGACAGTTTGGTGGTTTTTCATAGAACTAAACATATGCTTACCATACAAACGAGCAATTGTGCTCCTTGGTAATTATCAAAAGGAGTTGAAAACTTATGTCCACACAAAACCTGCACACAGATGTTTATAGCAGCCTTACTCATAATTGCCAAAACTTAGAAGCAAATGATGTCCCTCAGTGGGTGAATGGATAAATAAACTGTTACATCTAGACAATGCAATATTGTTCAGTGCTAAAAACAAATGAGTTGTCAAGCCATGAAAAGACATGGAAGAGTCTAAAATGCATATTACTAGGTGAAAGAAGTAGGTGTGTAAAGGCTACATACTGTATGATCCTAGATATATGATATTCTGGAAAAAGCAAAACTATGGAAGTGTAAAAAGATCAGGGGTTTGGAGGCAGGGAGAAATAAATAAGTGGAGCATAGAGGATTTTTAGGGCCACGAAACTACTCTGTAAGATACTTGAAAACTGGTTATACAAATTGAGTAATTCTTGTCATATCCAACTAAATCAGAGTCCAGGAACCAGGAAGAAAATGAACTCGCGGCACATAGCACCTGCTCCAAGAATTAAATTTTTCCATCAGCCCAACTACTGAAAGGACTTGCTGTAACCCTAAGACCAATTTTACCTAGTAGCTGCTGAAAAGACCTGCTGGGACTCTAAGACTTGTTTCACCTCTCACTGTCACTCACCAATCAGTTTTCAGTTCCCAAAAGCTTCTAAAGTGCTGATGAGTCTTCTTTCAAAACTACAACATTTTTATTCCTAATAAAAATCCCAACCTTCTCTTCGTTCTTGAGACACACCAAAGACCACCCAGTATGTGAGTATACCCCAAACTGCAATTCTTGCTTCCCAAATAAATTGTTTTAAATTTAGAGATTCTTCTCCATATTTTATTTGACTTCAACAATAGCGTAAAGGTGGATACATGTCTTTATACATTTGTCAAAACTCATAGAATGTACAACATCAAGAGTGAACCTCAGTGTAAATTATGAGCTCTCAGTGGTAATGGTGTGTCAATGTAGGTTCATTGATTGTAACAAATGTACCTTCTGGTGCAGGATTTTTATGTTGTCTGTAGAAGGCCGTGCATGTCGAGGGGCAGGGATATATGAAAACTCCCTGTATTTTCAAATCAAATTTACTGTGAATCTAAAACTGTTCCAAACATTAAAGTCTATTAAAACATTTATTTTAAAAAAGCATTTAGGATCTTTGACCCAGGATCCTTTTGGTAGGAATATATCCAAGAGAAAAGTCCATAAGGGACTGAAAAAACTCTGGGGTCAAGTACACTTGTTTTTATGGCATTTATAAAACAGAAAAATCAGATGCAATTTAAATGATAATAATAGTAGTTATCACTCACATGGTGCTACTGGGTGAATATCCCACAACACAAGAATGAAGAAGTGAAGGAAGACTGGGAAGGCACAGCAGGCTGCCACTCCAGAGGATCACTAGGAAGGCCACTGGAGGACATGTACCATTGAGTGAGAAAGAAGAATGCAAATCGAATGTGGTGAAGTTCACAACTGTGTAAAAACCCCCGCATGTGATCAAGGCAGGGAGAGAATGCACCCAGAGGAAAGTTATTCTGCTGTGATGATGTGATTAAGGAGATTTATTTTTATACTAAATTGTCTTTGTCTCCCTTTTTAAAATGCAAATGTAATCATGTTGCTTCCCTGCTTAAAATTCTTCGGGGGCTCCCAATCTTTCACAACAGTGGTTTCCAAGTTATTTTTGTCAGCACCAGAACCATTTATCAAAGAAAATATAAGCCCCTTAGGAGGCCACACTGTCTTCCCAGATACAACAAGTGGCCACCACCCAGCTTCACAGCCACCGAGGCTCAGGCAGCGGACAGGCCAGACTTCTCCTCTTGTCCATTCAATGACACAGAGAGGGACTCTCCTTTCTGAGGCCTCACTCAATGCCCTTTGAAGTGTCCATTGCAGCACCTGGCATATAGCAAAGCAATGTGAAGTGAGCCCTGGTCGCACTCTTTCTAGCTTACCTAACCTCACAGAGTCACAACTTTCTCAATGGCAAATGTAAATAGCACCAGCTTTTCAGGGTTGATGTAAGAATTCAATGGTGCCAAGCCCAGAGCAGGCCTTCCATAAATCAAGACTGAGTAAGTGGTTGTATAAATGAATGGGTTTGCGTAAACTTGTTGATCTTCACAAACATGAGACAGGAAAAAGGTCTGCCTTCAGGGGCCACATGGGGGCAGCAGAGAGCACCTCAGAAATGTCCTCAGGGCAGTAGACAGGTTAAGGCTTGGCAGGATTTGGGGATGGGGAAGCAGAAGGAGGAGAATGAGATGACACTGAGCCAGAAGCAGGGTAAGATCAGTCAGAAACTGGATGGGCACAGGAAAGCACCATAATGGAGTGTTGGTGCTGGTCCATTTTATGTGTCAACTTGACTGGGCCATGGGGTGCCCAGATATTTGGTCAAATATTCTGGGTGTGCCTGTGAGGGTGTTTTTGGACTTGACTGACACTTAAATCCATAGACTGAATAAAGCAGATGGCCCTCCCTAATGTGAGTGGACCTCATCCAATCTGTTGAAGGACTGAATTAAACAAAAAGACTGACCCTCCTGTGGAGAAGCAGCTCCTCTCTGCCTGACTCTCTTCATGCCAGGATGCAGTTCTTCTCTTGCCTTTGGGCTCAGGCTTGGACTGGAACTGCACCATTGGCCCTCCCAGGTTTCCGGCTTGCTAACTGCACAACTTGAGGCTTCTCAGCCTACATAACCACATGAGCCAGTGCCTTCTAATACATCTCTAGATAGATAGACAGAAAGACATATAGATGATAGATAGATAATAGATACATAGATAGATATATAGGCAGAAGATGGATACAGAGATGATAGATAGATAGATAGATAGATAGATAGATAGATAGATAGATAGATACATAGATACATAGATACATAGATAGATACATAGATAGATAGATAGGTAACTACCCATTAGTTCTGTTTCTCTAGAGAACCTAGACTATTATAGGCTCATAGAGACAGGTCTGAGCCCCTGGAGCCCTGGGGCAAGAGACTCTGCTGTACTGACTCCAGGTCTGAGTAAGAGACTATTACTCAAACTCCCACCTGCCTCCAGTGGATCTGACCTGTGGTCCCCAACAACTCTAAGTGCTAGAGTTAAACTCAGGTTTGACATCCTGTATCTGAATCTACAGACTGAAGGTTAGCTGTTGTGTTATTTTATATTAGAGCACTATAATGCTGGAGGAAGGAAAAGGAAAGCTTGTAAGCATAGGTACCACACATGCATTGCCACCTTTCACCTTTACAGCAGATTTGCAAGAGATTGATGATTATTTTCCATTTTGCAGATGAAAAAGCCAAGGCTCAGAGAGAAAATATGCCAAGACCATATAGCTACTGAACCAGAGGCCACAGCAAGAATGTCAACTGATTCACTGGGACACTCCTGGCTTAGAGCACCCTCCTCCCAGGACTCCCCAGGGTAGCACCACAAGGGCAAGAAGAAGGTGGCCTAGGCATGAAAAGAGCCCCAGGCCTGGGTACTGAGGGCAGGAAAGAGTTCAAGGATAAGCAGTGACAGGGCTTGTCAAAAGGACAGGGAGGAGGTTAAGGGGTCCAGGCCAGCTCTGAGACACTGCCTCCCTGGGGCAGTGTCAGGGGCAGAAAGTGAAGTTCCAGTCCCCATGGACCAGGGTAGGCCCAGGAGAGGGGACAGATGGGAATTGAACTACAGTTCCCTGACAAGTCAACTGCTGATGTTCCGATGGATGACTGTCATCTGTAGTGTCTTCCAGTCCAGGAGTTTCAGCTCCATTCATTCACAACTCTTGCACAAACTCCCTGTGCTTCAAGCACTGCCTTGGTGCTGGAGAAATGGCTACACAAAACAGACAAAAAAAGCCCTTACCCTCAGGTGTTTTCTATGCTAATGATCAATAAAATGAATTCATCATCCCACGTGATGATAAATGCTGTGAACAAAAACCCTGCAGGGTAAAGGAATACGCAGGGACTTTGAAGACCCCAGGACATAGCAGCACCTTCCGAAGCTGTACCGGGAGGAAAGCAAGACAATGTTGGGAGAGTCTGAGAAGTGGTTTTTCGAACCGCAGTCTGTAACCCATTGGTGAGCTATGAATCAATTTGGGGGCCATAATCAGCATTTTTAAAATGAATGAAAATATAATAGGAGATATCAATGTGCATTGCATATAGAAAGGCTGCACCTTATTTCCTGAGGTTTTTGCTTCAGTTCTGTTCTATATACTTGTGTGCATGTTGGGTTTTAATGTCCATTTATCCATGGGACATGGCAAAAAAATGTTTACAACCCCACTGTTCTCACTGCTTTAACTGTTGGGCTTGTCCCTGCTCTTCAGTCCAGTTCCAGAGCCAAGGCAGGCAAGTTATAATTGAAGTCATTCACAGCCCTCCCCATCTATCCCACATACCCTATGAGGAATAAGACACAGAACTCTGCGAAGGTGTCCACACCCAGTGTTGGCTACTGCTTCTCTTTCTCAGACTCAGGGTGTATTAATCTACTGGAGTTGCCATATAACTGGGAAGCTTAAACAATAGAAATTCATTTTCTCATAGTTCTGGGGGCTGGAAGTCCAAGACCAAGGCTTCCGCAGGTTTGGTTTCTCCCAAGGCCTCTCTCCTTGGCTTGCTGACAGCCTCCTTCTCCCTGTGTCCTCACATGGCCTTTCCTCTGTACTTGTGCCTCCCTGGTGTTTCTTTGTGTGTCCAAATTTATTCTTCTTATAAGGGCACCAGTCAGATTGGATCAGGGCCCACCTTAACAGCCTCATCCCAAATTAATCACCTCTTTAAAGGCCCTAGTTCCAAATACAGTCACCTTCTGAGATACTGGTAATTAGGGGTTCTACATATGAATTTGGGGGCTCAAGACTCAGCCCATAATACAAGGTCAGACCCCGGTGATGTAGCAGACTAGAACTTTAGGTAAACATGGTTCCTTTGTTCACCAACGATATAACATCTCTGACCACTAACTGCCCACTGTTGGTGGACATGTATTTCTGGCCACATGTGACTATTCATCTTCTTTTTGGAAATGGGAAACCATCCTTCCTCCCTCTCAGTCTATGCACTTTGCAGTGTGAGCTCTATCCCTGCCTCCTAGAGTGACCATGGGGTTAGACTGAAGTCTAACCAATCAAAGCATGACATCCTCCTACACAATGATTGGCTTCAGGTGGGCACATGACTCTGTCAGCGCCAATGGGACAGAAACCCAGGATTTCCATGCCATTTCCAAGGGAGAGACTCTCTTTCTTGCACAGGGCTAGAACCTGGAGGGTGGAATTGGAAAGCCATGAAAGGCAAATTTGACAGGAGAGCATAGCTCAGAGACACAAGAAGCCCAAGTCCCGCTGACATCATGTGAGTTCCTATCACCCAGGGTCCAAGGTAAGAGTGATTGGGCTGGAAGCTTCTCACAGGGATGCTAGGGGGCTGAGAAAGAACCAGAACCCTTCAGTTTTGCAAGCCAGTAAATGACATGTTTTATTCAAGCCAGCCTGAGCTTGATTTGCTATCACTGGTAATCAGCAGAATGCTGTCCAATCACCTGTGCTGGCCAAGGGTATAGGAGGATGCTAAAAAGGACCCAGAGGGTCCACTTGTGGAGCCAGGAACTCTAGGGGATTGGTACTGACCTTGAAAGGTATATAACATTGAGACGGATGTGCAGACATTATGGGAAAGGGCATTCAAAGGCCCAAGTACCTGCCAGTTCTTAGGATCTCAAGGATTTAAAGGTCCTTTTGAAGATTTCTGGGGCAGAAGGGTGGGGTGGGTGTGGTTAACATTTCGTTCTTTCTTTTTTTTTTTAAGCAGTGAATTCCTCCTTCACACAGTCCTCTTGAAGAAGACCATCTCTTCTCCAAGCTAAGCATTCCCCAGTGGTACCCAGCATTTGTCACATGACAGTGGTGAGTGCTATCCAAGATCAAGCCCCGTGTGCTGACTGGGAGGTCACCAGGGAAGAGATTGGTGGAAACTTCCCCTCCTTTGCTCCTTCCTCTCTGCTCCTACTGATGCATCCAGAGATGGACTCCACATTCAGATGCCATGTCACACTGCTTGGTCTCTGTTGAGGTCTGTTCCCAAGCCTTTCTCTTCATCCAGAACATGGGCAGGAGATGGGGGAAGTGCTGCATAAACCCCGAAAGCAAAATTACACTGCTCTCTGTAACAGCTCAAGTGGTTGGTTTCTCCTTCCTGCCTTGTGTCCCCATTTTAAATCCTAATTAGGTAAGTAAATACATTAGCATAATCCTTCCCTACTAATAGGCATCTGAAAATCAAATAACAAGTAATTAACTCCATTAACTCCCTGAGGATTATAACAGAGGACTATCATAGGCAGTTAAATCAAAGAAACTTGCATATGACTCTGCTGCAGGGGCAAGGGCAAGGGCTTGGCCAACAAGATTAGAATTGCCATTTGAGAAGAGTGTATCCCAGAAGAATCAGCATTGGCCTTGGAGTAATACATCTGGGCTCAAATTTAGACTTTACAATGTACTAGCCACATGAACTTCAGATCACTCTTCTAGGAAATTGTGTGATAATATCAACTCTATGATATTATCACACCAGTTTACAATGTTGCTGTGAGAGCTGAGTTAACATAAATCGAAAATGTCTAGGTAAATGCCAGGTACATAGTGATCTTTTAATAAAGGTTGGCTGTTACTATTCAAAGCAAGACTAAGCAAAAAGAACAAATCTGGAGACATTACATTACCTGACTTCAAACTACACTATAAGGCTATGGTACTGGTATAAAAATGGTTATATAGACCAATGGAACAAAATAGAGATTCCAGAAAAAAAGCGAAACACTTACAGTCAATTGATTTTTGACAAAGCAAACAAAAACATAAAGTGGGGAAAGGACACCCTATTCAACAAATGGTGCTGGGATAATTCGCTAGCCACATGTAGAAGAATGAAACTGGATCCTCATCTCTCACCTTATACAAAAATCAACTCAAGATGGATCAAAGACTTAAAACCTGAAACCATAAAAATTTGAGAAGATAACATCAGAAAAAACTTTCTAGATATTGGCTTAGGCAAAGACTTCATGACCAAGAATCCAAAAGCAAATGTAACAAAAACAAAGATAAATAGATGGGTTTTAATTAAACTAAAAAGCTTCTGCACAACAAAAGAAGCAATCAGCAAAGTAAACACACAACCCACAGAATAGGAGAAAATCTTTGCAATCTATACATCCAACAAAGGACTAATATCCAGAATCTATAAAGAACTCAAAGAAATCAGCAAGAAAAAAAGTGAATAATTTCATCAGAAAGTAGATTAAGGACATGAATAAACAATTCTCAAAAGAAGATATACAAATGGTCGGGGGCAGTTCCAAGATGGCCGAATAAGAACAGTTGCAGTCTACAGCTCCCAGAGTGAGCGACGCAGAAGATGGGTGATTTCTGCATTTCCAGCTGAGGTACTGGGTTCATCTCACTGAGGCATGTTGGACAGTGGGTGCAGGACAGTGGGTGCAGACCACTGAGCGTGAGCCAAAGTAGGGCAAAGCATCGCCTCACCCAGGAAGCACAAGCAGTCAGGGAATTCCTTTTCCTAGCCAAGGGAAGCTGTCACAGACAGCACCTGGAAAATCGGGTCACTCCCACCCTAATACTGCACTTTTCCAATGCTCTTAGCAAACGGCACACCAGGAGATTATATCCCATGCCTGGCTCAGAGGGTCCCACACCCATGGAGCCTCACTCATTGCCAGCACAGTGGTCTGAGATAGAACTGCAAGGCGGCAGCGAGGCTGCGGGAGGGGCGCCCACCATTGCTGAGGCTTGAGTAGGTAAAAAAAGCACAGGGAAGCTCAAACTGGGTGAAGCCCACCACAGCTCAAGGAGGCCTACCTGTCTCTGTAGACTCCACCTTTGGGGGCAGGGCATAGCTGAACAAAAGGGAGCAGAAACCTCTGCAGACTTAAATGTCCCTGTCTGACAGCTTTGAAGAGAGTAGGGGTTCTCCCAGCACAGAGTTGGAGATCTGAGAACTGACAGACTGCCTCCTCAAGTGGGTCCCTGACCCCCAAGTAGCCTAACTGGGAGGCACCCACTAGTAGGAGCAGACTGACACCTCACACGGCAGGGTACCCCTCTGAGATGAAGCTTCCAGAGGAACGATTAGGCAGCAACATTTGCTGTTCAGCAACATTCACTGCTCTGCAGCCTCTGCTGCTGATACCCAGGTAAACAGGATCTGGAGTGGACCTCTGGCAAACTCCAACAGACCTGCAGCTGAGAGTCCTGACTGTTAGAAGGAAAACTAACAAACAGAAAGGACATCCACACCAAAACCCCATCTGTACGTCACCATCACCAAAGACCAAAGGTAGATAAAACCACAAAGATGGCGAAAAAACAGAGCAGAAGAACTGAAAATGCTAAAAATCAGAGTACCTCTCCCCCTCCAAAGGAATGCAGCTCCTCGCCAGCAATGGAACAAAGCTGGATGGAGAATGACTTTGACGAGCTGAGAGAAAAAGGCTTCAGACGATCAAACTTCTCTGAACTAAAGAAGGAAGTTCGAACCCATCACAAAGAAGCTAAAAACCTTGAAAAAAGATTAGACGAATGGTTAACTAGAATAACCAGTGTAGAGAAGTCCTTAAATGACCTGATGGAGCTGAAAACCATGACACGAGGACTACGTGGCAAATGCACAAGCTTCAATAGCTGATTCAATCAACTGGAAGAAAGGGTATCAGTGATTGAAGAGCAAATGAATGAAATGAAGTGAAAGAGTTTAGAGAAAAAAGAGTAAAAAACAAAAACAAAAACGAATGAAGCCTCCAACAAATATGGGACTATGTGAAAAGACCAAATGTACATCTGATTGGTGTACCTGAAAGTGACGGGGAGAATGGAACCAAGGTGGAAAACACACTGCAGGATATTATCCAGGAGAACTTCCTCAACCGAGCAAGGCAGGCCAACATTCAAATTCAGGAAATACAGAGAATGCGACAAAGATACTCCTCGAGAAGAGCAACTCCAAGACACAAAATTGTCAGATTCACCAAAGTTGAAATGAAGGAAAAAATGTTAAGGGCAGCCAGAGAAAAAGGTCAGATTACCTACAAAGGGAAGCCCATCAGTCTAACAGTGGATCTCCCGGCAGAAACTCTACAGGCCGGAAGAGAGTGGGGGCCAATATTCAACACTCTTAAAGAAAAGAATTTTCAACCTAGAATTTCATATCCAGCCAAACTAAGCTTCATAAGTGAAGGAGAAATAAAATCCTTTACAGACAAGCAAATGCTGAGAGATTTTTGTCACCACCAGGCCTGCCCTACAAGAGCTCCTGAAGGAAGCACTAAACATGGAAAGGAACAACAGCTACCAGCTACTGCAAAAACATGCCAAATTGTAAGGACCACTGATGCTAGGAAGAAACTGCATCAACTAACAAGCAAAATAACCAGCTAACATCATAATGACAAGATCAAATTCACACACAACAATATTAACCTTAAATGTAAATGGGCTAAATGCTCCAATTAAAAGACACAGACTGGCAAATTGGATAAAGAGTCAAGACCCATCAGTGTGCTGTATTCAGGAGACCCATTTCATGTGCAGAGACACATATAGGCTCAAAATAAAGGGATGGAAGAAGATCTACCAAGCAAATGGAAAACAAAAAAAGGCAGGGATTGCAATCTTAGTCTCTGATAAAACAAACTTTAAACCAAAAAAGATCAAAAGAGACAAAGAAGGCCATTACATAATGGTAAAGGGATTAATTCAATCAGAAGAGCTAACTATGCTAAATATATATGCACCCAATACAGGAGCACCCAGATTCATAAAGCAAGTCCTCAGAGACCTACAAAGAGACTTATACTCCCACACAATAATAATGGGAGACTTTAGCACCCCATTGTTGACATTAGACAGATCAACGAGATGGAAAGTTAACAAGGATATCCAGTAATTGAACCAGCTCTGCACCAAGAGGACCTAATAGACATCTACAGAACTCTCCACTCCAAATCAATAGAATATACATTCTTCTCAGCACCACGTTGCACTTATTCCAAAATTGACCACATAGTTGGAAGTAAAGCACTCCTCAGCAAATGTAAAAGAACAGAAATTATAACAAACTGTCTCTCAGTCCACAGTGCAATCAAATTAGAACTCAGGTTAAGAAATTCACTCAAAACCACTCAACTACATGGAAACTGAACAACCTGCTCCTGAATGACTACTGGGTACATAATGAAATGAAGGCAGAAATGAAGATGTTCTTTGAAACCAGTGAGAACAAAGACACAACATAACTGAATCTCCGGGACACATTTAAAGCAGTGTGTAGAGGGAAATTCATAGCACTAACTGCCCACAAGAGAAAGCAGGAAAGATCTAAAATTGACACCCTAACATCACAATTAAAATTTCTAGCAGAAGGCAAGAAATAACTAAGATCAGAGCAGAACTGAAGGAGATAGAGACACAAAAAATCCTTCCAAAAATCCATGAATCCAGGAGCTGGTGTTTTGAAAAGATCAACAAAATTGATAGACTGCTAGCAAGACTAATAAAGAAGAGAGAAGAATCAACTAGATGCAATAAAAAATGATAAAGAGGATATCACCACTGATCCCACAGAAATACAAACTACCATCAGAGAACACTATAAACACCTCTACGCAAATAAACTAGAAAATCTAGAAGAAATGGATAAATTCCTGGACACATATATCCTCCCAACTAAACCAGGAAGAAATTGAATCCCTGAATAGACCAATAGCAGGCTCTGAAATTGAGGCAATAATTAATAGCCTACCAACCAAAAAAAGTCCAGGACCAGACGGATTCACAGCTGAATTCTACCAGAGGTACAAGGAGGAGCTGGTACCATTCCTTCTGAAACTATTCCAATCCATAGAAAAAGAGGCAATCCTCCCTAACTCATTTTATGAGGCCAGCATCATCCTGATACCAAAGCCTGGCAGAGACACAACAAAAAAAGAGAATTTCAGACCAATATCCCTGATGAACATCGATGCAAAAATCCTCAATAAAAGACTGGGAAACTGAATCCAGCAGCACATCAAAAAGTTTATCCACCATGATCAAGTGGGCTTCATCCCTGGGATGCAAGGCTGGTTTAACATATGCAAATCAATAAACATAATCCAGCATATAAACAGAACCAAAGCCAAAACCACATGATTGTCTCAATAGATGCAGAAAAGGCCTTTGACGAAATTCAACAGCCCTTCATTCTAAAAACTCTCAATAAATTAGGTATTGATGGGACATATCTCAAAATAATAAGAGCTATTTATGACAAACCCACAGCCAATATCATATTGAATGGGCAAAAACTGGAAGCATTCCCTTTGAAAACTGGCACAAGACAGGGATGCCCTGTCTCACCACTCCTATTCAACACAGTGTTGGAAGTTCTGGCCAGGGCAATCAGGCAGGAGAAAGAAATAAAGGGTATTAATTAGGAAAAGAGGAAGTCAAATTGTCCCTCTTTGCAGATGATGTGACTGTATATTTAGAAACTCCATCATCTCAGCCCAAAATCTCCTTAAGCTGATAAGCAACTTCAGCAAAGTCTCAGGATACAAAATCAATGTGCAAAAATCACAAGCATTCTTATACACCAACAACAAACAGAGAGCCAAATCATGAGTGAACTCTCATTCACTATTGCTTCAAAGACAATAAAATAGTTAGGAATCCAACTTACAAGAGATGTGAAGAACCTCTTCAAGGAGAATTACAAACCACTGCTCAACGAAATAAAAGAGGACACAAACAAATGGAAGAACATTCCATGCTCATGGATAGGAAGAATCAATATCATGAAAATGGCCATATTGCCCAAGGTAATTTATAGATTCAATGTCATCCCCATCAAGCTACCAATGACTTTCTTCACAGAATTGGAAAAAACTACTTTAAAGTTCATATGGAACCACAAAAGAGCCTGCATTGCCAAGTCAATCCTAAGCCAAAAGAACAAAGCTGGAGGTATCACACTACCTGACTTCAAACTATACTGCAAGGCTACAGTAACCAAAGCAGCATGATACTGGTACCAAAACAGAGATATAGACCAATGGAACAGAACAGGGCCCTCAGAAATAATACCACACATCTACAACCATCTGATATTTGACAAACCTGACAAAAACAGGAAATGGGGAAAGGATTCCCTATTTAATGAATAGTGCTGGGAAAACTGGCTAGCCATATGTAGAAAGCTGAAACTTCCTTACACCTTCCTTACACCTTATACAAAAATTAATTCAAGATGGATTAAAGACTTAAATGTTAGACCTAAAACCATAAAAACCCTAGAAGAAAACCTAGGCAATACCATTCAGGACATAGGCATGGGCAAGGACTTCATGTCTAAAACACCAAAAGTAATGACAACGAAAGCCAAAATTGACAAATGGGATCTAATTAAACTAAAGAGCTTCTGCACAGCAAAAGAAATTACCATCAGAGTGAACAGGCAACCTACAGAATGGGAGAAAATTTTTGCAATCTACTCATCTGACAAAGGGCTAATATCCAGAACCTACAAAGAACTCAAACAAATTTACAAGAAAAAAACAAACAACCCCATCGAAAAGTGGGTGAAGGATATGAACAGACACTTCTGAAAAGAAGACATTTATGTAGCCAACAGACACATGAAAAAATGCTCATCATCACTCGCCATCAGAGAAACGCAAATCAAAACCACAATGAGATACCATCTCACACCAGTTAGAATGGTGATCATTAAAAAGTCAGGAAACAACAGGTGCTGGAGAGAATGTGGAGAAATAGGAACACTTTTACACTGTTGGTGCGACTATGAACTAGTTCAACCATTGTGGAAGACAGTGTGGTGATTCCTCAAGGATCCAGAACCAGAAATACCATTTGACCCAACCATCCCATTGCTCGGTATATACCCAAAGGATTATAAATCATGCCGCTGTAAAGACACATGCACATGTATGCTTATTGCAGCACTATTCACAATAGCAAAGACTTGAAACCAACCCAAATGTCCATCAATGATAGACTTGATTAAGAAAATGTGGCACATATACACCATGGAATACTATGCAGCCATAAAAAAGTATGAGTTCATGTCCATTGTAGGGACATGGATGAGGCTGAAAACCATCATTCTCAGCAAACTATTGCAAGGACAAAAAACCAAATACCGCATGTTGTCACTCACAGGTTGGAATTGAAGAATGAGAACACTTGGACACAGGAAGGGGAACATCACACAACAGGGCCTGTCCTAGGGTGGGGGTATGGGGGAGGGATAGCTTTAGGAG
Organism: Papio anubis; assembly: GCF_008728515.1. NCBI lineage: Eukaryota > Metazoa > Chordata > Mammalia > Primates > Cercopithecidae > Papio > Papio anubis. Next base: position 84,808,473 of record NC_044986.1, read on the forward strand.
ATATACCTAATGTAAATGATGAGTTAATGGGTGCAGCACACTAACATGGCACATGTATACATATGTAACAAACCTGCATATTGTGCACATGTACCCTAGAACTTAAAGTATAATAATAAAAAAAAACAAGATATACAAATGGTCAACAAACATATGAAAAAATGCTCCACATCACTAATGATCAAGGAAATGCAAATCAAAACCACAATGTGATACCACCCCACTCCTGCAAGAATGGCCATGATCAAAAAATCAAAAAATGATAGATACTGGCATGGATGTGGTTAAAAGGGAACACTTCTACACTGCTGTTGGGAATGTAAGCTAGTACAACCACTACAGAAAGCAGTGTGGAGATTCCTTAAAGAACTAAAAGTAGAACTACCATTTGAACCATCAATCCCACTACTGAGTATCTACCCAGAGGAAAAGAAGTCATTATACATAAAAGACACTTGCACACGCATGTTTATAGCAGCACAGTTCCCAATTGCAAAAATATGGAACCAGCCCAAATGCCCCCATCAATGAGATATATATCTATATCTATATCTATATATAGATATAGATATAGATGTAGATATATCTCATATATATATCTCATATATATAGATATATATATATATCTCAATGATGGGGCATTTGGGCTGGTTATATATATCATATATATATATTACAATTTCTTTATCATCTTATTCCATAAAAATGAATGGAATAATGGCATTCACAGCAACGTAGGTGGAATTAGAGACCATTATTCTAAGTGAAGTAACTCAGGAATGGAAACCAAACATCGTACGTTCTCACTCATAAATGGGAGCTAAGCTATGAGAATGAGAAAACATAAGAATGATACAATGGACTTTGGGGACTTGGGGAAAGGGTTGGGAGGATGAGGGATAAAAGACTACATGTTGGGTGCAGTGTACACTGCTTGGGTGATGAATGCACCAAAATTTCAGTAATCACCACTAAAAAACTTATTCATGTAACCAAACACCACCTGTTCTCCAAAAGCCTATTGAAATAAAATAAATAAATAAATAAAAATAAATTTTGAAAATAAAGGTTGGCTATTACTATTGATTATGGTGATTATGGTAGGAATTCAATAAACTAGTAAATTACTGTCTTTAGGAGGTACCTATTAGACTAGAACCATATTAGCATAGTCTAGCAAATAGTGCTCAATGAATGCTTTCTGGATGAATAGGTGGATGGGTTTGTGGGTGGCTGGGTGGGTAGATGGATGGATAGGTAGATGGATGGGTGGAGGGATGGGTGGATGGGTGGGTGAATGGATGGATGGATGGATGGACGGACGGACGGACAGACAGGTAAATAGGTAGATGAGTGGATGGATGAATCAATGAATAGGTGGATTGATGGGTGGATGGATGGATGGATGGATGGATGGATGGATGGATGGATGGATAGATGACAGATGGACCGACGGACGGATGGATGGATGGACAGGTAAATAGGTAGATGAGTGAATGGATGAATCAATGAATAGG